>NC_139011.1:20103699-20703699 GCF_964374135.1 Grampus griseus
CTAGCAGGTCTTAAAGTTTTAATGAAATATGAATGCAGTTAGTTTATGCATATGTTTATTCTAAACAAATGAACAATCTTATTGTTCTAAGATACCACACTTAATGAATCCAGTATTCCACCTTTTGAAGCATCTTATAGGTATCTGAGATTAAATACTGGTCAGTGATTCATACTGGGGTACGTTTATGGGTGGAAGATGACTGAGCTGCTTTTGTATCTGTAGCTTTCCGCTTTGAATGACACACCCCCAGTGAGCATTTTAATAACACAGGAAGTGTTTCCGTCAGTGGGTCAAGAGAACCACTTCCATCACAGCTTTCCGTATTTTTGTTCATTTTCTTCACTCGTGGCAGTGTCCACACTTGGAACCTGTTTCGCGTGCTAAGCGTCCTCCACCTCGACTACAGCTTTTTGCTAATTCTTCACCTCCCATGGTCCCACCACATTTCTCTCTTTGCATTTCCAAACTTTCTCTTCAAGGTTTTCATGTCATTTTGGTCCCAGGGTTTCATTCCCATGTCAGTCTATCTGATCCTGCCTCTAATTTGTCATTAGCATTTCTACTCTGGCTTGTTTGTTTTGAGTTTCTGCAAATAGTTCAGCCATTGTCAGGCATGTTTTAACCTTCAAGTAAATAAATGTCTGCCAAGAAGTGCATAAAGTTATTTGACTCCATAAAAGAATACTCACAAACACATGCTGTTCTTCATAAGCATTCTGTGTTACTGTATTAAGTTGATAATTGGTAAGATATGTTTAAATTTGCACATTGTAGAAACTGTAAGTTTAATTCCCAGCAGAGTAAGTGTATAAATGCTCAGAGTCATACACGATTCTATGGAGATGCACTGTTTATCTGTAATCTGTAACATTTAAAAATTAGCCAAAAAGGCTGAAAGAGGGTTCTTCCTATGTTTTCCTCTAAGAGTTTTATAGTATCCCGTCTTACATTTAGGTCTTTAACCCATTTTGAGTTTATTTTTGTGTATGGTGTTAGGGAGTGTTCTAACTTCATTCTTTTACATGTAGCTGTCCAGTTTTCCTAACGCGTGTATGTGGAATCTAGAAAAATGGTACAGGTGAGCCTATATGCAGGGCAGGAATAGAGACGCAGACGTAGAGAATGGACGTATGGAGACAGGGTGGCGGGGGAAGTGGGATGAACTGGGAGACTGGGATTGACATATATACACGACCAGGTGTAAAACAGATAGCTAGTGGGAACCTGCTGTGTAGTACAGGGAGCTCAACTCAGTGCTCTGTGGTGACCTAGATGGGTGGGATGGGGGGTGTCGGAGGTCCAAGAGGGAGGGGATATATGTATACATTAAAGCTGATTCACTTCGTTATACAGCAGAAAGTAACAGCATTGTAGACCAGCTATACCCCAATTTTAGAAAAATAAATGCATAGTAGGTAGTCAAAAGTAAGGCGTGAAAGAGATCCCCTCCCCCAGTGATTCTCCAACTTCAGTGTGCATCAGAATCACCTGAGGAGCTGGTCGAAACACTGATTGCTGAACTGCTGATTCACTCGGTCTTCAGTGGAGCCTGCGAATTTTCCTTTCTAACAAAATCCTAGTTGATTCTGATTCTGTTGATCTGGGACCAGGTGTTGAGAACCATCGCTATCCCAGTACTCCTCCTGAGCACACAGAAACACTGCATTTCCCAGCTGTGCTTATACTTATGTTAAGACCAAATGACTAGGTCTGGCCCAGTGGCATGTGTATGCCACCTCCAAATTGGGCCACACAGCTCCCTGCGTCGTTCTCCACTCTCTCTCGCCCCTTCCCTGGGCAACAGTGGAGACTATGTATTCAAGATGGTGGCCTGCCGAGATGGAGGGTCCCTAGATCTGTGAGTTTGTGATGGAGGAAAGCTGCCTTACTCACGTAAAGCTGTCATATGAAAGAAGAATAATCATTTGTTATTTATATCAAGTCATTGAGTTTCAGGGCAGCATTGCCTAACTCACCCTGATATACTTGACTTTCACGTGGTCATGAGGTGAGCCAGTTGCCCAGCTCTGAGGCAACTTTTACTATGCAAATTTGAGAGATTGAATCAATCTACCATCTACGCTTCCCCATCCAAAAAAAAAAAAAATCTATTTAAATTGACTTATATGTACTTAGCTTAGAGCCACATGTCTGTAGGCTACAAAGAGATTGTTGCTAATCTTTCAGAACATCTCCTAAAGCCACTTTGGTACATTTTGGGGTGATGATCTTTCATCTGAACTTTTCCAACTGCCAACTCCTTGGACTCAATCAATATTCTTGATTCTTTTCCCTTATAGGTTATTACAAAATATTGAGTATAGTTCCCTGTGCTATACATTAGGTCCTTGTTGGTTATTTTATATATAGTAGTGCGTATACGTTAATCCCAAACTTCTAATTTTTCCCTCCCCCGCTCTCCCCTTTGGTAACCATAAGATTGTTTTCTATGTCTGTGAGTCTATTTCTGTTTTCTGTATAAGTTCGTTTGTGTCATTGTTTTAAATAGGTTCCACATATAAGCAATATCATGTGATACTCGTCTTTTTCTCTCTGGCTTACTGACTTGCCTGGGGCATAGTTTACCCTTAGGCATCTTCACAGTTAAGGTTGATGGGCCCTGAGTGACCCACATCTTTCATCGTGGTTATAAGCCTCGAGACCCTCCCAGATGATCCCTGTTGCTTTAGCCCATTGCTGGTGATACTTTGCTGAATCTGACCCACCCCTATCTCTGGACTCTACCTGGATGTGCATGACCCCTTCCTGTCCCACCAACCTTGAGGAATTTGACCACTTGCCTACTTGGGTATCTGCCAGGCTCTAACACCCCATTTATTTGTCAGTTCTCCTGTCCAGACCTCCACACACAGCGCACTCCATGACTCAAGTAGACTCTAGTCAAACTCTCTTCGCTTTTCATGCAAATGTTATATCATTGCCCCTATTAATGTCTCCTTCACACAGAAGTGAACCAAAAGCAAAGATTTTTCCCAACTATACCTTATGAAAACTGCACTTCCCTCAACCCTTACATGAAATCAAAGCCTCTAGATTACAGAATATAAAAGTTTCACCTTTTAAAATGATGTTCATTGTTCTGTTGATAAGTAATCATACATTTATTGAAGAGAATTTGGACATTCAGAAGAGTACCAGCCTCTATCTAAAGATAATTTCTTTTATGTTTATTTTATTGCCATGTCATTTAAATATACCCGGCTACTTAATATTCGGTTGCACATTTAGGCCATCATTTATTCAAATAATCCAAGCAAATGTTGCTTCTGATTTTCTTATTATTAGAAATAATGACAGGCTGCACATACCTGGTAATATTTCTAGATCTACCAAAAATCTATTTCTAGATTCTTTGCAAGGGAATCCCTTGGTATAAGTGTATGAACAGTTGATGTAAATACTACGAGAAAGAGCTAAAATATTAAAAGTGGTTGTGTCTGACAGGAAGTTCACTAGATGGGCAGCAATGGCAGAATGCTTTTTTCAGTTATAAGCACTGCATTTGACTTTTTCTGTTTGTGTATTATTACAATTAAAAATAAGCATATTATAAAAATTTTTATTTTTTCCCAAGTGAAGTTATGCGCTCCAAAAGGTGTAGGAGCACCTTAAAGAATTCACGTTACATACACATCTGAACAAATTGCCCTTCTGAAAATTCATAAATATTTACCCTCCCCTCAAAAATGTAAAACATTTACCTTCCTGAAAAAGCCTCTACAAACTAGGTATTTCTTTTTCCTTTTAAATATTTTCTAATTAGCTTTAAAATGACAAGCAACTTTTATCTGCATTTATCTTACTGATAAGGTTGAATTGCTTTCCTGTCTGATTTACGGTCCATTTGTATTTCTTCTTTTGGCTGTCCCTGCGACATCTGTCCCTTTAGAAGGTGGTTTCCTTATACCAGTGACATGGCCATGGCTTAAACATTTGGGTAATTCTTCTTTTGGAATGACCATCAGAGTCCGAGTTATTTTTTCTTGGATATTCTTAGGACCAGTTAGTTATATCATCAAGTTACGGACAAATTGCAGAGCAACTGCATGGTGATAACCTCAGTTTTCTTTTGTGGTTTTAAACCATCCATGGCAGGAACTGTCAAATAGGCGTTCCAGTTACCTGTGGAGCCACGAGAACGTGAACAGAATAAATACGTGGCTCTTGAAAGCCACCACAGTCGTTCGACTGTATCTAGTATGGAAGGCTTCTCACTACATCCACCTCATCATTTTACAGACTTCATATTTAATATATTTATGTTAATTAAAAGTTGTCCATTAGTCTGCATGTCAGTCTGTCACGCAACCTTATACACATAGTCTTATACGTAGCAGACACTTAGAAACTGGATCAAGATTGTAGACCAAGCATATTTTTGACTAAATGTCATTCATCCTAAGGATTTTTTTTTGTTTTATTCATCGTTGTATTCCAGGCAGCTAGAAGAGTTCCTAGCACAGACTAGGTGGTCAACAAATATTTATTGACTAAATGAATACATGATGAAAATATAAATGAATGAATGAACAAACCAACACTTCACAATTGGGCATCAAGACCCAAGCTCTGTTTACCTTCTTTTGTAAAATACAGCACAAGACGGCAAATGCTTTTGAATAATGCAGGTGACAAATACACGATAGAGGCTGAATGGCATTAGAAAAAGGGCAAGCTTCACTTCTAAACTTTGGCTCTGTGCCCTCAGGGAATTTACAGTCTAGTGAGAGAGAGAGAGAGACATTAATCAAATGTTCCTACAAATAAATAGGGAATTAACAGATTTGAAGTGCCAGTCATATAACAGGCTTACCTGGCCTGGGTGTTCAAGGATGGCTTCCTTCTCTGAGGAAGGGGTATTTCAACCTCATATGGCAAAGGAGGCATTCTGAACACAAATTCAAAGATGAAAATGCATTGGAGAAACAGAAAGAACAAGAGCCAGGAAGCTCAGAGACGGGTGGAGATAAGGTCTTTGTAGCTCTTTGCTATGTGATGAGGGAGAGACACACTGACCCTTACCAGCAATAAGGGCTTGGTGACACCTACCTGGTAGGTTTATTGTGAGGATAAAACGTATATGTGTAACTGCTTAATGTCTGGCCCATAGAAATTCCCAGTTATGGTCACTTTTTCCCTCTTTCTTTCCTTTTGTTACCTATATCTCGAGTTCATTAAGAGCCAGAACTTGGTCTTCTATTTCAGTGGGTCCCCCTTAGTGCCTATCCTGGTGTGAACTGCTTGGTAAATGTTCAGTAAATGACAGCTGGGGTTACCATTAGTCCGTTGTATACTAGGATTTTACATTTATTTTCTTACTTAGGTTTTTATTTAATAAAAATTGATGTGGATTTATAATACTAAATTGAGTTTCTAACATCTGATACTTTCATATGTGGAATTATGCACCTTTGTTATCCATTTGGGATTTGAGGATTTGGGGATTTGGGATTTGATTGTGTGGTTTGGACATGGTTTTATTTTCCAGCAAGTGGAGTGTTGGTTCTTTCAGAGCTTCAAAGCATCTCTAAGATTTAGAATGATGAAAAAATGTAATCTGTATATATTTAATTGTAACATATATTTGCATCAGCATTTTTCTGGTAGCTATCAGAAAAGCATATAGAGATTAAATGAATGCATAGAAGTAAAAATATCCTTTCACCAATAATTTGCTGCTCCAACAACAAAGCAATAATTTAGAACTCTAACCTTGTAATTCAGCTGATTAGAGGAATCCAGTTCTCTCTTTATTCCACGTTGTGTTGTATCTAATTGATGGAGAAGTCTAAGCGAATCAATATGCCAAAAACTGGCCTAGACAAACTCCATTTCTTTTGTGTCATGTATGCCTAGTTTGCCCAATTTTCAAGTAAAAAAAAAAGTCTGTTTTATTTTTTCCAACTGCCAAAACTCCAAACTAAAACTGGGTTCTCCCTCTTTCTCTCTCACATAATTACATAATAAAGTTCCCACATTCCAAACTTCACTGACAATTTTGTTGACAATACACAAGATAGAATAGAATGCATCCCAGCCTTCCTCAACTAGATGAGTCTAAACAATTGTAAAAAACAAACTTTAATCAGATTTAATGTACTCAGATCCAACCAGATGCTCACAGCAGATCAGAGGAGAAGGAACACACAAAGTGTCACCTTTTATGGCATGATCCTACATGATCTTTTCTTTTTTTTTGATTATTGATGGTAGATACAAGATAATATTTATACTCCACATATTACCCACAAGTGCTTTTTTTTTTTTTTTGGTCTCTTTCATCCTTCACTTTTTATTAAGAAGTTAAGTTCCTGTTTATCTTACCCCTCAGTTCTTCTTACAGATACAGTTTTGTGTACTGGCCTATTTATAAATTATTAATGTCACATTGGAAAAAACCTTTCAGAACCAGGCCCTCCTGACACGGAACTACTGGTAATTTCAGCCAAGCATCAGTGTGCCTGAAGCACACCCAGCTCTAGCAGTGAAGGAAGCCTCTGAATCTTCTTCCGCTAGTGAAACAATTAACTTCACGTTCCATTTGCCAGCTACGGTGCCCACCTAAGTTGATCCTGTCTGTTAAACCCATGTCAGTCTTTTCAGCCTGCTCAGCTCAAGGGAGAGTCACAATGTATAGCCAGGCTCCCGCGCTTTGGGGTAGAAATGAAAAGATTTGCATTCATCGAACAAGAAAATGGTATTGCTGGCTGTCAGTCTGGAAGGAAGAGCTTTTCTCTCCAACGTTGCACAGGAGGTTCTGCTCAAGTCCCTGAATGTCAGCTCATGCCTCACTGCTGAGCAAGCATCTTCCCCACCTAACCTGGCAGGCAGATGTGTCTGACATGAAAGCAGGCTGCCCTCAGATTGAGCAGGCAGGATACCCCAAATTGGGGGCCAGTTCTGTTCAACTGAGCAGGTTGCACTGCAGCTTTCTCTAGTGGGAGTTTACGATGAGATTTGAGATGTGCCTTCAATGCCAAGGAAATCGAGCGGGAGAAGAGTCTGACAGAGCTGGCTTGTGTGTGAAGACGTAGCGAGGGGCACGTCATTTCTCCCACTGGCGTCCGACACCCCTTCCCTTCTCCCTGCCACATCCCGTCCATCATGGAGACCCGAGTGGACCGATACAGTGGTTATGGAGGGAGTTGGCATTGCTTGGAGCCCCAGGGCCCCAGAAAATATCACAGTTGGGACCTATAATTTGACTGTGCATGGGGGTGTTTTGCATTTCACATCTTCATCTGGCTTCTAGCAGCACACATCTGGCTCTGATTTTCACCAAAGTGTTAAAAAAAAAAAAAGGAAAGGAAAGGAAAAAGAGCAAACTGGCTGTGGTAATCCTGAAGAAGTTACAATTTCCTAAGAGGATAAATCTGCTAAGAAAAACATCTTTTTCCAAACCAAATATAAATTGACTTCTATATTTTCTGTTTTCAGTTGTATACGTTGTCTTTTCATTCACAAATATTGATTAAATGCCTAGTCTGTGCCACCACTAAGGTGAGCAAAACAGACTTTTTTTCTGGCCCACAAGAAGCTAACCATCAAAGTAACATTCTCTTCAGTTATCATGAATCATCAGAGTTGGATGTATACAAATCCTTAACATTTCAGACTATTTTACCGTGTCTAAATACCTTACGGCTAAATTTCAGCATCTCGTGTGTGAAATGAGGGGAATGGGTTTGCAAAATCCTTAAGGTACCTGGAAGACGTTCAGCTGGGCTCTGCCATTGGCACCTGTGTGGTGTTGGGGAAGGTGCTTAATGTTTCTGAGTTTCAAACCCTGCATAAGTAAAATGAAATAATGCCCAATTTGCAAGGGTTTGGTTTTTTGTGTTTTTTCAACGGAATGAAGATTGAAGTCTAGCCTGGCCTAATAGTAGTGCAGAATAGAAGTAGCTATTATGGTCTTCTTGCTGTTTTTTCTGTGACTCTGTAAATACGGCTTTCGAGCCAAGGATTTCAGAATGTGTTTTAACAGATTTACCAAAATCCCCTGATTCTGGTATGCCGCAGTTTATAGTAGTCAATAGAATTCAGTTTCTAAAGCATCTCTCTATAGCATTTTTCTTCTTTTATAGACCCACATGCAGGAGCATGGATGAAAAGAGACACGTATGTTCACTTTTGCCTGGTAAAGCAGGGTCATGCTTAAGATTGCTACGTGCCTACCAAGTTGTCACCAAAGAGCCAGTGACTCCAAAACCGAATTCTGAAGCCACGCTATTTCGGTTTCAAGCAAGCAAAAACACATGACAGTTTACAGAGAGCATTTCTGTTCCACTAGATTTTTCCTTCCATTGTTAGAAAAATGACAAAGATTTTTCTGGGAACTAAATGGTAATAGATGATAATAAGGAGACTTCAGGAAGTTAGCAGATATTTCCTTTCAGAGCCAAGGACACGTGGAAATCAGGCCTCTGAAACATCAGCCAGACGCTGGAAGCTCTCATGATTTGGTTTCGTTAAAGATACCAAAGAATAATTAGACCATGAGGGGAATTCTGTTTTCCATTCCCCAGGCAGTAGGATTAGTAAATGACTTTCCATGTCATTCTTTTTTCCACTTCCTGTTTTGTTCCTGTTTGAGAAAATTGCTAAATGGCGGGAACAGAAAGAGCAGGCCTGGATGGAGATTCTCTTTTCATCTAGACAGCCAAAATGATAGAACTTTGGGACCTTTCCATTGTTAATCCGAAAAAAAGAAAAAAAACAAAAAAGGAAAGAAAAGATGTATGCATAGAAATAAAATGAATTTACTTTATTAGTGTCCCTAACTGCTAGACGCAGTAAAACGCTGTCACAAATAGGAAAGACTGTGAAGGTTTTCATTGTACTAGGAACTGTACACAATTAAATTGAAATATAAATGTAAGCCAGCATTTCAGTTAAGCCGCTTATTAAAATAATTAGGCCAGTGAAGCAAGGAGTGTGCAAGCCAAGGAAATTGTGAGGTTTGGTTAAAATGCTCTCACTGCAGGTATGTATAGAACTGAATGGGAAAGGAGTTATAAAGCCACAGATTTAGTAAATAAAAAACATTCTGTGCTGAAAGTCGAAAGACATGGAAAGAACTAAAAAAAAAAAAAAAATTTTTTTTTAATCTCTACAGGTTTGTAGTAATAGAAATCCTGAGCTGGAAGGGATTTTTGTGAAACCATTTCTAAACTGGCCACCATCAAGTTTCTATTAAAACTTATTTTTCCCTGTGAGTTTTACTTTTTGAAAGATTCCCTTTACAATTTGCACTTATTAAGTAGCAATTAACTTGATTTCCCACTAAGTAAAAACATGATCCTCCAATTAGAGTATTGCATTAGCATGGAATACCTAGTGTTCCCTCTTTCAGCTGATACTGGGTTGGCCAACAAGTTCGTTCGTGTTTTTCAGTAAGATGTTTGGCCAACCCAATATAATAGAAAAATCAGATAAATGTAACATTTAAATTTTCCTGTGTTATCTTATCATGGATAAATGTATGATTTCTGTTAGGCTTTTTCTGAAAAGCAAAAATAGGGCAAGGAGGCCCACTGCCACTTTGGAGGGTGACTGGTAGGCACCCACTATCTGTTCCAGCCCCTTTGTTGTAGAGCAGGTTTAATGGCTCAGCCTAAGCTATACAGTTTAGTACAAGGTCAAAGCTAAAATACAGGTCTCTTGATTTTCAGTCTAGCCCTCTCTTTGCTAAACACCCTGCCGCTTTATAAACTTGTGAGGCTGAGGAATTTTCAGTGCTATTAATTCCAAGATTTTGGAAGCACAACTGCCTTGGAAAGTCTGTAGAAATTGCACTGTAGTAACCCATTTTCTTCTCTGGCCTTCTCATTAAATTTTCTTAATATCAAATTGGTCATTTTTTTTAATTTTTGGTCCCGTGTGCCATGCTGTAATATAAGGGCCACAATTTCTACTTAGCTGATCCACTGTAAGAACTTTTAAGTCATTGAATCTTCCTTATTTGAGTCATTTAGTTTGAGGCGTGCCCCCCACAAACCCTTCTGTGTGATCAAATTAACAGTAAGACCTAGAAAAACTCAGAAGACACCTCTCTTCAATGACTAATTATGTTAAGATGGCTTCTGTCTGCTGAGATCTACATTTGGAATCCAGCTCTATACTCTGTACCTCCAAGCAAGCTGATAAGCAACTCAGATGTGCTGTTGGGACTTAATCAAGAGTGTGTGAATATGATTTGAGTCCATACTAAATATGTTGAGAACTGTGTCCTTTCAGAACTTTAGGGAGAGTGGAGTTGGCATTAGAAAAGTGATACCATTAAAAATACAGCGTGGCTAAGAATTACAATCGGTGACAGCCACTTAGGAACCCCTGAATCTGGTTAGCACTACTGTAAGCTAGGAAGCCATAGTGCATGACTGGACCATCACACCTGGCAATATCATCTTTTTAGACCACCTGAGCATGCAGTGAATGCGTGAAAGGTTGCCGTTGCTTATGCAAGCTCTTTGGAAAATGTGGGCTCCCTGGATGCCACCTAGGCCCCTCATATCATTTAACGTGTGTGTGTGTGTGTGTGTGTGTGTGTGTGTGTGTGTGTGTTACGCGGGCCTCTCACTGTTGTGGCCTCTCCCGTTGCAGAGCACAGGCTCCGGACGCGCAGGCTCAGCGGCCATGGCTCACGGGTCTAGCCGCTCTGCGGCATGTGGGATCTTCCTGGATCAGGGCACGAACCCGTGTTCCCTGCATTGGCACGTGGACTCTCAACCACTGCGCCACCAGGGAAGCCCTCATTTAACTTTTTATTTATTTTTGGCTGCGTCGGGTCTTCATTGCTGTGCGTAGGCTTTCTCCACTTGGCGGCAAGCGGGGGCTACTCTTCGTTGCTGTGCTCAGGCTTCTCATTGCGGTGGCTTCTCGTTGCAGAGCACGGGCTCTAGGTGCGCGGGCTTCAGTAGTTGTGGCTCACAGGCTTTGTTGCTCTGCAGCATGTGGGATCTTCCCAGACCAGGGCTCGAACCCATGTCCCCTGCATTGGCAGGCGGATTCTTAACCACTGCGCCACCAGGGAAGTCCCCCTCATATTCATATCATTTAAATTACATTTGGAAAACAGAACGTTTAACAAACTACCATTTTAAGGTGCTGCTGCCGAGGAACCTGTCCCAAGGCTGCTTCGTGGAGACATTTGCAAGATCTAGCGGGTGTCTCTCTTTCAACCTATCAATTAGGAAAAGAGCAGAGGCAGATGTGATATATTAAATGGCCTTAAGATGGATGGCTCTGAAAAATCTCATATTGGCAAGAGTAATTCAAGTTGCCAGGTATCCAGACTTTGCCATGTGATGCCCGCAGAAGTCTGCCGGGGTTTGCCTGGTTTACTCTGCTAAATGAAACTGCTGATATGACTGTCGCGAGGTGATTAATAAAGTGCATAAATCTTAACTATGGCAAGAAAGAAGATGAATTGACACACGCATAGATTGGAAATGTAATGAAACCAAATTGAACCTACCAGGATTTGCTGATAGAGTACACAAAAACAATACCACGTTTAGTGTTTCTCAAGTCCCGTTTTGTTGGCCTCATTTGGAAAATGACCAGGAAGACAAGTTTGGTGTTATTTTTCATTTTCCTGGCATAAGAGACCTGAACCGGCAACAGAGCAGGAAAATAATAATGACATAGTTGAATACGTGCCTCTGGTATTTATCATTTATTATTTATTTCCTCCATGTTAATGGAGCTTGGGAAAAAAAAAAAAAAAAGGTTGGTTCTGTTTCCCTCAAAGTTGCTATTGAATGCTATCAGTGATCATATACAAAGTTTTGGTAGTTTTCAAAGTAATTAGAACCCTAGAGCAAATAAACACTAAATGGGCTCTCATCTTTGAAGTTATTTTTTCTAACTAAATAACTCTGTTCTGCTATCATTATATACTAGTCATTATAAAATTAAAAATCATTTTAAGTGAATGGATGCTTTTTTAAGAAGCATTTGTTTCTTGCTAATTATTATGAGCTAATTTTAGTTTATGATGGTCTTCAAGAAATCTGAAATCACTGCCTTAGAACTCTAGTCCCCAGTGGTTGCAAGTGTCAATTCCGGAAGGAAAAAAAAAAAACATTGATGGGGAAGAGGGTCCAAAGCAATGAAAACCTGAATTTTCATGACTTTGAAAATATCTGACTTTCTGAAGGTCATCACAGACAGATGGCATAAAAAAAACTGTCTTGTGGACCAGCGCTACTAGAAGCTAACTGTGACCTTTGCATGTTAATTAATGTCTCTAAGCCTAAATTTTTGCATTTTTTAAAGGGAGATAATAATATCTACCTTGCAGCATTGTTTTGAGGATTAAAGATAACATCTGTAAAATTTTTCGCACAGGAGCTGACATCATTTTAGTAGCTATAATTATTAACATCACCTATCATCATTTCCATTTTTTCCATGATAAGAAAATATACTACTGCTCAGAGGCCCGAACTTGGTCTTCAGGACAGTCAGTCCTTGGCTTCTTGTGACAGTGTTGTTTTTAATGGCAAACTTGTTTCTACCAAGAACACGGCATTTAAGTTAATCTGGAAAAGTGACAGTTTTCCATGTTATTTTTCTACCCTATGGGCCAAAGCCAGGTGAATGTTGGGAAGAATGTGACTGTACAGGCCGTATGATTTATGAGGGGCTTTCCCATGAACGAGCAAGTTCTTGAAAGCCCACCCAGTCATAATTTCACACAGGCCTACACTTTCTGAATATCTCTCTCGGACAATAAGGAAAGCAAACAGTAAAAGAGGTAAACAACAGTAACAGAAAACCAAATCATCAAACACGGAAAACCGCTACAGATGTGCCTCCTAAGTGTCTCTTTCCCCCTAGTTCTCTCTTCTTGTACTCTTTATTACAAATTAATATCATGAGTAAAACAGGTTAATAAAACCGGGGTGCCAGGTGTTTGGTCAGGAGGGAGAGGTGATGAATGTCACCTTCGGGGTTTCCCTCTAACTCCCAGCACTATCCCAACTGTCTTCATCGGTAAACTCTTTCCTTTTACTGACCTTAGCTCTTCGCTCTGACTTCTCATTTTTCATTTTATTGTTGGTTTAGACAACATTCTTCCTAGTTTCTTGGTTTCCAAGTACTCAGTTTGCTGATCGTTCCTTATATTCTAGGCACTGAAATGCTTCACATGTTTTATCCTAATTAATCCTCAGAACAAGTCAGTATTACAGCTGAGGGAAAAAAAAATGTCGGGTCATAGAGATACTAAGTACCAGGTAAGCAAGTAAGGGCTTGAGTGAGCTCCTTCAAGTACATGAGACAAGGCTGCCTTCCTAGCTATATTCAACATGGTGGGTACAGATTGGAATATCCTGATGGAATATCCACCAGAAAAAGCAAATTTTGATTCTAAGTGTAGATGCTATGAAGGGCACTTAGACTGTGGATCCTTGGTCTGACTTGTCCAAAGTTCAGCGGAATCTATCCAGTTCTTTCAGTGCATAGATGTTGATCAAGAGTCGCAAATCCAACTGACTCTCATGCTTTCTTCCTTCCTCCTTGGATCCACCCTCTTCTTACTCACAGCTTCCTGGTCCCACCACTCTGGCTTCCCAGGTAAAAGGGGCAGGAGAACCCTGCCAGCTTAGGACACATCACCTCAGGGGCAATGGAAGAACATGCTCTCATCTCAGTGGAAGAAGGGCGTGATAGTGTAAGCCTTTATTATTTTTCTTAAAGATACTGGAAAGAAAAAGAAAAGGTTGGATGGTTTTCAGCGGAGGGATTGATGAGAAACAGGAAACCACATTCAGAGATGAAAAGGCCCCAAAAGAGACAAGAAAATTGCCCTCCTTAACTGCATCTCACTCAGAAGAGTCCAACACAGCTTTCTAACATACGCTTCCCCCCGCCCCACCCACTGAACTCAGGCACTACATTTATACAACCAGCCATGGTGTGTCCTTCACCAAGTATCAGACAAGGGTTGTCACAGGATCAGAGTTTTGTAATCGTAAGAGCTATCAATTTGTACACCCACTCTGTGCCATATATGGAACTAGGTCCCATTCAGTCTCTGCAGTAACTCTGTGACGTTGGTAAATTTTTATTACCAGCTTACACGAAAGCCAAGGCTGAACAAGTTTAATCAGATTGTTTACTGACATGTAGTTAGAAATGGGCAAATCTGGTATCGAAACTAAGCTCTGTTGTCTCCCAAGACTGGCCGTTTCCACTATGCCACATCGTCAGTGACAGGACAGCTTTTCAAGCATGCCATTCCAAATTCGTGGGTCTTTTTTTGGAAGGACGGCCATAAAATAGGGAAAAGGGTTGTAGGAAAATCTGTTGATGCCGCAGTAACCTGAGAAAATAGCATTGGTTTCTTTTTTTTTTTTTAATGGCAACATTCAGCGGTCATTAAATACAACAAACCTTCAAGCTGCTCTATGGCTTTTTCTGCTTACCTACTGCTTTTTTAAAAAATCTGTGTCCTCCCCAAAGTTAGTATGACCGCTATAACATGGGGACTAGGAGATTTCTCAAGGAAGGTTGATTCAAGACTCATGAGTGCCCACAGCATAATTTGGACAAAATGGATTTACAAACCACTCTGAGTTGGGAGATCCAGTTCAGAAGTCCACCCACGCAACCCATATTCCAGGCTCTTTCTTGTGACCATTCCTGAACAAACATGGCTAAGAGCAGAGAAACTGAATAGGAAATCAGGAGGAGCCTGCCTGAATATAACAGGATATGATACCACATAACACAGACTCTGCACCCAGATGGCAGTTAGAGGGAACTTGGGCCGGATCATTTATCTCTGCCTGGGATCATGTAGTTCCCAACAACAGATGAATTTTTATCCACTGCTTCTCCAAGATTCTCCTATAGCCTGTTTTCTAGAAAACAATGATGTGAGTATCCATATGTCACCTCTGGCAATGTAAGAGAATTTAATGAATTTTATACCATCATTTCCAGTCAGCCTTGATGTTCCATTTTTTTTATAGACATATTTATTTATTTATTTTTGGCTGTGTTGGGTCTTCATTGCTGCGCGCGGGCTTTCTCTAGTTGCGGAGAGAGGGGACTGCTCTTCGTTGCGGTGCGCGGGCTTCTCATTGCAGTGGCTTCTCTTGTGGAGCACGGGCTCTAAACCTGTGGGCTTCAGTAGTTGTGGCACACAGGCTCTAGAGCACAGGCTCAGTAGTTGTGGCACACGGGCTTAGTTGCTCTGTGGCATGTGGGATCTTGCTGACCAGGGCTCGAACCTATGTCCCCTGCACTGGCAGGTGGATTCTTAATCACTACGCCACCAGCGAAGTCCCCTCCATTTTTGTCTAGATAGAGTAAGAGGGACTATCTCGGATTCCTTACGGATGAAGATTGGAGAGAACAGGGATACATCAGGCAATCAGAATCTCTCACTTGTCAATCTAATTGTGCAGATGTTCAAAACAGGATATGCTGCTTCTTGTCCAATTCAGTGTGAAATTTTATGGAATCATATTGCTTGAAGGGAAGTTATGAGATCATCCTAGGCAGTTCTGCCTCAAACCAGGTACACCCGCAGCTGTAAAACAGAGAGATTGGCTTATTGTTTCATCTGTCCTTAAGAAGGGCAAGAGACCTGGAGCCTTCTTCATTTTATCATAAAGAGGGGCAAAAAGTGATCATCAGTGTTGACCACAATGAATCTAAAGGAGTATATTGGAAAGGCTTCATTTTATAAGCTTGGTGGATAGAAGATTTGGCAGTCTTTTAAAGTCACCTTTATTTTACCCATTTTCTTGACATGAAATCTATGACTCATAGTCACCTTTGTTCTTTGAAAATGAGCTCCCACATCTTCCAGAATGTGATACATTTTACTTTAGGGTGCCAGCAGGCATCTACAGACCAGAAAGCACTGTGTCTCCACGCTTACAATTTATGAACAGAAACATTCAGGAATAGGGGAATTTTCTGAGTGAAACTCCCAGATAATGAGAATAGAACCCTACTCTCCAACCCCAGGGTAAGCCCCATTCCATATTTATGTCTGTATTCCACGTTCATCTCCTCTATTTATACGTTGGCTATTTGAAGTCTTTATTCATTCTCTTTCCCCCCATCTCTCCAAGTTCTAGCCATACTAAGGAGACCCAGGGGAAACCCTTTCTCTTTAAGGAAGGCTCATCACTGGAGTCTAAGATATACCCCCCTTGCCTAGAGTTCCGTGCTTGGTGGTTCTTACTCTTGTCTTTAGCTCCCTCTCACCAGTTAGTTCAGGTATAGCCAGTGGGCTTCATCTCACATGTCAGTTCAGATTGGGTGCGGCTGATCAGACAGAGGTTACAAGGCTGCGTGTGGAGTCTGTGAGGAGGATGTCATAAACATGAGTATGGACAGAACACTCGGGCTGTGTATCTACCCTTCCCTAACCAGCTCATAAACATGAGTATGGACATAGGAATAGAACACTTGGGCCATGTACCTACCCTTCCCTAACCAGCTCATAAACATGAGTATGGACATAGGAATAGAACACTCGGGCTCTGTATCTGCCCTTCCCTAACCAGCTCATAAACATGAGTATGGACATAGGAATAGATCACTCGGGCTCTGTATCTGCCCTTCCCTAACCAGCTCATAAACATGAGTATGGACATAGGAATAGAACACTCCGGGCTATGTATCTGCCCTTCCCTAACCAGCTCATAAACACCTAGAGAATAAGGATCTTTTACTTTGGATTTTGTATCCTTTGCATACCTGGTGTGGTTCTGATATCAGGAATGAGTTCTAAATGAGTCTGGGAAGCAATATCTGACTTTACCCAAAGATAACATTATCTCTAAAAGTAAAGTACCAGAGAAGGAGTACTGTGTATTTTTCTCCATGACTCCTGGCCAAGTATCAAGATAAAGTGAAAGTCCACATGCAGCCACACTTAGAACTAGATTTTAATTGTGATACGTCTGCGCCCAGTGAAATTTTTATTGTTTGTATATTTAATCCATCCAATTAAATATGGAGCAATTGTCCAGCTCCTTCTAGCTGATGCCTAATTTGGCCTGAAATGATATGCCTAAAGGAAAAAGAAAAAAATAAAAATATGTATCTGGCTGATGTAAAAATGATATGAAAATATTGCAGGGAACCATAGCTAATGAAAATCACCTGCATGATAAAAAACAGTCATATTTGCTTTGAAAACCTGCACCTCTTCCTTGAATTTCTAGAGGGAACGACTGGGTGGTGTCGACTAAAGCATCCAGATCCTGACCCCTCTCTAGTTGCGGCAGATCCCAATAACATTTGAGGTTCATTTTCATTTCATAAAGAATAAACACTCCCCTATCGTTACAGCACTTACTGCCAGGGTTAATTGGAATTTCAACTTCGACAGTTTCTGTAGGCTTCGAGCAAAATATCGTATGCGTGAAAGACAAGAGAAATAAATTGTAGGAGACTGACAGGTTGGGTTTACACAGAAGTTTCTCATTCTTTGGATGAAAGTTCTTGAGCTGATAGAAGAAAGGGACAGCTGCCGGGGCCCAGCTTTTAACCTGCTCAGCAGACAACCTGCACTAGCCTACATAGGAGAGATCAAAGGGAGAGAGAGCCTTTGCCCGCCTTGGGCTAAACGTCCTTAGAAAACTGGGAAGAACGGTGGACTTAGTATTAGAAGCCCTGAGTGCAAGTTTCTCCTAGATGTCTGACCTTGAGCATGTGACGTAGCCACTCCAAACCTTGATTTCCACCCTGAAAAAAAGAAAATTGTTTTTACTTATACCATAGGGTCAAGATGGTCAGATAAGCAAATGGAAGTGAAAGAACCTGATGAACCGTAATCAAGGCAAATCAAGCTGTTACCATCCTAATATCACTCAGCTCCAGTTGCTTACCCCCATCTCCAGATAACGTGCCTTAAAACAGAGTCATTAAAGTCTTTCTTCAGTGGTATTGACCTTGTTTCTGCCAAAAGCACCTGAAGGGTACAATTCCTGTATGTAACAGTGGCTTTTCTCTACTGGATGGTGAGAGAGGAGATGTAGTTTGAAATGACCCCCCGGCGAGAACCATAGCCTTTCATGTAGAACAAATGGATGATGAGCACATTTGGGGAGGGTAGAGGAGATGTGGGTTTAGAAATTGGGGAAGGGTTTTTAACCATCCCTGGAATCATACTCAGTAAGGGGTCTACTGAGTCAGCCTGAGGGAGTCTACATTTAAGATGATTGAAGCTACTCAGAACTCTGCCATCTTGTTTCATGGCCTGATTCAGAACCCCTGGCCACCCAATGCAGTTTTCTAAACTATTTCTAGGTGTATCGTATTTACAGAGACGACTGGCATGTAGATTATATATGCCCTTTCTTTCTGGTCTAGAGATTCTCTCGGGTCTAGATTACATATCCCCTTTTCTCTCTCTGCCTGTATGCCAAACGTCAGCAATCTATTCCTAAAAATGCCTAGTGTCTATTAGAAGACACTTATTCATTCACCTATTAGGTATTGTGTACCTATCACAGAGTAGGTTCTGTGCTAGGAATTGACAATCAAATGGCAAGGAAGATGGAGTCACTGTCACATAGCATTTGCATCCCTGGCTCCACAGCCACTGCACACAGGAAGGCCCATGAAGGAAGGAGACCACCGCTCTGGCCATGTGTGATGCTGCATTTTAAAAGAGCACTGGATTCCAAGTCTTTGTGGAATCTCAGCTCTCTCTCTCTTACTAACTTACCATGTGATCTTTCTCATTCAGTTTCCTAATCTGTGAAATTAGAGGCTGAAATGAGTTCCCTTAGGACCCTTTCAATTCTAGAATTACCTGCTTCCTTGGCCTTAAAAAATCTGTGCCTCAGTTTCCACATTTGTTAGAGAAATTCTGATTTTTGCCCTACGACCACCACTGCCTGTTTCTGAAATTGAATTTAGAGAATACGTTGAGTTTGAACATATATATAAGGTGCCCAGGTAAACATAAGATGCTGCTAAGATTATGATTAGGATGCAATCACTAACATAGGACAGAGGAGGGCAGGCTTGCAGTTTCTGCTTGGGGCCCCAGAATGTGCACCTCTGCTGCTTCAACTAAAAGCGTGGAGCTACCTGCCGCTGTGCGGTTGGCTGACAGAGCCGGCAATTACTAAGAACTCTTATTTCTACAGAACCTCCCCACCAGAGTGCTTGGGGCACGATACATATATAGTAATACAGTCGACATAAGTCTCAGTTGCCTAATGAGAAAATAACCTCCTGTCACCATGTATGTGTGTTCCCTAGAAACTAGGTTCGAACTGGTTTTCTTCTCGTTTCTGAAGAACGCTTGAGCCTTTTCTTTCCCTTCTGCTGCTGCTTGGAGCTGGCTTTCGGGAGCAGACCTACAGTTTCTTCTTTCTCCTAAGTCTGGTCGTGCAGAGTCACAATCCCCTCTGGGTCATTAAATACCACCCGCAGCATCCTGGCTACTTTGGCCATATTTCTGTTGAGTCCTGTAATATGAAATCACTGGGAGGCATCAGTAATGATAATTGTGTCCTTGATTCTATCCCAAACTCAAGTTTAGCACAGAGTGGCCAGTGCAGCTAATCAGAGATGAGCTCAGTGCACTTTGAGGGGCCGCGCTCCTCTCTGAGTTGCTTGGCTACAAAATGGCACTAGGAAAATGCTTTGCATTTGCCATGACACCCTAACAACTGAACTGAAAGGTATATTTTGACTAAGAATGAGGACGTTGTGCCGTCATTGACACAGGGATTTGCTTTTGGAATTCCTTGCTCAGCTAAAGAAAATGTTGTGGCTGTTGATTTCGTGGTTGATCTGGGCACTCGAGACGGAATAACGCCTACACGCATTTATTTTGCTCCTCCCATCGCCATCATGAAAATGACAAGATGGCCCAGTCCCCTGTGCACGTGGAGAGAACGTACAGAGGTCAACTCAGAATCTCAGCAGTGTCATTTCGAAGGAAATCATTTGCAGACAAGAAATTTGCCAAGGTTAAGTCACGTGTGTCTGTGCGTTTACATACGCGGTTGTCTGTGGTCAGCGTGTCTGCTTAACCAACCACTTCTTTGGTGAAGCGAATCCCACAGCACCAAACTGCCCACCTCCCCTTAGCTGCCCCCCAAAAGACACAGAAATCTCAGATACACGAGGAAAACAGAATTCTGCTGCATAGAAATCAGCAAAATGCATGAGATACGCATGTCCAGATTACGATGTTAAAACAGACTTTTTACATATTCCCCCTTAGCTATATAAAGCACTGACAGTGCGCCCCACAATGTCAGAACAAGGAAGGGGTGGGAGAATTAACCATTTCAGTTTTGTATACGACAGCCCTAGTCTTGGCTACAGTTCAAAGCGTACTTCAAATGTGAACCAGAAATGAGTGGTTAAAATCATTTAAAAAGATACAGTGTTTGCATCACTTCTGTAACCATTTCTTATTACTGTTAATCATAAGCATTAATGAGAAGCTGCTAATGTATGGTTATTGCCTAATATTAAAATACACAAGGGCACACCCCCGTTTGATCTAGATTTCCGTTCCAGTTTAGCATGGGAAGGTGTTAGGATTTTTTCTTTTCATGTGTATTCAATTAGTAAGAAAGAGCTATTGGTCTAATCAGTAGAAGGTCTTAAAATAATAAAAATAACACCAGCTGATCGTAATTTGTTTCAGAAAAACAGTTGTTATGCTTTCCATCCCAAAGAGGGAAAAAATTGTCAGGGGTGAGCACTTCTGAGCTTTCTGATCACTTGGAATTCATATTCATTTTTGCATTGGAGGCCGAAGCAGGCCCAGACCCAGATGTGCAGTTGATTTTCGTTCAATTTCAACTCTTTGGGGAAAATTACACAGAATTGCCTAATTATTTTCCTGAATGCCCAGATTACGTAAACACACCCATTTCTTTTTTTTTTTTTTTTTTTTTTTTTGCGGTACTCTGGCCTCTCACTGTGTGGCCTCTCCCGTTGCGGAGCACAGGCTCCGGACGCGCAGGCTCAGCGGCCATGGCTCAAGGGTCTAGCCGCTCCGTGGCATGTGGGATCTTCCCGGACTGGGGCACGAACCCGTGTCCCCTGCATCGGCAGGCGGACTCTAAACCACTGAGCCGCCGGGGAAGCCCACCCATTTCATTTTAATAAGACAGCTGGAGCTACGCACTGGGAGAACACGCTAGTACCTTGCTTTCTCTAAATTGTATTTAGGGGCAAACCTTGCACGAGGAAGGATTTAGATCCTTTTATATCCTGGAGTGTGACAACATCTCATGAGCCACTTTGCAAATACACGTGGCTACATAGAATGGAAACAATGCACCTTTGCTTCCCTTCACTTTATCCTGCCATGTTCGTCTCTTTGGTCATGTATGAAGCCTCAGAATAGAAAACTTGCCCGACTTAGTTTTGCATTTGTGATCACTGACTCTAAATTATAGTGATCCAAACTTTAACCCCTTCCCATAGGGCTTGAGAGTAAGCTGTTTCTGGAGATGTTGCTTTCAACCTGGTTTTAAGTAGAAATGGTTCTCTTCCACTGGTAAGGCAGCCAGTGACCAATGAAAATGGGCCCATGTACCATCTTTATGGTTTGTTTTCTATGCTGCCCACATGCTGGAGTTCTCTTGGATCCACTTTAGACATTCAAGTTCAGCTAAGGAAAGGGGGACCTGTGGAAAGAGGGAGAGAGAGCTTTTTCCTCAACCCTTGGCCTGTGGTAAATTCCAAAGTGATAAAGCAGAGAGATTAAATAAGATTAACTTATCTATGGCATTCTTGGGTCATCCATTTTGGCAAGGTTGCTTCCAATAATACTTTAGGCTTAGCTTGCAGGGCTACACGGGCTCTTGCATGAACAAATACGTTGTATTTAATGAGAATGAGAATGTGAACCAGCATCAGGAGGTTTTCATGCAAGGCTTAATTACTTTCAGAGGTTTGAAGAGTATGAAATATGAGATACTTGGTCAAAAGTAAAAATGGCAATTAAAAATAAAAGTTGCTTGACGTTAGGACCCAAACAAAGGTTTGCTTTGAAAGCATTTGTTTATGTTATCACCGTTTATGTTTTCCCACAATCTGGTCTCTTTCTGGAGTCAATAAATACCATGTTTGCTAATAGAATGAGTGCTAGCAATTAGCAGAGTTCTAACCAACGCTGGGTAAATAGTTGCATTGTTCCCTATGAAAATTACCAGTGAAGAACTAACCAGCATTGTTTTTACCAGCTCTGGAAAGAATCCCTCAGAGCTCTTTACTTGAGGAAAAGCCGCAGGAGTCAGGATAAAGGGCATGGACTCTGGAATTCAATAAGCAAGAGTTTGAATCCCAATTCAGTAATTTAGTAGTCTCAAAATGTGGTCTCATGTATAAAATGAGGATAACAATAACTCTTTCATGGAGTCATTATAAAGATTAAATAAAGTGAGTATAGGAAAATAATATACATAGTAGAAGGGAAAGCATTTTATTAGGGTTAATCCTTTTTGTTTCCTTGATCTCTGAATCATATCATCTGAGAGTAGAATTCTGCACATTTTATAGGAGACATACAAAACAAATATGTTACTTTTTCCCCATTGTCCCAGGCCTGCATAAACCTGTCAAAACAACATAAGGAAATGAATGCATCAGAACCAAAGCATGGTCTTTCATTTCTAGCAAGACGAATGACCAAGCTGTTTAGAGAAAAAACCCTCCCAGTTTGCACTTAAGCATGCTAGGTGATGACAGATTGACAGATCCATAGATCAATAGATAGGCAGATGGACATAGAGATACAAAGTTAAGAACATCCAGAAAGCTCTGCTTCACAGGGGTGAGCAAATCCTGGAGCTGGCATTTATGGTCTAGGTTTTAGAGCTTTGCACATGTGAAGAGAGATGGACAGGAGTTAAAACCTGGACTCTGAGCAGGTTGGAGGTTGAATCAGATGTCCTTCACAAAAACCAAAAACCCAGGAGTCCAAAGGGTGACATTCTCAGTAGGCGAATTAGGAAAAATAAAACCCACGCCACGGAAGACTTGCTTTCCATGACTCCAAGTGATGGAGGTTGCACGTCGTCTGATTTCTAAACTTGTGGAAGAAAAACTGCAAAGAGAGAGAAGAACTTCAAAAATCCTCAAGAAGTCAAGAGGGAAAAGTGATAATAGAAGTATAGAAACAGTGGAACAGATGCCACAAAATAAAGTTGTGGAAATGTATCCAGTTATTTTAGTAACCAAAATCAATGCAATTGTATTATCCTTCCCTACTAAAAAGACAGTAATTGTCAAACTAGATTAACACATGTACACACACTATCAGACAAAATCCAGCTATGTGTTGTTTAGAAGAGACATAGAATGGTTGAAAGTAAAGGTGAGAAAAAGGTATTCCAGGCAAACATTAACCTAAAGGAAGCTTTCATTAATACAATAATAATATCAAACAAAAACAGAATTAAAGCCAAAAAACACTATGCTAGAGATAAGGAGGTGTACTGAATTTTCTTAAAAGTTAACATTCTTCAGGGAACTGTAATAGTGTTGAATTTATATGTAATAAATAGTATAGCTTCAAATTGTAAAGACAAGTCTATAGAATTACAGTGAGAAATACACGACTCCACATCATAGTAGGGAATTTTTACCTTTTTTTAAAAATTTTATTTATTTTTTGGCTGCATTGTGTCTTCATTGCTGCGTGTGGGCCTTCTCTAGTTGCGGCGGGCGGGGGCTACTCTTTGTTGTGGTGTGCGAGCTTCTCATCGCGGTGGCTTCTCTTGTTGTGGAGCACAGGCTCTAGGTGTGTGGGCTTCAGTAGTTGCAGCACGCAGGCTCATCAGTTGCAGCACGTGTGCTCTAGGGCACACGGGCTTCAGTAGTTGTGGCACACTGGCTCATTAGTTGTGGCTCACAGGCTCTAGAGCGTAGGCTCAGTAGCTGTGGCACACAGGCTTAGTTGCTCCACAGCATGTGGTATCTTCCCAGACCAGGGATTGAACTCATGTCCCCTGTGTTGGCAGGCAGATTCTTAACCACTGTGCCACCAGGAAGTCCCATATTAGAATATAGAAAACTAGAACAACACAATGAATAAGCTTGGCCTCAAGGACATATATAGAACAGTCTTCTGACAGCTGGAGAGTAGAAATTCCTTTAAGGGAGACACAGAAAATTCATAAAAATTAATCATATTCTAGGGCATAAAGAAAGTCTCAACAAATGTTAAAGAATCCATTTGATCACACAGAATATAAACAAATCAGTCATAAAAAGATAAATGTATGTATGGAAGTTTTAAAACCCACTTATAAATTACCTATGGATCAAAAAATAAATCATAATGGAAATTATGTAAATTAGGTGATAATATAAGTAATACTTCAGAAAATATGTAACAAGAAGCTAACGCAATACTTAAAGAGAAATTTATAGCCTCAAATGCTTATATTAGAGGAAAAAATGTACTGAGTCATCAACTGAAAAATTTGAAAAAGAGCAGCAGAGTAAACCCAGAGATACTGGGGGAAAAACTAAGATAACAAAAACCAATGAAATTGAAAACACAAATAGAAACACCATTACTTTTTGAAAATTATAATGAATTAATGAGATTGATCACACACAAAAAATTGCACGAATAAACAACATAATGGGTATAAAGTCTGTAGTTACAAATGCACAAGAAGTTAATCAGATAAGGCAAAATTATAAACTACTTTATGCAGATAAAGTTGAAAATTTAGGTAAAATGGACAATCTCAAAATACATATAAATAATCAAGACTCATTTGAGAAAAAATGGAAAATCTGATCCTATCATGAGAGAAATAAAATCAGTAATTAAATTATTTTTCTACTGGAAATCACTAGACCAGAAGGTTTTACATATGAGTTATGCCAAATATTCAATTCCGAAATACATGAACTGTTTTAGACAATAGTAAAAGAAGGAATAATCCCAAACTTATTCTACAAGGCCAATATTAACCGTGGATCCAAAACTTGACACAGACAATATGATAATAAAATTATTCACAATTCAAATATCTAGAACATTAACAGGTAAAAAGAACATTAAGAAACCAAATTAAGCAATGGATTTTAAAATGATGTATCATAAATTTGGTTTACCCCTGGAAGCAAGGTTAGTCCATTATTAGAAAATTAATGTAATTCATCGTATCAGCTGACTGGAGAAAATCATATGTCATCTCAATACATATCAAAAAATCATTCAGTAAAATTTTACAACCATTCATGATAAAAATTCTCAGCAAACTAGGAAGCAAATGGAATTTTCTTAACCTAATGAAGTATATCTACAAAAAACTTACGGCGAACATCGTATTCAATGGTGAAATACTTTCAGAAGCCCCTTTAAAACCAGGAACAAAATGAGGCTAGCTATCACTATACGTATTCAAAATAGCTTTGGAGGTTCTAGTCTAGAGAAGTGTGGCCTAGTGAATAATTTGTATACCAAGAGCCATGCAACAGAATGTTCAAAACAGCTTTGACTTTAATAGCATAAAACTGGAAATTACCCAATTATCCTTTGACTTAGAATGGATAAACCAATCTTGGCATCTTCATATAATGTCCTCCTATCACAGCAGGAAAACCAGTGGATCTTATTATCTATTTGTGTCCACGTGGATGAATAGTGTTGACCAAAAAGGCTAATCACAGAAAAATACGTATATAGTATCATTCCATTTATATGAAGTGTCCATGAAGTTTATAAACGGGCAAACTTTATGTTTTTTTATGTGCTAAACACTATTCTTTTTTGTTAATTTTTAAAAATTTTTATTTTATATTGGAGCATAGTTGATTAACAATGTTGTGATAGTTTCAGGTATACAGCATAGTGATTCAGTTATACATATACATGTATCTATTCTTTTTCAAATTCTTTTCCCATTTAGGTTATTACAGAATATTGAGCAGAGTTCCTTGTGCTATACAGTAGGTCCTTGTTGGTTATCTATTTTAAATATCGCAGTGTGTACAAAATACATATATAAAGAAAAATAAGGAAATAACACAAAATTCAGAATCTTGGTTACATCTGAGGGGAGCACAGGAGATGAGCTCAGGGAAGGGTTTGTGCAGTTTTCTGTATCTTAAGCTGCTAAGAGGTACACAGGTGTTTGTTATTATTAGACTCTACATTTTATATTGTCTGTAGTATATTTCATAATGTATAAAACAAAAAAATCCTTATGAATTTGGGTGGAATGCACATTCTTCTTTGATATAGCGTCCTGTTACCCCATCAAAGACATCAATTCTGGAGGAGTGCCAACTTCATGTGCAAGAAACCTCACACAGTAATCATTTAACTATTGTCCTTTGTGTTTATTTGGTCTGTGGCTAAACTCTCTTACTTTATTTTTCTTCACATTCTCCTAAATCCACACTTTCATTTCTTACAACCATAGATCCATGTCATGCAGTATTCATACCTACATGCTCACTCGGTCATTTACAAATTCCTTAACTTCCCTAAGGTACTTCCTCATCTGCAAAGCAGAAAATATAATACCTGCCTCAGACCATGGGGGTGGGAATTAAGCAAGATGATATCAGCCTGGAATTTAGTAAGTACTAAATAAATATTAACTATTATTGATTGTTGTTATGAAATGGAATAGTTTATGGAGAGTTCCAGGAAAATGTTGGGCGCAATATAATCATTGCATACATCACAGCCACTCTTAGTGTCATGGATCCAGGCCTTGTTCATTTCACTTTGATGATGACCTTCTGGAGACAAGGCTCTACCCATTTCCATGATGCTCAGCCCTATTTCAATAGGACACATTCCTTGAGGCAGGTTCTCTATTTTCCCATCTGTGTATCTGCATTGCTTACTACAGTTTGTTGCTGGGGCGTCCTGAATGTTTACTGGATTGCTTTAAAGGCCATATATTAACATCCGTTTCACAGTGACCATTACCTGGTATCAAAGTTCATCACAGGGCCTTCCTGGAGGAACCTCATCACTCAGGCTGATTAATTGACCATCTTCTTTGTCCAGTCAGTCATCACAGGTTCTTCCCCTGAAATAAAATTTAGTGAGGAAACATATAAAAGCTGCTACTACACAAATGACATAAGAGATCTTCAAAAATTATGTTTATTGCACTCTTTCACACTCTTTTCCTTGCATTCAGGCCAACTCTCAGAATTCCAACCAATGAATCATGGTTTCTCAGTCTGATAATTAGAGATGTGTTAACTTACCCCTGCTCCATTTGGTTTGAACTTTAAACTCCTGTGATCCCCATTTACCTAATAATTACATTCAGCTGATGCAATGACCCCTTGGCCTGCTGATTGTATAATTTATCTTTTCTTTATCCTTGTTTGTTCTCTGTTCATTTGCAATGTGTTCTTCCTCTTTAATCCAAGAAATACGTCACTGTTGTTGTCTTTTGGATTATAAGATCAAGTGTATGATCTAGAAGATTGTCAAGGATGTGCAGAGGAGACTGCTAAGAAAGACTATCTCATATGTGTCATTAATTTTCCTTTTAATGGCCAGACTCCAGAAAGTACTAATTCAGCACACAGTTCTGTGACTCCCTAACCTCTTGAAAAGAGACCAAATGAAAGTGAGGAATGTTTCCATTTAATGTGTTGTGTATACAATGCAAAAAATTGTAATCCAAATAAACATTTAGAAAAGGAAGATGGAAAAACTCAAACGAGAACATCCTACCCTCTGGGAATTCATAATCTAAATATGGCAAACACATAGAGTGAGATAGGAGAAGAGATAGTGGGTGGTAATGATATCGCTGACACTAATGTCCATTCAGGAAATGGAAATATATAGAAAGAGGAACCAGCTAGTTCTTGGGCATTGATCAAAGAAAAACCCACAAACATATTGAAGGAGAGGAAGGTTGCTTTATTTTTTTTTTTAACATCTTTATTGGGGTATAATTGCTTTACAATGGTGTGTTAGTTTCTGCTTTATAACAAAGTGAATCAGTTATACATATGCATGTGTTCCCATATCTCTTCCCTCTTGCGACTCCCTCCCTCCCACCCTCCCTATCCCACCCCTCCTATCCCACCCCTCTAGGTGGTCACAAAGCACCGAGCTGATCTCCCTGTGCTATGCGGCTGCTTCCCACTAGCTATCTATTTTCCGTTTGGTAGTGTATATATGTCCATGCCTCTCTCTCACTTTGTCACAGCTCACCCTTCCCCCTCCCCATATCCTCAAGTCCGTTCTCTAGTAGGTCTGTGTCTTTATTCCTGTCTTACCCCTAGGTGCTTCATGACTTTTTTTTTTCTTAAATTCCATATATATGTGTTAGCATACGGTAGGTTGCTTTATTTCTTAACATACTCCACAGCTAGCCTACCTCTGCTGCCCCCAGGATTCTGGGGTATTTTGGCTAACATTATTTGCAGTGTCCATAAACTCAAAGGAGGTTAGTGCTAAAGGGGATATGAGAGAACAGTCATGGTGTAAAAAACCTCAAGTAGGGCTTCCCTGGTGGCGCAGTGGTTGAGAGTCCGCCTGCCAATGCAGGGGACACGGGTTCATGCCCCGGTCCGGGAAGATCCCACGTGCCGTGGAGCGGCTGGGCCCGTGAGTCATGGCCGCTGAGCCTGCGCGTCAGGAGCCTGTGCTCCGCAACAGGAGAGGCCGCAGCAGTGAGAGGCCCGCGTACCGCAAAAAAAAAAAAAAACCTCAAGTACATTTAGGGAGTGGAAAATTCATAGGAATTTGTGAAGCAGCCTGGTGATGTTACCATAGTAGAAGTAGTGATTACTACAGAAAACTGTGGCGTTCTTCCCGCCCCCCCTCCGTCAACCACCACTAAAGACAATCACATTCCAAAAAAAAAAATTTCTTTATTGTGCCAACCATGCTAAATATGTCTGCTGACCCCAGCTGACCAGTGAGTCTTAATAGCTCCCGTTACATAGATGACAGATGCCTATCGTGGTAGTATTTACCTCAAATCACACAAACAAGGGCAGAGATGAGTCTAGGATCCAGACCTATTCATGCTGATGAACTGACTCTGAAACTCTGAAGGATGTGCAGGTGTTTCATGCAAAGAAAACAAATGTGGTAGCTAAAATAAACTAGATGAGAGTATAAAAGTTTTGTAAACAGTACCAAAGTACTGGGGTCGATGAAAGAGACCCAAAACTTGTTGAATAAAACATCTCGCTTCCACCTCATTGCATCCTTGTCCATATTGATCAGCTGTAATAGAGCATGACAGAGGTATTGATTGCCTGACGCAATTCTCAGGTATTTGAGACCTGACAGCAGCCATAGACTGTCAAGAAGGCAATGCTCTACAGAAACCTAAAATTAGGAAGGTTAAGTGAAAAGGGGACTGGGGCATAAGGTGTTCAGTATTTATATCAGTCCAGCAAATGACTTACGAGAAGCAGGAAGGGCCTCATCTTCTTCACCTATAAGTTACAGATAAGCATATGTTGGTTATTGTCTTATAAATAGCTATTGATGAAATGCCTACTTAAAATATTTGCCTGGGCTCTCAGACAAATCAATATTGATTTCTAAAACACTCTCAAAAACAGTGAAAGCAGAGTGAATATACACTTCTACATTTGTTTCCTGCTCAAAAAACAACAAACAAAAAAACAAAAGCATCAGTGAAGAAAAGTGTTAAGGGCTTAAATGGATCGAGTCATGAAAAACAAAGGGAAGATGACAGAAGACAGAACACAAATCTTTTTTTCTTCCCCTGGCACACGGGCCTCTCACTGTTGTGGCCTCTCCCGTTGCGGAGCACAGGCTCCAGATTCACAGGCTCAGCGGCCATGGCTCACCGGCCCAGTTGCTCCACAGTATGTGGGATCTTCCCGGACCGGGGCACGAATCCATGTCCCGTGCATCGGCAGGCCTAGATAACTTTGATTTAATATCTATACATTACATATAGATTTCAAACTCATTAACAAAAATAGGATGGAAGTACGTGCTGAAAAGCCAAATTAGAGTTTTGTCTCAACAGCTAGAGGTGAGGATGAACAGAATGTTCTTCTCCCCATCTCTGCGTCTTTCCAGCAAACCACTCTGTCCACGTGCTGGTGAAGTGATACCTCTGTCTCAAGCTCATGAAATGATGTATCCTCACTTAGGAATAATAGGAACCAGATGGCCTCAGTCTTCTCGGAACATCTCATTTCTAACAGCTTTTATTTATCTTCCCCTTTTGGTTGTGTTTCTTTAGGACATTTTTTGATCTTACAGATAGTAAAAATTATTTTCTTAGAATCAAAGCATTGTAAGACTTGAAGAATTCTCTGGAGTTTATGGAGTCTCCTTAACCACCTTCTTCAGAATAAACAGGGTCTATGCCTTTTACTTTAAAAGGCTGTGGCAGGGGACGGGGCAGTCACTCTCACCTCAGTGTCTTGCACTGTATGATGTCTTACAGTCTCGGACAGGGAGCTCCATGGTTCTGAACCTTTTTTCGGTCACAAGGATTTTAATCTCATTATAGCTGTGAAACATGCTTTTAAGAAAAATTCCTCTGTACAGATTTTACATACACTTTAGGAGAAGCAGAGAGTCCCGGATGCCCCTTCACGGAGCACTTAAGTGTCCATGAACCTGTTATGGGTCTGATCTGTATGACTTGCTCTATTAATAGATTCTAAATAAGTGTTGAATTAAATGACTGAATGGACCCAAAGAGAGGGCCTCTAGTTCCAGCTGACGTACTGGGTGAAAGCAGGGACACACAATCATTACACTCTTTTTTTTTTTTTTTGCGGTACACGGGCCTCTCACTGTTGTGACCTCTCCCGTTGCGGAGCACAGGCTCCGGACGTGCAGGCTCAGCGGCCATGGCTCACGGGCCCAGCTGCTCTGCGGCATGTGGGATCTTCCCAGACCGGGGCACGAACCCGTGTCCCCTGCATCGACAGGCGGACTCTCAACCACTGCGCCACCAGGGAAGCCCCATTACACTCTTTTATGTCTTTGATTTTCCTCTTGGAATCTGGAGAATGGTTTCAAAACTCTCTCCCTGCTCTTTGGATTCTGTCTGCCCTTGTATTGTCCTCAGCCCCTCCTTAAAGGGACTGAGTAGAAGTACTCTTCTCTACTGGCTAGACTCCTGAGTTTCTAGCCCCAACTTGTAAAATATGCCCTTAACAGTATGTCTTGCCATTCTTAAATAAATGATGCTCTGTTATGCCCAATTTGTTCTACTTATTCAAGGCTGCCACATGGCTTCAATGGATGTCTGGTGAAAATGTATTTAATATCTCTTAAAACCTACATAAAAATGTCCAATGCCCATGATTTAAAGCCAAATCCTTTTTGAGCTATTGCTTTACCAATTAGCCACCTGGAGCTCTCTGGCCAGGTCCTAATCAATGAGCCAATGTTGTGGACATTTTGAAGATGGCCAAGTCCGAAGGAGAGTTGGGAATACTTAGCAAGTTTAGTAGTGATGAGAGTGCCAGGATAACTAAATTCAGGATGGTCTTATTATGATCATGCCTCCTTGCAGGACATTTCCACTCCCTTGGGTGGTCACCATGAGAAGTAACAGAGCTGCATTACCTGAGCCCTGCCCTTAGCAGGGTACTAAAACTTAAACAGTGGCTGTGTGAGGAGCAGTATAGGAGAAGTCATGGGAGGTACTTGCGGAATTAACCTTATTCTGTCTGTGGTCCTTTCTTTTCTACAAAGGACAGTTTCTACAAAGGACAGTTTCTCAATTTAAGTCCTCACCTTGTAAAGCCATCAGGTCCACAAAATTTCTCCATCATCCCCTTCTCCAGCAATTCTCCTGCCAGGTGGGAAAAGCTGAGCAGAAGGTAAGCTTTGGTGTGTCCCAGAACCTCTCTGAGGACACATGTAAAGCAATGCGGACGCCCGTGTCACAGTATCAGATACTCCCGTTCTCACTCTCATACTTTTACTTCATTTTCCGTCATCTCCTGGCCTTCTGCCTTCACCTGTTTCACTCCTGCGTGTATGGCAACATATTCTCTTCACTCTAGGGCTGATGCTAACTTAGAAAACAACCCGCTAGGAATGTCTGGAAGACTTTGTGATGGGCCACCAGGGCTTGCAGAATATTTTCTCTAAAGACAATTTTGTCTCCCCTTTTTGGCTTTAGAAACCAAAAGACTACTCCAATATGATTATTTATGTCACTAAATTGAAACGTGAGGAAACTTTTGTAAAACAAGGCCAGAAGTGCAGGATTTGAGCGTGCCATTTAGTGGAACTTGGGAGGAGCAGGAGGTGGGGGAGGATGTGTCAGTGTCTGTATTAGAGACACCTCAAAGGGTGGAAAGGGCGCCAATAGAACAGAAGCTACAGGGGTGGGAACAAGGAACCGTTTGCCTTATGGATAGAGAGCTAACTCTAACACATAAGAAGATCGTGTTGAACACATATATATATATATATGGAATCTAAGAAGAAAAAAAGAAGGTCATGAAGAACCTAGGGTTAAGACGGGAATAAAGATGCAGACCTACTAGTGAATGGTCTTGAGGATACGGGGAGGGGGAAGGGTAAGCTGGGACAAAGCGAGAGAGAGGCATGGACATATATACACTACCAAACGTAAGGTAGGCAGCTAGTGGGAAGCAGCTGCATAGCACAGGGAGATCAGCTCGGTGCTTTGTGACCACCTAGAGGGATGGGATAGGGAGGGTGGGAGGGAGACGTGAGAGGGAAGAGATATGGGAACGTATGTATAGCTGATTCACTTTGTTACAAAGCAGAAACTAACACAACGTTGTAAAGCAATTATACTCTAATAAAGATGTTAAAAAAAGTGTTGATTTTTGCAGGTGTTCTTAACAAAGCAAGAAAGTTGGACTTAAACCGAAAATAAAATTGAAACTTATGTTAGGAAACAACAGAAAGTAGAACTCTTTCCATTGCAGTAGAAGATAGCTTTACCTTTCACAAAGTACAGGAAGTCTCAAATTACATGATGAAAGCCATCTCCTCAGGGCTTAGGAAAGGAGTGGTCGGTGCATTTTCACTTCCCGAAAGTCTTTTAAGGGTTGTTTATGCGTTTACTGTCAGCGCCTTGACTGACTGCACCAGCTCCATTCCCATCTCCCCTGTCTCAGCGGCTGAGCCCCTGCTCTCCACCTCGCTGGTGCCCCCGAGAGGGACCAGTTATTCTGCATCTCCTAAGCATTTGCATATACAATTCTTGCCTTGCATTTTCACCGCGCTCCACTTTATGGTTGCTGGGGTCTTTCTCCTGCAGTTGCTCTGCCCGCACCCTGGAAGTCTTAACTTCCTAGAAGCTAGCAGCCGTATCTTCTCCGCCCCCCCCCCGCATCTTTTGGTTGCATTTAGGATAATACTGCAATAACAATCCAGCCCTGAAACTTGTGGATTGATTCACTAATTTTTTTTTTCTGCGATACATGTCTCTGTGCCTCAGAACAGAATTCTGTGACTTCGGTTAAATGCGTATCTGAAGGGTTTCACATTTCCCAATAGCTAATACTTAAAACAATGCCAGAGGCATAAAAGCACCAATTTTCCTGTCCGGTTTTGTTCTGCTCTTGCATTGACAGTAAGAGTCTCATCTTTCCACACCCTCTGCCATTGTTTTTACGTGTCCACATGTAAGAATTAAAATGATCATTGGTTGACTAGTACTTTCCTTCTGAAGGATTGTGTGCTTAAGAATTGACAAGTGTTCTTCCCAGAATCAACTATATATAGGAAGTAAGCACCTTTCATAAGGAAACTAAAAAGAAAGCACTTTATCAAGACTGCTTTACAATACCAAGAAAAATAAGTGGAGAGGGAATAAGAGATGAAACAAGAATGGCAGACATTGATGTTTATTGAAACTGGGTTTTAGTTCATGTAGGTTCATAGTACTGTTCTCACTACTTTTATATACATTTGGAAATGTCCATACAGTAAACGTTTTAAAAATATTGAAATGAAACTAATTAAGTTAAAAACTGGTCAGGAGAAATCACATCTCTTCTTCATCTAATATTTGGTTAAGATTATTTGGGTGTCTCCCTCTGGTATGGAAAATACTCATAATAACTGAACGCAATTCTAGAAGTCCCTTGATACCCCGGTAGTTTGTATACAACCATTTTACCTACCCATAGCTTTAAAGTTTTATTGGAACACAGCCAAAAAAAAAGGCGGGGGAGGGCTCCCCTGGTGGTGCAGTGGTTGAGAATCTGCCTGCTAATGCAGGGGACACAGGTTCGAGCCCTGGTCTGGGAAGATCCCACATGCCACGGAGCAACTAGGCCCGTGAGCCACAACTAGTGAGCCTGCGCATCTGGAGGAAGATTTCCTTCCGCTTTCCTCCCGAGTATCCCATGGAAGCCTATTCTGTACGCCAGGAAGACATAAGGGCATGTCATTTCAAATGCTAAGATATCATCTTTTTCCTCTGTTCAGTTGTGATAATGTGTGCGTTTCCCAGTAATTTCTCTCTGGTGTAAACTGCTTCTTTTCCATGTTGTCTGTGCCACCACCTCATTTTCTTGTTAACCAAAGAATTGTTCATCTCTATTTAGACTTCAGATCTGCATCTGCTTTATGCTCTTCCATCTGTTCTGCAGTGTAGAGTCTTTGTAATATATTAGGTGCTGGGTAACATTTAGAGACAGTCAAGTTAGTGTGGGCTTTAGGCTTTCTCTCCCTTGGAGAGGAAGATTCTTAGTCTATTAACAGAAATATAAACGGGGTTTTACTACCATGGACAAATGTTGCCTTTGGAAATTTGTAAAAAAAAAATTTTTTTTGAATTATAATTTACAATATTGTGTTAGTTTCAAGTGTACAACAAAGTGATTCAGCTATACGTATATATATTTATTCTTTTTAGATTCTCTTCTATTATAGGTTATTACAAGATATTGAGTAGAGTCCCCTGTGCTGTACAATAGGTCCTTGTTGTTTATCTATTTTATATATAGTAGAGTGTATATGGTAATTCCAAACTCCTAATTTATCTCTCCCCTCCCCCACCCTGGTATCCCCTTTGGTAACCACAAGTTTGTTTTCTATGTCTATGAGTCTGTTTCTGTTTTGTAGATAAGTTCATTTGTATCATTTTTTTAAGATTCCACATGTAAGTGGTATCATATATTTGTCTCCGTCGGACTTCACTTAGTATGATAATCTCTAGGTCCATCCAAGTTGCCGCAAATGGCATTATTTCGTTCTTTTTTATGGCTGAGTAATGTTCTATTGTATATATACTATATCTTCTTTATCCATTCATCTGTCAGTGGTCATTTAGTTTGCTTCCATGTCTTGGCTATTGTAAATAGTGCTACTATGAACATTGGGGCACATGTGTCTTTTTGAATTATAGTTTTCTCTGGATATATGCCCAGGAGTGGGACTGCTGGGTCATATGGTAGCTCTATTTTTCATTTTTTAAGGAACCTCCCTACTGTTTTCCATAGTGGCTGCACCAATTTACATTCCCACCAACAGTGCAGGAGGGTTCTTTTTTCTCCACACCCTCTCCAGCATTTATTATTTGTAGACTTTTTAAATTAAAAATTTTTTAAAGTCTTTTTCTCCTTACCTCTTCCTTTTTATCATCCCAAACCCATTCTCAGAACTAAGGGTCTTGGTCTCCCTGAACAGACTGGTTGATTGAAACTTCAAAAGTACCTTTATCCACATGTCTCTCTTTGATACTAGGGGTGAGTGGCTTTTGTTCAGAGAAGGACAGTTTCTACCCATGACTTCTGAGTCCATGTGCTTGGATTCAGATCCCACCTCTACAGGCAGCCTGCCCCAGGCTCAGCTTTGCCGTCCATAGAATGGCAGGATAATACCTGTCTTGTAGTATTGTCATAAAGATAACCTTTGAAAAGTTTGCAGTATGAGACCTCTCACTTACTGCAAAAGCTTTATATTTAAATGGTCAAAGCTATAATTACCATTTACTCTCCAAGTCACTGACAGCCTGGTAAAGGCTAAATATGGATAATAGCTACAAAAAATAATGTGTTTTCTGGGATCCAAATAAAGTTGAAACCGATTTTCACATTAACAGCAGGTACTTGCTAACTTAGAAAACACAGCCACCAATGAGGCACCAAAAGAAGGTCTTTGAGGCTGATGCTCATTTAATGTGTCATATTCACTTTGGGTGAAAACTTTTGCTGAAATGTGAGAGGCTCATTGAATTTATTTACTTTTCCCTCTCTTGTCTACTCAGCTGTCATCATGTGTATCCCCAGAGGTAGAAACTTTCTGACCAGGGTTTGTTGGTTAGGACAGAAGTTTCATGTTTTGATTTTGTTTTGTGTTTGAGGTTAGTAATGAAGAATTCAGGGGAAGGATTGTTGGATGCTCTAGGGAGAATACAGATGTCACCTTATTTCTATTTCCTGTACAGTTGAAAATGACAAAGAACAGCAGTGCTAGTAAGTGGTACTGTGCCTAGTCAAGTTCAAAAAATAATTCTCTACTTCTGAAGAAAGTGAAGCCTTTGATGAGAGCAGCTTTTCTGATAAATAAAAAATTCTAAGACTGACAGTAAATTTTTGGTAACATCTGTATTCCTTCATTTACACGTTTAGCAAACATCTATCGAGCATCTTCTTTGAGCCAGGTACCTGTTAGACTCTAGGATTCTAAGATGAGTAAGACTATTATAAAAGGGGAGAAATAGCTCGATTAAATTCTATAATTTTAGGAGAGCTTTGAAAAAGGGCTAATTGCAAATGTATGGACTGGGTTTAGATAAAGTCGCAAGGGATGGTGCAGTACCCGGGGCATCGTGACAGTGGGGAGCCGTTACCACCCCTTGGCCTCAGTGAACAAGGGTGAGTCCTGGAACCTGGAGAGAGGCCAGTATGACTGGGCCTCCCCTGGGAGATGCAGTGAGCTATAGCCAATTCAGAATGGCCTGCTGGGGAGGGAGCTGAAGAAGATAAACTCCAAGGTCACTCCTCTCCTGCCCCCTGAAACTCCTACTGGTGCTACCCATTGGAAGATCCCTCCTGAAGCCAGAGGGAAAGGGAGCTCACGGGTGTAGTTCACAAAGGTCAGTCTCTCAGGTCACAGAGCAGGGTGGAGAAGGCACTGGAACGGGCAAAGGGAAGAATCCAGCACGACTATGACCTCCCTCAAGGTACTCAGTCTAATGGTAGCAGGCTAACACACAAACAGGTAAGTTTCAGTACTCATAGTAATTAACATGATACTGAAACATACAACATAATATGAGAGCCCAGAGGACAAAGCTACTAGCTCTATTAGGGAACATTTATTCTGGGTCTCAAAGAATGAGAGTACCAGTTTGCTGGACGACAGGGGCAGGAGGCAGAAGAGGAAAAGGCGCATAGATATACAAAGCTTGTTTAGAAGTCATCAGCGTGACTAGCACAAGGTGTATAAGACATAGGGGAAGAATTGGGATTTTGTGAGGCTTGGTTGCGATTGCTGGAGAGTATTATCCAGGCTCACCACAGCATGTTTAGTGAGCAAGTGTAAGATACTTGTGACCTGCCAGCTTCATGAGAGATGTCTGTTTTGTTCACCACTGTGTGTGCAGCCCCTAGAACAGTGCTTGACACCTGTACCTCACTCAACAAGCTTTTGGAGAACGAATGAGCAAGGGAACAGAAGAACTGTTGTATGTGAACCTCCTAAGTCCCGTGACTTTGTTTTGACTTATAAAATTAAATTTGATACACATTAACAAGTGGTACTACTTTGATTCTCCCTTTCTGTTTAGAAATAAGTAGATCTAAAGAACAGTGGTTGCGTGCAGCAAGCACGAGAGGAGGAGTCAGGACATCTGTTCATCACCTCACCGGGAGCATCATTTATCCTTCTGTTTCTCAGCTCTCTTGTCTCTAAAGTGGAAGCTGTACCAGCTCCCTCAGCTATCTCCTAAGATTATTGTGAAGATCAAAGCTGCCTTGACAGGTCTAAAGAACTTGACAGACAACATGCAGCGGTGCCTCCTTCTCCTGCATCACTAGCGACTGAGATGGGCCACATAAGTGAATTTTTCAAATAATTAAATTTGTTGTATTAAACAAGGGTTTCTCAGTCTCAGCACTACGTACATTTGGGGCCAGAATATCCCTCTGTGTGTGATGCGGGCGGGGTGCTCGTCCTGTGCATTACAGGATGTTTTTACAGCATCTCTGGCCTCTACTTATTGGCCACTGGCACTCTCCCCACCCCACCGCCACAGCCAACTACAACAACTAAAAATGTCTCTAGACTTTGCCAGGTGTCCCCCAGAGAGCCAAATCATCCCCTGGTTAAGAACCACCACATTAAACTTTTTTTTTTCAATTAACCATTGAAAAAAATTAATTTTTTTAAATTTTTAATTAATTAATAATTAATAATTAAATTAATTAATAATATTTAAATAATAAAATTTAAATAAATATAATTTAAATAAATTTAAATTTATATAAATATAATTTAAAATTTAAATTATAAATATAAATATAATTTAATATATTTAAAATTTAAATAAATATAATTTAAATAAAATAATATTTAAAAATAAAATTAAATAATAATAATTAATAATTAAATTAATTAATAATTAATTGAAAATTAATTTTCAATTAACCAGTTCAATTAACCATTCAACTTAACCATTCTAGATGGAAATCTTTCTCAAATACATTGATTACATCCCTGGCCTGTTAAACATGGGCTCCTGGGTTGCTCCACTAGAGTACTGGCTGTCACAATCATCGCATCTTTAAGACATGGTAGAACTATGTCCCCGCATCCCTAGTCTGCTGTATTTTTGTAGACCTTGTGTCTGCATTTTTATCCTTTTACTTTTCCCTCCCTTTCTCCCTGTGAGGCTGACAGCTGTCATTTTCCTGTAAGCATTGAAGTGTACTAATTTGCTATTTCTGATCTGCTTGGGATTTTAAAAGTGGCCAGCTAGATTTCATAGAATGCATCTAAAATGAGAATCAACTCAGTCCCTGAGTTTGGGTGTACAGGAGCCTGGCAGATGGACTTGGTCTGTTTGAGCCTTGCAGAGGCCTTCTTAACTCCTCACTTCTCAATGCTGCTCCCCTTAGGGACACCTGCCAGGTCACGTGGTGTCATCACGACTGTTATTAATATGGCCATGATATTGCCCACATCATCTTTCCCACATCCTGATGTAGGATGAAATGTCTGATAGCAGTTCAAACATTCCTGCCAACTGGGTACAAACATTTCAGAGGACAATTAGTTTTTTCCTTTCTCACCACCCTCCTCACTCTTGCTTCAATTTAGAAATGATATGAGGGGGTCACATATCATCTATGTCATCTACGAGGCTGCACATAGCCTGGTGTAATGTCAGCCAATAAAATGTTCTTGGATATTTTAAATAAAATAAGTCTCTTGTGTTAGTTAGCACCTAGTATATTGACATGGTGCCAGCCACGTCGTAGGTGCTCAAAAAATGTTTGTGGAGGGAAACACAGCAATGAGTCACATGGCTGTAACCTCACTTCCCAGTTGTCAGTATGACGAAAACTCACGTAAGGTGTGACAAGCTTAAGATAAAGACTTCAAAAATCCTACGCTAATATGTATAAAGTAGACAACTAATAAGAACCTGCTGTATAAAAAAAGTAATAAAATTCAAAAAAAGAGAAAGAAAAAAAGAATCCAGATGAGGAAAGTGGTTTGTAATGAAAGCACAGGCTAATCTTTCATGTCGCAGATAAAGAGAGAAGTGCAGTAGTCCCAGAGGGGGGAAAATAAAATGACTAAACAGCATTCCGTTTCCTGTTCTGCCGTGGTTCTCTTTTAAGTTTGCAGGCTGGGAATGGCCCAGTTGATTCCAGCTCACAGGGCGAATTCACCTCCTTTTCTTTCCTCAGTTGCAAATGCTTGTGTGTTTCACTGGACAGGAAGAAAGGTTCAGCCTCCGCTGTCCACCTGGCCCCAGTGGATAGGCTTCAGGGATCTCTAATAGCTGCTTGCCCAGGTAGTTAGGCTATTTCTGTCCGCTGTAGCAAGGAAAAATCCCTCACACCAGAATAAAGCAACCTGTCGGGGAACTCTTAGCTGAATGGTGGGCAAGGTCAGAGGAAAGCATTTCATTTAGAAGTGGCTCTGTACATAATAAAAAAGGGATCAGTGTCCAGTAAGACTGAACACTGGGAGAAAATTGACATTTGACTCGCTGCATTCTCTCAAGGTCATGTCAGGTCTTGACATTCCCCATGGGTGACAGGTTTCCAGATGGTGATTCTGGACCAGCCAGACCCTTGAGAAAGGAGGCCAAGACTGAGTAGTATCCACCCTGGACTGTGAAACATGAGATCATGCTGACAGCAAGATCACCCTCAGGGCACGGCCTACAATCCGAGCTAACCCCTGAGCATCGTCCCCTGAACCAAATGAATCCAGGGATCTGTGATTTATACTTGGAGACTTCATCTGGTCATTTCAGTGAGGAGTTCTGTTGAAGAAGTGAAGACAATCTGACCTGGCCAGAGACAAGAAAATAGCCAGTCCTTGAAAGATAGATACTTAGAACACAGTAACAACCTATTTGTATTTTCAAAAAGGCAACATTAGTCAGAAAAGGTCTCTGTGTATCTCTTGGGTTCTGCAGTCTCGGTATTTCAGAAAGGTCACTGGTTAATTGGGCTGGGTTAATGGTTCTTTTTTTTTTTTTTTAATAAATTTATTTTTGGCTGCGTTGGGTCTTCATTCCTGCACACGGGCTTTCTCTAGTTGCAGGGAGCAGGGGCTCCTCTTCGTTGCAGTGCGCGGACTTCTCATTGCGGTGGCTTCTCTTGTTGCAGAGCATGGGCTCTAGGCGTGCGGGCCTCAGTAGTTGTGGCACATGGGCTCAGTAGTTGTGGCTCGCGGGCTCTAGAGCACAGGCTCGGTAGTTGTGGTGAACGGGCTTAGTTGCTCCACAGCATGTGGGATCTTCCAGCACCAGAGCTTGAACCTGAGGTCCCTGCGTTGGCAGACGGATTCTTAACCACTGTGCCACCAGGGAAGCCCTGGTTCTTTTTATTATGGTGACTTTTGGCCATATTTCTAGCAGAAGGCACTTGGTTAAGTGATGGGCTGCTCTGGGTGAACGATATCACTTCTCTGGCATTTAGCCTCCCCAGAACAGAGCAGGAATTACATGGGTGACTTTGGAACATGGTGGCTACATTCACAACAAAGAGCAGCAAAGGGCCTTTTCGAATGAGGTGATTGCACAGAATCTGCAGTCGTTTCTTGAGGCCGGTGTGTCTGGAGTCTGAGCAAGCAGGAGGGTGGTGTGAGATGAGTTCAGCTCAGGCAGGGCTCAGCATTAGTGACCTGTTAGGAAATGAGGGATGAAGGGACTTAGACAAAGGTGGGAGCCAGGCCATTGCAGAATTCTGGGTTGAATTCCTGCATTCTGCTTGAATCCAAAGCATCCTAAAAGATTCATTGGGCAGTAGGTTCTGGGGCTGCAAAGAGCATCTCTTATGCAAATATATTGAGCTAAGGAGGTCCTGCTGCACATTTTGTAATTATTTATTGAGTACTTGATAGGCGCGGGTCACTTCTATGTATGTGATTTAAGAGAATTTTTACAAGTCTTTGGGATATTGAATTAGTATTTTTATTTTAAAGATGGGATAATGGGGGGCTGGCCATTTTCATATAGGTGATTTAGGAGAATTTTTACAAGCCTTTGAGATCTGAATTATTATCTTTATTTTAAAGATGGGGAGATGGGGGCTTCATACCTATTAGTCTTGCACACTTTGGCCTGAAACTTGACCTGTCACAAGACCCTATTTGGGAGTGGCAAAACTAAAATTGGAAAACAGGTTTTCTGTTTTGTCCATTTTATTCTAAAGTTCTTATGCTTCATAGGATAAATTAACTTTTGAGGTCTAGCCTAGAAAACGGAACACCAGGAATAGTTTCATTGAGCAAATATCTTCTCATAGCAAATGTGAAAAGTTGTTAAAATATAACTCATTTATAACCTGTAACCACATATGTGTACACTAGTTATGAAGAATAAGTTCTGTATATAATAAGTAAATATATGTGTATGTGTACAGTTACTTATTTATCTTGTATCTGCTATATCCAGAAAAATTCTGAAAGAATTGGTCTTCAATGGTTAACAATAGCTTTTTCTGGAAGATAAGATTTAGGGTAACTTCATTTTATTATTTTTTTCTCTTTTTGGAAATCTTTTTTTTATTTTTTTTTAACCATGGGAATGGAGCACAAATTATAATTCTTAGGAAAATGAGAAATAAAGGAGATGGCACACACCTGTCTCTTTAAAGATTCAGGTGTATTTGGTTTTTCCTCCTTCTGAAGCCTATTCCCCCATCTGTATTGGTTTCATCACATTGATGAGTTTAAGCGATCAATTTGAAGGTGATTCTGTGAGCTTACTAATTTAACGTTTTTTTGCGGGTGTCAAGATTCCAAAGGCATCGTTGGACTCAACCAGATTGAGCCACATCCTGATAATTAGGATTGAGAAAATGTTTGGAAAGGCATTGGGAAGAAATTTGAGAAACCAAATGGAAGGCATAGAGCTACCTGGTCCCTAGGACCATCCCCAGGAGATATCAGTTTGGGGGAAGGGATGCGCAAGTACAGGGGAAACTAACCATCCATTGTCAATGACAGCCTCTGAAATCAGTTTGGGAGAGGAACAAAGGGCAGATCTCAGAGCATGAGAGGAGCCCTAGAAAAATGGGAAAACACAGGCCAAGGAGACTAAGGAAAGACAAGTCCTGAGCTGTGTGCTGGACAGTTTGAGGAACAGCAAGGCTCTGCAGTGGGCACCGGTGTGTTTGAAAGGCTTGTCATGTGGTGTGAGCATGTAGGAAGCAGAGGGACTCTGGTGACTCATTTGTCATGGGAAGAAATGGGGCAGGGAGAGGGAGGAAGGAGCAAGCCCTCAGGACAGAGGGAATGGAAACAGTTTAGATACGTGTTATTAATTATTGTCTCCAAAGAGCCTGGTGTGGCAAGGCGGATGATGACATAGGGGGTATTACTTAAATCCCTTCCAACATAGCTCACTGCCTCTTCCCATGCAGCATGAATCATAATCTCTGGAACTTTCTTGTTTCCAACAAGGAGGCTATAGCACTAGCACTAATAATGGCTATTGGAAAGATTGAGTGTTACATCACTGCCATTTCTGCAACTGTTCTTCACCATCCTGTCAATCCTGGCCTGAAAGACCCCAGGGTGGAAATATTCACAGCAACCTAATACTTGACATATAGGGGATTGACTCTAGAAAGATTTTTTAAAACTTAAGTTATATTCTCAAATGAGTGGTTTCTGGCCCCCCATTCCCACCAGCCTCCTCTACATCTTTCATCGTTTATCCACAACAGGTGTGGCCAGTTTTCCCATAGATGGAATCTGTTTCATTTGCAGGAGACCATGGTTTAAGCGTTATTATTGTTATGATGGTGGTGGTTGTCATTGTCATTTAAACTTCACCTATTTCTAAAAAGTGTTTGAGACAATTTTCTTGGATACAGTAGAACCTTTCAACAGGATTGAAATGTAAGAACTTTTTAACAGAAAGGATAGTTATAAACTATAAGCCCAAATATTTTATTTCCCATTCTGAACAGTTTATTCTTGGTGCATAGCAGATACTTGATAAATATTTTGGAATTAAGTATAAATGGGTTTTGATTTCATGTGAATCACCTCTCTGTTGCCTATTAGTGTTATATACATTGGTCAGTTTGTCTTCCTTTTCTGGGGCCTGGCCTTGGTTGTGGGATAGGTTAGTTGGTTAACTCATTTGTTCATTAACTAACTGAACACATGCTAAATGTCAGGGATTATGTGAGGCACAGAGAATAAGTCACTATTACATGTTCTCGTCTCAGCAGCAGTGACATCAGGAACATAAACTTCCCCAAATACCTGCTGTCACCAGCAAGGCTGCCAAAGACAAATTGGGGACCAACTGTTTACAAGGCAACTTGCTAGGCCATAAGATACAAAGATATGTCTTCATAAATACAAAAACAAGTAGGGCATTCTATTTAAAAATCATAATGCAGAACATGATAGTTTGTAGTTTACTGTAGAAAATTTATTTAACCTTTTGCACAGAAGTGGTACAAAATATGTCTTGCCACTGTTCCCATTTTGGCATTGAGCAAACTGAGCTCTGTAACTCAGAACTTAGAAATAGGATGTGTTAGTCTGGGTTCTCTAGAAAAACAGAGAAACAGAACCCATAGGAAAAAAGAGAGAGAAAAACAGATCATGGGTGGATGGGTACATGTACATACATACAAACTGTAAGGAACTGAGCCACACAATTATGGAGGCTGAGAAGTTCAAGATCTGTTGTCTGCAAACTGCAGGCACAGGAGAGCCGATGGTATAGTTCCAGTCTCAGTCCAAAAGGCTGAGAACCGTGAGAGCTGATTCAGTCCAAGGCTGGAGTCCAAAAGCAGGAGAAGCCCGATGTCCCAGCTCGAAGACAGTCAGAGAGAGAGAGGATTCTTTCTCACTCAGGCCTTTGATAGATTAGCTGGGGCCCACCCACACCGGGGAGGGCAGTCTGCTTTACTCAGCCCACTGATTCAAACGTTCATCTCATCCAGAAACGCCCTCCCCGACACACCCAGAAATAGAGCTTAATCAAGTATCCGGGTACCTCGTGTGACCCTATCAAATTGACATATAAGATTAACTGTCACACGTGGCTTGCCCGGGATTGTACAGCCATGGAGAGGGAGAGCTCATAGCTCTCTGCCTTTCCACAAGGTTTCTCACTGAAGTACCAACCACACCCAACTCTACTTAGTTTGGACAAAAGATTGGGTATGTTTGGATGTGTGTGATCCGTAGTTGGTTCACAAAGAAATGTCCAGGCAGTGTTCCATCTCTCACCAAAGCAGCTACAGTGGCCAAGGACTCTCTTACCTCTCCAGTGGCTGCCAGCTGTCCCCCATCAAAGTTGCCCATGACATGCCTGTGCTCAGCTTCTCACTGCATGGCATCCCTCTTCACTTCTCAACAGCGCTGCCACACTCTCCTCACCCCGTTGCCACATTCTGCAGGAATTCCCACAGGCCCAGGACTCCTGTGGGGAGCAGAACAGCCAGGGTCCCACAGAGGGTAAAGCCGGGACATGCCTTGTGCCTCTGAAGGCTCAGATTCCAGCTCTATGGGGGATGGGGCTGCTTGGGCTACCAGTGTGTTCCCCGTGCCCCGTCCAGTCGCTAACCCCTTTTTTTTTTTTTTTTTGCGGTACGCGGGCCTCTCACTGTTGTGGCCTCTCCCGCTGCGGAGCACAGGCTCTGGACGCGCAGGCTCAGCGGCCATGGCTCACGGGCCCAGCCGCTCCGCGGCATGTGGGTCCTTGTCGGACCGGGGCACGAACCCGTGTCCCCTGCATCGGCAGGCGGACTCTCAACCACTGCGCCACCAGGGAAGCCCGCGCTAACCCACTTTAAGCAGTCAGTCAGCATTTGGTAAAGGAAGGAAGGGCAGGATGGGGGAGGGAGAGGGAGAGGGTGTTGAAGAAGGAGGAAGGTAGAGAAAAGAGGGGAAAATGAAAGAAAAAAAGTTCAAGAAAGGAGGGAGGGAAGAAGAAAGAAACATGAGAAAATCAAGAGAGCAAAACAGAGAAGGTGCAGAAAGAACCAACAGAGGCAGCGAGAAGGGTGCTGGACTGGACAGGGACATTGGATGACGGCTGGTCCAGGTAGAGGAACATGGCCCTGGGCAAAGAGAAAAGACAGGTGACTCCTAGCTCTGCCCATAGCAAGCTGTGGGACCTTGCACAAGCCAGCCAGCCTTTGTGGAACGTCGGGGGAGGCCGTATTTGTAACAGGAGGGAATCAGACCAGGTCATCAGATGGAACTCCTGTCTCCATCCTGGTCCTCCAAGAATCAGCACAAACCACCCAGCCACCAGCCCGACCCCGTTCGCTGTTCATTTCCCCCAGTCTTCATTAGTAGATACATAAATGTCCTCAATGAACTTAGGGAGGAAAATACAATGACCGTTTCCGTAGCAGCTAAATTGCGGAACATGGAGAGGACTGAAAAGGACAAACCTTATTGTACTCAGCCTCCTCTTAAAGCCAAGATGTATGGAAATGCAAACCTCAGGTCTGCCCTCTGCCACGTCCAGGCAGAGCCTGACCAGAAGCTTCAGAAAGAAGAGTGTAAAATGAAATATAGATATTTATAATGGAAGTATCTTTCCCCCAGGTATCGCTTTCTTTTTTTTTTTTTTTTAATGAAAATTCAGTCAACTGAATATTTAGTTCCCCAAGGAAGGCTCCTTGGCTGTGGATTACACCGCACACATAGGGAGAAGCCCTACCAGAAAATGATGCCCGCTCTCAGCTAATGATCACCTTGCTGGAGATCAGTGGGAGACAAGGTCTTTGAGGTAGGCCCCCTTTCAGCTGCGAATTAGGTATTAAGTTCAGAGTATAGCCTAAAGCACTTTTTGTGAGCCTGCAAACCAAATGGATGCTGGATCCAATTTTATACATGTACAGGTATATCAAATAAATTTAATTTCTCCATTGAAGGTGCTTGCTTTTAATTCCGGGGCCAGCAGTGCAGAACAGTTTTGAAGATTAAATTTCCATTCCGAGAAAGTAGTTGGGGATAGAACTTCTAAAGCAGGAGTAACCAAAAAGCAAAAGGTTTTCAGTGCTCACAGAGAAGGGGGGCGGGGGGTACAATGATCTAGCGAACACTTGACAGGCAAGAAGCCTTCAGGTGCAAGATTACTTCTGCCACCTCGTTTCAAGTCAGATAATCACCTTATTTATAACCAAAGAAGGGCTAGTTTTGATGCCCTGATTGCAGCAGCGGGGACCCTGCTGTCATTCACAACACCTGGTGCCTCTCTGTGTTATATGTGGCTGCCCAGCTTCTTAACCACTACTGCAAAATGCACCTGAATGGGGTATAATTTTAAGACCAAACTCAAAGGATTTAAAGAATAATCCTAGATCACATCCTCCATGAAGCCTTTCCTGATTTCTGCCACTGAGCCACCACCACCTGACCACTCCAGCCTGCACCTGGCTCAGTCAGACCCTATGCATTTATCTGTGACAGCAACTGTAAGAAGAGGCAGTTCTACCATAGGGTTAAGCTCTGCAATCTCAGACAAGTTACTCAACCTCTGTGAATCTTAAGTTTTATGCATTTTAAATGGTGGCCATAATAATAGGGTTGTGAGGGTTGAGTGAGAAGTCCTTAAATCAGTACTTGGCACATGGTAAATATTATAGGGCTGGGGAGGACAGACCCTGTCTTTGACTCTCTAGAACTTGGCCCAGCTTGGCAGGAAAAAAACAGTTGATTGACTTTTGAACTCTTTGTTTTATGTGCTCTAAGCCTTGGGATATTTGGCGGTGGGGGGCGGGGGGGGGCGGTATTCACCAAACTGAACAAGCTTAGCTTGTTCTCGTTGATTCAGTGCCCACTGCATGGGAAATACTGTTTCAGGCACTTGATATAAAATATTCTATTTCATCCTTATGTAACCCTCTGATTTTTCCCATTCTAAATGTGAGGGAAGGGAGTCTCAGAAGAGTTTAATAACTTGCTTAAGGCAATATTTGATGATCCAGGATTCGAACACAGTGCATGCCATCTCCATGCTATTTCCGCCTTCCCTCAGCCTCCTTACTCTAAGTCCCAGGGGTCAGACAGTTGGGTCGTGTGCTGGCTCGCTCTGGAGTGCTCCGCCCAGCCACACACAGCACCCTCCTCGTGTGATCCAGGGAGTTCCTAGTCAGCCAGACTGGCTGTCCCTCCTGTTCCAAAGGCCCAGAACTTAGCCTCAGTTAAGAGACTGGAGAAGATTTGCTCAGCTTATCCTCCATCAAGCCCCTCCTCCCCAAACCTGGAGTGTGGAATCACCCTCATCACCTAGAGACCACTGCCTGCCCCCAGTCACCCAGTTAATGATGAGACCCACAGCACGCCATGCCTCTAATGCCTTCTACCCATGACTCCATCAGAAGTTCATGGTATGCTTGAAAAATAATCCTATTGAAAGTCTACACTTCATCTCAGATCATTCTAAGGGACTAAGCTGCTGCTTAAGGTAAGAGCAAAGGGAACCTAGTATCTTACAGACAATACACAGAAATCCCTGGTGGTGCAGCGGTTAAGAATCCGCCTCCCAGTGCAGGGGACATGGGTTCGATCCTGGTCCAGGAAGATCCCACATGCCACGGAGCAACTAAGCTCGTGCGCCACAATTACTGAGCTGCAACGACTGAAGCCCACACCTCGCAACGACGAGTAGCCCCTCTCGCCGCAACTAGAGAAAGCCCGCGCGCAGCAACGAAGACCCCACGTGACCAAAAAAAAAAAAAAAGAAATCTTGGAATTACTGCATGTCTTTTGTTAGGGAAAGGCTACGCTTATTTGAATTATCTTTCTTAATTTCTAAAATACAAAATCTTTCACAAGGTCCTATTGTATAGAGTATCTAAAGTGATTTATGAGAATAGGAACTGCAACGGAAGGAAATTATGTGTGTGTGTATATACATATATACCTATCTATTCCTTTTTATTTAAGAAAATGAAATAATTGTCAGTTCAAGTAGTATTTTGACAACAGGGGCAATTCCATTCAGCAGATGATCCTTGAGCATGAAGAGGTTCTCATGAATAAAGAGGTACTCATAGCTGTATTTATCTTAAAATGGATTTGTTTTAGTGAGCTGAGTATTTTAAGGAGAAGTAGATATTAATTTAAAAGAGTGTTTTAATAAGACAGCTTTCTGGGGCTTTTTGTCATTTAGCACCGATCATATTTTAATTGGCTTACATGTGTTGCACTTAACTTTTTAGAAGAGGGTGTACACCTTCTCATGTTTTAAAAAAAAGTCACCTACTCACTAATCGTTTTATCAAATAGTAGCCAAAACAAAGAGTGTGCTAAGGCCAGATTAGCAAATAAACAGTCATGATTGCCATCAGATCCTGCCCATGCCCAGGGCAGACATCAAAAATCAATCTGAGCCGTCATTCTTCTCAACACCACCCTCTGGCAGCAACCACCAGCCCATCAGTATTGGCCGCCAGTCTGATCCTGGGCTAACACGTTCTTTCATTTCTTCATAGTCGGAGCCAAGGTTCATACAAGATTAGCCAAGAGTAAGAACAGGATTCCATGTGGAATAATCAAGATAGAAATATTTACTGTAGAACTCACACCATGTGATTTCTGTATTATGAACAAAAGTGGAATAATAGCTTTCCGTGTAGGAAAACAATTAATCCTTTGAAGTTAGGCCATATTTAGAGTAAGCACAGTTTCCACTGGATATAAATTTCATGTCTTCCACTGGTGAAATGTCCATATCCATCTCCAGAAACACTGTCCCCTTCTGCCTCCTACCATCTCTTACCTGAATTTCTGTAATAATTTCAACCAACAGTAAGTTCCTGAAAGACAGGGACTATGTTTTCCATGATTATTGTTCATTTTATGTGAGTGCCTACCACCATTTGGCATAGTGAGTGAATGTGAATGAATTAATCCCCCCTAACTGAGTTCCCTGCCTCCTTAAATTGCATCCTCCACTTCATAGCCACATGTAAATCTGGACACAACACTCCCCTTCCTAAAACCTTGTCTCCTTTTCACCTACTGAGTGAAACCCAAAGTTCTCCCCAGTCACACTGCCAGCCAGACAAGCTTTGCACTTTATCATCTAGTAATACCAAACTGTTTGAAGTTCCCCCCCAAGCATCATGTAATTTGTACCTTTGTGCCTGTTCTCATGCTGTCCCCTCTACCTGAAACTCCTTCCCCACCTAATTCTAGTTCGTCCTTCAAGGCTCAGTTAAATTATTATTTCCTTAGAAATCCTTCCCTGTATCCCAGAGTTGGGGTCACTGCCTCTCCACTAAAATCCCACATCACTCCGTTTATATTTTTATTATATCACTCACCAGTTGATGTTGGAATGATCTATTTTTATATCTCCTTAAATGATTGTTTTTACTGCATGTTACAGAAAATCCAACTCAGACTGGATTATGTTGGTTCACATAAATGAAAAGAGGTATACAGCTTTCAGGTAGAGTTTGATCCAGAGGTTCATGGGATCATTGGGCTTCACTTTTCTGTTTCTCTTGACCATATCATCCTGGCTTTTCCTTCAGACTAATCCCTCGTGGTATCAGAATGATTGCCACAATTCCTAGTACAAGTTTCCCCATTGATATCCAGATTGGAAGAAAGAACTTCTCTTCCCCTCATGAGAAGACAAAAGCTCTGAGCTTTCTCTGATTGAATCAGTGAAAGGCTGGTGCCATCCCTGAACCAATCATGAGTACAAAGGAGACGGGAATGTGATACCTGGCTGAGACTCCAGGACTGGAAAGTTCATGTCCTTGTGGGAAGGGGGAAGGGATGAAGGATACTCTGGAGGCCACCAACAATATCCACTCTGCTTTCCGATTAGACCAAGCTCCTACTGGTCATGCACCCCTTACCATATTCATCTTTGGGTTCCCAGCATGTAGCACAGTGCTTGATACATGCAGAGCAGATGATGAATACACACTTGCTTAGCTGAAGGGAACTGAGCCTTCCTGGAAGTGAAAACACATGTATAGCCATGCCCACCTTTGTCCGTGCTCCCTTCTTTAGCTCTGCAGATTCCTCCTCCACACTGACTGCCTCCTCCAGCCACTTCTCACCCTTCCCCTGTGTGAATTCTTCTGCCTAAAGTGGATTCCCACTGCCCTTAGCCTGGGTTATTTTTTTCTCAATCAAAATTCAGCTTAAACCCCACTCACACCCACCCCAATCCCAAAAAGATCTCCCTGTTTAGAGGCTCTCTGAGGCTTCCCTTACAAGTTGAAGATTCTGTGATAAGTGCACGAACATATCACCAGAAATGATGGAAACATCAGAAGAGAATGGTTTGTCAGTCAGTCCTTTTTTATTAAGTATTCCCAGAAGGCAGCTGCTGTATATCTTTTGATTATTCCTTCCGAAGAAGGGATAACAGAGTAGAGAGACTAGACTTTGCAAACAGGTCGGGGTCAAATCCTGGTCCCATCACTTCTCAACTCTGTGAAATGTTGGGCAAGTGATTTCACCTCTCTGAGCTCAGCTCCCTCTGTGTAAAGTGAGGGAATAATACTACTCACCTCCCAGGATCATAATAAGGGTTAAATAAATGAGCTATGTAACGTGGCTGGGACAGTAGATGTCATTTGCCCCCTCTCCCTTAGCATCCCGAGTGCATTATTGCTGTGCCTAGTATTTTAAGCTCTATAATAATAATCTACAGGGGATCCAGGCAATTAAAGCTGCTCCCTGTTACTGGAGAAGCTCTTCTGAAAGCTCCTCTGGCCTCACAGTGTCTAAGAGCAGAAACTTCAGACTCCTTAGTAATCTTTGGTAACTAGTCCAGTTCCCCCCAAAGGAAGTTGTCTTCCTACTTTGGCATGCCCTGGGTTTGTTTCCCTGGTGAAGCAGAAGATAAACAGCTTGCCATCTGTGGTCACTCTGAAGATCCAGCTCGGGTGGGTGTGAAGGTCGGGACAGCTGTGGAGTCTAAGGAGTTTCAAGTGTCCTTGGGGTGCTTCGAACTTTGGGCTCATGCTTCCTCACGTGCGGCCTCCCTGATATAAAACTCAGCCTCATCTCCTATTTCCAGAAGTAAACCGTACCTAACATGTGAGGCAGGGAAGAGAAGTTCTTCGTAGACCTCAGACAACTTCAGATTTATCATTGGACGTCCTTGTTTATAAAACCCCATGCCAGACTATCATCTGGTTATTTCTTCAGACCTTTATACCTCCTCTTGGCTCCTTTCTGTATATTTTCTTTTCTCCTTTCCGAGTTTTTGCTACACTTTGTGGAACAAAACAGAATTTCTCTCACTATCTCCTTCAGGGTATTTTATCACCAACTTTTGTGGTTTTAACTACTAGTCTCCTTCTACCCTGTAGAGCTCATCAACGATTTCTATCAAACAAGGATTGTTCCCTCCCTCAGAGGAATTCTAATGCCTGCTGTCAATAATCATTATTAATAACACATTCATCTTATATATTAAGTGTGAATGGATTTTTTTCCCTGAAAAATGTACAGAAAGGGCCACCCCATGGAAAGGACTGCAAATGTTCTCAAATCCCAGTGATTAAAAACAAAAGGCAGGACTTCCCTGGTGGCGCAGTGGTTGAGAGTCCGCCTGCCGATGCAGGGGACGCGGGTTCATTCCCCAGTCCGGGAAGATCCCACATGCCGCGGAGCGGCTGGGCCCGTGAGCCGTGGCCGCTGAGCCTGCGCGTCCGGAGCTTGTGCTCCGCAACGGGAAAGGCCACAACAGTGAGAGGCCCGCGTACCGCAAAAAAAAAAAAAAAAAAAAAAAAAAAGTCAGTAGCTTCATTTGATACCTGAATGGGAGGAGGGCAGATATTTTATGTGTTCCTTGCTGATGGATTTCTAACAGGGGGAAAAAACCAGTAGCTCTTAGAGACAATATTTTTAACCGTATATGCTTGAGTTTCTTGGGGAGCCAGTGAAAGAAAATCACTGCCCAATGTGCTGTTCTCTCTCTGTCTCCATGCAGAATTCTTTCTCTTGGTAAATACGACTGCCAAGTGCTCAGCTCTTTCAAGTTTTACCCCTCTCTGTGTTCATGAGAAGCACAACCAGAAACAAGAACTGCAGGTCATCTTTCAGGGACACAAGACTTCAAAGCTCCACACCGTGGGCATGTGTACAGGTTACTAAGCTAGGCAAACATGACACGCGTCTTTAGGACTTTTCAGTGAAGTTGCTTTCCTTTGTCCAAAAGGAGTATATGTCCATTGTCTAGAAAGGCTAGAATATACAGATAAGCAAAAGAAGAAAATAAAAGTCATGTCCAGCACCCAGCAATAACCACTATAAAATTTCATTGCAAATGCTTTTGATCTTTTAGGCATATATGTACGTCTGGATATATAGTTTTTACAAAACTGAATCAGAGTTTGGGCTTGCAGGTTTTCTTTCTGGACTCAGCTGCACAGGGTTGAGTTAACTGTACTGCTTAGCTCGTGGCACACAATTTTTTCAGTTCTTTCAAGGGACACTTGTGGGGTTTTCTTCTCCTTTTTTTTTTTCAATTTCATTTTCTATCCCCACCCACTTAAGCAAAAACTGCAGCACGTTCGACATATAATTAATATATACTATTGTTTTGAGTGTGAATATTTGTAATTCATACAAATGATAGTGTTATAAACTCCATAGTTTCTTTTCTTCATTTAACACTGTTTTGGAATCTTTACATGTTGCCATATATATATGGCATATGTTGATATATATATGTATCATGTGATCTTTATAAAAACCGTGAAAACTAGGTGAAACAGGTATTTATTCTCCCCATTTAATGAATGAAGAAACTGAATTGACTCACAGAGATGTAGTGATCTGCCCGAGTTCACATAGCTAACCAGTGGCCAAGCCAAGATCAACAGTCAAGTCTCTTGTTCCCTAGTAATAGCTCCCCATAGGGCTTATTAAGAGTCAAGATTGTTGTCAACAAAACGCAGTCATCTTGAACTTCTCCATGAGAAAGTCGTTCACCACCTGATGAAAGGTCACATCAGAACGTGCGTTTTCATAAGTCTGGAGTGACCTATCATTTTTGTCTAAGAAGTGAGCCAAATGGTCTTCTTCTCAAAAAAAAAGGCAGGAGTATCAATGTGGGCAGGGGTCACTCATCTCTTTGAACACTGCTGTGGGAGATAAGTTTCCTTAATGAGTTCTGTTCGGAAGGTGGTGACTGCAGACAAATAATGGTTTTCACGGTGAGTCATCTTCTAAACCTGCCCTCAGGTTAGCGATGGAATGAACCATTGGGCCAAAAAGAACAGAAACTTGGACATAAAGAATGGGAAGCAGGCAAAAGTGTCTAGCCATTCTCACATCAGAAAATATCTTTTTAGGGCTTCCCTGGTGGCACAGTGGTTGAGAGTCCGCCTGTTGACGCAGGAGACACGGGTTCGTGCCCCGGTCCGGGAGGATCCCACAGGCCGCGGAGCGACTGAGCCCGTGAGCCATGGCCGCTGAGCCTGCGTGTCCGGAGCCTGTGCTCCGCAATGGGAGAGGCCACAACAGTGAGAGGCCCGCATACCGCAAAAAAAAAAAAAGAAAATATCTTTAGAAAATGAGTGTGTAGTTCCTTTTGACCTCCGTGCAGACCATAAAGAGACAAGTTCGAGAGAAATATTGGATTCTGGCCCCTAAAATCAATGAATAACCCATCCCAGGGTTGGGTCTCAGGAGCTGAAAGCCAGGTGATTGTTTGTAGGGGAAGGTAGAGCTGAGCACTTGGCTCCCACTGGCGAAGGGAAAAGTGATTGAATGATGGGGTGATGGAGGACTCACTCTTCAGTGTAATTTTAATGACATTACAAAATGCTGTTCATCAGCATTTTGTGGACAAGGAGAGAAGAGCTCGGTTGGCTGCTGGTTGGTTAGGGCTTTTTAATCTTGGCATGTCCTTCAGCACCACAGGCAATAGCAGGCAAAGCCTGTGTCCTCTGAGCCTGTCTTCCTCCTAAAAAGATTCCTTTGCATAATCCAATTGACAAAGGCTTAGAGTCAGTATTTTAAGAAGAATCAGTATGTCAAATATTTGCCCAATGAGCTCCAAAAAATTATCATAGCAATAATAATTATAACTCCTAAATACTGATGGCTTACCATGTGCCAAGCACTGTGTTTAACAAGCATCACTTTATCGACTCTGGGAAGAGAAAAAAAAAAAAGAAAACTCAGGCATAAGTACTATTATTATCTCCATTTTGTGGATGAGGAAATTGAAGCTTAGAGTTGTGGAATAAGTTTCCCAAGGCTACAAAGCTAACTGGTCAAACTGGAATGCAAATCTTAGAAGTATCTGACTCCAAAGATGAATTTCTATGCTCTCAAAATTTGTATGAGTTATCCATTCCTGTGTAACAAATTAGACACCACCATCAACATTCCCATCCCCAAGGCATGAGAATACCCTGGTGTGATGGTTCAAGAATCTTCTCAGTCTGTGAACATGAGACCTAATTCCTCTTTCACTTCAGGCACCTTTAATTCACAGGAGAGTCTGTTTCTTCCCCCCATGGTAACAAAAAATGTACTGTACTATGTTACTATTGTGTTATTATGGCTCAAGGAAAAAAATTCTTACCCCTAAAAAAACTTAACAAGCCCTGTCACCAGATTCACCCAAAATATCTTGGAGTTATATTCCCCTAGTATTGGATTTCATCTTCACTGTTTACCAACTATGTGGACCTGTGGAAGTTACCAACACTCTCTGGATTTCCATGGCCTCATTTATGGAACGAAAACTTACTACCAACCAGATACCAATAGGGCTGTTATAGGGAGATTCTGTTATAACTGAGAACTCTTGCCAGATTTCTTGCATGTGTCCTTTCTATGGTAGATGCTCAAATAAATATTTATGGAATAAATGTTTTGGTGGAATGAATGCTCTAATTCTATGCCCAACTTTGCTGTTCGTTCTAAAACTTGGTTCCACATGAGAGGAAGAAGAGATCCTTCTGAAATCTAGGGAACTCTGAAGGGATGGAAGATAATAGGTTCCAGGACTCAGTGTGACTTTGGGCAGAGTCATCAGATGTGAGTCAGGGTCTCAGGGGCCTTACTCCCAAAATAAGAGGAACTGATGGCTGCAGAACAATGTGCATATACTTAGTGCCACTGAAGGACACATTTAAAAATAGTCAAAATGATCAATTTTATGTTATGTATATTTTACCACAACAACCAAAAAAAAAGAAAGGAAAGGAAAATCCTAATGGCTAGAGTACATTCTGATACTGGAATGCTAAAGCTTGAGACAAGTAATACTGGCTAGCATGTGTGATCCTTTACTGTGTGCCAAGCACTGCTAAGATATCAGATGCTTAATCATCTGTGACTTTCTCAGTGGTCCTGTGATCAGGGTATTATTATTACCCCCATTTTATAGGTGAGGAAACAGCCAAAGCTAGCGTTTCCAGAGCTGGGGTTTGAACCAGTATATGTCTCACTGGAGTGCTCGTGTGTTTACTACTTAGTTTTCTGATGGTGGGGAGGGGCGCAAATCACCAAATCACAGGTGCCGGCAGCTCAAATCCTGGCCAAGGAAAACTTTGATTAAACAAAAAAAGGTGGTCTCAAGCCCCATCAGAATTTGAGAAAGGCCTTGGCTACTTCTTTTCTTTGAAGCTCCCAATATATTGGAACAGAGGGAGGAAAGGAAGAAGAGAGTCAGGGAGAAGAAAAAGCAAAACAAAACCAAGGCATAGTTACCAATATTTTGCTGGGTTTTTTTAACATAAATTTATTCATTTTTATTTCTGGCTGCATTGGGTCCTCACTGCTGTGAGCGGGCTTTCTGGAGTTGCGGCAAGCGGGGGCCACTCTTGGCTGCACTGCACGGGCCTCTCATTGGGTGGCCTCTCTTGCTGCAGAGCATGGGCTCTAGGCACGCGGGCTCAGTAGTTGTGGCTCGCAGGCTCTAGAGCACAGGCTCAGTAGTTGTAGTGCACGGGCTTAGTTTCTCCGGGCATGTGGGATCTTCCCGGACCAGGGCTTGAACCCGTGACCCCTGCATTGGCAGGCGGATTCTTAACCACTGAGCCACCAGGGAAGCCCTGCTGGGTTTTTTTTTTTAAATACTGACATTTAATTGTTATATTTGTGTGATTTTAATAATGACAAAAATATTTTATTGAGCAATAACATCACAAGTCCCAGTCAAGGTCCTACAAAACTGGAGGCCTGAGCGAACAGTGTCCGGCCTCTGCCTCTTTCTTCCCGCCCTCCAGCTCCTCCAGAGGAGAGAGGTTCTGCGTGCTGTTGTGATGTCACCTCAGCTGGCTCCTCTTGGCACAGCCACGGACCCTAGATGGGGCTGGAGGGACAAACAGGAAGTCCAGGGTTCCCATCGGATCATCGGTATGACACAACCTAGCTCTTAGGACCACAACCCAGGAAAGTTTGCTCCCCCAACCCCTCTTTTATGGGCTTCATTGATTCTTAAAATAATTGCAGTATTCGTAGTAGTAATAATGATAGCATCTAACATGTGGAAGGCTTACCATATGTCTGATAAGCACACTGTACGTAACTTATTTCTTCCAGGAATTCAGTTAGGTAGATACAAGCACTAGTCATCGTCTTTTTTCATATGAAGAAACAGCTATACCTAGGAGTTAAGTGATTTGCCCAAGACCACAAAGTTTTCAACTTGCAGAGGCAGAACGGAATTACAGAAAGTGGCTACCATTTACAGAGCACTTATAGTGGAGTTAGCGCGAGGGTTGAATGGAATAATTCATCTAAATATTTAACCCAGAGGCTCACACCAACCCTATGCAGAAGGTTCTATGACTACCATCCTAAATTTACTGATGGGGAAAGCATGGCTTAGGGTAGGCAAGAAAATGTCTGAAAATACACAGGTTAAAAGTGGCATAGCTCTGGGGTCTGTCTTATGTCAAAGCACAAATGCTAATCTGCTCTGCCCTCTGACCTTCTCAGAAACTGATTAGAAACCAAGAAGGTAAATTTCTGACTGTTGCATTATCGCTTTGCACGGTCTCCCTATTGGCTCTGTGCTGTGAACCACTGTTGTCTTGTTGTTTTTGTTTTTTATCCAACTGAGGCACAATGGAGGGTCCCAGCCTCCTAACATCTGTCTTTTCGTCTTAAGGATCAAACCTGGTAATGAAGGAAATCGTTCTATTCAGTATGCCAGATCTCTTACAGAAGATAGATATGGTTTGTGGTGGCATTCGTAGGCATGAGTTGCGATCCCTTCTCAATAACCTTTCCATGTAGCGATGCAGAACCATTCTAAGGCAGCCCAGGCAAGGTTTTTCCCATAATTGTGTCTGTAATAATCTACCATTTTATATTTATTTCATCAGTTTCAACAGTTCATAAGAACACACATAATCTTAGATGCAGTGATCAACTGTTTCAGAATTGCCCCCTCCTAAATTTAGGCCTCGCACTCGGTGATTCAGCTAGAGAGCTTCGTTGTCGAGTGCCCCTCTTTCACGGATGAGGGAAAGTGCTCCTATTTAGGGTGTATTTAATTCTTACTATTTCGCCAGTTGAGCTGGATACCACGGAGTTTAATAATGCAGGGTATAATTGCTGTAATGCTGTGAAGGCGCGGGGCTGCCGCCTCCCCTCGTCTTTGCTAGGACTCTCACGCAAATGGGACACTGCTGCTCAGTGGGGCTTTTCTACTTCAATTTTTTAATAAAACAGATTTTGTTGCAGTGATGAATTTGTGGAGGAATCGATTAAGGGTATGAAATAGTCACCACGCAGGACTTTTCATAACTGCTCACATGCCTTGGTTGAGGACTTAAATAGGTGCCTGGCACTGTATCATCAGCTTATTTCCTGTCACAGCAACCCTGGAAGGCAGGTCCTGTTGCTACTGAGTTTGTAGAGGCTGGAAGGCATTCGTCTGTAGTGGGTCATGTAGTCCACAGCAGAGGATGCCTCCTCCAGAGTCAGAGGCCTGCAGTTGCTGTTACATTGTCTTCCCAGAACAGACTCCTCTTGGTCCTTTTTGCGGAGCATAAAGGAGGGAATGTCTTAGGTGGGGCACAGCACATCCCACCTTACTGGGGATGGAGAGAGTCCCAGATGAGTCGTGAATTCTGGGTGTTTGCCTGTTTCCCAGGTGGACTGTCACGGCATTCACTACTAGTCACGGCTGTCCTTGTGCCTGTGCGCCCTCCCCCTCCCCCATCCACTCTCAGATATGACCCCAACAACAGAGAGTAGAATGAATTTTACTCTGAAGTGTAAAGTATCTTATGAAGCTGTATCGTTCCCGCTGCTAAGATCCCTTTCATTTTGTAGTGAGACTCACATTTGATTGCCCGATGAGAAACGATTCTTCCTTCATCAAAATGTTTAAACCCTACGGACACCAGGACACATGTGAAAAAGTAGATTTGTGGTAATCACGTTTATTTAAAGTGTTTATAATACATACGTTGTTTGTTAATAGGCTGAGAGTGACATCTTACTGACCCTAAAATGTAAGGTTTATATATCTGAGACAGTTGAGGAGATTTTTGGGAAATGATGGTAGAAATGACAGCTTATTTGGATAATACCTTCTGACTACTAAGAAATGGGATGAATCTACAACGTGTGTGGATTTATCTAAACGTCACTTGGAATTCATTGGCCAAACACTGAGCTTTTTGTGGATACTAATGTAAGAGAAAGTGGGTAAATATCAATTCTGCTTCTAAAGTACTTATAAACCAAGAAAAAAGGACTATATTTGCTGAGGAATTATCTATATTTAATGTTTTATTTAATAGCAATAATTAAATTTTGTTTTTACTAACCTTGAAAACTAAAAGCAGCAATCACGATACACAACATGTATCACATTGTTCATGTCTTCATTCAGTAAATATTTCTGTATCAGGCATCATGCACTCTAACAAGTGAGGTACAGAACCTGCCATCACAGGTCCATTTCACTAGGGGAGACAAGTTACGAGCACAAAACCAAATCAATATGTGTAAATTCAGAGGATGATAAATGTTATGACAAACAAAAGTAAGGTAAGGAGGTAGACAGTGCTTCCTTTGGGTAGAGGGGTAGTCAGGGAAGCCCTTTTAAGGAAACAGAATCCCAGTAAGGACTAATGAGTGAGACAGAACGTTCCAATCCCCTTCATGTACAGACTTCTCATCCAGAACGATCGGGAACCACCAGTCCCACCTAAGGGAAAATAATTCTCTCTGACCTCCTCCCCCACCATTTTTTTCCTAGTTCTGTTTTCTTCATAAAATATATTTAGGATAAAAAGATCTCAGCCCATCTTTCTTTAATATTATTCCCAAAGTGAGGCCAAATTTGTCCTGAAGTGGAGCCAAATTCAAGCAACACCGCCCAGGGATCTGGTTCTGTTAAAAACTAGCTTGCAGTCTCTGGAAGGCTCTTATTTACTTGAGTCTGCCTCGTCCTTTGGACTCTTGAGATATCCGTCTCCCTGTGGGAAGCGCCTTAACATTGAACAAGCCCACCTCCCCGCCACCCGCTTCGTATGGTAACCTGGAAACAGCCTTTGTGCGCCGTCCAGGGCCTCACAAGCTCTTCTCTCTGCCTTTTGGAGGAGGAAGAAGAGGATGGGACATGCCATTTGATAGGATTCTCCCAAAAGGCAGGTACGATCCCAGGCATTTGACACACTTTACCTTATCTGATCTTTCTAATTTACCTGGGAGCTTAGGGACATCCTTATTCTGCAGGTGAGGGAAAACTGAGGCCTGGAGTGCTTAAGCCACTTCTTCAAAGTCACCCAGTTCATGAGTTGTAGATCTGGGATTTGACCTTATTTCAGATTCCAACACCATCTGGTACTCTTTTCTGCAACATGGATCCAGAAAGCTGTCAATTTCTCTTGTCCCCCCAGGGAATAACATATGGAAGTCTCCCACTACTCGCATAACCAGAAAACCTTCCACCTAATTCTCATGGTCAGTGCCTAGCAAGTGGACATCAAAGCTACAAATTAAGGTTCCAACCAAAGAAAGTTCCAGTTTCTAGAATACAGTTTCCAATAAGAGATGATATTGCAGGCAATAAACCGACTACCTTAACGGTAGGTGCCAAAACCCCATGGGTGGTTTATAGAGAAGTTGAAATAAGGAACAAAACAAATACATTTAGACTTCACCAAATTCCTCTCTGTTTGGGAGGAAGAAAAAATATTATTCTTTGCGAATGGGAAAAAAAATAGATGTATTCCTCTCTGCTATTCCATGGGTCCTGCTAAGCAGTAATGCATGACCAAGGCAAATGCTTTGATCAGTTTCTCTGAGATGTTATTAAAGTTTGCAAAATATTGCTCAGATTCTTCCTGGCAGGGTTTCGATATTGTCTGTTTAAACTGGACTTGAGCTGGTACTCTCCATTTCTGTTAAGCCTGCCATAGCTGGTGATCCCACCGCACACATCTCCCGGTGCCGTGGCCTTCATCCGGCAACAGGGGCAACACCCTGAGAGGCAACATCCTCCCCTCTGTTGGGTCTCTGATATGACTCAGTTCAAAAATGACTGAATCAACTGAATTCCTCTTCTTTCTCTTTGCCTCCCCTTCTCACCGCCAACATTCATGCACGTGCGTGCACACGCACTCATGCAGACACCTTCCTGCTTTCACACTGAGCAGGAATGAGAAGGGGGAACTTTACAGCACAGACTGCCTTGGAAGGTATTCCTGCCATGAAGTTGGGACCTCTGAGCCCAGTATTCAGAAGGGACACGACACGCTTCTTTTCTTCTGCCGATCTGAATCGTCCAGCAACATACCTTTCCACTCCCCAACTTTGTCCTGTGACCCTCTTCAGTCCTACTGAACCTGTTCCATTTCCTCAAACACACCATGCTCTTTCTTGCCCCAGGCTTTGCTCTGATGGGAACACCCTTCCTCTCTCCTCTTCTGATAAACTTCGGTTTACCCTCCAAGTCTCAACTTGGATGGCATTTCTCTGATCCCCCAGGATGATGGCTTAGATGCCCTTGTTATGTGCTACTGTGGGGAGCTTACCTTTCACACCTTGATTGTAATTTGTCTCCCCCAAACAGCTGCAAATCCTGAGACACAGAACTAAGTCTGTCATGTTCACAGACCTGTATAAAGGTAGGCTAATTGCTATAACACATCAACCAAAGAAATGTATGGAAGCTCCAGCACCGTGAACTTTTATTCTTGCATGGATAATGGTCCTAGGCAGGTTTGTCAGGTAGGCAGGATGGCCCTCATCCATGCAGTCATTCAGCAACCCAGGCCAACAGAGATTCTGCCATCATCAATAAGTGGCTTTCAAAGACTCCCTGGAGGTTTTCTCCATACAACCCACCAAAAGGAAAAGGAGCGTGAAGGAGTGCCTCATGGGAGGCTTTTATGGACCTGGTCTAGAGGTGTGTACATCATTGTTGTTCGCGGTCTATTGGCAAGAACTTAGTCGCCTCACCACAGAGAATTGCAGGGGGCGCTAGGACATGTAGTCTCTGGCTGGGCAGCTACTCCCGATAAAAGGTATATAGAAGGAAGAACACAAATTTGGGTGGGTAAGTAGCCAATCGATAAGTAGTTGCTAAACAAATAAATGAATCCATGAGTGAAAAAACTGAGGGCAAAAGGCATCTCCTTAATGTATTCTGAGCTGTGGTACAGGACCACCTTCTCACAGCTACTTCAAATTAAAAAACTGCAAAAACTACCAATGGTCAGAGAGGCAGGTGAAAACCTAGATTGCCTTCAGATTATACTAGTAGAATGACAGTGCCTGGCACAGTACCCAACATAGACAGTAGGCCCTCCTTATTCATTGGTTCCACATCTGTGAATTCAACCAGCTGCTGATATGGAGGGCTGACTGTACTGTACCATTTTCTCTAAGGCACTTGAGCATCCGTGGATTTTGGTATCTTCAGGGGTCCTGGAACCAATCCCGCACGGATACCAGGGGAGGACTGTAGTTTATGTTCAATGAATATCCATTGAATGAATGAGTGATTGGAAATCGTAGACTATTGAGGTTGGAAATGACTTAATTACCACCATGTTTATATTGTGGTGGCGGAGTGATCGTTCAGTCCCACTACAGAGGAAGCACACTCACTCCCAAAGCGGCACCTGCCATCTTCAGGTCATCCCTGTTAGAAACTCCTGTCTTCCGTTGAGCGAAAACCTCGCTCCTTGCACTGTCCCAGTATTGGCATCTGTCCCTTCAGGTCATACGAAGCATGTGTCTCCCAGAGGGGCTCAAACCTAGCTGTACATCAGAAGTGCCAGGGACGCTTATAGGAAACTATGTAGTCCCAGATGGCATCCCCAGAAATTCTGATTCCCCCCAGATGATCCTGATGTGTAGCTGGTCTAGGAGCCCATGTGTCTGACACTTCTGTCTGGGTTAGAATCCTGCTTCCATCACTTACTATTTGCAGTCCCTTGGGTAAGTCATTTTGCCTCTTTATTCGTCATCTCTCAAACTGTGACAAGAATAGTATCTATGTCATAGGGTTGTTGTGAGGACTGAGTGATTATTTCGAGTAAAGTGCTTAGCGTAGTGCCTGGCCCACAAAGGCCCTCATTAGACAGAGGCCACCATCAGCATCGTTATCCTCCGCCTCCTTAGCAGCTTTTCAGATATGTCAGTGTAACCATTACAGAACACTTCTTTTCCAGACCAGTTACTCTCAGTTTTCTTTTTTTTTTTTTTTCCTAATTCCTTTCCTACCTGGCAAATTCATATTTCTCCTCTCACAGACAGATTTCATCCCAGGAGGAGGTGTAGTGTTTCTGTACCCCGTAACTCGTAGGGATAGAAGCATCTGATGGAATAAATGTAGGTAATTGAGCTGCGGCTCTGAACTTCAGATGCCAGTCATTACTGGTCATAGGAGGGCAGCTGTGCATATTCTCTTATTCCAGGAAAGTCTTCCCATAGGGCAACCCTAGATGTACTAGTGTCTGTAATGAAGGGGAAACCAGAGAGAGGATACAGAGTTTATTTTCTGAATGCTTTCATCCTGATAAGTTCAGTTGAGTCTGAACCCACCCCAGGTTAACTCATTAAGTTCCTGGAGTTTGTTGTAGATTTTCAGCCTTTAGTCGTCATAGTTAACACCATAGGAACAAAAATAATGAAAATGGTACCTGGGGAAGTAGGAAGGGCCGGTCTAAAAGTCCAATGTGAAGTTAGGAAGGGAGAAAAGGCCAAATGTAAAAAGCAAAATGACCCCTAGTTAATGATAAGGTATGGTGTAGACTTTGGGAAGACATAAAGAAGTCAAGGAGAAAAAAATCTGGACATCTCCTGGTACAGGAGGTACATTTTTCTTAAGTCTTATTTGTTGGTCATGGGTCACTCTTCTTTCACTTAAGATTGAGACCTGTCCTTATATGGTGAGGGACAGTTGAGGAATAGAGAGGATAAATTCATTTATGATAATAATTTGTATTAATAAGATGTTCTTAAAGCTTCATAAATGTTCAGTCATATCCCTGTGAGTGTGAGGTAAACCATACATCAGTATTCTTGTCTAATGTATGAGGGAAATAAGTCTCAGAAAGGCATAGTGACTTACCCGGTGTCATACTTCATGTATACCAGGCCCAGGAGGAAAACCCAAGTTCTTCTAATTCCTAGTTCATTGTCCTCCACTCCTAATGCTACCAGTTCTGGAATGTTCCACTGATTTACCCTCTCACTATTCCTCAGTTTTTACACACACACACACACACACACACACGTGCACACACACACACACATTCAAAACTATCACATTCGTCTAAGCAGCTCTTATTCTCAGCTTATATGTCACCCCCTCTAGAAGTTCTTGACTTCCCCAAGCTGGCCATAGAATGTTGCTTCTACCTCAGTTACAACATGGATATCACTGGATTCTAATTACTTTTTTATAAGACTTCTCCCCCCACCCCCATGATGACTTTCTTGAGCACAAGGACTGTGATATACTTAACTTTATATCCGCAGCAACTTACATAGTACAAAGCATAAAGTGGATCCTCTGTAAATATTTATTGAATAGTTGGATATGTGGGTGGATGGATGGATGGAAGGATGGAGGGTCTTTCAAGGTTGAGATTTAAAGAAACATACAAGAAGCCAGCTTGCTATCAACAGAGGGCTTTCTTAACTTTCTGATAAACACAGAATTCTTCTGACGCTTTTGGTTTAGATCTTCTACCATACTTACTTATCCATATTCTGCTAGCATTTTCATTGCTGAAGTATTTATTTTGTATCAATCATTATACGCCAAAGGGAGAGGGCTTGTCCCAGGCAGCAGTGTAGTAACAATAGCACAGTCTTCAGATAGCCGAGACTTGAATCCTGTTTCATCAGGTTCTTAAGTGTATGAATTCTTCTAGAAATTCCTTATTCCTCAATTTCTTCGCGTGTTAAATGAGGGCAATGATGGTGCCTCCTATACAGATGGTATGTGAGGATTAAATGAGATAATAAATACAAAGTACTTCGTACGCACCAGCACTTTGGACAGCGCCAGACCCAGAGTAAGCATTCCTTATATATGAACTCTTCTGTCTTCTTACTGCACACATATGACTACTGGGACCCAGAAATTTGGCTAAGTCAAGTCTGTATCTGGAGACCCAGTTCCGAGAAAGTCTGAAGAGATGATCAAAGTTACTCTGGAGACTAAACAGGCTGTAATTCAGTGCATCCTTAGCCAAGTTACTTCTCTGGGTTCAATCTTATCATCTCTTCTTACAGACCTGCTTCAGTGTTTTAGTGAGCTAGAGGTCAAGCTCTGAGTAACCTGCCCCCTGCACTTGGCACTTGACATGTATGACTTGAACTGGAAGCTCATTGAAGACAGGAGCTCCTGAAGATGTACTCCTTGCATATCTGGGCCCAACTGGCTTCTCAGGAGTCCCTTCCTATAGGAAGTTTTGCTGAGTGGAAATAAACTTTCCTAAATCACTTAACATGCTCTTTGGGGGACTTAGTTGAGCTCCAGGAAGGTTCTGGCCCATTAACCCTATTCCCCTGCAAGCAGTTACTGAACTTAATGATCCTGCTGCCCCCTAGCAGGTCACCAGGCCCACTCCCTCCCAGGTTTGCTCCGGGATCCTCTCTGGCAGCCACAAAAGCCCTGGCAGCACAACTTTCCCGGCGGCATTTGGGAAGCTGGGCCAAGTTCTCTATCAAGTTAATGGAGTGACTTTCTTTTAGGTTCTGGGCAACCCAGCCTCATGGTCAGAGGTAGAGGGCTCTCCCTGGAATTATGAGCTCTTAGGTTTTACGTCTGTGCCTGCGTAGCACCTGGAATGTAACAAACACTTAATGTATGGGGAAGGGTGGAGAGAGGGAAGGAACGAAGGAAGGAAGGAGGGAGAGAGAGAGAGGGAGGCCTGGTTTCTGGTGGTATTTGCCTCCAGATGTGTGGCATTTACCTAATACAGGACGAAGACCAAGGAGACCTACTTTTACTGTTTTCTGATTTTAAAAAAGTCTTCTCCCATGAGTGATTTTGTGACCTCTATAAGCAAAGGGCAGGGGGGAAGCCACAAAATCTTTTGGTCATTTCAGTAGGTGCTCTCTCCAATCCTCTGCCCTTTCAGGAAGTCTCAGTTGAGAAATATGTGTAATAGGTGAGCAATGATAATGCCGTTGAACAAAGACTGATGGAAACAGATATAAACCCAAAATGGTTTTAGTGCCAGAAATTACTGTTTGCTCAACAGTAAATAACATCAAAGGACTGAAACATTTCCCACAGAGGTCAGCAGTTCTGGGATGATGCACTGAAATTCACACCTCTGCCAGAAGCGCTCTGTTCCTGGCACGACAAAGAAAGAGGCAAATCTGTTCATGTCAATACCCAGAGGAGGCAATTTTACCTTTTCTGATTATCGTTCAGGTGTGTCTTTCTCCAAAGAGCCTCTGGAGTCTCGTTAGGCCTGTTATAAAATTTTTAAAGCTTTGTTTTAAAATGGATAAATCCTTTTATTGTTTCGTTTTATTTTGCTTTGTTTTTACTCCTGCAACTAACTAAAACTGTAGCCTGCAGATGTCTGTCCTGTGTGAACCTTAGAGATACTCCTGTTTCAGCAAGCATCGCTTTTGTTTCCATAATTGGCCATATCTTGAAGCAAACCACCTGGGCTAAACTATATCTTTGGTTTTCTTTTTAATTTTAAAATATTGCCCTTTGTCCCCATAACGCTTGTTCTCTGAGAATCTCGATTCCAGAATCAAAGTATTTGAGATTAGAAATTAAAGATAATAATAGTAACATGTGGATGCTAAGTGCTTTTTCTTCCCTTACTTCACTGAATCATCACGGCAACCAGTGATCTGAGTACGTTACTATTTACGTGTTATGAATGTGGGGAGTCAGTAGCCAAAGGTACAGTCCAGACCTTTCCAGAGCCTGTAACACTCCCATCTACTCTCTGGCTCCAAATCCGCCTTAACCACACTGTTTTCCTTTAATATAAGCACCTATCAATTTTCCACATACAAAATAATTTACCTATTATGTGTATTGTCTGTTTTCTTTGTCCTCACTAGAATATGAGTTCCATGAATGCAAAAATTCTTTTTTCTGTTCTGTTGGTTGATGTATCCTAAGCTCAAGAAGAGAGCCTAGTGCATAGGAAGCCTTCACTATATATTGCAATTGTTCTTGTTCCCTGTTTACCTACTGTACCGTGCCAACCCTATTCACGTATTGCTGGCAGAAAAACTGAGGTCAGGAGCCACCTGGTGATTTACTAAAGATGACACAGCGAGCAAGTTGGCAAGAAAAACCAGATCTCCTTACTGCCAGCCCAATTCTTTGCCTAAATCCCAATTCAATCTTGCCATACTTTTATTATGCTATAAAATGAATAACTGTTTATGAGTTCATTCTCAGACACATTATTGCTTTTATATCACATCAAAGGACTTGAGACAGGCAAAAGATATAGCCCTATTGATTGTTCTCAGAGACTCAACTTTTCCATCCCACAAGGAATCCATGCTTAAAGTTCATTTTGGGGACAGGAGCCAGATAGAAGACCATCTCCAACAAACGTACTTCCACATCAGGGCAGGGTTGCAAGAGTGTCTGGTTTTAGGAATCTTGAAGTCAGTCTTCTGAACAGAGGACTGTTTCTGTTCCTCTCACCAGACTCTTACAGAACCTTAGAACTGACCTAAAATCAAAAGGCTAAGATGTTTTCAGCTCTTGGATACTCAGTGGGTCAGTGTCTTCTAGGGGAAATCCAGTAGCTACGGCAAGTAGCATGGGAGTGACTCACCCCTCCTTGAACCAGGTACTGAATCCATGGGCCTGGGATGTGAAGGGGTGAAGTTCTGGATGCTGGCTGAAGAACAAAATGGCAGCTTTAGAAGTAAGGGTGTGTTAAAATAAGAGATGTGGGGCTTCCCTGGTGGCGCAGTGGTTGAGAGTCTGCCTGCCGATGCAGGGGACACAGGTTCGTGCCCCGGTCCAGGAAGATCCCACATGCTGCGGAGCGGCTGCGCCCGTGAGCCATGGCCGCTGAGCCTGTGCGTCCAGAGCCTGTGCTCCGCAACGGGAGAGGCCACAACAGTGAGAGGCCTGCGTACCGCAAAAAAAATAAGAGATGTGTGTTTGACTTTCTGAAAAAAGACTAAAGAATCCAGAGCCTACGAGGAGAATCCATTTATTTGAGCATGAGTTGTTTTTTCATTACCAGCAACAGAACACACCTGCTACTCCTCATCGTAACATCTCGTCATCCGCTTTAAAGTGGAATATGTCGCTCTCAGTAGAAGACATAGGGAGAGAGGCTCTTCTACTACTGATAATGTGCCTAGACTACTCTGCTGTCACACCCATTCACAAGGCTGTTGGCCAAAAGAGAGGGACTTATTTGTAGTTTAACAACTCAAGTGGCCCATAGACATTAAAGCTATGATGTTGAATTGACTAGTACCAAGCTCTATGAAGGGGTGCACTACAGTCTTTCAGGGCAATGATAATAATAATGAGTCCTCATAAAGCTCTCTATCCTTTAAAAATACATTCTTTAAAATACATTTTTTCATGCATTTTTAAATTTTAGCTTAGTATAAAATCATCCTGAGTTAGTTATAGCAGAGATTCTTACCACCTCCATTTCATAAGCCAGAAACCTGAGTTAAGAGACGCTGATGACATGCCCTAGGTCACATAGCTGGTAAATGACAAAGCCCAAATCCGCTGGCTTCTCAGTATTTTCCATTATGACATTCTGCCTCCTGCCCACGTGATATCTCCACCTGGATGTCCTGGAGGCTTCTCAAATACATGGTGAGAACCAAATTCATTATCTTCACAGAAAAAAAAAAAAAAGCCCATTCCTCTTCCCCCTGCTTATTTCCTTTTAACATCTTTATTGGAGTATAATACCTTTACAATGTTATGTTAGTTTCTGCTGTATAACAAACTGAATCAGCTATACGTATACATATATCCCTATATCCCCTCCCTCTTGCGTCTCCCTCCCACCCTCCCTATCCCACCCCTCTAGGTGGTCACAAAGCACCAAGCTGATCTCCCTGTGCTATGTGGCTACTTCCCACTAGCTATTTATTTTACATTTGGTAGTGTATATATGTCCATGCCACTCTCTTACTTCATCCCAGCTTACCCTTCCCCCTCCCTGTGTCCTCAAGTCCATTCTGTACATCTGCATCCTTATTCCTGACCTGCCCCTGGGTTCTTCAGAACCTTTTTTTTTTTTTCAGATTCCATATATATGTGTTAGTATATGGTATTGATTTTTCTCTTCCTGACATACTTCACTCTGTATGTCAGACTCCAGGTCCATCCACCTCATCAAAAATAACTGAATTTCATTTCTTTTTTATGGCTGAGTAATATTCCATTGTATACATTTGCCACATCTTCTTTATCCATTCATCTGTTGATGGACACTTAGGTTGCTTCTATGTCCTGGCTGTTGTAAATAGAGCTGCAAGGAATATTGTGGTACATGACTCATTTTGAATTATGGTTTTCTCAGGGTGTATGCCAACTAGTGGAATTTCTGGGTCATATGATAGTGCTATATTTAGTTTTTTAAGGAACCTCCATACTGTTCTCCATAGTGGCTGTATCAATTTACATTCCCACCAACTGCACAAGAGGGTTCCCTTTTCTCCACACCCTCTCCAGCATTTATTGTTTGTAGATTTTTTGATGATGGCCATCCTGACTGGTGTGAGGTGATACCTCATCGTCATTTTGATTTGCATTTCTATAATGATTAGTGGTCTTGAGCATCCTTTCATGTGTTTGTTGGGAATCTGTATATCTTCTTTGGAGAAACATCTATTTAGGTCTTCTGCCCATTTATGGATTGGGTTGTTTTTTTTTTTTTTGATATTGAGCTGCATGAGCTGCTTGTATATTTGGAGAATAATCCTTTGTCAGTTGCTTCATTTGCAAATATTTTCTCCCATTCTAAGGGTTCTCTTTTCGTCTTGTTTATGGTTTCCTTTGCTGTGCAAAAGCTTTTAAGTTTCATTAGGTCCCACTTGTTTATTTTTGTTTTTATTTCCATTTCTCTAGGAGGTGGGTCAAAATGGATCTTGCTGTGATTTATGTTATATAGTGTTCTGACTATGTTTTCCTCTAAGAGTTTGATAGTGTCTAGCCTTACATTTAGGGCTTTAATCCATTTTGAATTTATTTTTGTGTATGGCATTAGGGAGTGTTCTAATTTCATTCTTTTACATGTAGCTGTCCAGTTTTCCCATCACCACTTATTGAACAGGCTGTCTTTTCCCCATTGCATATTCTTGCCTCCTTTATCAAAGATAAGGTGACCATATGTGTGTGGGTTTATCTCTGGGCTCTCTATCCTGTTCCACTGATCTATATTTCTGTTTTTGTGCCAGTACCATACTGTCTTGGTTACTGTAGCTTTGTAGTAAAGTCTGAAGTCAGGGAGCCTGATTCCTCCAGATCTGTTTTTCTTTCTCAAGATTGCTTTGGCTATTCGGGGTCTTTTGTGTTTCCATGCAACTTGTGAAATTTTTTGTTCTAGTTCTGTGAAAAATGCCATTGGTAGTTTGATAGGGATTGCATTGAATCTGTAGATTGCTTTGGGTAGTATAGTCATTTTCACAATGTTGATTCTTCCAATCCAAGAACATGGTATATCTCTCCATCTGTTTGTGTCATCTTTAATTTCTTTCATTGGTGTCTTATAGTTTTCTGCGTACAGGTCTTTTGTCTCCTTAGGTAGGTTTATTCCTAGATATTTTATTTTTTTGTTGCAGTTGTAAATGGGAGTGTTTCCTTAATTTCTCTTTCAGATTTTTCATCATTAGTGTTTAGGAATGCAAGAAATTTCTGTGCATTAATTTTGTATCTTGCTACTTTACCAAATTCATCGATTAGCTCTAGTAGTGTTCTGGTAGCATCTTTAGGACTCTATGTATAGTATCATATCATCTGCAAACAGTGACAGTTTTATTCTTTTTTTCTGATTTGGATTCATTTTATTTCTTTTTCTTCTCTGATTGCTGTGGCTAAAAATTCCAAAACTATGTTGAATAGTAGTGGTGAGAGTGGGCAACCTTGTCCTTTTCCTGATCCTAGTGGAAATGGTTTCAATTTTTCCCCACTGAGAACGATGTTGGCTGTGGGTTTGTCATATATGGCCTTTATTATGTTGAGGTAAGTTCCCTCTGTGCCTACTTTCTGGAGGGTTTTTATCATAAATGGGTGTTGAATTTTGTCAAAAGCTTTTTCTGCATCTATTGAGATGATCATATTGTTTTTTTCCTTCAGTTTGTTAATATGGTGTATCACACTGATTGATTTGCGTATATTGGAGAATCCTTGCATTCTTGGGATAAACCCCACTTGATCATGGTGTATGATCCTTTTAGTGTGCTGTTGGATTCTGTTTGCTAGTATTTTGTTGAGGACTGTTGCATCTATGTTCCTCAGTGATATTGGCCTGTAATTTTCTTCCTTTGTGACATCTTTGTCTGGTTTTGGTATCAGGGTGATGGTGGCCTCATAGAATGAGTTTGGGAGTGTTCCTCCCTCTGCTATATTTTGGAAGAGTTTGAGAAGGATAGGTGTTAGCTCTTCTCTAAATGTTTGATAGAATTTGCCTGTGAAGCCATCTGGTCCTGCGCTTTTGTTTGTTGGAAGATTTTTAATCACAGTTTCAATTTCAGTGCTTGTGATTGGTCTGTTTATATTTTCTATTTCTTCCTGGTTCAGTCTCAGAAGGTTGTGCTTTTCTAAGAGTTTGTCCATTTCTTCCAGGTTGTCCATTTTATTGGCATATCGTTGCTTGTAGTAATCTCTCATGATCCTTTGTATTTCTGTAGTGTCAGTTGTTATTCCTCCTTTTTCATTTCTAATTCTGTTGACTTGAGTCTTTGCTTTTTTTTCTTGATGAGTCTGACCAGTGTTTTATCAATTTTGTTTCTCTTCTCAAAGAACCAGCTTTTAGTTTTATTGATCTTTGCTATCATTTCCTTCATTTCTTTTTCATTTATTTCTGATCTGATCTTTATGATTTCTTTCCTTCTGCTAACTTTGGGGGTTTTTTTGTTCTTCTTTCTCTAATTGCTTTAGGTGTAAGGTTAGGTTTTTTATTTGATATGTTTCTTGTTTCCTAAGGTAGGATTGTATTACTACAAACTTCCCTCTTAGAACTGCTTTTGCTGCATCCCATAGGTTTTGGGCCATCGTGTTTTCATTGTCATTTGTTTCTAGGTATTTTTTGGTTTCCTCTTTGATTTCTTCAGTGATCTCTTCGTTATTTAGTAGTGCACTGTTTATCCTCCCTGTGTTTCTATTCTTTACAGATTTTTTCCTGTAATTGATATCTAGTCTCATAGTGTTGTGGTCGGAAAAGATACTTGATACTATCTCAATTTTCTCACATTTACCAAGGCTTGATTTGTGACCCAAGGTATGATCTATCCTGGAGAATGTTCCATAAGCACTTGAGAAGAAAGTGTACTCTGTTGTTTTTGAATGGAATGTCCTATAAATATCAATTAAGTCCATCCTGTTTCATGTGTCATTTAAAGCTTGTGTTTCCTTATTTCATTTTGGATGATCTGTCCAGTGGTGAAAGTGGGGTGTTAACATCGTGTACTATTATTGTGTTACTGTCGATTTCCCCTTTTATGACTGTTAGCATTTGCCTTATGTATTGGATGGTCCTATGTTGGCATAAATATTTACAATTGTTATATCTTCTTCTTGGATTGATCCCTTGATCATTATGTAGTGTTCTTCTGTGTCACTTGTAATAGTCTTTATTTCAAAGTCTGTTTTGTCTCATGAGAATTGCTACTGCTGCTTTCTTGTGATTTCCATTTGCATGGAATATCTTTTTCCATCCCCTCACTTTCAGTCTGTATGTGTCCCTAGGTCTGAAGTGAGTCTCTTGTAGGCAGCATATATACGTGTCTTGTTTTTGTATCCATTCCACCAGTCTATGTCTTTTGGTTGGAGCATTTAATCCATTTACATTTAAGTTAATTATAGATATGTGTGTTCCTATTCCCATTTTCTTAATTGTTTTGGGTTTGTTATTGTAGGTCTTTTCCTTCTCTTGTGTTTCCTGCCTAGAGAAATTTCTTTAGCATTTGCTGTAAAGCTGGTTTGGTCGTGCTGAATTCTCTTAGCTTTTGCTTCTGTGTAAAGGTTTTCATTTCTCCGTCGAATCTGAATGAGATCCTTGCTGGGTAGAGTCATCTTGGTTGTAGTTTTTTCCCTTTCATCACTTTAAATATGTCCTGCCACACCCTTCTGGCTTGCAGAGTTTCTGCTAGAAATCTGCTGTTAACCTTATGGGGATCCCCTTGTATGTTATTTGCTGCCTTTCCCTTGCTGCTTTTAATATTTTTCCTTTGTATTTAATTTTTGATAGTTTGATTAATGTGTCTTGGCCTGTTTCTCCTTGGATTTATCCTGTATGGGAGTCTCTGCACTTCCTGGACTAAAAATTGAAACTAGTCAGTTGCATACAGCAAACCCCAAGTCTACAGTTGCTCCCAAAGTCCACCACCTCAATTTGGGGATAATTCATTGTCTATTCAGGTATTCCACAGATGCAGGGTACATCAAGTTGATTGTGGAGATTTAATCCGCTGCTTCTGAGGCTGCTGGGAGAGCTTCTCTTTCTCTTCTTTGTTCGCACATCTCTTGGGGTTCAGCTTTGGAGTTGGACCCGCCTCTGCATGTAGGTCGCCTGAGGGCGTCTGTTCCCCGCCCAGACAGGACAAGGTTAAAGGAGAGGCTGATTAGGGGGCTCTGGCTCACTCAGGCCGGGGGGAGGGAGGGGTACGGATGCGGGGAGAGCCTGCGGGGGCAGAGGTCAGCGTGATGTTGCAGCAGCCTGAGGCGCACTGTGTGTTCTCTCAAGGAAGTTGTCCCTGGATCCCGGGACCCTGGCCGTGGAGGGCTGCACAGGCTCCCAGGAGGGGAGGTGTGGACAGTGACCTGTGCTCGCACACAGGCTTCTTGGTGGCGGCAGCGGCAGCTTTAGTGTCTCATGCCCGTCTCTGATGTCCGAGCTGATAGCCGCGGCTCGCGCCTGTCTCCGGAGCTCGTTTAGGCGGTGTTCTGAATCCCCTCTCCTGGCGCACCCTGAAACAATGGTTTCTTGCCTCTTCGGCAGCTCCAGACTTTTCTCCGGACTCCCTCCCGGCTAGCCGTGGTGCACTAACCCCTTCAGGCTGTGTTCACGCCGCCAACCCCAGTCCTCTCCCAGCGCTCCGACCGAAGCCCAAGCCTCAGCTCGCAGCCCCGCCCGCCCCGGCGGGTGAGCAGACAAGCCTCTCGGGCTGGTGAGTGCCGGTCGCCACCGATCCTCTGTGCGGGAATCTCTCCGCTTTGCCCTCCGCACCCCTGTTGCTGTGCTCTCCTCCGCGGCTCCGAAGCTTTCCCCCTCCGCGCCCCCCACAGTCTCCGCCCGCGAAGGGGCTTCCTAGTGTATGGAAACCTTTCCTCCTTCACAGCTCCCTCCCACTGGTGCAGGTCCCATCCCTATCCTTTTGTCTCTGTTTATTCTTTTTTCTTTTGCCCTCCCCAGGTACGTGGGGAGTTTCTTGCCTTTGGGGAGGTCTGAGGTCTTCTGCCAGCGTTCAGTAGGTGTTGTGTAGGAGTTGTTCCACGTGTAGATGTATTTTTCATGTATTTGTGGGGAGGAAGGTGATCTTCACATCTCACTCCTCCATCTTGAAGGTCCTGATTCCCCCTGCTTATTTAATAACTGTTCTACCCCAATCAGGCGCCTTAGTAAGTTTGGAGTCCCCCTTGATTTCCCCTCCTTTCCCCTGCCATATTTCTTAGAGTTACTCCAGGATTTTCGTTTTTAAAATGTCTGTCAAAGCTCTCCTCTCTTACCTGTTGTCACTGGTACTGCCCTGATTCAGGCCTTTGTCATCTATATTCAGTAGTTTGATTCATTCGACAACTCATCACTGAACCTCTGCTGTGTACCAGGTGCTGGGGAGAGTGTCCCGAGCAAAAGCAAACATGGACCTTGTTTTCACGGCACTCTGTTCTCTAATTATTTGTAACCAAATAGTCACTCCCACAGATGTAAAAGAGCAACTATGACAATTGCTACAAAGGCAAAAGCGTGATCGTCCTGCCAGCATGCCAGTAAAGAATGCTGTTTCTGAACCATAAATGTGGTCGTGGCACACCCTCTGCTTTAAAAAGCTACATAACTACCCATTGCCTACATGATAAAATCCAAACTCATTAGCCAGGCATACATGTCTCTTCATGATTCAGCTCCAAACATGAGATGAGGTTGCAAGCCACCCCTCACTCAGTTAACTCATCCTGTGAGTAAGCCGTATCTGATATCGTTTTCACATCTTGCCATGCTGGAAACAGCTCTGTTCTTTCATTCTTCCATAACTTGGCTTAAGCAAAACTCTCTTCCTGTAACGCCGTTCCTCTAGCTGTATAAGGAGATAGCCTCCTCACGCTTCAGCCTCCGCTTACATGCCTCTTCCCACCCCCGGATGCAATTAATTATTCCTTATGTTTTCCAACATGTTTTCTACACCACTCATATAACGTCTCCCATTGGAATATAGTTAGTTACTTTCTCTAACTCCCTCCCCACCAGACTGTGAACCACTGTGGGCAGAAATTGTTTTAGTTAGTATAGGTTTGAACTGATGTTTCTGTCATTGCATAAGCCAGACCATAGATACATTGTAAGGGAGACAAAAATATTTCGTCCGTTTATTTCTTTTCACTGTGAGTCTCTAATTTCTCATGAGCACTCCTTTGCCCTCAATTTAACTTCAGGAAGTTTTCCCTCTTGGTTTGGGGTTTTTGTCGGAAATCATATGCAAATAATTCCAGAGGTCTTTATATCATCATATTTACAATGTGTCACCTCTTCTTTGTGTACAATATGTTCCTACCCCTCCTGCTTTTTAAACCTCTGGCATAAGAATGGGCTTTGCATGTTTGCATAATCACTGCTTACATGATTGTGAAGTGACCATATCAAAATATGGAAAAGGTGTTCTTTGGGAAGGCTTTGATCTGTTTGTTTAATGGGGGTAAATTACCAGGAATGGATGAATTAACTGTCAACTGTTTCCATTACCTTTCCAACCTCTGCCAAGTCTAGATCTTGTCTCTCTGTGCTTGAATCATGAGTATTGCCAATTGGTTCCCAGGGTTTGCAACAGGAAATTGGGAAACTCATGAGAATACTTGAGAATGAGTTCTTTGAGAAACTGATTTTACAACATGATAAGAATGGTAGAAGAAAAATGTCGTGGGCTCTTGGGAAGGAGTTAAGATTTTATTTAAAATGTACACTTCTTGGGACTTCCCTGGTGGTCCAGTGGTTAGGACTCCATGATTCCAATGCAGGGGGTGTGTGTTCCGTCCCTGGTGGGGGAATGAAGATCCCTTATGCTGCATGTCGTGACCAAAAAGTTAAAAAATAAATTAAAATGTACACTTCTTAAGGACCTTTAGATTTCTAGGGTCTGGCAGCTGAAAGGAAACATTTCTTAGAGGCTCTCAAATTTCACATTCCACAATCTGATGGTCACAGACTGTTAGACAAAGTTGTAAAATACAAAATCATGGCCGGATTATTTATGTAGATCAAAATAATGGATAGATATCTTTCTAAACTATAAAATAAAAAATTAATAGCTCAGCAGAATTGCTTCAGAGAAAAAGATATTACTCACCGTGTCCATTACTGAAGGATGTGACGGTGGAATTACGTATAACCAAGTACCCACTCCAAGTGGTGTGTGCATCAGGAAACACTGGTTCTCTCAACAGCAGGACTCCCAGCCCACTCCCTCCAGCCATGAGTCGCCTCCACCGTTTACTCAGAGGACCAGACAAGCATTAGCACTTTTAATGTATGCCACAGTTTTCAAAAGATAAGGACTTGAATTCTGAATATTGGGATGCCGTCAGATGAACAGTAGAAATGGGGATGGTTCTGTTTCATTTCTTTGTTCCTATGTAACAAACTACACCCAAACTTAGTGGCTTAAAACAACTACCATTTCATTATATCTCACACTTCTGAGGGTTGGGAATTGGAACAAGGCTCAGCTAGGTGTCTTTTCAGCTTCACATGGCATTGAATGTGGTTCCTATGTGACATTCATCTGGTGGCAGGGCTGGTCCAAGGTAGATTTACTCGCTTTCCGGGTGCTTTGACAGGGATGGCTGGAGGACTTGGCTCAGCTGGGCCCTTTCCCTTTCCATAGATTCTCAGAACTTTTCCACGTGGTCTCTCCTGTGGGGCGGTGAGACTTCTCAACAGACCAAGCTGCCTGCCTCTTACGGGCCAGTCCTAGGCCTGACATAGCATCATCATCCCATTCTCCACTGTTCAAAGCAGCTAGAGGCCAACCCAGATTCAAGAGAAGGGGAAATAGATGCCCATCTCTCACTGAGTGGGAGTGTCAAAGAGTATGCGGCTGCCTTCACTCCACCAGAGAGTGTTAACAAAATTACCTTGTACATTTGATTTAGGATTTGTACTTTAGATTTATAACCTAGGCAGAATAGATCACGCCTTCATTCAGTTTTTCTCAAAGTATTAAGCACATGCCCGTTGTGTGCATAGCACCGTGCTGTCTACCGAGAGAGACTCGAGAAGAGATACAGGGCACAGTCTCTCCCCTCCAGGAATCTGCATCTAGATGGGAACACAAGACAGACACACAGCAAGCAATTAGAGCATGTGATGATATAACTAAAGTGGCAAAATGCACATCATAGACCAGTGTGGCCCACACAGGTTCCTACAGGGCTCAGGCAAACACAGGAAAGACAGAGGTGCAGTGTCCTGAGAAGAGTGAGAAGTGTGAGGGGCACTTTGGAAAACTGGAGTGTTCGTGGTACACCTAAGGAGGCAGCTCCACTCAGCTCCAGCCAATTATTGTCATTAGAGAATACGGGACGATGAGGCCACAACTACAGGTTTTTCAAAGAAGTATCATCTCTTCATGTTTGCGTGTTGGCAATTAACTAAAGTTTGACCTACATGCCACCAGTTTTCAGACCCTAAAAAGGATGATAAGTGCTTTAAAGATTCATGAGAAGAGATGAAGTTACACCAGAGCAGTGCTATTTAAAGTGTGGGCTGCAGACCAGGGCCAGGCTGTGAGTTGTGTATTACTGATGTACAGTGGAATAAGTCAGTAACTTGAGGATAAGCGCTTAGGCGCCCTCTATAGCAATTTGACAACCAAGCCTGTAATTGGTACACTTGTGCTGTTGAAGAGAGACGAACTTTGGTCTTGCAGAACGTGGGCTGTGAGCTGTGTTTGGTGTGAACTGTATGCTAGTCCTGAACAGTAGAACCATGTGTGACCAAGCCCCACGGAAGAGAGCCCCATGGTGAGGCCCCATGGAGAAGCTGGACCTCAACTCATAAATAGAGTTCAGATAAGCATGAGGGGACAGAAAACTTTTCTAGGTATTAGAACAGCATGCCCAAAAATCAGAGGAGAGTTTATTTGTGAGGGATGTTGTGGAAGGCACGGATGGGATGTGTAGTGATTACAGAGAACTCCGGATACAGCCTCCTACCCTGGAACTTACATTGCGAGGAAAGTGGAGCCCCAGAGAGTCTTTGAATGCAGTTGGGCATTGCTAACATCCTACAATGCCCTTTCCCCTCTTTTCTCCTTTCTTTCAAGGCCTGGTTCAAATTCCACCCTCTCAGGACCAATTTATGCAACAGCGATCACTTTTTTTTTTTTTTTTTTTTTTTTTGCATCAACTAATATCTTATACTCTTATTTTTCCATAGCCATCCCTTGGTATCTGTGGGGGGTTGGTTCCAGGACCTGCCACGGATACCAAAATCCTCAGATGCTCAAGTTGCATAGTTGGCCCTCCATATCCTTAGATGAGGGACCTGTGGATGTGGAGGGCTAACTGTATTATTTATTGAAAAAATCCACATATAAGTTCAAACCCATGTTGGTCAAGGGTCAACTGTACAAGTATATTGTCCTTCCTCCCTAATATTTGAAGCGCTTTGTAGGCAAAAACTGTCTTACCCAGCTCTGAGTCCCCTTCAGAATCTAGCACAATCTCTTGCCCATAGTGGATATTCCTTTGGTGTGTGCTGATGAATAAGGCAGGTAGTTCTGCAGGGGAGACTCATGCGGTAAGGGCATTTAGAACAGGTTAGAGCAGAATAAAACTACCGCAAGAGTCTAAGAGATGAATGCTGAGCACAGGCACTGGAAAGGAAAAACTGATGTAGGGGGTGTAGACAGTGAAGGAATAGTTACACATACTACTTGTTATGCACAGAATCTCATATCACTGGTTTCCTGAAGTCTCACACCACATTCATACATGGCTGATTTTGCATTTATCAAGAAACATTCAGAATAAGCTCCAGTACTTAAAATTTGGGGAGATTATTGAAACTTCCTCCTTTAAGCATTAAATAGATTTCTTAAATGTCTCACTTAATAAGTTTGTTAAGCTACGGTACATGTGTCCCTATGCTAAATGGCCCCCAACTGCTGCAATTCAGTACTTTTTGTTTCTTCAGCCCTCTACCAGCTCCCACTAAATGGTACCATCTGTGGGTCCTCACTGCTTTCTATCCTGCTTACTTCATAGAACTTGTCTGAGTGAGGATGAAAGGGTATTTCATGTATATCCATGCAGTAGAGGCCACTTGGTAACAGCTATTTTCCTTGCCGTATATAATCTCCTTAAAGCCTTTTCACTAATACTAAATTTATTTTGATATTCTACATCAGGACTCAGCAGACTTTTTTGTGTGAAGAACCATAGTGAATATTTTAGGTTTGGTGAGTTATACGATCTCTGTAGCAACAGCTCAGCTCTTCCACTGTAATTTAAAAGCAGCCGTGGACAATACATAAACGAATGTGCACAGCCATGTTCCAATGAAACTTGATTTATAAAAACAGGTAGTGGGCTGGATTTGCCTTATGGGCGGGTGCTCTAGCTTTCCAACACCTGTTCTAGATTATTGAACTTGCCAAATGCTAACTTTTGAAATACAGGAATTCGACTATAACTTGGTTTATATAAAAAATAACAGAAAGGGTTTTCATGTGTAGAGCAGTAATACTTCTCTAGCTTGATCATTCTTATTCAGGTTTTTTTAGTGCTTCAGATAAGTTCTCCTTACGTCTAACAACTGCAGTAACAGCCAGACCTCTTGTTTGACCTCTCACCTGAGTGGTGTTCCTATCAAACCTCCACCTCCATCTCCAGCCATTGTTCCACTGCACTTTCTACACTTCTCTAATTTATTCTGTTCGTATGCTGTGAGGCACTGTCTCCTACACAACTGATTTCATTAAGAAATGGTAGCTTTGTCGTCAACCAGCAAGTCATGGGGAAGGATCACAATTTCATGAGTGCTATAGCTTTAAAGCAAAGATAAACACCAGCAATTTATATTGAATTCAACCCTAAGTTTACTTTCCTTCCCCTTCTTGATTTCCAAAATAAACACCAAGTTTCTAACATCCATCTGGTAGTAGCATATTTCTAACATCCTGTGGTAGTAGCATCCTTCATGTATGTCTATTAAAAGCTTCCTGCTTCAGTGATATTTGGAGTTTCCCTGAGACAAAGAAGATCTGTCTCCTTAAGCCTCTTTAGCTGAACGTTGCACCGCAAGATGAAATGCTTGACGGCGTCGCCTCTTGAGACACAGATGTCTCTGCTAAGGGCACACACTCTTACCATAAGTTCTAACATGTTGCAGACACCATAGCCAGCCTCGGCACACAGGCTGCTAGATGTTAAGACAAAAGATCTTGATGTCCTAGCGTAGAAAGTGAGCAGCAGTGTGAAATATACTTGGTTGCTGTTTAAAGTAACATTGTGGTCAGCCAGACTTCTATCTCAACGTGAAGCCTTTCTGGCACAAGGACTGACTGATTCTACTCCGTGTGTGTTAGTCTGTCAACAGGGTAATCTGTGTCATCTTGGGATTCCATTCTGAATAATCCGTGACTGAGATGAATGAGTCCCCATGACTCCTGCTTGTTTCCACTAGGATATTACTCCTTGAGGCCACCACCGGATATCTAAAAAGGCTTGGGAATATCGCAAGCACATTTGTATCTCATTCACGAGCTCCACTCTCAAATTCCAAGTAAGGTTTTAGATTGTGTGGGGAGGGGGGAGATACTGAAACTTCCCCCCTCTTGAGCGCTTCTTAATTTTTCTCTATTTTTTTCCTGAGCCCACCAGAATTCAACTCTTTTAAGGATTTCCAGTGATGGAAAAAACTCCTTGAGAGTGAAGGGAAAGGACTGTCTTAAAAATTTCATTTATGGGGGCCTCCCTGGTGGCGCAGTGGTTGAGAGTCCGCCTGCCGATGCAGGGGACGCGGGTTCGTGCCTCGGTCTGGGAGGATCCCGCATGCCGCGGAGCGGCTGGGCCCGTGAGCCGTGGCCGCTGGGCCTGCGCGTCCGGAGCCTGTGCCCCGCGGCGGGAGAGGCCGCAGCACTGAGGGGCCCTAGTACCGCCAAAAAAAAATTTCATTTATGATCTACAAATTTCGAGAATAAAGACGTTGAATTGAATTTTAAGCCCTATACCCCTCTCATCATATAGTCAGATGAGAACTAACGAGTAAGACAGTCAGAGCCCTACAAGCCCTGCAGAGCCCTGATAACCGCAGTGTATAGAATAATTATGCAAGGGCCTCAGCCCAAGAGTCAGAAGATCTAGATTCACTTCCACGTCCTGCCTCTTTAAAGTTCTTGAATAGATCTTGCTCAGAGCATCTGTGAAAATTAACAAGGTAGTGAAATTTGATGATCTCTTGCTGCATAAAACACTGCCCCATGTTTTAGAGGCCCAAAGCAACAACAGTCGTCACTTGGCTATGATTTTGCAATTTGGGCAAGACTCAGCAGGGAGCTCGTCCTTTCTCCCCACATGCTATCAGCTGGGGCTGAGGTCCACGTCCAAGATGGCACACTCAAATGGCTAGCAAGTTAGCCAAGGCACTTGGCTGGTCGCTCAGCTGAGGTTCAGCTGGGAGCCTCAATTCTCCTCCGCGTGGGCCTCTCCACGTAGCTCCTTGGCCTACTCATAGCATGGCAACCGGGTTCTAAGGAGGAGGAAGCAGGAGTTCCCAATTCTCCTAAAGATTAGGCCCGGAACTGGTCCAGTGCCATTTCTGCCGTATACTATTAGACAAAGCAGTCACAGGCCTGGCCCAGATTCAAAGGAGTAGGAAAAAAGACCCCAACGGGAGGTAGGAAGAGGGGCCGTGACAAGAATTTGCAGCCATCTCTCACATTGTTCATGGAGAAGTACTTTGATTTCTATGGAGATCGTTCATGGTTTTGTAGTTTCTGAAATGTAAATTTTATCCAAAAAGAGTCAGATTTCAATCCAGTATTTTATCTCTTTGCAACCATATGGGGTTCAACTTCCCTGCACTCTTTTGAGATTCACCATTCTCCATTATTAAATGGACAGGTACTTGAGATTTGTTAAGCATCTAGTAGGCACAAGACCCCTAATATATGTTCTTTTATTTACTGTATTTCACTGCTTCTGAGATGTACTGTTTTTTTTATATTTTAACATTTCTGAATTGAACATTTTCCATTGTAATCACGGTAAGTCATCTGGCAGTCTTGGGTGCATGAATTTGGCTGTGACTGTTCGTATTTTCATCACTTCACTCAAGTTATATATACTATTAGTACTTCACCTGTTGAGTTTAATTGCTATTTTAAAATGTCTTCAGAAATATTACAGTATAATTTGGCATTGAAGCAAAAATGTATCCCTAATGCTCCGTCACGGAAATAGAGCACCATTAGCGAGGCAAATGTTTGACATTGGAAGAATGACCTCAATTTCATATATTTTTAAAAGCAGCAGTGAATCATGAGATTTATACTACCTATAGGAAGATACCACAGGAAGATGAAGGTGTGTTAATTTTATTACTAGGATGTATGCAGAAGGATTGCCCATCATACATGAAGCTTGCACCTAAAGTCAGAGAAATTGCCAGGTTCTTCAGAGCCAATGAAAGAAATCTCAAAGAAACTAAAGGCTAATGTCATGCCTTGTGCGGGACTGTCCAAAAAAAGCATTGTCTCATAGTTCCATGAGCAGTGTTTCTTTTTTCCTTTCTCAGTGGTACTTTAAAAAAATTGCATTTTGGATTCAATGAAATACAGTAGTTCTCACAAAAACATCTGTAAACCACACGTGAATTCCCTCCCTTTACATATGAGAAAGCTGTGGCTCAGAGAGGTTAAGTAACTTGACCAGTCTTAAAACTAGCGAGTAGAAAGATCACTTATTTTCATTATCCCATAGTGATGCCTTAAAATTGTAGGGTAGCACAGGTTGCTGGTTCTGGAAAGATATGAAATGTTGTGTGATAGCAGCCATTCCACCCACCCTGTCTCCAATAAACGTTACAAATGTGAATGCAGTGTTGCTGCAGTACCCCCAAACCAAACCCCAACTTTCTAGAGAGATTTTCAAGGGGCTGGGCCCCTGCCCGGGATTCCCTCACAGTCCTTTTGAGAAGAGTAACTAATAAAAAAGCTTATTTGTGCCAAGAGTTTTATAAGAGGTCACATAATAAGTAATCAGAATAACTGCTCTGAAATAGTGATTTTTAAAGAAGAACAATTTCCCAACTCTTGAAGACAGAAGTAGGTTTTAGGAAGACTTGCCCAAACGATAGTTTTAAGGCAGTACATTAAACATTCCTTGGCCCCTTACAGACGAGAGCTATGGCTTGGGCCACTGCTGCTCACTGACCCTAACGACACACCGGGAGCTTCCTCTGCCCCCATCCTGTCTGGGCCAGCACCATTGTGGGACCGCCATGGGGGGCAGCAAGGGCCTGCTTCCCTCTTCTGCATTTCCACTGAAAAGACAGAAGGAGAGAAGGTTTCTAGACCCCTCCTACCATAGTGAGAGAGACTCCATCACTTCTCTGACAGGTCTTCATTAGGCATCATATAGTTGCTTAGTTTAGAGAGTGCTGAGTGCTTGGGGCTAAACAAAGATGCATAAAATACAAGCCCTTCGCACATGAAGTTTCCCTAACCAGGAGGGCGGGTGAGGCTTGGGCAGGATTCCCAGCCATATCTGGAAACAGTGATGAGCACCCTTCCTTCTGTAATGTCATGCAGGACGTTATGTGATAGTGGTTTTCCTGTGTACAGATCTCTCCGTAGACCGGAAGCTTCCTGAGGGCCATGACAAGGGCCATTCATCTTTATATCCCTGGTATTTTGCATATGCCTGGTACAGTGATCAAAAAATGATGTTCATTTCATTTGTTCATTCATGCAACAAAGTCTTGCAGAGGTTCTGAACAGGGAGAGAGATGCTTTATGGGAATATATAAAGCCTTGTTGAAGTGGCCTGTGGCTGGCCTGGTGAGAAAGGGAGAATAGAGGCAGGAGGATGAGGAAGGAAGTAGGGACCACATAAACAAAGGAAAGGCAGGATAGGACAAATTCCATCAGTTACTGTGACTGGAATGCAGGGTGGATAGGTCTGCAAGGATGTGCTGAAGTGTGATGGCAAAGGGCGGGGAATATTAGGCCAAGTGTTCTTCTCGAATGGGTGCCGTTAAACAGAACCCCCTTCTCGCCTCAGAACACTCAAGAGGTGGCATTGCTCTGGAGGAGAACAGGGAAGAAGGATATAGGGCGCTTCTTGTTAGAAAAATGTGCCTGGGATTTGGCTTCTGTCTTGCAAACGATGTTAAATGAATGCTCCATTAGCACCAACAGACTCCAGGTCTCATCTGTGATGCTAACGATACTTCCTTGGGAGGAGGTAGCACATCATAACTGAGCCAGAGTACCAGCTTTCGTCCTGGCTCCATCAGTTCTCAGCAGTGTGACCCAATCGCTGTGTGCCTTAGTTTTCTGGGTTGCAAAGTAGAGTTGATAATCATATCAACCTCAAAGGTGTTGTTATAAGGTTTAAAGGAAATGATGCACAGAAACCCCATGGGAACAGTACTTCTTGGCACGTAAGGGTTCCACAAATGTTAACTATTATTATCCCTTCTCTTCTGTGTACCTTAGTTTCCTCATGCAAATGGAGATAATAATACCTGTCCCAGCCCATTTCTCTTGGATCCTGATAGAACAAAGTACAATTGAATGCGTGAAAACAATTTGGAAGTTAAGCTCTAGCATAGCGGCAAGGTGGAGCTAGGGCTGTTAATTACTGTATACTTGGCTAAAACGTAATCCCAAGATCCTGGACAGGAAAGTGGGGCTCACACGTGTCTCCAGGCTACTGGCTACAGGTGTGGGTACGTGAATGTCTTCTCCAGATGCAGTATGTCAAGATGAGGACTTTAGCATGTGACTGGTCCAAGATGACATAAAGATGGAAAGAGGGAAATTCACTAAGCAAGAAATAAATAAGATTTAAGCCTTAGAGCCTTGTGAGCCCTATAATTTCAAACATCATAGTCTTGGACATCTGGGCTCTATTACCTGAAATCCCATTAAACCTTCAGTTTCATAATTCTGTGTAGAACTTGGTAAATTGCGAGATTCTGCTGATGGCCACTAGCCAGTTCAAGCAGTTAATCACAAGGGTCCCCAAGCAGGTTTGCAACTCACGCCAAGTGGATTCTTTAAGGGCAAACTGTATACACAAAAGAAATAGCCCAATCCATACAGTTTCATAGCGACATGCTTTGTAGCTCTGCCAGCACGAGAACTTATCTGTTATCATTAAGATATCCAAGCCTCGTAACTTTTTCCTCAATGGAAATTAGGACTCGCCAGCCCAGGGAAGATCCTCAAACCTTGTTAACTCTAATGGAGATTGTAACATGCTGCGAGCTGACAAATCCAGTTCAGACAAAATGAAATCCTACCCTTTCCCCACCCTCAGCATTTTCTCATTTGAGGGAACTCAACTTGAACTGAGCTCTCCTTCCTTTTCAACTTTTCTAGAGTGCCTGGGACTGTTTGCATTTGTTCCTGTGTTCCAGGCCAAAGGGCCAAAACACAGCAAAGAAATAACCCTGGAGCCTGTCTTCAGAATTCGGCTAGACATACCCCAGGGTGAAAGGGCCCATAACAGAAGAACTATTTCTCCTAAGACGTCTTGCTTGTTTTTGCCAACTTAGAAGAGTTTATGTAAACGAGATAATCTTCTGCACTTTAGAACATTTATAAAGCCTTTCCTAATTAACTATTTTGTTTAGAGAGAGATTCTGGGAACATGATGGAGAACAGAGGGGAAGCCTTGAACCCTCCCTACAGAGAGCTGAAAGGGAGGAGGGTGGGAATCAGAATAAATTTACAGTATGGGTTTGAGGATTGTGGCTTTGCCTTGCTTTTCAGGTTTCTTCTTTCTGAAACTCTTTTAACTAACTCTTTCAGTCTCAGTTTCCAATGCTACAAAGCAGCTGTCTAGTATGGTAGCCACTACATAGATGCGACCATTTAAATTTAAATGAATTAAAATTAAATAAAATTTAAAATTAATTTTCTGGAGACACTAGCCACGTGTCAAGTGCTCAAAATAGCCACATGTGGCTCATGGCCGCCATATTGGACAAAGCAGATCTAGAACACTTCCATCATTGCAGAAAGCTCATTGGACGGCGCTGCTCTAGAGGAAGGAACTCTACAGCCTTGCTCCTCAAAGTGGGGTGCACAGGCCAGCAGCACTGTTATCACCTGAGAGCTTGTGAGGCCTGCGTGATTTACATTTTAACAAGATACCCAAGTGACTCCTAGGCACGTAAAAATTTGAGAAGCACTATTCTAAAATACCCTTCCCCTCTTAAGACTCTGTGTGGTGAAATCCATCATTATCCCCAGCATTATTTGTTCATATTTATGTAGCTTGTGTAGCTTTACTTCAGAAGGAGGCACGTTAGACCCTTGAGACTCCGCATGCAAAAGGAGAAAGCTAAGTATATCTTGTATATGCCTTAAAAAGTGGGCTTTTCTCTTTTTCTTGGAAAAGCTGCAGGATCTGGAGAATTTTTTTGAACATACTTTTTCTAAAGAAGTGAATCTTAGAGAACATTTTTCTAGTGGAGAAGCTATTGGATTGGTCAACAGAGAGGCCCTTGAGATGAAAGTAAGATTAAATAGAAAGACAAAGTGGGGTATAGGTGAGTTTTAAAATAAAAAAGGAAAAGGAACTTGATTTATTCATTCAGTCGACAAACACGAAAGGTGCCGTGCTTTGTAGTTGAGTCAGGTGGGGTACAGAGGCGGTGAGAGGAATTAGGAAACCATTCCTCAGAATACGATCTGCCAGCCGGTCTGACACTGTGGACATGGAGGGGAATTTCAGCGGCAACTTGAATTAAACTTCAAGGTTTTCATGCCCTCTCATGAGATTCATTGTCATTTGTGCCAGTGGACAGAGTTTTCTTCTGGAAGGCTCTGTGAGCCTTTAGAGTGGCTATTAGAATTTAATAACTTGAGAAGCTTGCCTCTGTCAAGTGCAGAGAATGGAATCACTGGGGTTACCTCTGACTAATAGGCTATACAAACGCATCCCTGCTGAGAGCATCTGGCCTGCGATACTTTCTCCCAGAAATGCATCATCTCATATTCATGTGGTGCCAGGTGGCAGCCACTGTTGTCAGCAGGCTTCTAGTTCAAGTTGACCCTAAAGCTGGGTGAGGTTTTGCCATTTTCCTGGGGGAAATCATGCTCTGAGACTGAGGTCAGTAGGTGTCTTGAATTATCACAGAGAATTTATAGAGTTCAGATGATTGCATACACCGAAATTCCTAAATCCATTCTCATTCGAGAACAGTACTATGGCCCCCAAAGAAATTCTGCCCTTACTTTAAGATAAACTGCTAACCTCATGCATGTAGGTTTGTCATACATTCATTCATTCATTCAACAAAGATTTCAAGAACCCCTTTGCTATTCTAGGCATTTTACCACACAAGCACAGAAAGAGAAGAATAAGCCATACTCTTTGCATGAAGAAGCTTGGGGTTAGGAGCAGTGATGCTTAAAGAGTGGTCCTCAGACTAGCGACATGGGTGTCCCCTGCAAGCTTGTTAGAAATGCAAATTTACATGGTACAGATGAACCGGTTTGCAAGGCAGACACTCATGTAGAGAACAAACGTACAGACACCAAAGGGGGAAAGCGGTGGAGTGGGGGGGAATGAATTGGGAGATTGGGATTGACATATATACACTAATGTGTATAAAATAGATAACTAATAAGAACCCACTGTATAAAAAAGTAAAATAAAATTCAAAAAATAAAGTAAAATGTTTAATGTTAATTTCACCTCAATAAAAAACATTATAAAGCATTCTGAAAAAAAAAAAAAAGAAATGCAAATTTACAAACCCACTCCAGACCTACTGAATCGGATTCTTTCCATTGGAAAGAATGGAGCTCCAAATCTGGGCTTTACCATGCTCTCCAGGGAATTTCCAAGCACAGGAAAGTTGGAGGAGTGTTCCTCTATACTCAGACACATCATCAGGTGATTCTAATAAAGTATGATAAGTACAATGAGACAGACATGAAACTCTCCAAGCCTTGCAGCCCCCAAGGCAATGGGGAGCATCTTAGTAAATGCTCAATGGAATAAATATTGCTTACCTCTTTGATTAATTGATGCATGAATCAGCCTATAGAAACTAAACAGTATTGGGATGATGGCCCCGGGGCTTTGAATGGGTTGGATGGCTTGCTCGGGTCTTGCCACTCCTGTCAGCCTCACTCTAAAACCCAATATTTGCACCACTGCACTATATCATATCCAGGACTCTTGGTATTTTATTTCATGAAGTGAACAAGACGATAAAGCAAATTTCCCCTGCAGTCTGCACACTTTTCTCTGTCTGAAGGACAGATAACTACTATTTAAGTCCTGGGGAGAAGATGTAGGTGTGCCCACGTATTTGTGCCAAGCTGGCTTCGTGAGAATCACCGAGCCACTTGTTAAACACAGAGATTTCTAGACCTCCCCCTGGACACTCTGAATCAGTGGAAATGGAGAGAGGCTGGGCAAAATAAGAATTTTAAACTCCTTGAGATGAGTCTGATGCAGTCAGTTTTGAGAACCTCAGACCGAAATGGCCAGGTTCTTAAAACTCTGGAATCCAGAGACTCAACCCACAGGAACCAGAGTCGATTTCCCAGAGGTTTTTGAGCCTCATAGTGTAGACTGTAGACTAGCAGTTTTATTTGTAGTAGAGCAGGAAGGGGACGAATACAGTGTCCGTGGCGTTTTTTTTCCCCTAGGGCTGAGGAAAGGAGAGGGACAGCTTGCACACAAGTGCATTCTTTCTCTGTCTCTCAGTGTGGTGTGTGTGTGTGTGTGTGTGTGTGTCCAGTTTCACTCATCTCACGGACCCACAAATCCCCTAGAGAGAGGCAGCCACCCGAGCCGATCAGGACAGCAAAGCCAGCTCCAGAAAGACTCCACTTAGAGTGTCAGAAGCCCATTACATTCTAATTGAAACAATAAAATACAGGGCCAAGAGGGTGGGAGATGGAGGCCAAAGCCTTCCTACCCAACCTGGTTATAAATGATTGCCTGAAAATCTTCCTGTGGGGCCTTGGGACCTCCTGTGTCTTCTTAGCACTTGTGGAATCAACAGGCCCTTGACATGTCATAACCAGATTGAGGGTCACAGCCTGGCCTGAAGGCTGCAGCCTGTCTAAGGTCCTTTATCTCCCCGAGCCTGACTTTCTTCACCTGTAGAGTGAGGCCGCGGGATCTACGTCCTTGGGTTGCTGCAAAATGGACAGGCTCTGAGCATGATGCTCAGCTCACAGTACTTGGTTAGTAATAGAGCTTATTGTTATGGCCATTGTGGTCTATAGACTGAGTTAGTTGGTTATGCAGAGAAACAGAACCAATAGGAGATATTGGTCTCCAATAGGAGATGTATCTATAGGTCTGTCTATCTAAGGAGAGATGATAGATAGATAGATTAGATAGATAGATAGATAGATAGATAGATAGATAGATAGATAGATAGATAAATTATAAGGAATGGCTCACACAGTTTTGGAGGCTGAGAAGGCCAAAGATCTGTAGTCATCAATCTGGAGACCCAGGAGAGCTAATAGTATAAATTCCAGTTGAAGTCCAAATCCGAGTCCAAAGGCAGGAGAAGACTGATGTCCCAACTCAAAGACAGGCATAGAGAGTGAATTCTCCCTTACTCAGCCTTTATTCTACTCAGGCCTTCAACTGACTAGATGGGGCCCACCCACATTAGGGAGGACAGTCTGCTTTACTCAGTCTACTGATCCAAACGTTCATCTCATCCAGAAACACCCTCCCCGACACACCCAGAATAATATTCAGTCAACTGTCTGGCCGCTCCATGGCCCAGTCACATTGACACATAAAATCAGCCATCACAGGGTCATTGTGGTTTCCAGTTTACTAGGCGTTATGAGACGTTACAGACTAGTTTGTATGCGTCATCTGTTTTATTGCCCTTAACCCAAGTCCTCTGCCACCCTGATACCCATCTTGCCTGAGATTCTGACTTCCATCTTCATGCAGTCAGAGGTAGCGTTGATTTCTTAGTCACATTCAAAGCATCACCCACCCCCACCCCCTGACCCCGCCAAACTGTCAAGAGGGCCAGTAGTGGCAGAAATGAAACCAGTGCAACTGAGAACACTGTGACTTCTCCCACCAAAGGGCTGGTTAGCAGAGTTGAGTTTTATCGCCACATAAATCCTCCTTTGTCCTTCTTTTGTCTCCTAACTTCTTCCATACATACTGATTAATTAATCGAGCATACCTGTTTAAATCATCCCATCTTGATTCGTATAATGGTATGCCTGTGAGGGTTCTAAAAGTTAGAAATGATTTAGTATTAGAGGTTTTGATTACATTGAATATAAAATCAAATAAAATGAGCAAATGATGAAGAGAAGAGGGGAGTGAGGTTTGAAATTAGCCTTATTTCCTGTATACACAAGAGGCACACTTAAGTTCGTCTTTATCTTGGCCTATTTTGGGAGTGATATATTTGGCTCACAACCAGGAATGGAAGATAAGCAAGGACCTCTACCCTCTAAACCAGCCTCAGCACTATTGACATTTGAGCTGGTGAATTCTTTGAAGTGCGGGTCCGTCCTATGCATTCCAGGATGTTTAGCAGGGTCCCCGGCCTCTACCCACTAGATGCCAGTAGTAGTACCCCCGAGCTGTGACAACCAGAAATGTCTCCTGACATTGCCAGACGGGGGCAAAATTGCACCCAGTTGAGAACCACTGCTCTAGACATAGAACAGCTTTTAGACTGTTAGATAGAAATGTACTAGCTTTCTCTAGGTCAAACTTCTTACTTAGGGCACTTTGTATATAGGTTCACGTCTGATGAGCATTCTTTTATACAAACACAGCTACTTGCTTTGTCTGCCACATTCCTGTTGGAGTTTAGGAACTTACTTTCCTAACACGTTTCGTATTGAGTCAGGAAAGCACTGTGGTGAGAACAGATCTGTGTTCCAGTCTCAGCTCTGGGCATTCCAGCAGGATGGCTGTGACAATTTAATGAACTTAGCCTCATGTTTTCCAGGTGTGTTATGAGGATAATGCAATTGAGGCCTCAAAGATGGCAGTCAGGACTGTGAGTGAGTGCCTGTAGAACCTTAGTTGGCCATCGTAGCTGCTCAGTAAATGTTAGTTCTGCTTCTCATTGACTGTTATGTGGAGGTGGCTGTGGGTCTCACTCCTTTGGAATGTGCATCTCACCCCTGCTATGAATTGTCACAGTGCATTCAGGCCTACCCTGAAGTCCTCAACCACAAGTCACGTGAAAGACACTTTCAGACAGAAGATATGGCCCTTCTGTTGGAATGGAAGACACTAAACAACCCTCCTAAGAGATGAGGTCTTCTTTCTTCTCTTCACCCCTGAGGGGCGGGGCTGCCTTCACACACTATCTTTTCTTCTTTCCCAAACACACCCTTGCGACTGGAGTGAGGGGAGGTGGCACTGGACACGCTCAGTCCCAGGTCTGTTCTTGAATCCTCTACCAAGCTGGCCTTTGCCTCCCGGGCCAGCTTCTTCCTGCCTTTGAAGTGTCTGGTGTGAACTCTTCTTATCACGGAACTGCCTGTTGGCGTCTGCACTAACCTGGGTGAGAGTGGAAGCCAGCGTGCCTTGGCTGTGGCCTTGGCAGGCGAGAGGAGTGTTATCCATCGCTGGAGGGGGCAAAGGCTTGGCCTCGGGGCTGTGTTGTTTCTGCTTCCTGGCCCCCAGCTGTGGCATTAGTACATTGACCTCTTTGTATCTCTAGTTTCTCTAGGGAATTTGGGGGCGTCTGGGCAGTAATAAAACTAAGAAGCCATCACTTAGCGGATATTGACTACCTGCCAAACACCATGCAAAGTATTTTTTCTCTGAGCCTATTTCGTCATTACAGCAACCAAGTGAGGTGGGGATTATTATCGCCATTTTAAAGGTGGAGATGTTGAGGTCTGAAGAAATTCATGTTTTCAACAACATGTAGCTGGTAAGTGGTGAGCCTGGGATATCAACCAGATCCACCTGATTCCAGAACCCACAATCTTTAATCACTGGACCCTAATGTTGCCCTACTCATCCCGGACCCTGATGCTGTTAGACTAAAGAGGTGATTGGTTCCCAGAATGCCTAAACTAGTCATGTTGAAAAAAGATTTGAGAAAGAGCTTTTTTTTTTTTTTTTACTGTTAGCTGAAAATCCATACACGGCCAGTTCCAGGATGCACATGTCCCTTGAGTAGTCCTTAGATGCAGAGAAAGAAACAGGAGCAGTCCTCTCTCTATATGCAGACCTGACTACAGGATTAAATCTCAACTAAAATTGGGTCTTAAATTAAGCCCTGAAAAAGAGAAAAATCTCTCTGTCTTCAGCATCACTGCTTTCTTCATTATTTCACAACTATTTACTAAACACTTTCTGTATACATGGCACTGCACTTTGCATTAGGAAGACATACAACGATAAGACATGGTACCACCCTCAAAAAATTTAGGAGGAGAGATGGATACATTAAAATAAAGTGTTCATGGTGGGTTTGGTGGTAAACATTTAGGATGCCTTGCTGGCATCCAAGGGTAAGCTGTCAGCTGTTTTGAGAGAGAGAGAAGGCTTCATAAAGAATGTGATGCTTGAAGTAATCTTGAAAAACAGAGGAGTAGGTGTTCACTAGTGTTCCAGGATGTACAAAGAAGGCATCCTAGGCAGGAGGAAAGGTTGAGCAAAGACTGCAAATAACCTAGTACATATGAGGAGGTTGAGGGAGTCTGGGATGGTGAAGCCCAGAGGATGGAACCCAAAAATTGTGCTGTCTCAAAGATCACACTTTTCCCTCTTTAAAGGGCCAGAGCCATCTACCATTTACAACAAACCCGTGGCCAACATAATACCTAACAGTGAACACCTGAAAGACTTCCTGCTAGATTCAGCAGCAAGACAAGAATGCCCACTCTTGCCACTTCTATTTAACGTAATGTTGGAAGTCATAGGCACAGCAGTCAGACAAGAAAGAAAGAAAGAAGGAAGGAAGGAAAGGAAGAAGGGAGGAAGGAAAGAAGGAAAGAAAGAAAAGGTATCCAGATTGTAAGGGAAGAGGTTAAACTCTCACTATTTGCAGATGACTTGATACTCTAAACAGAGAACCCTAAAGTCTCTACACAAAAACTATTAGAACTAATGATTTCAGCAAGGTATTGGGTTACTAGATTAATATACAAAAATGCTGCATTTCTCTACACTAATAATGAAATACCAGAGAAAGTAAAAACTAATCCCATTTAAAATCACATCAAAAAGAATAAAATACCTAGGAATAAACTTAACCAAGGAGGCAAAAGACCTATATGGTGAAAACTATAAAATATTGATGAAGGAAATCGTAGATGATACAAAGAAGTGGAAAGATATCCATGCTCTTGGATTAGAAGAATTAATATTGTTAAAACGGCCATACTACCCAAAGCAATCTACAAATTTAATGCAAATTCTATCAAAACACCCCATTTTTCACAGAACTAGAACAAATAATCCTAAAATTTATATGGAACCACAAAAGACCTAGCATTGCTAAAGCAATCCTGACAAAAAAGAGCAAAGCTGGAAGTATAACCCTTTCAGGCTTCAGTATACAGGCTTGCTGTATACTACAGAGCTATAGTAATCAAAGCATCATGGCATTGACACAAAAACATAGATCAACAGAACAGAATAGAGAGCCCAGAAATAAACCCATGCTCATACAGTCAATTAATCTTCAACAGAGGAGGCAAGAATATACAATGGAGAAAAGAGAGTCTCTTTAACAAGTGGTGTTGGGAAAGCTGGACAGCTACGTGTAAAAAAATGAAATTAGAACATTCCCTCACACCATATACAAAAATAAACTCAAACTGAGTTAAAGACCTAAATTTAAGACGTGACACCATAAAACTCCTAGAAGAGAACATAGGTGAAAGATTCTTTGACATAAATCGTAGCAATATTTTCTTAGATCAGTCTCCCAAGGCAAAAGAAATAAAAGCAGAAATAAACAAATGGGAGCTTGTCAAACTTAAAAGCGTTTGCACAGCAAAGGAAACCATCAACAAAACCAAAAGACAATCTACGGAATGGCAGAAAATATTTGCAAATGATGCAACCAACAGGGGTTAATATCCAAAATATACAAACAGCTCATACAACTCAATATCAAAAAAAAAACCCAATCAAAAAATGGATAGAAGGACTAAATAAACATTTCTCTAAAGAATTCATACAGATGGCCAACAGGCACATGAAAAGATGCTCAACATTGCTAATTATTGGAGAAATGCAAAACTGCAATGAAGTATCACCTCACATTTGTCAGAATGGCTATCATCAAAATATCTATAAATACTAAATGCTGGAGAGGGTGTGGAGAAAAGGGAACCCTCTTACACTGTGGGTGGAAATGTAAATTGGTGCAGCCACTATGGAAAAGAACATGGAGGTTCCTTTAAAAGAGGTCTACCATATGATCCAGCAATCCCACTCCTGGGTATATATATATCCAGAAAAAAAGAAAACTCTAATTCAAAAAGATACATACACCCCAATGTTCATAGCAGCACTATTTATAATAGCCAAGACTTGGAAGCAACCCAAGTACCCGTCAACAGACAGTTGGTTTAAGAAGATGTGGTATATATGTACAATGTAATATTACTCAGCCATAAAAAAGAATGAAATATTGCCATTTGCAGCAACATGGATGGACCCAGAGAATATAATGTTTAGTGAAATAAGACAAAGACAAATACTATATGATATCACTTATATGTGAAATCTAAGAAATAATACAAATGAGTGTATATACAAAACAAACAGATTCACAGACGTAGGAAACAAATTTATGGTTACTGGAGGGGAGAGAAGTGGGGGGGAAGGGACAAGTCAGGAGTATGGAATTAACAGACACAAACTACTGTACATAAAATAAGTAAGCAATGAGGATTTACTATATAGAGCCAGGGTATTATACTCAATATTTTGTAGTAACCTATAATGGAATATAATCTGCAAAAAAAAAAAAAAAAAAAAAAACGGAATCACTATGCTGTACACCTGAAATTAACACAGTATTGTAAATCAACTAGACCTCGATTCTAAAAACAGAACAAAACTATAAAGAGCCACAGCCATCTCATACCAACCGCCATTTTACATTTGACCTCATGTAGCTTTTACATACCTGAAGGTCTGATTCTTGTTACACATAACAAAAACCTCTAGGCAAGCGATAACGGCAGAGCCATCACTGTACACATGACAGAAAGACAATGGTCCAAGCCTTATACTAGGCACATCCCTGCACATACAACCTAGTATACAGGGGCCTCTTGCTCCCACATAAAGCCCAACTCAACCTGGTGACGCATTCAAAGGAAACATAAGTAACTGCAAAAGCATCAAAGAGCAATGAATACTGATTCTGTGGAAAGATGGGTCAAGGTAGTATTATGCCATCCGCACTCTTCTCTTTGGCCATCCCTCTTCCTAAGGGCCCACACATGTGGCAGCCATCACCCCAAATCTCCTATGTCACTCTACAAACCCCCAGGTTGTCTCTCTGTGGCCTCTACTCCTGCGTGTATTCAAGTCTTGTAGGAGTATCTCTGTTCTTTCTAATATCTCCATCTTTCTAATAGAAATTAATTTAGCAACCATTTTTTTTCCCTGCCCACTAGGGCCCTTTGTTGTGCTAATTGGGCTTGTGGATAACCACGGAATCCTAGTTAGAAGATAGGAGAATGAGAAATACTCTGAATACTTGATATATTTATCCCTGTCACTCCTATATGTCACTAGAATGGGACAGACCTAGGTCTGAGTACAGATTTGACCTTCACTAGCAGTGTGACCTTGGGCAAATAATACTCCTGGGCCTCAATTTCCTCATCCACAAAATGGGGATATTCTACCTATTCCCAAGAACCGTACTGGGGAGCCACAGGTGAAAGACCTTTAAGGTCTAATAGGCTCAGCTCATGTCCATGGCTATAAATCTTATTGTATGCTAAAGTTAGACACATCTGCTTTCCATCAGCCTTAGAGGCTCATGTGGAAGACATGGTTATTTGGAGAAATAGCAGCTGTGATAAACCTAGTTATCAACTCCTGACTCAGGATCCAAAGTAGAGTAATTAATTTGTGTTTACTCTTTATTATCATTATTCACTTTTCAATTTTACTTTTTAAATTTAGGTTATTCTTAATAATTCTTTTCACACATTTTCCAGAGCTGATTTTAGCAAAGTCTGGGTAATAGTATATGGTATCAGATTCCTAGAAATCTGTTATTCCAGCTGTACTTTGCTTTTACAGGTCGGCTTGGATAAAAGATTTTTACTTGTGTCAGTTTCTAAGCCCCTTTAATAATACTGGACTGTTATTTCTTAACAAAATTATAAATATTTATTTTCTTAGTAGTATTAGTGAATGAAAATAACTGTGGATGCTTTAGTTAGTCAATGCTTATGGGTCAAAGCTGCACCCTGTGAGCCTAACTTTTGTTGTTCTTGTGTAAAACATTATGACAACAATAATAAAAATCCTAAAGCCTTCACCTTTCCCTTACATTTCTTTTCTATACATATGTGTAAGTTTTGTATTGTAGTATATCATAACTGTTCACCATGTTGCTACATAATCATCATAATTATTACTTTAATGGCCATGTAATCATCCATCTGGTTAATGCACCATAATTTACGTAACCTAAGTTTTCAACACTAGGAAACTGGTTGTCTTCTAATTTTTCCACTATTATAAATAACCTCTGGGTTGCATATTTGTGCATATAGCTTCTTTCATTTTTTTAGAATATTTCTTTAGGATTCACTCCAAGAATGGGAACACTGAGTCAATGAATGTTTAAATAAATAGACATTATTTTTCCAGTTTACAATGCTATCAGCAATATATTAGTATTCTACTTTCATTACAACCTCATCAGTAGTGTATATTATTGTGTATTGAATGCACTTAAATAGCACCTTACTTTTGTTTTTGTATTGTCTCAAAAATAGTAAGTTTAATGAAACATTTGCTTATAAATTGTGCATTCTCTCGTGTTTTAAAAAGCCAGTTTTAAAGCCTAGGTTTGTTTTTTTTTTAACATCTTTATTGGGGTATAATTGCTTTACAATGGTGTGTTAGTTTCTGCTTTATAACAAAGTGAATCAGTTATACATATACATGTATCCCCATATGTCTTCCCTCTTAAGTTTTTTTTTTTTTTTTAACATCAAGAACTCTTGCTGGGCTTCCCTGGTGGCGCAGTGGTTGAGAGTCTGCCTGCCGATGCAGGGGGCACGGGTTCGTGCCCCGGTCTGGGAGGATCCCACATGCCGCGGAGCGGCTGGGCCCGTGAGCCATGGCCGCTGAGCCTGCGCGTCCGGAGCCTGTGCTCTGCAATGGGAGAGGCCACAACAGTGAGAGGCCCGTGTACTGCAAAAAAAAAAAAAAAAAAGAACTCTTGCTTACTCTCCATTGCCCAATAGTTCTGTGTATTAAATAAAGCTCATCTTGATAATCTTTCTGAGCAAAATATCCAATTGTGCTCTTTTATTAACTAATTAATGAGGACCTGTGTATAAGGATCTGTAGGGAATACTGAGATAAAATAAAAGGAAATTAGAAAATAAAGTTGGAAAAATTAGACAAATATATCTGTACTAGTATTCCCAAGGTCAGAAGCAGGGTTGCCGTTCAAGTAGTTCAATCTGCTCAGATTTTAATGACTTTACCTAGTCACTAACCTGCTCAGCCAACCTGACTTTTCAACTAGCAAACTCAGGACCTCCACCCATACTGCTTCCAATATGTTTTTCTAGGCTTTATCCTGGGAAAGCTTCTTAATGAAGAATGAAACCCCCCACTATACCCTCACCCCAAAATGATTCCACACCATTCCCAGTCTGATCTTGTTCCAGATCAAGTAAATGCACAAAACCCCATAATGTATGACATGGTTTCCCAAACCACAGCCCCGTCATAGGGCTGAATGCCAGTTCCAGGGATCCAGTTTTCCCCATCCTTTCGTGCAACTTCTCCTATCCCTGAGATGGATATCTTCCACGCTCTGCAAAAAAAAAAAAAAAAAAAAAAAAAAAAGGAAGGACGTTCCAAGGATACAAGCCACCATAAGTTCATCTTGAAGTTGAGTCACCGTTACCTCCAATAGCGCCTTCTCTTTGACCTAAGGATGTTAAGGTTTGTTTGAATCGGATTATTGCTACATACCAGTATGTGGAAATATGCAGAAATAGCTCATCATGTTTTCTTCTTTTTCCTCTTGCAGCCTCAACTGAGGGTTCTCCATAAACGCGGTTAGCCTTCCAAGCTGCTGTCCTGCCAGTCGATATGAACATGGTCTGTTCCTCACAGAAAGACTAACTCATGGCACTGCCAGAAGATATCCTTGGAGCATTGACAGATTAACCAGATTAACTGAAAAACCACCCATTCAGTCAAGATCATGGGCTTTGGAACATCTTAGTTTGCTGTGGATTTTTAAATGAGGTGCATAATATACAGGGCCAGCTTGTTCCAAGTGGTCATTGGCAGACCATTAGCTGGAAAACTGCTTCCAGTTTTCATCACTGTGCATAACTCAAGCTCCCTTTGGGGAGCTGTCTGTGCCCTTCACTAGAAGTCCCGTTTTAGCATGGCAACTACTGGATTATTTTATTATGTGTGCAGACAGCATGATGCGTTAGAAAAAAAATTACAGCAGTTCTGCAATCTCAGTGGAAGTGTTCACAATATTATGCCCGGGTAGGAATGTAAACATGTCTCGGTTGTGTTAGTTATGACATCTAAAGGTATTCTGTCCAACTCTTAAGCACTTTACATGAGAACCCCCTATACCGAAACGAATCAGCACGTTCAGTACATGTGAGAAAACAAGTCTTTTCTTCTTTCTTATAAATCTTGTCCTATTTCTGGCTCAGACTGTCCAAGACGAGGCTCCACTCCTAGCATATACTCCGTCGTTCGTGGTAGATTGGTAAATATGGCCACAGTACTGTTAGACTTAACCTCTTGACACTTTACTGAACAACTGGATTTCTTACAGCAGCAAAGGGAAGTAAAGGTGGGCCTGGGGAATGGTGGTCATTTAGCTCTAGTTTCCTCTTACCTGGGCACAACTTAGCACGAGCACATACACTCAAACACAGGAGACTTCTACTTGGCCAATGTATGTAATCTCTCATTCTATAGAACAGTTCTTTCCAAAAAACCAGAATGGGGGTGTGGCCATATTTTAATCTTAGCATAGGTGCATTGATGGTAAAGACAGCAGAATGCAGTTTCCCAGGGTGTGGTCTGCCTTTATCACTTTGGAAACCTCTCTAGGTCAAGTTCTGATCACAATTCTTTGAAGAGAAAAAAACAGCAAGTGACCCCCTGCATGTCTAGAGAAGCAAGAGGTTCCAACCCCACACTAGGTTTCTTCCTCAGAAGAGAACCTACTAGTCCTTTTTAATCCTTTCTGGGATTATACCCATAACTAATTTTTTTGTACTATGTTTTACAGCAAAGCACAGTCCTGGGAAACCAGTCAACCCAGTTATTGCTTGTCTTTAGGAATTAGAGAAATGTCCATATTGATTGACCCTACATCACGCTTTAGCATTATTTTTTGCCTGGAAATGTAAAGTTGACTGAATCAGAAACTCAGCCAAGTATGTTCTGTGTGCCCACAGTCCCAGCCTGAGACCAGCAGACATCGGAGACTTTTCTTTAAATACATGTAACAACCCTGGGGGCCTGCCAGCCCAAGCAAGCTTGGCATTTTAGAGGGTCACCAGACACACACTCATTGTCTGTTCTCCCCACATCTTGCCTCCCCTGGGGGTATCAGGAAATGCACAGCCCATTAGAAAACTACCCCACCTGAGATTTAACTTGACAGGGAAGGAAAGAGCGATCCCAATGTGATTCGGGTGCGCCACCCAGCAGGATGACTCACCACAAGCCTGCGGGCTGTAGTGCCAAAGAAGGGGGCTTCCAAGAGGGAACTCAGAGAAGCTCCAGTCGCCACCAAATCTGGCTGTCTGATGGGTCGGCATAGGCACCATCAGGCCCCCAGCAGACCGTAATTCTTTACAAATCCAGAATTAGGAAGTCAAACCCTGGCTCCCAACACCCCTGGACACCTCAGTCTCCACTGCCCATCTCCTGAGGTTCAATTCCAATTCCAGAGCTCCCTCCAATCTTTCATTTCTTCCCTTCTTTACTCAGCAAGTGTTTATTGAGCATCTGCTATGTGCCAAGCATTGAGCTGGGGCAACAACAGTGTACAAGGTAGACTCTGCCTGCCCTTATGATATCTCCTCCTCCCAAACACTTTCCCCACCCCACCTTTTCCACAATGAAAACTGAATTCAGACAGCATTCATCCCCTGCCAGAGCAACGTGGAGAAATGGACATGCACAGTTCCCTTGCCTGAGGAAGTGGACAGCAGAGAAAGAGGTAGTGGACAGCGTCAGGCCATGTATTTGCGCCCATCATGTACAGCCAACCCTCCCAGCACCCAGATTTAGCTGGTAGGAGCTACCCAAAGCAACTTACAGTTGCTTGATATCCACCCTGGTCACCTATATTCCCATCCTTTATGTAGAAACAGCAATTCATCATCATGCTGGATTCTCTGAAGCCCCAATTCTATAACTAGTCCCAGGGACACAAAATCAGGCCTGATGAATTCGAAAGAACTACTGCCAGGTGCTGAGATATTATCTGGGAATGAGTTCGTTTAGCCAGGGACATTCTGAGAACAACTGTTAACACCCTTGGAAAACTGGACATGCTTTGTGGTGCAGACAGATGTTCATGAAATGGTGGTGGTTCATCCTTACTGACTTTGGCTTTTGCAAAATATGTTACAAACCATTAAATAAGTAGAGTTTCCTAGCTTTTTTTTTTTTTTTTTTTTTGAGTCAAAAGTGTGCTGGACAATTATTTAAAGATGATGGGTAAAGATGGAGATAGGAAAGGGCAAAGATGGAGACAATGAAAGAGCCCCATTGAAGATGGCTTCTCTAAAAATGCCTTAATTCCTGGCACGTACCACATATTTGCATATGAACTACTGTTTTCCAAACTGTCGACCTCTGTTCGAAATCATCTGGGGGCATAGTTTTGGAAACGTGGTGGCATAAAATCTGAGCAGTCATGAGCTAAACCAGCAAAATGGAGAAACAGTTTCCTTCACAGCCTTGGGATTCTTTGTTCTGTGTTGACCCACAATGACCCATGGTTATTTCCTGCTGTGCTGAACCTTCTTGCCAAGATGTGTGTAGGACATTTTACTCCCAGAACCTCAGAGATGGCTGTGGTGAGTTTTGTTTAGTAGGAAGCAGGAGATGGGGAGGTAAGGGATAAATGCTTTGATGTCTAAGGGCTGTAAACTGTTGATGCATTTATTTTTCCTTTTACTTGAACCTGTGCTGAATCTTTTTGTTAAAAGGCTGGGCCCCTCACTTGCACAGGAAAGGCAGTCTTGGGAAGGAACAGAAACGAATAATTATTAGACTCTCTTGGTTGCCAAGGGGATAAGTTTGTTCCAGCTCCAGAAGTGAATTTAAATACTCAGAGCATCGGTGGTTCTGCTAGGGTAAAAATCAAATCACTTGAGTAGTTTTAAGACATACCTAGGGGGACGGAGACCCTATCAGCTTTCTTGTGGGTAATGGTGTCTTCAGTTCCCTACTCAGGCTCTGTGAGGTGTGTAACCGCAGCGTCCATTCCACCTCCCGATTACGGGGAAATAACCCGGGTCCCCTCCAGGGTCACTTTTCAGTTGCCCAGAGGCTAATAGTCCTTCATTCTGAGGTAATTCTGCCTCATTTTTAAACTTCAAGGGGAAAAGGAATTATCAACCTGACGTGAGAATATAAACGGAGGATTAAAACCTCTAATGGATGTACCCCCTTGTTACTTGCAAATTCTTCCTTTGTCTGCAAATGTCACACAATTGATTTTGGATAGGAACAATAAAAGTCTCACGGAAGAAAAGTTTTCAAGACCCCCTTAGCACTTTCGTTTTCCCAAAACCTCCTCTTCCAGTTCATTAGCAGCTTCATTCTTTGTGATATTTTCCTCTACGTTCTTTAGAGTAATTTTGTTACTTGACAACTAGACCTAAAGCTGCCGTAGTCTCTTTTTAAAAACCTAACCTTTGAAAATGACATCAGTTCCTTTCTGCCTTAAAGGCTGTTTTTATTGACCTCTCCCACAACCCCTTCCACTTTACTTTCTTGCGTTGTTTCGTATTCTTTTTTCTTTTAACCTCGTTCTTCTTTTCACATAGTTCCTGGTGTAGATTTCAAGTATTCTATAAAGAACTCAAACAGCGAAACATAGTCATCACCTTTTTTCCCCAGGACTGACTGAGAATTCCTTCTTAAGTTTGATCTTGGTGAAAGCTTGGTGCCCAGACAACACTGGGACAGGGATTCTCATCTCCAGGGGGTGGCCGGTCAGTGCCACTAATCAAAACAAGGGGCATGAGATCAGGAGGGAGGACAGCCCAGGAGATGCAGCCGCTCAGGGCACAGCTGGGGACTCGGTTTCAAAGACAAGTGGGTCCTGCCCCTTGATCTCCTTAGATGTACATCTAATCCTGTAGCCAGAGAACTATCTTATGAATTCTGCTTTATCAGTGTGGATGATTCCTGGCTCCACAGCACAGCTTCAAGGTCAGGGAGCTGTGTTTCCATTATTTTGCTCTGGTGACGTAACTCTAGTAAGGAGACAGGGAGCCTTCTTTTGAAGGCGAACCACCTGTGGGAAGCTTGAGGAGAAATTAGCCAAGTGCCCAGGGAGGTTACACCAGCCCTCAAAAAGAACAAAGTAGAGCCTTCCCTGGAGATTCTCATTTGGGAGGATGGCTAGGAGGATGGTATCCTGGTTTTCTTCTGCCTATCGTCTTGGCCCTGCAGGGAAGATTCTGGGAAAGTGGGGCAAGCACTACGATCTAACATTCTTCGAGTGAAAATCGGCCCGTGACAAATATAGAGGAGAAGTGCCTTTGAGTATGGGGCTAGTTTTAGGCCTCCTGGTCGGCAGCACTGACTGAGAGATTACTTCCGCAGCACAGCAGAAAAGGGGTATAGAAGGCCTTGTGAATCTGAAGCTTCCATTCCACGTAGGGCCGCCTTCAAACCTTGCCGAGCTCCCAGTACTCTTACTTCAGAGCCTCCTTCCGCAATTATATCAGGCACTCGAAGGCACCAACAACATACACCTCATAAAATTTCAAGGGAACCGTACGACTTGCGTTGAGTTGCAGGTGACTGCCTGACATTGTTACAGATACTTAAACATTAATTCTGATTATACAATATCCTTTTCATATTTGGGAGCCGGTGGTTCAGGGGTTTCATTGCTTGTTTTGTTGTTGTTGTTTTCCAAACCTCAGACATTTACAGAGCCTTAGAAAGGCTCTTAAACCCAGGCCTTTTTGCCTGAAGTGCAGTGATAGAAGCAGCCGTCTGACATAAACAAGGAGACTTAAATTAAGCCAACATAGGAGCTACTAACACCTGAAATCTTTAAGGCACCGAAGACCCTGCTGGTTGTCTTCTGCATCGTTTATAGCCTTTTAAATTTCAATCATCTGGATCAAAGGAAATAAACAGGCTGCTTTCACGTGGCCCTGGCATATCAGCACACACGCAGCTACTACACGTGGAACTCTAAGCTGGGCTGCCGTGCCAGAGCACGCAGACCTGTTCTGTGTGGTCATATCTATTCACCACCACCGACCCCCATTTCCTCTGAAAATGTACTCAAATGCTTTACTCCAGGAAAATCCTAAAATGAGACCCTTAATATTTAGATCATTACTTCTCTCAGGGTGGGGGAACTGATTTTGTGACATAACCTTGAAGAAAAATCACTGGCCATTAAACGCCTTGGTGGTTGCCCCTGTTCCATTCCACAAGCTGACGCTGGTCTTCTCCCATCTCCCCAGAGGTCAGCCTGGCCTCCCTCTCAAATAGCACAAACATCGTAAAGACACCTTTTGAAGCTCTGAATAGACTCCCTATTCAAGCATAATTCCAATAATGTGATTTGAATTGAGTACCACCTTGGTCCTTGATGATATGCTTCCCTAGATCAATTCTAATTCTTTATATGTATTTTCAGTATGTTTTTGTTAACACAGTCAACTACATTTATGTGTTTGCATTGAGAGCTACCCGCTAACTCTGTTGCAGCTTTTGACAATGCCTATACCTAGTTCCCGTTTGATGCATTTGAGAGGAGACCAGAAATGTTTCCCTGCATACCAGCTGCAGAGGTTTTGAAGTACATAACCATGTTCACTTTCACATCAAAAGGCCCCTGTTTATAGGTGGAAAATTTAAAGAGAAATGGGGGGGCAGGGGGAGTAATTCATATTTGAACACTGGAACCTTTGTCTTTTTCATTATAATTCCACTCTCACCTCACATTACCCTTCTCTTTCTAGAAGCAGTAGCCTCTTCAGTGAGTGCTGACCCCCACTTGGGGTAGTCAGGATTCCACTTGCTTAAATTCACTCAAAGGAAACCGGAAGCCTCTCTGGGGCTCTGAATGATTCCTCCAACACTACATTTCCTTCACCAGTAGAAAAATGCTATCCTTACAAGGCCATGTTTGAGGAGACCTCTGTTTAGCTAGTGAACATTCACATTACAGAGAGCTGAATAATGCCAGGTTCTTGACTTTGCCCTGTAAGTCTCAGTTGTGATTGGCACCGAAGCAACTAGTCTGCTGAAAAGCCAAACCAGCACAAATGTTTTGAAACGAATTCCACTAAAACTCTCGTGTCACTACGTCATACTTGCTGTAGGTCCAGTTAATCTGACTATTTAATATCATTAGTCACCAAATTAAATAGTTGTACCCAAATTTCAGAAAATATCAGTATCGTAACACAATTACGTATTAGCAGTCAGAAATACCTGAGAAAAGAAAATATTGATCTGTTGTGGTTTCTGTACTGAGTTATTCTTAGGGCTCTGTGGAGACTGGCACTGCTCTGATAAAGGGGAAGATGTTTTGAATTCAAGAATACTTGAACTCAAGAGAAATTGCCCATCTCTCTGGGCCTCTGCTCATCCGTTTGGGATGCTACCTGTTCCGTCTTAGCAGACAGGGTTGTTTGGAGGCCAAAACGAGCTAAGCGGAGAAGCTGTCCTGTACCACCAGTATCTGCGTATTCATCAGAGTGAGCAGGGATATGGGCTTTTATCAGTGAGTCCTTCCCCTTAGTTTACGCCTTTCCCTATAGCTATTATTACTGAAAGTCCATTCTGGGATTTTAAAAAGTAAAATGATAAAGTATCAATCAACCTTTTGTGGGGGGTACAAAATTACTTTATTTGAAGGAATGATGCTAAGGAAGGAACTTAAGTAGTTGTTTTTGTACAACTTATAGAAAAGGTGAAGGTAACTCAAACACTTTGTATGTACACACAATACCTGGGGGCTGGTCTGAAGAGCCCATGGCTAGGGTGTCCATTTATCTCCACCTTCCAAAGGTTTAGAGCACTGTGACCAAGCTGAGAGAGAGAGGTTTGGGCTGGGCTTAGTGCAGGTGAAGATTGCCAATCCCCGGGTTGAAGAAGACCAATGAAGTTGACAAATTGAGGGTCATGGGAAGCAGAGAGCCACATTGAACTTCCTTTATGAGCTTCTGTACATTGGTCTTTGTGCTAGAAAGAAAGAGGAAGAAAAATCACACAATGTGAATTGAATATAAAACCAGTGCTCTTGATTGCATTTGAGGGGAAAAAATCTGACCAAGAAAAAGAATGGTTCACTGTTTTACAAACGCTAACAAACATGGCTATAAAAGCACATTTCATAACACAAAAGCCTATGTAGAGGGTAGACATTTTTATAGCTTCCTTAAGTGAGTAGTTAAACCAGCAGTCTGAAATCTCTTAATCCCCTAATAGTGGTTAATTAAATAAGTATTTTCCTTATATATTGCCCACAACTGTGGGGTTTTTCTCTATGCACCCTAGAAGAATTCCCAAGACTAGACTTAAGGAGGACACAAGCTGGTTATGTAGTAAAATAAGGTGCCTTTTCTGTTGGATGTTCATTTTAGTTCCCTGTGTCCCCAGGGCATACAATGTTTAGAAACTTTTTTCTCTAAACGTAAGAATTATTGCACACCACAATTTTGAACTACCAATTTCCATATCTTAAGCAGCTATCAACTTGCCAATTCCCTTTAGGTCTCCTTTACATTTTCTTTTAATGTTTCCTTGCGTTTTGGGTTGTGCTCAAAAAGACTTTTGGGGGAGGGGCATGTTTCTTTTTAAATTGATAGAAATGAAACTGTACAGATTTTTGCTCCCTTGTATCTGTGAGCATGATCTCTATCAGTCTTGAAAATCTGCTTTATCATTTTGTATATTTGACTATTTTGTATTCAGCATTACTTGATTCCTTACGTGCATGGCAATGTATTAAAATGCGGGATTTCTATTACCGTGTAAAAGTGTTTTGATTCTGATTTTCAACATATATCCTTGGGAAAAAATCACATTAAACTTTTCTATTTTCTTCAGCTCATCAGCTTGTCAGAAGAAAAAAGAAAGTTAACAGCATTTCACTTTCCCTGTGTTAGCTAATGATGCAATTCATGGTGGAAAATTGTCCTCAATTATGCTGTGTTTCCTGGAGAAATAATATATGTGGAATGAATTGGTGGCCTCTCTCCAGCTCCCAGCACACAGAATTCCCCCAACACCAAATCCCACCAGCATGATGGCTAGTACCATTGAACGCTTTAGTGTTGAGCACAGCTAGACAAAAGACACAGTTCTCTCCCTCCATAGATTTGGTAACACCCTGGAAAGAGATGGGACGACAGATCTTGGCCCGCCAATCTGCTCTCACCCCGAGAGAGTCTTAAGTGCTTATCATAGCATGATTGATGGAATTTCCCATCACCTCCATCTCCATCTCTCAGGTGATGACCAAGTGTCAGCTGTCTGTATTTTATCAATTGGGATGCTTTCGAGTAACACCTGCCCAAGGGATTCAGGATTAGAGAGCCGCTCTCTAGTTCAGCAAACATCTGGGTATACTCCACTCTCAACCACGTATTTGAAACACACCAACATTTTTTTCTCAAATTAAAACAAAAAAAATCCACTGAGTAATATGATGCAGCAAATATAAACAGTAGACCACTTTTTCTGCTCTAAACTACCATTTTCACCCTTCCTTGTCTCAAGGAGACATCGTAATGAGTAGTTACAACCACTGTGACTTTGCTGAATATGATGAATTGCCTCAACTGGTAACAGAGAAATGCTTCCTTCCCGGAGAGGAAAAGGCACGTGTAAATTGCATGAAAAAGAAGGAAACACCCACTGCCCTTTTTTGTTACATGTTTACAGTGAATCTAGTTTTGGGGGATTTGGGGTGGGGTTTTTTCCCCCAGAAAAGGTTTCCAAAAGCAAAACCTGTGAGAACCTTTTAGTTTAGTTTACTGACTCACTGTATAAACCTTCTAAATCTGTCTACACACCCTGTAACTCTAAAAGTACAATTTTTCTCCCACTTTCTATTCATACAAGTTAAGAACATGGAAAACGGGGCAAGTTTCTTTGTCAGTGAACCTCTTTAGCAGATGTAAGACTAGAGCCCTACAAACCCCACATTCTCTTTGTCTTCACTTTTCTTGGATCATTTCTGGCTATTTTTTCTTTTTTTTGTCTCTTTTTTCATCATTTCCTTCCTTTTCCTCTGTCATTTCTCTGCCTTTAACTTAGCACTCCTTTTCTGTGCGCTTCTCTTTATCTTTCTCTACCTCACCTTCCTCTGCCTCTATCTCATCTCCTCCTCTCTCCCTTTTCTCATTTGTCTCTCTCTTTTAACCCATTTTACCCTTCTCCTTTCTTTTCCCTCTCTGTAGGGTAGGACCCTCGTCTTATTTGTATTTGTATCATCATCTCTTGGTACATAATAGTTGCTCAACAAATGTTAGGTGACCCAAATTAAACTTGGTGCCTTGTTCTTCCCACCTTATTCCCCTTCTTCCTACTGAGCCTAGCAACCGCCACGAACTCTTTGTTAAGCAAATGAACTCATGGTAATAAAGACTAAAGCCAGATGTGTTTTCAGAGGTGGGTGAAAGCTCTCGGTGGCAGGTTACCTAGGCAGCTTTAGGTAACCCAAGCCAGAAGTAGGTACAGAGAAAGCTTTCTTGACATCTCAGTGCTTTGGGAACTCATACTTGCCTGGGTAAACGTGGTGGCCATATTTGGTTCACGGACAGTGATGTCATGAGAAGTTTACCATCAAAAGTATGTGTTGACCTAAGATGATTCAGAACTGTATAAAATCCCTCCATGGGACCTAGTAAATGTACTCTGCGGTGCTAGATCTTTTGTTCCAAAGAAAGCTGTCCACGGTTGAGGTTTCTTATGGTGATTATGAAATCATTAGGATTATTAATACTTTCACATAAATCTATTTTTATGGCGTATAGATATATGTACACTGTAAAATAGCTTTCCATTACCTTTCATGATTTTGTACGTATATGGATAAAACCAACTAAAAGAATAAGATTTAATAAGGACAACCACGTTCTTCTGTTTTTGTAAGCAACTGGGGAGATATAAAGTGGGAGTGGATAATGAGAACTGTGTATAGTTGTTTCACAAGTGAAGATGTCCCCCGTCTCCTGAGAAATGGAAAGCTTGATAGGTTCCTGTTTTTCTCTCATGTCTCTGTCCTTTTGTTAGTGTAACCCTAATATGATTAGGTCTCCCATTGCCCAATCTCTAGAGGAAAGTCCAAGAGGGGAATAAAAATATATACAAAAACATTTCCAGATTTTATTTTGCCCTTCATGAAACTTCCAAAGCAGAAAGTGTGACAGGGTGTGGGTATGTGTTATACAGAAAATATCTTAAAAGTCCTTCTTCCCATTTATGCCACCCTCACCATACATCCAAAGACAACTGCTTCCCTTCCTTAGACCAAATCTTTCCCTTCCGCCGCCAACCAAGAAATCTCGCAGCCACCAGACTCTTCTGGTTCTCGTCTCACATGACACCCTCTTTCCTTCCATTTCCATCCTTCTCTACTAAATTTCCATGTAATTTTCCCATTTTTGCTTTTCCAGCTCTGTTTTTTTATGCCTATTGCCCTGATTCTACCTCACAAAAGCTAGTACACTTTAGCTTTTCTTTAGTGAGCAAAGGAGGGAAAAGGATGTGACAATACAATGTTTTTTCTTAATAATTTTCCTTATTAATTTTTCTTAATAAGTCTTGCCCCAGAACTGTGGAATAGATGATCAAAAAAAATGAAGAGTAACATGGGGGATGTGGTTGCTTGTCATTGATGGCTCGAATTCTACCTCCAGAAAGTAAGCTGTATGGGGCTTGAAATCGTTTTTGTTTATTCATTGAGCAATCATTAGATGAATCTCGTGCTGTTTGTTCTATGTACCAGGATCTGTGCATGGTGTTGCGTTAAGTGTTGGTGACTTAGAGATGAAGGACATTTTCCCTCCCTTAAAGATCTTACATCCTAAGATACAGAAATAAGGAGCTCAGCAAAAAATAAGTGATAAGAGTCCCTTAGGAAAGTCTAAATATCTCTGGAAGGATAATACTTAAGCCTCACTCATTCTCCGATGCTGGGATTCAGGAGAGATGCAAGAATGTTCCATGTCAAGTAAGCTCTGAAAACATGATATATTTACCCCACTCCTAGACACACGTGATGCACATTAGCGTATTAAAACTTCTGAAAAGGCTTGCAGGTTATAGTTATATATATTTATTCAGTACAGCATTTTCAAATTTCATTCAAGCATCAACTATTTTCCCCCAGGGAATACTAACTAATGCCTCATAGAACAAGCACTTTTGGAAATGCTGTTCTCAATCAATCATTAGCTTGGTGATAATATGTTGTCTCAACCAGGTGAGTATAGAGGCCCTCAGGAAATAAGTGATGCAAAAGATGAGCCCCCTAGAAGGTGATAAAGGTCTAAGGGCCAGAAAATGGGCTGAAAACAAATTTGCTGATTTCTATTAATTAATTATGAAGCAACCACTACATAGTCAACCTATGAGGCTATCACATCCTAGGCCTGCCACTAGCCATGATGGGAGAGGGAGAAACAGTCATGTGAGTTTGACCAAGTCTCACATTATCTCTGGATTTTAATTTTCTGTTTTGAAATATTAAGGGTTTGGAATAGATGGGCTCCCACATGGCTTTGTAGCACAACATTTTAAGTCCAATTATAACTTTGTACCACCTTATCTCCAACTTCGCTTTTTAAAAAAACATGCACACATTAAAAAATCTAGAAGCTTCACTCCACTGTACCTTATTTCATTCTTAAGACTAAAGAAGACTTTTTATCTTACTTGTTTTTGTCTCACAAGTGTTACGGGAGATTTTCAAAGGAAACAAAAACTTGGACCACGATTTGAGCAATCACACAAGCACGTAGACCACAGTTGGTAACGTCACTGACACGAACAGGTGTTGATTTTTATTGGTTAAGCCAGAAATCTTTTAAAAAATTATTCTTGGACACAATGGGAACTAGGGGAAAAAAGCAGTCATTCAAAGAATTTGAAAAAAAAAATAAGTGGTATCAAACTTGACGCTTTTGGTATTCTTCCTTTGATGACATTCTGTTCAAAAATTAAATTAGGGGAGTTAGAGGCTGAATCCAGAACTATATTTTAAAGAAGGACTCATAAGATGTACACTAACTCCCAGGAGATGATATTTCTGAGAGTGTGTTGGTGTGTACGTGTGCATGTGTACAGTGATAGAGATGAGGGTGGGAGGGAAAGAAGAAGAAACTGGAAACGTTTCTAACAAAGCCCTGATTCCCCTTTTGGCCACCTTGACTTCCTCTCTCAACCTGGGCAAGACGGATGAATCCCTGCCCTTGTTTTCCCTTTGTATTTGTCTCCATGACATTCCAAAATCATTCCATAGTGCATGAAACTAGAATAATATTTTTAAAGTTGTTTATATATTTTGTTTCATTTTGGAGAACAAAAATTGATATCATGAGAATCAGTCCTCATGAGTATGTGATAATAAGTCTCTGAAATACAATTTAATTGATTGACTAGCAAAAGCAATAGCTCTAATAACTTAGTGTTTGCCATGGGTCTAGCATTCTTTATGTTACCTCATTTAATCCTCACAATATTCTGTTAGATATTATTATTCCCGTTTCACAGGTGAAGAAATTAAGAGAATTTAAAGGGATTAAATTCTTAGGTCAGATCGTACAGCTGACTGAGCTGTTTCTGACTGGGAAACACAAAATCTCAACCATTAGACTATACACACATTAATTGAGCATGTACTATGCACATTAACTGAGCGTGTACTAAATGACTAATCCCTAACATCAACTGTCCTTGACATCTTCAAAGTCAGAAGTACTTTTGAAACTCTCCTGAAAACTAGGGATGCTCTTGTCCAAACATGTACCCAACATACAAATCTTTACATACATTTTCAGTGGGTTCAAGGACCTTCTGAACCCCATCCCATTTTAAGAACTCTTCCCTTAAGTAATGATACAGAATTTAATTGGTGAAGAAGAGATGATAGCAGAAGAAATGGAGCCAGCAATGGCTTGGCCTTCAGTACACAAATTTCCTCTCACAGGAAGAGGGGAGATAGTCATGACTCATTCCACAAGTAGTTACTGGGTGTCTCCTGTGGGAAGTGCCATTGTAGGCCCTGGGAATCCGCCAGGAAATTGTGCAGACAAGGTCCAGTCCTCATGGAGACTGTTGTTCAGGAGGGGAGACAGGGAAATTAATAGGCATTAGATCTGTAGCCCTCATGCTGCATTTTTGAGCTCTCAGTTCTTCTAAGGGTGTCTAAAAGACTGGCTAACTTAGTTTTGGATCTATGTCCTAAAGATATGGCTATCGCACAGTTTCTGTCCCAATGTGTGAAGTTGAAAATACAATGAGCACTTCTGTTAAAAATATTTTTCTTTATTGCCTTTGGTAAAAAGAGGAAGCAAATAGACACGCTCTTTCAAATGCTGATTCCAACATCTGTCCACCAAAATCGGTATTAATATATTCTCTTCAAATTAGGACTTTTGATTTTCTGTGGATAACAAGAATATTAGCTATGCTGGGTTTTGTGCTGTTTCTGTTAAAATTTTAAACACTTTCTTTTTGTTCAGTGTATTGTTCAGTTCAGCTGAGGTTGGGGGTAAGATGTCTATTTGTAGGAAACCAAGTATACATCCTGTGTCCTCATATGGTATCATTTCAAGCTTGTCAGTTCTTTTTTTATGTTTATATTAATGCTTTTACTTATTCATAACCCATTTATATCCACAAAGTAGTTGAGGCAATTCACAAGAAAATATACCATAAAATAGAAGGCTATAAATAAACTAAAATCAGAACCAGAGAAATTGTACAGCAGTTAGAAGATTAAGACAAGGATATAGGTTGTAGCCTATCTACTTTGGCCATCATTATTAGAGAGGAGCCATAAATTTCATGTCAACATTGGAGGCAATCACAGTAACCTGCTACGAGGTTTACAACTACCATAAAGATGAACATGGATGTCTAGTGGAGAAGAATACAAAAGTCACATGAATTTTTAACATATAACAAAAGAAATTGTGCTCACTTTGCTTAGGGTTATGTCTCCAACCCCCGGGAGTATGAGTTCAGTCTTCTCTGATGATAAGAGTGAAAAAACTGGAGAAGGACAACCTTGGGGGATGTCAAGTTTTCCTTCCCACATGAGTCTGAGAAAAATTTCTTACGGCATCTTTTTAGGTAGGTCCCTGAGTGAAGCCATAGAAAATGTCCCTATAACATATGCAATAAAGGTTTTCACATAGCAGCTTATCGTGTCCCTCAAAGGCAGCAAAGGGCACAGCAACTATGAGTGACCAGGTGGAAACAATTTTATGGGGCCCAAATTCATATGATCTCAGTTCATGAGTTCATCAGTTCTGCAGGCTGCCTAGAGGACCGAGAATAAGGAATAAGCAAGATAGTGTGCTCGTGACTGGAGCCCCCTAGCAACCAACCTCAGTCATGACAGCAATCATGTTTGGAGCGCTTGTAATATGGCAGGCTCTTTAAGGTACTGTATATTTAATCCTTGTGATAACTCTCCAAGGTAGGGACATTGATCAGGACTCTTTCAGTTGCAAGTGACTAAAGCTCAACTCAAACTACCTTAAGGGAAAAGAGGAGAGAAAGAGATTGATTGATTGATTGATTGATTGATTGATTGACTGACTGGATGACGTATTGAAAAGTTCAGGGCTAGATGGAACTTTCTCAGTATCCACTTTCTACTCAATATCTGCTTTCTTCTCTGAGTGGGAAAAATGGCATCTCACAGCTCCAGGCTCACACAGAAAGAGACCCTGTCTTATCCAAGCCTGTCCTCAAAGTAGACTCATTTTGGGGTCACTTGCCTACCCCTTGGCCCAGTCTGTGTATCCAAGAGAATGTAGCCCTCTGATTGGCTGGCCTGAATTGACAGTTCCACAAGACTCTCACAGAGTGGGAGGAACATTGCCCAGATGGAATGGATGCAGGGCGGACACGTATACCAGACGGTCTCTGCAGTAGGTAATATTATCCCCACTTTACAGAGGAGAAAATGGAGGCCAAAAATAACAAATGGCAGAGCCAAGATGAGGTTGTAAGCCCTGCATTAGTCGTAAAATCTGAAATGCTAACAGCTTAGTGCACCAAAACAGTAATTTTTACTTACCCTACGTGCCTAACTCAGGTTGCTTCCTGCAGTAATCGTCACAGTCCCCAGGGACCCAGGCTCACGGTGAGGTTTCTAGTATCTGAAAGACCTGGATTCCAGGCCTATAGAGAAGAGGAAGAGGAATGCTCACAGCCATCGCTCACTAACCAGGATGAGTCCCCTGGCTCTGCCCATGGATAGGGACTGACCCGGGGGGATGGGACATGCACGTGGGTGTTTGTGAGTATTAACTATCTCTGCCGGTTAGGTCTGTGTGACTCAAAACCTTTGTCTCTCACCTTGTGTAGCTCAAGTGCCACAAAAACAAATGCAAGTAGTAAGCATTTCCAGCCAGCCTCTCCCTGCCAGCAGCCATGAGTAAGAAGGGGAGGGGTATTCCCGTTCCTCAATTGATCCTAAGAGAAAGAGCAATAGATTCAGAGCACAGCAGGCTGACAGAGCTGTCTGACACCCTGTCCAAAGGGCCATTTCAGCGCCCAGCCTCCCCACAGGAGCCACAGAGAAGGGGGCTGACATAGAGGCGGATTGCTACTGCCCAGGCTGTAAGGCTGCTCAGAGCTGAGTCCAGCTGAGGGTGGCTCCTTCAGGCTGCCACTCACTGGCCTCAACCTCCAAGGCAGCTGTGCTTTGAGCCACGAATTGTGTTTCTGAATTTAGCTCTTCACGGGGTTTGTATTCTCACCTTCAAGGACGACAGCAGGCGGTGATGGGAGATGCTGGTCTGGACTCGGCAAATGCTGCCTTGTGACTTTGCGCTGTTGCAGGAATCTGAGAGCATTGGGAATCACCCACATCGATCCATACCTTCTTTGTACCCACGGTTTTGATCCCAAATTCCTCCCTGACCCCTATCTGCATGAGCCAGACTGTGAACGAAACCCTCTCTTGCCTCTTCTGGCTTAAACCAGAACTTGACTTCAGCTATCGGCAGAAGGCCTCTTTCACCTGGCGCGACTCTAGCAAGGAGTTGGTCTTCAAAAGGTAGAGGAGGAAACCTGAGGCCGAGGGGAAGGAAAAAGAGCAGCTTTCCAGAAGGGAGTGCTAAGAAAAGACCATGCTTTTGATGTCTTTTCTTCTGTTCCAAGCACTACCCCTACTGGAGTAGCCAATCATAAATGCCAAATCTTAACTGTTTGAAAAATCATGTGGTAGGCCCTATGAGATGGTACATCTTTCCAAAAGAGCGAAAAAGTAGTATGTCATTCTTAACTGCCCTTCACTTTTTCAGGAAACAGTTCTATAATTGTGTATATGATCTTAAATTTTCTTCTCTTCCTTCTCAATGGAACATGGAATTGTCTGGCTTAAAATAAGATTGACCATTTTTGACATTATTAGTATCAATTCAGGTCTTAACTACGTTATACTGATGGAGATTACAGGTCTTAACTCTAGTCTCGGAACATTGATTGCTTCATTTTCCACTTGTTTTTATAAAATAAGGAGATAAAAAAATAAGAAAAGATTCATGGAATTGCCTGAACACACCTGGATGGTCAAACCTAGACTGCAGATTGACAGGAAGTGCTTCCGTGTGATGGTTTCAAGTTTTCACATTTATAAGAGTTTGAATTCAGAGTAGGAACAGGTGGATGAGAGGTCTTGAGAAAAGTGTATGGCAGTGTGGTTACACCAGATGGCAGCATATAAACCTGTATGCATATCTGCCACCTGGGCTTCTGAAAGGGCCTCTTGCCTTGCTGTTCTCCATGCCTAGAAGGCTCACCTACCAGATCATCCCATAACTATTTCTCAACCTTCTGTTTTGTTGAGAAAACAAACAAAAAGTTAGGGGGTGCCGGCGGAGAGGAACAGTGATTGAGAAAGTTTTGAACTTCACTCCGTATTAATGTTATTGTATACAATTAAAATTTTTGAGAGTCCTAATGGTATTGTGGTGGTACAGGTAGTATCCTATTCTTGGGAAATATTTGCCGGACTATTTAGAGATAGTTTCATGATGTCTGTTACTTACCCTAAGTGGTTCAACACCAAGGACCACATATATACGTACGTGTATATGCATACATACGAAGATGTGCACACGTAGAGGAGGGAGAGAGCAAGTGTGGCATAATGTTAATAGTTGTTGCATTTAGGCAAGGAGAAAATGGGTGTTAATTGAATAGTCATTTTCAACTTTTCTGTAGATTTGAAATTGTTCAAAATAAAAAGAGAATATAGTCTCCATACCTAATTTCTATCTTTTTATCTTTATTTTATCTTCATTTTTATATTTATTTTCTCAATTCTCTGAAATTATGTATTTATTTATTTAATTGATTATTGGATCTTCTTTTTCCATTAGAATGTGAGCTCCTGGGAGCAGTTTTGTCAGTCTGGTAAACCACTTTATCCCAAGCACCTAGACCAAAGTAGCATTCAGTTGAGAGCTGTTAAATGAACAACCCTTTCAGATACCCTCAACCCATGCCGTATCTCAGGCTCCTTAGGGATGAGTCAGGCACAGGTGCCTTGACCACCTCCAACCCCCCAACCATCAAAGGGCCCCCAAAGAGCCAAAAAATCAGCAAATCTGACTTGAGTGTCCACAGTCATCCCTGGGGAGCTACAAAAACAAGGAGATTTCAGTCTCAGTGGGGATATTAGACAGTCCACATACCACCAGGACGACTGTGAGGGCTCTTTCCATTTCATAAAGTCACTTTGGCGAACACTGCCCCATTGACACCCTCAGGTAAATCCTACAAGACAGGCAAAATGATGAGCCTGTCGACAGAGGAGGTCCAACACTTTAACTGGCAGAGCTAAGATTTGAACTCCATTTCCCTGACTCAAAATAATTTACCCTTTTCACTGTACATCAAACCATCTAAAAATATTACAGTTACTAACAGGCAGCATTTTTAATTGCCAAATGAGTTATATGTTCATATGTATACATATACACATATATATGTCAATATCACATCCCAAAATAGTCTATCACAGAAAACAGATTACTTCTCTAAAAGACAGAGCCTTGTCATGCACAATGACAACTTATTTTGTCGTTGAGATGGAGGTCCTAGGGGCACTGGTTTTGAGCTAAGCCTCTGGGTCCTTTAAGGCAAGTACTTCTGTTCCTTAATCCACCAGCTTGCCCTTCTGCACCTGCGCCTGCATAAAGACAGTCGACCCGTTCCAGTGGGTGGCCCAGAGCTCTAACATTGCACCCTGTCAACGCCTAACACCTTGTAAGCTGCACAGTCAATACTTGAACAGCAAGCAAAAACTGGAAAAAAAAAATTCGAGCAGTGCAAGGCGTAGTGTTGTTCACTTAAGGAGGTTTTGCACTTTTCACCACGAGTCAATACTATACCACTTGTCTGGTAGGAAAAGGGAGCTGGTTGAAAAGCATCACTTCTATCTTAAATAAGGAACAGAAAGCCTAACTCCTAAGAGCTGACACTTGGTATATTCCCAAGAGAAATGGAGACATATATCCACCAAAAACGTGTAATCGTATACAATAACATTAATATGTAGTGAAGTTCAAACTTTAAAAATCCAATGGTACCACTAGTTAGACTAGAATGCCTTTGGATCAAGGTTCAACTCAGGTCATTACATGCCCATCCAAATTTTCAGTGGTCTCCAACTTGTTCAAACAGGCTTGCAGACTTGGTTGTACAATATATAATGCTATGCTAAACCAATGCAATGATCAAATATACATTTTATATTTTAGAAACCTATGTTGAGGAATCTGACTAGAAAGTCTACATTCAAGATCTGTTTGGGAGCTTTTTCCTTTCTTTTTTAAAAAGCCTTATTAAGATACAAATGATATACCATAATTTACCTATTTTAAGTATACAATTCAATGTCTTAAAATATATTCACAGGGCTATGCAACCATCTACCACAACCTAATTTTAGAACATTTTCGTCACTGAAAAAGGAACTCTGCACCCATCCGTAGTCACTCCCCTTTCACTCCAAATCTCCTCTTCCCCCAGCCCCTTACAACTACTAATCTACTTTCTATCTCTACACATTTTCCTGTCCTGGACATTTCATATGAATGAAATTATGCAATATATGATCTTTTATAACTGACTTCTTTCACATAGGATAATGTTCTCAAAGTTCATTCATGTTGTAGCAGGTATCAGTACTCCATTTTTATTGCCAAATATTTCGTTGTATGAATATACAACATTTTATTTACCACTCATCAGCTGGTGGACATTTGAGTTGTTTCCACTTTTGATATTACGAATAACACTGTTTGAAACACTCATCTACAAGTTTTTGGGTGGATATACGTTTCTATTTCTCTTGGGTATATACCAAGGATCGAAATTGCTGGGTCATATAGTAACTATATGTTTAACTTTTTGAGGATCTGCCAGACTGTTTTCCAAAGTGGCTGAACAATTTTACCTTCCCATTAGCAACACGTGAGAGTTTCAGTCTCTCCGTGCCTTCACCAACACTTGTTATTGTTTTTCATTATAGTCATCCTAGTGGGTACGAAGTGGTATCTCAACTAACCAGAAATGTAAGGGTTGGGTTTATTTTTGTATTAGCATGCCTTACATACTCCTCCAAAAGTTATAATTAATTAAATTGATCTGTTTTATTGTTTGGGAAATATCGGATGTATTTCTAGAAAAGAGAATTTGCAAAGTATTCATCAACCCATAGAATATGACATCCTAAAGATCACTTTAAGTCCCCTCCATGTTTTGTAAGGAATATTAGCTTTCAAATCAAAATATTAGATTAATAATACCTGCAATAATTATAAGAAAAGTAATAGTAGGATATATTGGGCCCGGAACTGTGCTAAACTCTTTCAGCATGTGTAACATTTAATCTTCACAAGAAGATTTTAAGCTCAGTGTATACTTGTTTCCCCAGATGAGAAAACTGAGGCTTGGAGGGGTTAAATAACTTGCCTTACACAGCTAGTAAGTCACTTGACCATTTCCAAATCTCAGATGAACTGATCACACTCTGTAAAACAGGTATAACTTGTAGATATTACCTAATAGCAGATATAAAAGTCTAAATGTTTCCTCAGGGTCTGAGAGCATGGCCAAACAGCCCAGCCCACTACAAACCTGAAATTTCTTTGAAGGCCCCATGTTTAATCTTTAAATTCATGCAAAACTTTTAATCTCTATAATATATGTGTTTATTTTAACTAGATAATATATGTGTTTATTTAAAATGCAGCTGAGTCCTGGAGGTAACACACAGAAGTAGGGAATTCCTTTTATTGTCTTCCTCATCCTTTTAAAATTACAATTAAAATGTTTCAAGAACTGTACCTACTGCCTCTTCTAAAGCCATCGAGAACTATCCCTAGGTCTCCCTGAAAGAGCCCTTGGGGTCACAGGATTCTTCTGATAACATTGCTGTGTCTGACTAATGGACTCCACATGTTCCTGAAGCATGGCTATAAAACAATTTCCTTTAAGCAAATCTCATTTTCATACTGACTTACATTATGGGAGTGAAGATGTATTCCCACAGGAGCAAAGCAGTGTAGCCCCAACATGTAATTTGGAAACAACTGCATCTGCAGGAAAGCTTTTTAAAATCACATATTTAAAAAGAAAGTGTATCATTTTTGATAAAACAATTATAAAGCCAAACTAAGTCACAAGGAGAAGAAACAGCGTGCTGAAACTCAAAAGACTGTGCCAGGATCTGCATTTCCTCCTGGAGTAGCTTCCTCGAAAGGAAGTTTGTCTACTGTGTACTCTGGGCTTTATAGTCAGTCTGTTACTGGTTTCAAAAAGAAAAAACAACCCAGTCCAAAAATGGGCAGAAGACCTTCATAGACATTTCTCCAAAGAAGATATACAGATTGCCAACAGACACATGAAAGGATGCTCAACATCATTAATCATTAGAGAAATGCCAATCAGAACTACAATGAGATATCACCTCACACCAGTCAGAATGGCCATCATCAAAAAATCTACAAACAATAAATGCTGGAGAGGGTGTGGAGAAAAGGGAACCCTCTTGCACTGTTGGTGGGAATGTAAATTGATACAGCCACTATGGAGAACAGTATGGAGGTTCCTTAAAAAACTAAAAATAGAACTACCATATGACCCAGCAATCCCACTACTGGACATATACCCTGAGAAACAATGTTCATTGCAATAGCCAGGACATGGAAGCAACCTAAGTGTCTGTTGACCGTTGAATGGATAAAGAAGATGTGGCAAATATATACAATGGAATATTACTCAGCCATAAAAAGAAATGAAACTGAGTTATTTGTAGTGAGGTGGATGGACCTAGAGACTGTCATACAGAGTGAAGTAAGTCAGAAAGTGAAAAACAAATACCATATGGTAACACATATATATGGAATCTAAAAAAAAAAATGGTTCTGAAGAACCTAGGGGCAGGACAGGAATAAAGACACACACAGAGAATGGACTTAAGGACATGGGGAGGGGGAAGGATAAGCTGGGACGAAGTGAGAGAGAGGCATGGACATATATACACTACCAAATGTAAAACAGATAGCTAGTGGGAAGCAGCTGCATAGCACAGGGAGATCAACTCAGTACTTTGTGACCACCTAGAGGGGTGGGATAGGGAGGGTGGGAGGGAGACGCAAGAGGGAGGGGATATGGGGATATATGTATACGTATAGCTGATTCAGTTTGTTATACAGCAGAAACTAACACAACATTGTAAAGCAATTATACTCCAATAAAGATGTTAAGAAAAAAAAAGGAAAAAAAAGTGTTAAAATGCTTAACATTTTTGAATGTGTTAATTAAGGTTGATCTCTTAGGTAATCCATGGTTAGAGCCATTGATGGGTTTGCTTAATATTCTTTGTATTTTTTTCCATAGTGAAAATGGGTTTATTCTACATATGGATGTCTTCATAATCCTAAGTTTTTTCCTCTGGGACTTGATTTTCACAACTGGTGTGCAGTTTTCTGACTTAGCAGTCAGAAAAAGAAAGGAAAGACCTGCCAGTCTGCTGATCTTGAAATTTAATAATTTCTGGAGTTCCTTCCTAAACCTATTAAATGAGCATGATGGAGCAGCAAAAAGGATAACTTCTCAGAGCATGTTCCTGCCCTATCTGGGATGTTCCAGGCAAACTGGTGAAGCAGGCAAGCCAGAGGTCTATTTGCAAGAGAACTAAAGTGTATCTCGGGAAGAACACATCCTAAGAGAAAAGGGTCAGAGTGTAAAGAGGAGAATCCAGCAAAAAATTGACAGCACTCTCAAATTGAATAGTTGAAGAGTTTTTAATACAGATGCTCTATACAAAGGTGTGGCCAGAGCTTAGGGAAACCAACAAGATCTGGTGCAATGTCTCAGGGCGAGACTGTGTGGTCACGGGAATATGGAAAGAGAGGACTCCAGGTGAAGAGGGAGGGTATTGGGGGAATAAATACCCTAACCTCATTTTCCTCGTAACTTCCATCTTCTACTGGTTCCTCCCATTGGTCAAACCCAACCAAATGCCAAAGGGCAAGGGAACCGGTTGTGTCCATTTGGGTGTCAATGTCCTCCAGCCAGAGACCTCCAGGAACACAGCTGTAATTGATCAATTGGGTTTATTGCTCATTGGAGTGGACAAGAATGCACACCCTAGAGAACCTGGGGGAGTCATAGTAAGGGGATGTCAGAAAGGATTTATTTCTAAAATTTGGGCTGGTGGTGGGTAATTTGGGGAAGCATTGAAGAAGGGAGAGGCTTTGCTCTGCGTTGGATGCTGTCGGGAAGTGAGGCAAAACTTCTGTATCTACAGCCTCACACCTTTGCTCCCTCATTCCAGACAAGATTTATTCAGATACTCAATCATAGACTTGCCACACTTCCTCATAGCATCCCCCTCGTCTAATTAAAATGCTTCGTGGCCGTGTTTGTGGCTCGGATGACGTTCACATTTTTGTGTGTTCCAATGTGAGTGTAGATTGCTCTTGCTGTCTTGATCCCTGCGGGTCACAGCCCAGCCTGTCTGATGCTGAGGTTCTACGCTTGATTCAAAGCTCTGCCTCTCCACATCCACCCAACTGTGGAGTCAGGGAGGCTGATCCGTGGGCAAGAGAAAAGCAGTTCCTATTCTCCAGGACCTGGCCTGATTCAATCAGGCCTTTGGGCTCTACGGTTGAACATACCTTTTTTTTTTTTTTTTTTGCGATACGCAGGCCTCTCGCTGTTGTGGCCTCTCCCGTTGCGGAGCACAGGCTCCGGACGCGCAGGCTCAGCGGCCATGGCTCACGGGCCCAGCCGCTCCGCGGCATGTGGGATCTTCCCGGACCGGGGCACGAACCCGTGTCCCCTGCATCGGCAGACGGACTCTCAACCACCGTGCCACCAGGGAAGCCCTGAACATAACATTTTTATAGAACCTCAACATGAGACAAGACCACGGAAGATGCAAGGTTCTGAGTCCAACGTGATGTTTGTCATCAGGCCACATCTCTGAGCCCAGCTCTGCATGGGGAAAAGTAAGAAGTGATACAACTGCTTCCCTTGAAAAGCAAAGCCACTTACAAAACACTAGTGCTCCCAGTGCCCTGCCTTGGGCTGCCTCCTAACAGAATATGACACAAAGGGAAGAGGGCCTTCTTTCCCATGTCACTGAAGGTCACTGGACACTGTGCAACTCAGGCACCTAGGAGGCAGAGTTAACTCTATGAAGGTTTCTGGCAGGGCAATGAGGGAGAACTGCAGTCTGGCACCTGATTGGAAAATGATGCTCAGTGAAACAGAGGAAGCCATTGGTCCATGAGCACAGAAGGGATTCCCCCTGGGGACCCCCAGGTACACACAAGGGGATTTGCAGGAAGCTGAGATCTTGAATTATATAGAAGGAAGGAAGGACCAGAGAAATTTGGGCTTACCATTATTGTAACTTTGTTAATATCCACGGTCTGTTGAGGCATAGTGGAATCTAGTATAAATATTTTAAAACACCAAATCAACTAATTTTATATGCATTTAATTAAAAGGAGCTTCTTCCTCAGTTTGGCTATGATGCACAATGCACTTTTAACAGCTTTGTGCATCACTTCCAACCTGTAAGTGTAGATAATATGCTTACTTATTTATAAGGTTCTTTGAGGTTTGGGGATGAAAGGCTCTTTTAAAGTACAAAGCATTAATTTTTTGTGACAGAGTGCTATACGAGAAATGAACATGAAGCGATATAAAAATTTTTGTCTTCTTTCTTGCTTTCGGTTTTTAGTTGCTTTCTGCACAGAGACACAAAAGCCAGTCTCCAACAAGAGATCTGGGGTTTGACATAACAGAACTAATAAAGTACTGTAAGTATAAAATCCTACATAGGCTTGAATCGGCTACTCCTTTTGAAGATGAGAGAAATAAATTGAGAGACAAAGTATTTTGGACAAATGAACTCATTTCAGTAAGTTGCACTGCTAATCCTATGAGTATGTAAATGGACCTCTATTTATAGACCCGTTATATCCATTTTTGACCAGGACGAGCCAGTGAAGCGATCGCGATAGTCAATCATTACAAGTAACTAGACCACAAGAGAAAAATGTGCCAGTTGCTAGGTGATGACTTTCAATCTATCATTTTAAGCAATAAATATAAGATGAAGTTATGAGGAGAGAAGCTATTCATAGCTAAAACTCTAGCTAAAACGGCTCTTATTTATTGCACGGAACTGAAATCGGATGAAGTTGAGAAACCCAACGTATCAACCCAGAAACCAAGGTGCTACACCAGCGGACATCTTTCAAGGACAAACCCAAAGGTCAATAGAGAGCAAGGATTTAGGAGGAGGATGGAGAGGATAAAGGTTCAAAAAAAAAAAAAAACACCTAGACTCGACTGTGTCGCTTATTATCATGCTTCAAAACATAAAAAGAAATTGATTCATTATTCAGAACTTTACCATTTTTGAAAAAGACAAAAAGTCCCCCAGACCCTATCAGTTAGCTAGCAGGTGGCAATAATGTACTTGGCACCATGACATATGCGAATGCTGTGTAAGACCCTGCCCTCTGAGAGCAGGGAAGTCAGTTTGGAAATACAGGTAATGCAAAATGCAAGTGAAACAATCAGAGAATCACAAAAGGCATTAAAATCCATTAGGTAAAACCTATGCCTGGCCTAAAGCAAGTGCTCAGTCAATGCCAGGTTAACAATTAAAAATTATATAGTGTGTATTATTGCTGGTTCTACAAGGCAGAGACCTCAGCTGTCTAAAGCACAGCTGAGGATTCCAAAGCCCAAGGACAAGCCCCACCCCTTTCATTACCCGTTTACTTTTGCAAACCCGATAATCTAGAAGAGTGGTTCTCATACTTTAGCGTATGCATCAGAATCACCTGGAGAACTTGGTTAGACACAGATCCCTGGGTCTCGCCCACAGAGTTTCAGACCCAGTAGGTCTGAGTAAGGTAATTTGCCGTTCTAATGTGTTCCCAGGTGATAGTGATATTTCTGATTTGGGGAGCACATTTTGAGAATTACTGGTCTCAAAGATTTTAAGTAAATTTCAAAACACGAAAGAGGATAATAAAAACAGCTAGTATTTAATGTACCCACGATGTCACTATGCTTCAAATCCTCCATTACGGGATAGATAGATGATAGATAAAGAGATGTTAGATAGATAGATAAATAGATGATAGAAAGTCTCTAATTTTCATATATGCACAAACACAAAAATAGGCATTATTTATTTCTAATTTTATAGATAAAGATCTAGAACTAGGCTTGGAGAAATTAAAACACTTGCTCACAGCATGTAAGAGGTAGAACACAGGCTTGAACCCTAGCCTGTCTCAGTTAAAGCCCACACCCCTTCCCCATACTGTTCTGCATCTCTGCGAGGCAGCAGTCACCTGCCAACAACAAAAAGATACCAGCTTACAGTGTTGGAAGAGCTTAAAAATCAATCAAAACCGGAAAGAACAAAAAATGCACAGTAGCCGGGGGTTTTTAAGGCAAGACAAGACAGCCTGACCCTCTGCAAGCTGGAGAGAAGGGACGAGTGTGGACCGCACAGTTTCATTGCTTGGGGTGACCCCTGACAGTGGTGGATGGCCGGGCCTCCCTGTTGGCTCTAACTTTGTTGCAGCTGAAGCAGAAACTGGCTGGCATGACCTTCAACATCCAGAGAAAGGACAAAAGGAGATGCCTTAAAATTACACTTTCTCTTTGAAGGGCTCACATTTCCCTGCATTGAACTTGACCCCCAATAATAATTATATGTGGAAGCTGAGAGGGTAAGAGCTATAGAAAGTGTCTCCTCTCCCTCCTCCTTACATGAAGAAGAGCCCTTGGTTTCCCAGGCCAAGAGTGGCCATGTAACCCTTTCCCTTCACCGTGTCTCCTAGCCATACTCTTGCTGCCTGGCCTGAGATGACTCAAGCCACTTGGGTTTTGCTCCACCCAGATATTCTGATTTGACTCATCGAGGCATCAGTGTGTCTTCAAAGCTCTCCCAGGTGGTTCTGATTGTAGCCAAATACGAGAATCTCTGTGTAGTATCTTGTCTTGGTTTCTATCTACAATCTCTCCTTCTGCTGCTTTCTCCCCCCTCTAAAACATGCTCACTTTATCCAAACTCTAGGAAAAAAATACTTACATTGACCCTGCATCTCCACAAATTACTTGCCATCTATATTCTTAAAAATAGTGGAGGTTATACATACTTGTTTATTTAGACCCATTCAGTATTTAACCCCTCAAAAGCAGGCTTCGGTCTCTAGTATCCCACCCACACAGGGTTTTTTTGGTTTTCTTCTGGTTTTGTTTTTTAAACTCAGATACTGATAACCTACAACTTTTTCTCAGTCCTCATCTTCCTCAATTTTAATGATGTGGTTGATACTAGAGACCATTTAACCTTTGAATCCCTGTCAGGCCTTGCATTTGTGACCTTGCTTAATACTGCATTTCCTACTACATTTCCTACCTTACCAACCATCGCTTTCATGTCACTTTTATTCTTTTCTCATCCTCTACCCTGTATTTGTAGAAATTCCTAAAAGTTCCATGCATTTCCATTTTCCCTTAGAAATCTTATCCATTTTCAGGAATCCAATAATCACTTTTTTAAAGGGTCTCTGCCATCCTTATCTGCTGCCCAAGACTCTCAAAAAGTCTGGACCTTGGGGCTTCCCTGGTGGCGCAGTGGTTGAGAGTCCGCCTGCCGATGCAGGGGACACGGGTTTGTGCCCCGGTCCGGGAAGATCCCACATGCCGCGGAGGGGCTGGGCCCGTGAGCCATGGCCGCTGAGCCTGCGCGTCCGGAGCCTGTGCTCCACAATGGGAGAGGCCACAACAGTGAGAGGCTTGGGTACCGGTAAAAAAAAAAGAAAAGAAAAGAAAGGAAAAGAAAAAGTCTAGACCTAGATTCCACCTATATAGTCCACCTGTATATCCCTATCAGGATTTCAAAGTCAACATGTCCCAAATGAAATCACTATCCTCTACCAATCTGTTTCTTCCCCACCCTTCTCTTTTATGGAGTCACCCAAGTTTGAAAGCTTGACATTTTCTGGGAGTCATCTTTGTTTTCTTCCTTTCTTTTCCTGCCAATAAGAGCACATTCCCTATAATTATGCAATGCCTTCATTGAGGTATAATAAGCTACACCTAAAGTGTCTAATTTGATAAATTTTGACATATGTATATATCAGTGAAACACACAAGATAGTGAACAGAACCATAACCCTTAAAAATTGCCTCAGGCTCTCCTTCCCAAATGTCTCTGTCCTCCCCATGCCAGATAACTATCTGCTTCCTATCAGTAAAGGTTATTTTGCACATTTTAGAATGATATTGATCTTTTCCTGTGATTATTTGCTTTTGTGTTCTTTTGTGAAGCATCTGTTTAATCTTTGGCTAAAATGTTAATTTATTTGTTAAACAAATTTATTATTATTATTACATTTTGAGGATTCTCTATGTATAGTATCATGTCATAATAATATTATTATTATTACATTTTAATAATGTAATATTATTACATTATTACAATTAATTATTATTAATACATTTTAATGTATTATTACATTTATTATTATTACATTACATATTACATTATTACATTACATATTATTATATTTTATTATTATTACATTTAATATTATTATTTGTAATAATATTATTATTACATTATAAATTTGTTAAACAAATTTATTATTATTATTACATTTTGTAATAATGTACATTATTACATATTATTATTATTACATTATTACATATAATAATTATTATTATTACAAATTTATTATTATTATTACATTTATATATATTCTGAATACAAGCCCTTTGTGAGCTATATGATCTGCAAATATTTTCTCCCAGTCTATGACTTGTCTTTTCATTCTCATCATGGTGTCTTTTGAAGAGAAGTTCATAATTTTGATGAAATCCAATTTACTTTTTTCTTTTATGGATCATGCTTTTGGTATTGTATCTAGGAAATTGTTGCCTAATCCAAGGTGGAAAAGATGTTCTCCTGTGTTTCCTTCCTGAAGTGGTATAGTTACAGGCTTCACATTTAAGTCTATGATCTATACTCAGTCAGTTTTTGTGTATAGCTTGAGATATAGATCAAAATTCCTTTTTTTCTTTTGCATATGGATGGTATATCGTTCCACACCATTTGCTGGAAACTCTAACAAAACTCTTTCTCTGCTTTATTGAAATCAATTCATCGTACATGTGTGGATCTCTCTTTTTTGGTTTCTAGACCCTCTATTTTGTACCATTGATCAGTCTGTCTACAAGGATGTCAATATGACACTATCTTGATTATTGTAACTTCATAAGTCTTCAGACCAGGAAGTGTAAAGTTTGTTCATTTTGAAAGAATTGGTTATTCTAGGTCTATTGAATTTCTTTTTTTGAGGCATTTATTCCTCATTATTTTTTAAAATTTTATTTTATTTATTTTTTATACAGCAGGTTCTTATTAGTCATCCTTTTTTTTTTTTTTTTTTTTTCCGGTACGCGGGCCTCTCACCGCTGTGGCCTCGCCCGTTGCAGAGCACAGGCTCCAGACGCACAGGCCCAGCTGCCATGGCTCACAGGCCCAGCTGCTCTGCGGCATGTGGGATCCTCCTGGACCGGGGCACGAACCCGTGTCCCCTGCATCGGCAGGCGGACTCTCAACCACTGCGCCACCAGGGAAGCCCTAGTCATCCATTTTATACACATCAGTGTATACATGTCAATCCCAGTCTCCCAATTCATCACACCACCAACCCCACCCCCTGCTGCTTTCCCCCCTTGGTGTCCATACGTTTGTTCTCTGCATCTGTGTCTCAATTTCTGCCCTGCAAAGCAGTTCATCTGTACCATTTTTTTAGGTTCCACGTATGTGCGTTAATATACGATATTCGTTTTTCTCTTTCTGACTTAATCCACTCTGTATGACAGTCTCTAGATCCATCCACGTCTCAACAAATGACCCAATATCATTCCTTTTTATGGCTGAGTAATATCCCATTGTATATATGTACCACCAATAGTGGCTGTATCAATTTACATTCCCACCAACAGTGCAAGAGCATTCCCTTTTCTCCACACCCTCTCCAGCATTTGTTGTTTGTAGATTTTCTGATGACGCCCATTCTAACTGGTGTGAGGTGATACCTCATGTAGTTTTGATTTGCATTTCTCTAATAATTAGTGATGTTGAGCAGCTTTTCATGTACTTCATGGCCATCTGTATGTCTTCTTTGGAGAAATGTCTATTTAGGTCTTCTGCTCATTTTTCGATTTGGTTGTTTCTTTCTTTAATATTGAGCTGCATGAGCTGTTTATATATTTTGGAGATTAATCCTTTGTCCATTGATTTGTTTGCAAATATTTTCTCCCATTCTGAGGGTTGTCTTTTTGTCTTGTTTATGGTTTCCTTTGCTGTGCAAAAGCTTTGAAGTTTCATTCGGTCCCATTTGTTTATTTTTGTTTTTATTTCCATTACTCTAGGAGGTGGATCAAAAAAGATCTTGCTGTGATTTATATCTAAGAGTGTTCTTTCTACGTTTTCCTCTAAGAGTTTTTTTTTTTTTTTTGCGGTACACAGGCCTCTCACTGTTGTGGCCTCTCCCCTTGCGAAGCCCAGGCTCCGGACGCGCAGGCTCAGCAGCCATGGCTCAAGGGCCCAGCCGCTCCGCGGCATGTGGAATCTTCCCAGACTGGGGCACAAACCCGCGTCCGCTGCATCAGCAGGCGGACTCTCAACCACTGCGCCACCAGGGAAGCCCCTTCTAAGAATTTTATAGTGTCCAGTCTTACATTTCGGTCTCTAATCCATTTTATTTTTTTGTATCGTGTTAGGGAGTGTTCTAATTTCATTCTTTTACATGTAGCTGTCCAGTTTTCTCAGCACCACTTATTGAAGAGACTGTCTTTTCTCCATTGTATATCCTTGCCTCCTTTGTCATAGATTAATTGACAATCCAAGTTCTTCCAATTCAAGAATATGGTATATCTCTCCATCTGTTGGTATTATCTTTAATTTCTTTCATCAGTGTCTTATAGTTTTCTGCATGCAGGTCTTTTGTCTCCCTAAATAGGTTTATTCCTAGGTATTTTATTCTTTTTGTTGCAGTGGTAAATGGGAGTGTGTCCTTAATTTCTCTTTCAGATTTTTCATCATTAGTGTATAGGAATGCAAGAGATTTCTGTGTATTAATTTTGTATCCTGCTACTTTACCAAATTCATTGATTAGCTCTAGTAGTTTTCTGGTGGCATCTTTAGGATTCTCTATGTATAGTGTCATGTCATCTGCAAACAGTGACAGTTTTACTTCTTCTTTTCCAATTTGGATTCCTTTTATTTATTTTTCTTCTCTGATTGCCGAGGCTAGGACTTCCAAAACTATGTTGAATAACAGTGGTGAGAGTGGACATCCTTGTCTTGTTCCTGATCTTAGAGGAAATGCTTTCAGTTTTTCACCATTGAGAATGATGTTTGCCGTGGGTTTGTCGCATATCGGCTTTATTATGTTGAGGTAGATTCCCTCTATGCCCACTTTCTGGAGAGTTTTTATCATAAATCGGTGTTGAATTTTGTCGAAAGATTTTTCTGCATCTATTGAGATGATCATGTGGTTTTTATTCTTCAGTTTGTTAATATGGTGTATCACATTGATTGATTTGCGTATATTGAAGAATCCTTGCATCCCTGGGATAAACCCCACTTGATCATGGTGTATGATCCTTTTAATGTGTTGTGGGATTCTGTTTGCTAGTATTTTGTTTGGGATTTTTGCATCTATATTCATCAGTGATATTGGTCTGTAATTTTCTTTTTTTGTGGTATCTTTGTCTGGTTTTGGTATCAGGGTGATGGTGGCCTCACAGAATGAGTTTGGGAGTGTTCCTTCCTCTGCAATTTTTGGAAGAGTTTGAGAAGCATGGGTGTTAGCGCTTCTCTACATGTTTGATAGAATTCACCTGTGAAGCCATCCGGTCCTGGACTTTTGTTTGTTGGAAGATTTTTAATCACAGTTTCAATTTCATTACTTGTGATTGGTCTGTTCACTTTTTCTATTACTTCCTGGTTCAGTCTTGGAAGGTTCTACCTTTCTAAGTATTTGTCCATTTCTTCCAGGTTGTCCATTTTATTGGCATAGAGTTGCTTGTAGTAGTCTCCTAGGATGCTTTGTATTTCTGCAGTGTCTTTTGTAACTTCTCCTTTTTCATTTCTAATTTTATTGATTTGAGTCCTCTCCCTCTTTTTCTTGATGAGTCTGGCTAATGGTTTATCAATTTTGTTTATCTTCTCAGAGAACCAGCTTTTAGTTTTATTGATCTTTGCTATTGTTTTCTTTGTTTCTATTTCATTTATTTCTGCTCTGATCTTTATGATTTCTTTCCTTATGCTAACTTTGGGGGGGTTTTTGTTCTTCTTTCTCTAATTGCTTTAGGTGTAAGGTTAGATTGTTTATTTGAGATTTTTCTTGTTTCTTGAGGTAGGCTTGTATTGCTATAAACTTCCCTCTTAGAACTGCTTTTGCTGCATCCCGTAGGTTTTGGCTTGTCGTGTTTTCATTGTCATTTGTCTCCAGGTATTTTTTAATTTCCTCTTGATTTCTTCAGCGATCTCTTGGTTATTTAGTAACGTATTGTTTGCCTCCATGTGTTTGTGTTTTTTACGTTTTTTTCCCTGTAATTTGTTTCTAATCTCATAGTGTTGTGGTCAGAAAAGACACTTGATATGATTTCAGTTTTCTTAAATTTACTGAGGCTTGATTTGTGACCCAAGGTGTGATCTATCCTGGAGAATGTTCCGCGTGCACTTGAGAAGAAAGTGTAATCTGCTGTTTTTGGATGGAATGTCCTATAAATATCAATTAAATCTGTCTGGTCTACTGTGTCATTCAAAGCTCCTGTTTCCTTATTTATTTTCTGTTTGGATGATCTGTCCATTGGTGTAAGTGAGGTGTTAAAGTCCCCCACTATTATTGTGTTACTGTCGATTTCCTTTTTTATAGCTGTTAGCAGTTGCCTTATGTATTGAGGTGCTCCTATGTTGGGTGCATTTATATTTATAATTGTTATATCTTCTTCTTGGATTGATTCGTTGATCATTATGTAGTGTCTCTCCTTGTCTCTTGTAACATTCTTTATTTTAAAGTCCATTTTATCTGATATGAGTATTGCTACCAAAGCTTTCTTTTGATTTCCATTTGCATGGAATATCTTTTTCCATCCCCTCACTTTCAGTCTGAATGTGTCCCTAGGTCTGAAGTGGGTCTCTTGTAGACAGCATATATATGGGTCTTGGTTTTGTATCCATTCAGTGAGCCTGTGTCTTTTGGTTGGAGCATTTAATCCATTCCCGTTTAAGGTAATTATTGATATGTATGTTCCTATGACCATTTTCTTAATTGTTTTGGGTTTGTTTTTGTAGGTCCTCTTCTTCTCTTGTGTTTCCCACTTAGAGAAGTTCCTTTAGCATTTGTTGTAGAGCTGGTTTGGTGGTGCTGAATTCTCTTAGCTTTTGCTTGTCTGGAAAGCTTTTGATTTCTCCATTGAGTCTGAATGAGATCCTTGCCGGGTAGAGTAATCTTGGTTGTAGGTTCTTCCCTTTCATCACTTTAAGTATATCATGCCACTCCCTTCTGGCTTGTAGAGTTTCTGCTGAGAAATCAGCTGTGAACCTTATGGGAGTTCCCTTGTATGTTATTTGTCATTTTTCCCTTGCTGCTTTCAGTAATTTTTCTTTGTCTTTAATTTTTGCCAATTTGATTACTATGTGTCTCAGCATGTTTCTTCTTGGGTTTATCCTGTATGGGCCTCTGTGCGCTTCCTGGACTTGGGTGGCTATTTCCTTTCCCATGTTAGGGAAGTTTTCAACTATAATCTCTTCAAATATTTTCTCTGATCCTTTCTCTCTCTTCTCCTTCTGGGACCCGTATAATACAAATGTTGTTGTGTTTAATGTTGTCCCAGAGGTCTCTTAGGCTGTCTTCATATCTTTTCATTCTTTTTTCTTTATTCTGTTCCGCAGCAGTGAATTCCACCATTCTGTCTTCCAGGTCACTTATCTGTTCTTCTGCCTCAGTTTTTCTGCTATTGATTCCTTCTAGTGTATTTTTCATTTCAGTTATTGTATTGTTTATCTCTGTCTGTTTTTTCTTTAATTCTTTTAGGTCTTTGTTAAACATTTCTTGCGTCTTCTTGATCTTTGCCTCCATTCTTTTCCGAGGTCCTGGATCATCTTCACTATCACTATTCTGAATTCTTTTTCTGGAAGGTTGCCTATCTCCAGTTCATTTAGTCGTTTTTCTGGGGTTTTATCTTGTTCCTTCATCTGGTACATAGCCCTCTGCCTTTTCATCTTGTCTCTCTTTCTATGAATGTGGTTTTTGTTCCACAGGCTGCAGGATTGTAGTTCTTCTTGCTTCTGCTCAGGGCATGTTTTAATTGTTCTCTTTTTTTTTTTTTTTTTTTTTTTTGTGGTACGCGGGCCTCTCACTGTTGTGGCCTCTCCCATTGTGGAGCACAGGCTCCGGACGTGCAGGCTCAGCGGCCATGGCTCACGGGCCCAGCTGCTCTGCGGCATGTGGGATCTTCCCGGACCAGGGCACGAACCCGTGTCCCCTGCATCAGCAGGTGGACTCTCAACCAGTGCGCCACCAGGGAAGCCCTAATTGTTCTCTTTTGACCCTGCCATCCCACTTCCAGTAATCTATCCTGGTAAAAGGGCTCCAAACTCCAGAACTCCACAGTCCAGAGTCCCTCCTTTCCACATGCTGCCTCTCCCCATCTGCACAGGCCTTAATCCAGTCCATTGAATTTCCATACAAATTTTATGGATTTTGACTGGGATTGTATTGAATCTATAAGATCACCTTGGAGAAAATAGATGTATTGTAATGCCAAGCCTTCAGATCCATGGGCAGAGTATATCTCTTCATTTATCATGTCTGCTTAAGTGAACCACAGCAGCGTTTTATCATTTTCAGTATACAGGTATTATTCATCTTTTGTTAGATTAATCTCTAAATATTGTGAGTTTTACCTTGTTGGGCTCTGTTTATTTTTATATTCCCATAAATATTTGTGAGCTTTGTTCTGGTATACAGTTAAGTTACCTGGAAATTGGAAACGGTTTGATTCTTTTGGGTCTTGCTGTAAAGCTTTGTTAGGCAGAAAAACAGAGCAGCACTTAATCCAGGATTAATTTTTCTCCATTAGAGAAGTAAAGCCCTTCTGAGTACTCTGCTTTATGCCTTGTGAATTATGACATTTTCTGCTCTTGCTGGTGTGAGCACGCAATCTTCCTGGCCCTGTGAGAGATCCTCGGGACCGTTTCCTTTGATCCTCCTGGATTGTTCTATCCTCAGCCTTGGGTACTGATCATTACTCAGCTGAATATGCAAGAGATGTCCTCTACAGACCCGCGGGGTTCTCTCTTCTCATGTATTCTCCCATGAAAACTCTAGAGCCTTGGGGGCTTGACCGCACTGTACCCTCATCTTTGTCTCCTCAACTCAGGAAGACCACTGGGATCCTCCTGAGTTCTTTTTCCTTTCCTGTTCCAAAGCCTGGAAACTCTCTCCAACCAATATATTGGAGCCATCACAGGGTTCACCTCATTTGTTTCCCATCTTTCTGAGAACACTGCCCTTCAGTGTCTGATGTCCACTGCCTTGAAAAACTTTGTTTCGTATATTTGTCCATTTTTTCAGTTGTTTTAAGTAGGAAGACAAGTCTAGTCCCTGTTATTCCATCTTGGCTATAAGTGGAAGTCCTCCATGCCCCATGATTTTATTCTACAGATTTTATTCTCTTCTCTTTCATTCTATACTTTCTATTCCACCGACCTCATTATAACATTGTAAAAACAACAATAAAATAGCTTTCATTTATGAAACCTTGCTCTATGCCAGGACTTGTGTCACACACTTGATGAATATTATGTCCAGCAACCATGGCTGTAAGTTGGGCTTATTAACTTATGAAGTATTTCCAGCATTTAGAACAGTTGATAGTAATGTAAATGTTCTCAACACCTAGGACTGACAGTGCTAATCTTTTGCCGTATTTTCTTCAGCAAAAGCTAAAATTCCCTTTGTATCTTCTTCAGACCAATTCCCTTTGTATCTTCTTCAGACCAATTTCCAACCTTCCCTTGCTTAAGGTAGCTTTACTCTGGAGTTGGCGTTCTTCAGGTCCATGGATTTGTACATTCAAGGTGGACTTATTATCACCATTTTACTAATGAATGGTCTGGGACTTAGAGAGGTTAAGTAACATGCACAGAATCATTCAGTTTATAACTGGTGGAACTAATATTGGAGGCCAGGTCTCTCTGGTCCAAAGCCATGTACTTCACTCCAAGAATACATTCATCTTCCCAATGTCCTGTTCAAATCACATCTTTTACCAATTTTGATTGCTATTCCTTAATTAAATATGTTTCTCATCCTGACTTTGTAGTCCTGACGAAACATGACTTCAGTGTACCTAGCCTTGCCTGCTCTATGAAACCTCTTCCAATCATACAAAACCATGTTTTTCCCCAGTATTAAAGTGAATTTTCTTGCTGCTGTGTCATCGCCTATATTTTTTCCTCCATCTGGAATGTCCTCTTCTTCCCCTTTCTGTAGATTAAAAACCATACTGATCTTGGGCTTCCCTTGTGGTGCAGTGGTTGAGAGTCCGCCTGCCGATGCAGGGGACACGGGTTCGTGCCCCGGTCCGGGAAGATCCCACATGCCGCGGAGCGGCTGGCCCCGTGAGCCATGGCCACTGAGCCTGCGCGTCCGGAGCCTGTGCTCTGCAACGGGAGAGGCCACAACAGTGAGAAGCCTGCGTACCACAAAAAAAAACAAAAACAAAAACATACTGACCTCTCATAGCTCATCTGACAAAATATATCATTGATTCATTCATTTATTCATATCAAATATTGATGCCTGTAAAGAGCAAATGACCAATGGCTATTTGAATCTTTGTTCCTTCTCTCCACTGGGTATTCTGCCACTCTACTCAGAACTCTCTAGCAAAGCATTTTTCATCTCTTCCCCCAGCATTTTGCCATATTTTATTGTAATTTGCATATATACTCTCCCCCTTCTATATGGTAATTTTATCTCTGTATTTCCATGAATGTCTAGCACAGTGCCTTTGTACATGATGGGTGCCCAATAAAGTCTTCTTAAATTGAATTATACACTCAAAATCTGGATATTCTGGGGAATGTAGGAACTGATAAGTATAGTAGTATTTGTTTTTAATTTACTTTCAGCTACTTAAAAAATACTGAGTACAAGAGTTTCTCTTTCTAGTACATCCCTAGAGCCTTTTCAAAACATCCAGGGCTCTGGCCCCTGTGGAGCCTTGCTAGCCAGTGTTGCTCCAAAAAACCGCTGAAACACAAAAGGGAATCTCAGCTCTGTCCTTCCACCCACAGAAAATGGCATTCACATCTTAAAGCAAGTTGGCTGACTTTTGGGTCCAAGCAAGTGATATTAGGCCAAACGTTCACACTGATACAATCCGATGTTATCTTATACCACAAACGTTTTGCTTGGGCTTGGTGTAAGTGACTGTATGTTATTATTATTGCCACATAAAGTGCCACTGCCATGAACAGAGTTGCTATCAATGGGTCTTTTTATGGTTACTGAGCTGCAGAGCGACCCTGCTTGAGCTGGAATGACTGATACAGCGGATTCCTCAGCTAATTCCATGCCAGTTTAGTCCCATTTTATAGCTCCCCCTGCTTTCCACTAAAACAGGATAGTAACTTTGAGATTATTCATTACATAAGGCAGAAAATAAATCATGTATTAGCGCTATATATTATGAGGAAAAAGTATGCTATATGACACAAAAAGTATTCGGCACTGTATAGAAATGCTTCGATTTACTACTATGCTTGTGACACATAATTTTGCTCAGCTGGGTGGATTAACTAAAGAATGCGAAGGAAAAAAATATCTAAAACCAGAATAAGTATTCCAGGCTGCTTCCCTTTATTCAACTCTGTGTGCATGGACATTGCTGATTCGGACACGTACCATATCCTTTTCATTATTCATCCTCCCAGAAGCTAGACAGACTAGAATTGTGCTAAGGTATGTTATGAAAAAGTAATGAATTCTCTGTCATATGCACCCTCCCCACACCGTGCTCCATTGTAGCAATATAGCAACTCCCCAAGGCTTTGGTCCAAGGAGGAGCCTAGCATCACCCTCCTTGAAGCACATCCATTTTCATTCCAGGCCAGGGAGCATCAGTGGGCATCCTTCTGGTACCAATACAATTTAGATCAGTGAGCACTGGCTGAGTACATATGGTGTGCCAGACACCGCACTAGGGTCTACAGTGGATACAATGTGATGCCTGGTTTTGCAGCTCTCATAACTAAGTTGAACTATAAAGAACTTTAAGATACTGTATTAGGAACTATCATTACATGTGGCCTCCCCAACAAGAAAAACGTTGTTCAGCCACCCCTGTAATGATGTATCTGGCCTGTGTGCTCTGATCATTAGATTCTTATTTTAATTTAGAGTTGAGTCCATTCTAACTTTGGTAAAATTCAACAGTTTTCTACCCAGGACTTAATAAAAATCAATGAAAAGGATTAAATAGTCAGGTTGGACCCACAACTTAAAATAGATTCGATGTAATTTACTAAATAGGTACTAATAAATATATGCATGTTGATTATACATGTATATGCAGTATTAAAGTTTAATAACTAAGCCATAACTAGTATGCACAGCTAACTAAAATTTAATTAAAGTATGAGCAGTGTTGCTAACAGTGTCGCCCAAAGGGATGTCACCATCATGGTGGGGTCTAGTTCTTTTCAGCTTATTTCCAGGTTCTGTATCTGTCTGCTCAGTCGCTTCAGTGGGTCTAAAACTGGTCCCATGCTAGACCATTTGCTTAGTTTTTTATTCCAAGGCTGACATACTGTTACAGAAAATTATTCTCTTTTTCTGTCATTGCTCTCAAGGTTCAAGTCTTAAGTCTTCACTTAAGACTTGACTATATTTCATTATATTTCACTACAATCCAAGCTTTTGTTGTTCCTAATTTGCTGTTGCCCAAACGTGTGCTGTGCTGGACTGTAGGATACTCACTATTCTCCACCGTCCACTCTGCATTACTGTCTGTTCCAGCCACATAGATTCCTTGTCAGTACTGAAATTTAGTGATGTGAGGGGTTCTGTAGAACACCCCAGGTCTCAGGAAGGGAAAGAACAGCTTCCAGGCTAAGTGCTTTCTGAAAAGTTTTCTGCATTGTGCGGGAGTTATTGATGCACTTCTTTCTTCCTGGGGTTTTTGTGAGTAATCGATACATGCACGTTTATGTGAAGTCTGTAGTGGGATGACATGATGAACAAAGCACCATGGGAACACAGAGAAGAAAACGATGACTTCGGAAACGACAGTGATGTTTGATGATAATAGTTAGAAATTTTGGTCTGGTAGAGGATGTATGGAAGGGCATTCCAAACATAGGGACTAGCAGAGACAAATACAGTGATTTGTTGAAGTGAGTGGCATGGTTAAAGAATGTGTGGTCCCCGGGTGTGACTGGAGTACAGGTAGATTGAGATGAGATAAAGCTGGAGATGGAGCAAGATTTTCGAGGTCCTTGAATGTCATGGTAGAGATTTTGGAATTTGTCCTTTAAAAAAAAAAAATCTGTCCTTTGACTTTTGCCTAAGCAGGTTTTGACATGATCTAATTTCCTTTTTCCAAAGGAAATTGACTGCAATAGAGTAGGTGGACCAAGATGGTGAAGAACAGTGGCAGGTGGACCAATTAGGGTCACTGCAGTAATCCAAATGAGAGACTATGAACATCTCAGTGAGGAAGGTAGCAGAGAGAGTGGGAGAGTATTTCATTCCAGATGTAGATTAAAGGGACTTAAAACAAATTGTATGAAGGATGAAGAAAAAGGAGGATCAACGCTGAAGTTTGGGTTTCTGAATTGGATGACTGGGTAGATTGTGATTTAATTAATCCAGATTAAAAATATAGGAGGTGGATGAATTTCTGCTGTGGGGGGATTTGTAGGACGGGGAAAGATAGAGATACCACTCTAGCCTAGAGTAATCCTTAGCTCATGGCATGACATCTAGTCATCCGCCTTCTAAAGCAATATCAAGGGACAAGGTCATTTCTATTGCCAATATGAGGAATGAAGCTTAGTTCAGCCAATGCAAGGAGGATGTAGATAGGATTAGTGGCTCTGATACTTTACTCCTTGCTATATCCATACCCTTGATCTTGTATCTTTGCAGTGCCTCCCACAAGAGACACAATGTACCTTCATTTCTCTTGGCTTTGAGTTTGACCAATGACATGTTAGTAAATGTGATGCAAGCAAGGGTTTGAAATGTGCTTGTGCGGTGGGGCTTGCTTGCCCTTTTGTACTTCACCTATCACCATCAGGAGTGCTTTCCCCCGGGTCGCTATTTGCCCTTCACACAGGTTCTACAGAGAACATTTATGAAGCAGGGCCAATGCAGCAGCCACAGCTTGGAGCCAAGCCACCCAAACCCACACGAGGAAATAAATAATTATTTTACGACACTGGGTTTTGGTGTATTTTGTTATGCAGTGAAAACTAACTGATACAGCCAGTAAGTGAAAAATATGGTTAAGGGTGGTGATCCTCTCAGCTTCTCTTCAGCCCTCCTAAGGTTGAGGGAGGCTGGCAGAGCCCCCAGCTGATCAAATGCTGGTCTGAACAGCAGATGGTGCAACCACAGATGAGGTTAAACAGATCTAGTCACATTAGTGATGGGACCCTTCATGGCTTTTCAGCCACCCTTTGAAAAGCATCCATTTATGCTCATGAATGGCAATGTGCTTGTGTTTCACAGATCACTAGGAACAGAAATTCCACTACTAGTAGTGGATTTTTGCAAACCTTAATTACTCCCGAATCAAGAAGTTCTTGCTATTTTGAATCTCAATTTCTTATTCCATCCTAACTCTTTAAATTATTTACACAGCAGGCTGGGGGGGGTTCATTTTCTTTTCTGCAGATGTAAACTATCTGGTCAGATACCAACTTGAAATTCTTCAAGACAAGTATTAAGTAGACCTTTGGCCTTTCTTTCTCTGGGTAAACAATCCAAACTCATTTAACCTTTCCTCAGAGGTTCAATTTGCCAATTACTGACTGTTTCTTTGCTCTTTTCAGAACCCTTTTCTACTTTGTTATATCTCTTCTAGGTTGTAAAGACCAAAGTTGGAACGATCTTTACATCTGAACTGGTGCTAAGTATAATCCCTTTATTCTTGGGTCTTTGAGAAGGTGCCAGGTCAGGCAGCTTAAGGTTGGATTGGCTTCCATTGCACAGTTAGAGAGGGTCTGTGCTCTCCTTGGATTTCCCAGCCACACATGGGACTCCCCATCTTGTATCTTTGGCATTGATTCTTGATACTTCAAAGTCTTAATCTGTATTTTGTCTTTGCCATGATCACTCTAGGTTGTCAATGGTTGTTCATTGTTTATTTTATTTTATTTTTTTTTTGCGGTACGCGGGCCTCTCACTGTTGTGGCCTCTCCCATTGCGGAGCACAGGCTCCGGACGCGCAGGCTCAGCGGCCATGGCTCACGGGCCCAGCCGCTACGCGGCATGTGGGATCTTCCCGGACCAGGGCACGAACCCGTGTCCCCTGCATCGGCAGGCAGACTCTCAACCACTGCGCCACCAGGGAAGCCTGTTCTTTGTTTATTTTTGTAGTCCTTATGCCGAAACCATGATTTGTGTAATCTAGATTTGAGATTTCAAAAGTTAAAGACAGACACATTAGTTAGGGTAAGGGTGAGGTGTGACAAAGCGAGAGAGAAGCATGGACATATATACACTACCAAACGTAAGGTAGATAGCTAGTGGGAAGCAGCCGCATAGCATAGGGAGATCAGCTCGGTGCTTTGTGACCACCTGGAGGGTTGTGATAGGGAGGGTGGGAGGGAGGGAGACGCAAGAGGGAAGAGATATGGGAACATATGTATATGTATAACTGATTCACTTTGTTATAAAGCAGAAACTAACACACCATTGTAAAGCAATTATACCCCAATAAAGATGTTAAAAAAAAAAAGAAAAGACAGACACATTAGGTAATTAGAATGAAGACACACCACTCTTGTAATACTAATCAAAGATAGTAATACTTAGTGACTTACTAAGTATAAATATTATGCAAAGATAGTTAAATAATACCATAAAATATTATTATTAGTAATACCATTTGGTATTTCCTGCCCAAAGGAAAACTGCAAAATGGCATAATTTCCCACTTTTGTAAAAGGGTTCCCCCAAAAAAATGAGGTGAGGAAAATTAACAATACTCATAATAGCTAACGTTTATTGAGTAATAACAATGTTCTGGGTGCTGTACTGTTTTCATGTCTTAGGTTAGGCTCCCCCCAAAAGACTCAGAGATAAGGAATTTGTGTGAATGACTTATTAATTTGTGTTCCCAGGACAAACCAGGAAGGAAGTGGAGAGAGTGGGACAGGAAAGGGAAGAAGTCAAGCAAGAAATTTCAGGTGTGCAATTTTCCCCTGGAGGAGCAAGGTCACTTCCAGTTGAGAATGACTAAGGTAAGCCACCAAAACACTGTGGTATTGGTAGCAAAATGGACACATAGACCAGTGGTGTACAACAGAGTCCAGAAATATACCTATATGGTCAATTGATTTGCAATGAAGGGGGAAAGGTGATTCCATTGAGAACGATAGTCTTTTTAACAAATGACACTGGAATAATTGGCAGTCAATATGTAAAAAATAAATAAAAAATGAACTTCAGTTCATACCTCACATTATACACAAAAATATATTAACTAAAAATAGATCATGGGCCTAAGTGCAAAACTTAAAACTATGAGACTTCTAAAAGAAAACATAAGAGAAAATCTGTGGAACCATGGATTAGGCAGAGATTTCTTAGATATCACAAAAAATATAATCCATAGAAGGATAAATTGTTACATTGTACTTTATCAAAATTAAGAATGTCTGCCCTTTGAAAGACTTCCTAAGGAAAAATCAAGCCACAAACTGAGAAAATATTTGCAAATCTGATAAAGGACTTGTACCCACAAGATATACAGAACAGTCAAAATTCAACTATAAGAAAGCAAACAACCCAATAAAAATGGGAGAGTTTTGAAGATATGTACATGGCAAATACTTACGTTAAAATGTTCAACATCGTTAGTCTTTTGGTAAATGCAAATTAAAACCACAAAGAGCTATCGCTTCAAATCTACTAGAATGGCTATAATAAAAATACAGACAATTACAAGTGTTGGTGAGGATGTGGAGAAAATGGAATCCTCTTCAGCTGATGGTGGGAATGTAAAATGGAACACCCACATTGAAAACTAGTTTGTGCTTTCTTGAAAAGTTAAATATATATTTACCATATTACCCAGCAATTCCATACTGAGATATCTACTTAAAAACCAAAACAAAGGGCTTCCCTGGTGGCGCAGTGGTTGAGAGTCCGCCTGCCGATGCAGGGGACACGGGTTCGTGACCCGGTCCGGGAAGATCCCACATGCCGTGGAGCGGCTGGGCCCATGAGCCATGGCCGCTGAGCCTGTGCGTCCGGAGCCTGTGCTCTGCAACGGGAGAGGCCACAACAGTGAGAGGCCCGTGTACCGCAAAACAAAAACAAAAACAAAAGAAAGAAAAGAAACAAAACATATGTCCACACAAAGACTTGTATACAAATGTTCATAGCAATATTATTCATAATTGCCCAAGAGTAGAAACAATCTAAATGTCCACCAACTGTGGAGTGGAGAAATAAAATATGTTATAACCATACAATGGGATACTATTCAGGACATAAAAGTAAGAAATTATCATTCGTGCTACAACATGGATAAACCTCAAAATTTTTATGCTAATTAAAAGAAGCCAGACACAATGATCATGTATTATATGATTCCATCTATATGAAACCCCCCAAAAGGTAAATCTATGAAGAAAGAAAATATATTAGAGTTGACTATGACTGAGGGTAGGAATAGGGATTAACTGAAAATAGGCATAAGAGATTTTTTTTTGTGGGAGTTTGGGGAGAGTGATGGAAACATTCTAAACTGGATTGTAGTAATGGTTGCATAACTCTGAAGATTTTCTACAAATCATTAAATTGCACACTTAAAAATGGTAAATGTTATGACGTGTAAATTATGGCTCAGTGAAGCTGTTTTTTAAAAATAAGACCATATTGTCTTAATATATTTTTTGATGTATAGTTGATTTGCAATGTTGTGTTAATTTCTGCTGTGCAGCTAAATGATTCTGTTGTACATATTTATATATTCTTTTCCATTATGGTTTATTATAGGATATTGAATATAGTTCTATGTGTTATACAGTAGGATCTTGTTTAAACATTCTATATATAAAAGCTTACATCTGCTAACATCAACCTCCCACTCCATTCCTCCCCCAAACCCCTCCCCTTTGGCAACCACCAGTCTGTTCACTACGTCTGTGATTCTGTTTCTGTTTCATAGATAGGTTCATTTTTGTCATATTTTAGATTCCACATATAAGTGATATCATATGGCATTTGTCTTTCTCTTTCTGACTTACTTCACTTAGTATGATAATCTCCAGTTGCACCCAAGGTGCTGCAAATGGCTTTATTTCATTCTTTTTTATGCCTGAGTAGTATTCCACTGTAAAAATGTACCACATCTTCTTTATCCATTCATCTATCAATGGACATTTAGGTTTTTCCATGTCTTGGCTATTGTGAAGGTGCTGCTATGAACATAGGGGTGCATGTACCTTTTTGACTTACAGTTTTGTCTGGGTATATACCCAGGACTGGGATTGCTGGATCATATGGTAATTCAAGTTTTAGCTTTCTGAGGAATGTCCATACTGTTTTCCCTAGTGGCTACATCAACTTTCATTCCCACCAACAGTGTAGGAAGGTTCCCTTTTCTCCACACCCTCTCCAGCATTTGTTATTTGTAGACTTTTTAATCATGGCCATTCTGATCAGTGTGAGGTGATACTTCACTGTAGTTTTGATTTACATTTTTCTAATAATTAGTGATGTTGAGCATCTTTTCATGTGCCTATTGGTCATGTGTATTTCTTTTGGAGAAATATTTATTTAGGTCTTCTGTCCATTTTTTGACTGGGTTGTTTGTTTTTTTGTTGTTGTTGAGTTATGTGACCTGTTTGTATATTTTGGAAATTAAGCCTTTGTCGGTCATATCATTTGCAAATATTTTCTCCTATTCTGTAGTTTGTATTTTCATTTTGTTTTTGGTTTCCTAGGAAGATCATATTGTATGTACAATTTTGCATTCCACTTTTTTCACTAAAAAACATACCATAAATATTTGTTAATGTCATTAAAGACAACTCGAAAACATCTTTCTAATAACTACTTACTATTTCTTTATATGCACTTGCCCAAGATTTATTGAATAGTTTCCTGTAGATTGTCTATGATTTTTGAAAATAATGTTTTGTTTAACCTCTTTGTGCGCAGTAACTGTGTGACCTCAGACATGTTAACCTCTCTGAGCTTTAATTTTCTGATAGGAAAACGGGCATAATTAACAGTTCCTATTTCTTAGGACAATATAGCTATCCCGGGCATTATATAAAATCAAGTGTGAAACACTTAGCATGGTAACGACAAAAGCCATCTAGATGTTAGCCATCATTATTGCCATCAGCAAACATTATAAAACTTTAAATTTATGATTATTCCTCAGAATAGAATAACAACAGTGAAATCTCTGGGCTCATTTTTTAAGAAAACACTGCTCTCTAAATTAGAAGTAGGAAAACCCATTCTTGGCTCTTTTCCGTCCCCCTTCATGATACTGGGAACCCAGAATGATTCTTTGGATTCTTGCTCTGATGCTATGGACGGCTCTATGGCTCTAAGTTTCTTATTTCTCCAACCACAACCCATCAGTCCTGTGATTTCTTTCCTAGTGGGGGATGGACTAGGTGGCCTTGGATAAAAATATTGAACAAAAATGACCATGGGTGACAATGAATTATATGCTTCCTCATAGGTAACATACTTGCCTTTTCATAAGGATCACTAGAGCCTAAATCTAGAGGTGGAACATGGGGTCTTCAAGTTTCTCTAGTAAAGTTGATGGGGAAAATTGTTGGTCACTGAGTGCTCACATCACAAACCACTTTGCATGTGGTTGTCCTGCCCAAATTCCTTAGTGTGGTGTGCAAGGACCTTAGTTATTTACCCACTATTTATTTCTTCAGCTTCATCTCTTCCTTCACTCTCCCTCCAATGTGATACTAAAATCATAATGTAGGTCTTGGCATTCCCCCCAATGTGCCACACTTTCTCTCCCACAAGGCTTTGTACATCATGTTTCCCTGCCTTGAACCCTCTGTACCTATCCCTACTCCCTTTATTTGACTAACTCCTACTTATAATGCTGGCATCATCTTAAAAACTACATCTTCGAGAGACCTTCAAGATGGCGGAGGAGTAAGACGTGGAGATCACCTTCCTCCCCACAAATACATCAAAAATACATCGACACGTGGAACAACTCCTACTGAACACCTACTGAACGCTGGCAGAAGACCTCAGACTTCCCAAAAGCTTTGTTTTTACCATTTGTCCTAGGGTTCTGTCTATTTATTTTTTTTAGTGTAGCTTTTAGCGCTTGTTACCATTGGTGGATTTGTTTTTAGGTTTGGTTGCTCTCTTTCTTTCTTTTTTTTATTACTTTTTTATTAAAATTTTTTTTTTTTATTTTAACAACTTTATGTATTTTCTTTTCTTTCTTTCTTTCTTTCTTTTTCTCTCTTTTCTTCTGAGCTGTGTGGCTGAGAGGGTCCTGATGCTCCGGCCGGGTGTCAGGCCTGAGCCACTGAGGTGGTCATGAACCTAGGGGCAGGAAGGCAATAAAGATACAGACCTACTAGAGAATGGACTTGAGGACACGGGGAGGGGGAAGGGTGAGCTGGGACAAAGTGAGAGAGTGACATGGACACATATACACTACCAAATGTAAAACCGATAGCTAGTGGGAAGCAGCCGCATAGCACAGGGAGATCAGCTCGGTGCTTTGTGACCACCTAGAGGGGTGGGATAGGGAGGGTGAGAGGGAGGGAGACTCAAAAGGGAGAAGATATGGGGATATATATATATGTATGGCTGATTCACTTTGTTATAAAGCAGAAACTAACACACCATTGTAAAGCAGTTATACTGCATTAAAGATGTTAAAAAAAAAAAAAAAACCCAAACACTACATCTTCTTGGAAGTTTTTCTGTTCCCAAGTCCAACTTTCATGCTCCATCTTTAAGCTCCCGTGGCACCCTGTCATTACCCTTACTGGATTTGGATTACCTGTTTATTTGCCTTCTGCCTAATCACATTATGTGGCAGCCATGAGGTTGCGTCACTTTGATCTCCCTTCAAGAAAGAACTTGCTGTTTAACTGGGAGGAGTGCAGCTAGCTGACAGCCTCCAGCTGTTAATGCCTTCAAGATCTGCCCCAGCTTTCAAGCTGAGACCACGACTTTTCTGGCAGCCCCAGCCAATGACTGAGCATAATAGCAGTACTAGGGCCCACTCGGAACTCCTCTAGCGGGAAATCTTTCAGTTGGCCAACTTGGTCAGATCTGCATGGTGGTCTCAGGCGCTCTCTGCCTCATCATACTTCTTCCCTCTTTCCCTTCACAGATGTCATATCTGCTTTTTGGGCTGAAGGATTTCCCTTCCCAATCCTGTTTCCTCACCCTTGAACGTTCATGGTATTTCTCTCCAGTAAACCTCTTGCACTCCTAAATTTGCACTGCATCTGCTTTCTAGAGAACCTGACTAACACAGACTATGAGCTTTTTAAAGGGAAGGACCATATTCTTTGCAAACTGTATCTCTAGCTCCCAGGGCAAGTCACAAGAGGATCTCAAAAAAATGATCATGGAATAATTGAATGAATGACTGAACGAATGATTGCTCAAGATAATGGTTAACATTGAATGATGTCTTGATCTTATATAATTCACAGATGCCAGTCAACATTCAAGAACATTCTGATTTGAAGACTCCGTTTCATCCATGAAATGCATTGTAGGAATGACATAATTGTGCATTTTGAGGTGGGTATTTTCCAGTCGTTGGATTTATGCCAAATATATAATTTACCCCTTAAGAGAATCCCATGGGCTAATGTAGTTGAGTATGAGTCATAATAGATATTTGGACTTGAAGTTACACAATAGCTATAAAATTATTGTTTACTATCAAAATAGCAAATTTTAAATATTACTGCTCATGCCTAGAAACCTTGTCTAAAGGTTGCTCTATAAAATAAAATCCGAAGACATTAAAAGTTTTTCAAAACCTGGGCCTTCTTTATTTGGCACCTGTCACACTACCATCTGCAGGAAGGACCTAGTCCCCCAGTAGATTGTGAACTGCTTCTGGGCAAGCATGCCACGCACTTCTTTGTATCCAATCCCTCCCACCCTAACCTAACCCCTAGCATCTACTAGAGCTGCTTTGTACTGGAAAACAATGGATTTCAAATACCTCAATTGAAATGCAAGCTTCATCACTTACTATTTTTGACCTTCACCTTCTAAAACTCTTCCTTGTTTTTCTCACCTTTAACTCCGTCTCATAAGAATTAGTGAGATTTGGAGATAATATTTCCTCTCTGCTCCTTTCTCTCTCTCTGCTCTCACTCTCTCCTTCCACGCCCCCCATCTTCCTTCTTTCCTCTTTCGCTTCTTTGCTCACCCTTTCCTCTTCTGATTTTTCCTTCCTCCCTCCCTCCCTCCCTCCCTCCCTCCCTTTCTTCTTTCCTTCCTTCCTTCCTTCCTTCCTTCCTTCCTTCCTTCCCTCCCTCCTTCCTTTTATTCCCCAAACACTTATTAAATATCTACTATGCCAGGTGCTTTGGAAGCAGTGGTGAATAAAGCAGAGAAGGCTTAAGGCTTATGTCCTCCTGGACCCTCACAGTGGGGGTGGAGGTTATCAAAAATAATTAACCAGGGACTTCCCTGGTGGCGCAGTGGTTAAGAATCCGCCTGCCAGTACAGGGGACACGGGTTCGAGCCCTGGTCCGGGAAGATCCCACATGCCGCAGAGCAACTAAGCCCGTGCGCCACAACTACTGAGCCTGCAAACCACAACTACTGAGCCCGTGTGCCTACAGCCCGTGCTCCGCAATAAGAGAAGCCACCACAATGGGAAGCCCGCTCACCACAACGAGGAGTAGCCCCCGCTTGCTGCAACTAGAGAAAGCCCATGTGCAGCAACGAAGACCCAACACAGCCAAAAATAAAAAAGTAAAATAAATAAATTTATAAAAAAGAAATAATAATAATTAACCAAGCGAAGGGGTGTGGTGGTCCACAAACTGCCTCCCTCCCCAAAGACGTCCATGTCAAATCCCTGGTGTCTGTGAATGTGACTTTATTTGGAAAAAAAAGGGTCTTTGCGGATGTGATTAGGCCGAGGATCTTGAAATGAAGAGACAACACTGGGTTATCTGGGTGGGCCCTGAATGGACACTGCCAACAGTTTGGGCATCTGGCCTCCAGAACTGTGAGAACACATTTCTATTGTTTTCAGCCAGCAAGTTTGTGATAATTTTTTATATCAGTCACAGGAAACAAACACAAGGGGATATTTATTTTTTTATTTATCTATTTTGTTTTATTTTATTTACATCTTTATTGGAGTATAATTGCTTTACAATGGTGTGTTAGTTTCTGCTTTATAACAAAGTGAATCAGTTATACATATACATATGTTCCCATAACTCTTCCCTCTTGCGTCTCCCTCCCTCCCACCCTCCCTATCCCACCCCTCTAGGTGGTCAAAGACCACCGAGCTGATCTCCCTGTGCTATGTGGCTGCTTCCCACTAGCTATCTACCTTACATTTGGTAGTGTATATATGTCCATGCCTCTCTCTCGTTTTGTCCCAGCTTACCCTTCCCGCTCCCCATATCCTCAAGTCCATTCTCTAGTAGGTCTGTGTCTTTATTCCAGTCTTACCCCTAGGTTCTTCATGACCTTTTTTTTTCTTAAATTCCATATATATGTGTTAGCATACGGTATTTGTCTTTCTCTTTCTGACTTACTTCACTCTGTGTGACAGACTCTAGGTCTATCCACCTCATTACAAAAAAGGGGCTCTAATCTAGACCAGGGGAACTGGGAAATGGCTGTGCGTAGACCTTGGTCCTCCCCATGTTTCCTGTCTTCTGTCTCCTATAGCACTTCAGGATAGTGTCTCGTTTTCTAGACTCTACATCCTTTCCTCTCTGTTTGGCCCACTCTCACCTTTCCCCTGTCTGGGAAGTTGGAGATGAATTCTTATAGGTCTGATTTGGACCCTCCTTGCTATAGATTCTTTGAGGTCTGTACTCCACATTTCTAGAAGTACACCACTGACCTCCATCAGCCTGGGCATTGACAGAGAGAAGGCACACTTTGCCAGCAGGCAGTACTTCCTAACATAGGACACTGTGATATGTCGTATAAAGGGCACAGGTGAGCATCACATTTTTGTTTCTATTTTTTATTCTATTTTTTGGCCGTACTGCACAGCATGCAGGATCCTAATTCCCCAACCAGGATTGAACCCGCGCTCCCTGCAGTGGAAGCGCAGTGTCCCAACCACTGGACCTCCAGGGAAGTCCAAGTTCTACATTTTTATTCAGCTTCTGATACCAATCGATTGTTTGATCTTTGGTTGAGACATTTAGGTTATTTATGCTTCAGTTTCCTTATGTGTGAAATGAGGGGTTGGGATGAGTTTAACCCTAAAGTTCTCTTCTGGCTTTAAAAATAATCTTCATCCCATAGTCAAATGTTTTTTTACTTTTGTGGAAAAAAAAATTTTATGCAACTTGACTTGGGATCCTATATAACTAATTCTGTAGATAAGAAGTTCTGAAAGAACATTATCTAAAAGGAAGAGGATTTGCAACTCTTAGGTACTGTGTGTCTGTTGGTTTTGCCCAGCCCAGGTAATTCCCCATGTCAGATGTACAGGTAATCACAGGTCTTCAGCATGCTCCCAAAACATACAACTCAAGTCAATCTTTGGGAATTCGTTTTTTAAAAATGCCATGAGTTTCACAGTGTCATGTCTATGGGTAAGCTTAAACAAGTAGTATAAGGTAATTTATTCAACCAGAAGAGGTTCCCCATCACACTTCCTTCATAAGACCGGCAATAATCAGGTGCTGGTTGCCTGTGATAGATTATTCATCATTCTAACAAATCTCTGGATCTGTGCTCTAGGCAGACCAAGTTGAAACACGCCTGTTCTTCCCTCACTCTCTTCTCTCTCTGTCTCTCCCCTACAAGCTATGTGACACTGGATGATATTAGTCACTTATATACATCAATAGGTATATTCATCAAGCAGCCCACTTCTTTGCCTGGCACTGTAGGAATCAGAAATGTACAAGACAGGAATGGTCCATGCCATCGAAGAACTTACCTGGGCAAAGGTAGCCAAGAATTCATGTCCGCAGTAAGGGGCAATATAGGAGTGACTGAATTTGTTGTAGAAACAGAGAGTAGGAAGCAAACACTCTGGTCTGGAATCCAGCCCATTGATGTAAGCTATCCAACTTACCATAGGGATCCTAGCACCTAGCACAGTTTATCCAATAAAGCAAGCACTCAATAGATATGAATTGAATGGATAGATGTATGGTCTTTAGTGGGCAGGGATGGTCAGGAGAAGGTTTCTAGAAGAGAAACTTGAGTTAGGATTTAAAGGATTGAGAGGCATCAGATGATATAAGGCAAGAGGAAACTTCTAGAGGAATATAAGCAAAGCTGCTGAAATAGACTCCGCATAGAGATAAAAGTAGGATTTGGATGCAAAATTAATGCTGAGGTTGATTCTTAAAAGGTTAATGTCCTTTCAGTTCATGGATCATCCATTGTTGAATAGTCAGAGTCTGCTTCTAGCATTTGTTAATTTTGACAGTGGGAACAAGAGGTTCAAGGACCTGGAAGAGATGCACAGCCTCCCTCTGCGGCTGACCTGCAAAAGACTTTCCTAATTGGGTGCCAACATTTTCATGTGTTTCTTAAACTTTCAACTATGTAGTGGGAATCGTTAGTTGGGGGTACCAGATTAGTGTGGCTATCAGCTGCTTAGCCTAAAGAGGTATTGTTTCATGGTAAAAGGAGCTGGAGTTGTCATCCTACGACTTACGCCATTGAGAATTGTCCCAGGGAGAGGCTATTTTCCAAAATTTTCTAGAAACTTCATAAAGGATGACCAGGACCACGTTCAGGACCATGACTCTTCCTAACCCTCCTTTATTCTGCTCCTTGGACTTGGTTCTCTACATCTGAATGTCCAAATCTGGTCTTTCTTTCTTGCTCACATCCTTAATAGTTTTCATGGAGTCAGGTAGCTTAGCAAAGACAAATTGCCTATGAAGATGCTCCATTTACGATCCGTATGGTTTCTATTACTCACAGAATCAGAACTAACGTTCTTACTCTATGTCAGAACTATCACCAGACCTTTTTTTTTCTTAGATTCCATATATATGTGTTAGCATACAGTATTTGTTTTTCTCTTTGTGACTTACTTCACTCTGTATGACAGACTCTAGGTCCATCCACCTCACTACAAATAACTCAATTTTGTTTCTTTTTGTGGCTGAGTAATATTCCATTGTATATATGTGCCACATCTTCTTTATCCATTCATCTGTTGATGGACACTTAGGTTGCTTCCATGTCCTGGCTATTGTAAATAGAGCTGCAATGAACATTTTGGTACATGACTCTTTTTGAATTATGGTTTAGTGGTAAGACGGGAATAAAGACACAGACCTACTAGAGAATGGACTTGAGGATATGGGGAGGGGGAAGGGTAAGCTGGGACAAAGTGAGAGAGTGGCATGGACATATATACACTACCAAACGTAAAATAGCTAGCTAGTGGGAAGCAGCCGCATAGCACAGGGAGATCAGCTCGGTGCTCTGTGACCACCTAGAGGGGTGGAATAGGGAGGGTGGGAGGGAGGGAGATGCAAGAGGGAAGAGATATGGGAACATATGTATATGTATAACTGATTCACTTTGTTATAAAGCAGAAACTAACACACCATTGTAAAACAATCATACTCCAATAAAGATGTTTTAAAAAAAAAAAGAAACTATCACCAGAGTTCTTTGGACCTCATTTCTGTCCCCTTAACCTACATCTCAGTTTCTGCACTTGTATATTTGCATAATGAAAAGTTAAATATCAGAGTGTCTATAGGGATGCAGTTTGGTCTGTAGAACATTGACTTCAAAGCTGAAGACCTTTGTTTGAGACTAGATTCTGTCACAGATGAGCTATCTGGCCCTCCCTTTTCTAAGCTTCCTTTTTCACCATGGTAAAATAGAAAGAATAATACTTAACTTGCTATCCTCACAGGATTATGGAGAGGAATCTAGTGGGATCGTGCATGGGACAGCCTTTGTAAAATGTAAGGTACGTAAAGATGTAGAGAAGTTGTTTTCATTTTTGAGTCTTCTCTCAGTATGTGGCGGTCTCACATTACTAAGTATTTCTATTCCATTGTACAGATAGCTACTGAAATCCTAAGACTTTCATAAAACCTGAGTCAGGTAAGTGTTGATGACGTCTCTTGAATTTCACAATCTCAGAATTTGCTTCTATAGCTTCTTATCTTTTATGCCAATCTCTAAACGTCCTCTTGCCCCTGTGACTAACACTCTGGAGCGCTCAATTATATCTGTCGAATTAACGTATGAATGACTCAATGTCTATTAGTTGAAATAGTCTAGGCCATGCTTCGATAAGCTCTGAAACCTCAATAAGTTAGCCCAGTAAAACTCTATTTCTCACTCATGTTAAATCTGATACAGATCAGTGAGGCAGGGGGAGGCCTCCAGTGACTCAGAGGGTCAGAGTTTTTCTGCATTGGATCAAAACATGGTTTCCAAGATTGCGGCAGGGAAGGAAAAGAAAGATGGAGAAAGCTCAGAGGGTTTAACTGGCCTGGTCTAGACATGACAGATGTCATTTCCACTCACAGCCTATTGGCCAGAACTAATCATAGAGACCAACCAAACTGCAAAAGAGGCTACGGAATTCAGGGGAGCAAATTCTAAGTGCCAAATTATTTGCTGAGCGCTAACCTCTCTGCAGAACAATGCCCTCCATCTCAACAAGAGTCTTGCCCATTACATTTCAGATACTGTTCTGGGCACAAGGAAACAGCAGTACGTAAGACAGACAAACTCCCTGATTTCGGAGGGTAGGTTGAGGTGAAAGAGTGAAAACACTCCGGCTGCACTCTCGTTTTACAGTATCACGTGTTGATACTGTCCTTCCACTTCAATTATTGTTCATTCTTCTACTTGTGCTACTTTCAAGGGTGTCTACGTTTTTGAAAGAATAGAACCAGGGCCATTCTGATAGCTCTGTGCTCTTCCCTAGGGAAATGAGACTTGCTTCTCTTGCTTCTGCTGGTCATGAGGTTCAAAAGCCCCTGTGGTTTCAGCTGGGTGGAGGGAAGGGGGAAGGAAACCTTGCGAGCAGTGCCTTCCAGCTGGACTTGTTTAGATTGGCACAGTCTCTGTAAGCAGCCATGACTCCAGAGCTGCTGGAAAATGTGCTTATCGCCCTAGGGGGTTGAGCAGGAAGGGGAAGGTCCCAGCTGATAGAGCCTGAAAGAGAGCTAATGGAAACGGGCTTCAGCCTTTCTGTGGGTAAGCAGGAGAAAGATATGGGGTCCAGCTTCAGGGAATGAGCAAGCCGTGATATTATTTTCACTATCCTAGCCAGAGAGAAAGGAAAACTATTGTTAGTTTTCATTGGATGAATGGGAGAAATATGCAATTATGTTCCTTCTCTGCTAGTTTCTTGTGACGGTCCTTTCCTTCTATCACTGGAGTTCCCTTCAGCTTAAAGGAAATATTTTTTATCTACCAAAACCCTGACACCAATCTCTGGGCTGACTTCACCCAACACGATTTGTTCCTCTAATGCAGACTAGCATTTGTTGATTCTCTGCACTGCACCACTTACACTAGATATTGTTAGCATCCCTGTCTACCACCTCTATCTCCAGTTTACCTTCTGTCACATGGGCAGAAAGCTAAAAACTACATTCCCCAGTCTCTCCTTGTTGTTAAGTCTAGCTGCAATGTAGGATCCGTCAATGAGATGTACTCTCGTGAGATTAGAAAGTGGAAGGGAGAAGTACCGTCCTCTTCAGGGCTGGCACTGGCCGATGCACACATGATCATCAAATGGGAGTTCGTGCAGGGACCAGGGAAGCTGGTCTGGGAATGAGATTTGAGGCTGTGGAGCAGCTGTGATGGTGAAAGTGCTCTCCTGCAGCTTCCTGAACTGGAGGTGGCAGCTGCAAGAGAAGGCTTGAAGCCTAGGGGTGGCCCCTGTTTTCAGTTCCTGCTGTCCTTCCTGCAATGTTGTACCCACTTATTTCCCTACTTTAAGTCCTATTCTGCTTGAAATACCTAGGGTGGTTTCTATTTCCTGCGCTTATTTCCTGACCTACGAGGTACTGCTATACACCATCTCACTTGGATATTCATTGACTATAGCCGGCCTAAGTCACTCATTTGCTATTGGGTAGTCAGGAAACACCTTCTAAGACCCATGTTCTTATCACCACTCCATGCTGCCTCCTTCCTTATCATTCAAGGCTCAACTTTCACCTCCATTCTCACCCTGTCTCTGATTCCTCCATTCCACGAAGGTGTCTGTCCCATACCTCTTCTTGTTGATTCATTTTGCCTAATGTTGATACTTAACTTTCCTCTCTAATCTTCATTCCACAAAAAGAAAAAAAAAATTATCTCCAAGGGCAAGAGAAATGCTTTCTACTACTTCTGCAACTACCCCCATGTGTATTCTTTTTTTTAACTTAAAAAAAATTTATAGAAGTATAGTCGATTTATTATGTTGTGTTAATTTCTGCTGTACAGAAAAATGTTATACATATATATATACATTCTTTTTCATATTCTTCTCCATTATGGTTTATCACAGGATATTGAACATAGTTCCCTGTGCTATACAGTAGGACCTTGTTTATCCATTCTCTATATAGTAGTTTGCATCTGCTAAGCCCAAACTCCCAATACATCCCTCCTTCACCTCTCCTCTCCCTTCGAAACAAGTCTGTTCTCTATGTCTGTGAGTCTGTTTCTGTTTCCTAAGTAAGTTCATTTGTGTCAAATTTTAGATTCCACGTTTAAGTGATATCATATGGTATTTGTCTTTGTCTTTCTGACTTACTTCACTCAGTATGATAATCTCTAGTTCCATCTATGTTGCTGCAAATGGCATTATTTCATTCTTTTTATGACTGAGTAATATTCCATTGAATATATGTAGCACATCTTGACTCATCTGTCATTGGGCATTTAGGTTGTTTCCATGTCTTGGCTATTGTGAATAGTGCTGCAATGAACACTGGGGTGCACGTATCTTTTCAAATTACAGTTTTGTCCGGATATATGCTCAGGAGTGGGATTGCTGGATCATATGGCAACTCTATTTTTAGTTTTTTTGAGGAATCTCCATACTGTTCTCCATAGTGGCTGTACCTATTTACATTCCCACTAACAGTGTAGGGGGTTCCCTTTTCTCCACACTCTCTCCAGCACTTGTTATTTGTAGACTTTTTAATGATGACCACTCTGACCAGTGTGAAGTGGTACCTCATTGTAGTTTTGATTCCCTCATGTGTATTCTTAATATTTGTTGGATGGCACTATGCTAGCTTGTAGAGCATAAGGACACAGCACAGAGGGAGAACCTCTGTTCTTCAATTTAAGCTGATACTTCTCCTACCACCTGCATAACCCAATGTCTATAGGGCAATGACAAGCATTACTGGAAGTGGGAATGCACGTTCTGGTGGAGGAAGAACGCTTATTACCAAAGAAATGGAGGAGAAGAGGAGGCAGAAAGAAACTTGTCGAGGAATTTGTTCAAACCGGAAGCCCTGGGTTTTCTTCTTTGCTGACTGATCACACTTTTACTTTACATTTCACATCTCCTCAAGTCTCCTGCCATTATTTCACAGCAGGCATCAAAGTGACTTCCCCTCCCCCAATTTACATAGCTGCAGATGGGCTAGCAGAGCCAGATTCAGGAGCAAAGACATCAGCTGTGCACACCACCAGGTTTTCTCAAAGGGAAACCTCAAATTAACTTTCAAAGGTTAAAGGAAACTTGCCAGTCTGGAAGCTGCTGGAAAAATCCAACGCATACTTGATTTCTTTCCAATCTAAGGGGAGAGCCTAACGGATGGAGAAGCTATACCTCATTGGATTGAGAACACCAGGGAAATCAGAACTCAATGGTGAGCATCTGGATTTGCAACTGGAAAAAGTTCTCTCGGTAGTAAAGTTCGGTCTTCCCCTTAAATTTCACCTTGTGACTTTCCCATTAGATCCGTTCCATAGGTTTGGTACTGGTTCCGGCCCTTCAGTTCCTGAGAACCGATGTGAGCATCAACAGAGAAGCCAGCTTCAGACTGAAAGGACTGGGCAGGTGAACAGAGTGGGGGTGGGGAGGGGGAGGGAAAGGAAGGAGGAGGAAGGAGGGTCCCGGGTACACATGGAGGAAGAAAGCAGATACGAAGAACCTTCTTGCAATGGAAAGAAAGATCCTTGTCCAAGCTCCTTCAAGGCCCAACCTGACAAACTCTTATAATATTCACTGTTTAGATCTCTCACTTTGTACGGACCAGCTGGCAAGTCCTTTAGGATTGTTTGTAGTTTGTTCCTGTGTATACTTGATTTCACAATTAGACTGCCCGCTCCTCCAATCACTTCGCCAGTCGTTTCTGTGTGGTCTCTGGACCAGCAGCACCGTCACTGGGGGGCTTGTTGGAAATGCAGGATCTCAGGCCCCACTCTAACCATGCTGAATCAGAATCTGCACTTTAACAAGATCTCCATATGATTCGTGTGTCCAGTAAAGATTGAGAGGCAGGGCCCTGCGACTCCGGTAGTTAACAAGGAAATGAGAGCGACAGTGAGTGAGGGACTGAGCTTGCTCTCAGGACGTTGGTATAAAGGAATGTGCTCCATACCTTGAGACACTGATGGAGGTTAAGCAATAAATAAGCTGGTGGTGGGCTGTCACAACTAGGAAAACCTGGTTATACTCTAAGCCAGTGGGTTTCAGTTTACTGTGTATCAGAATCACTTGGAAAGCTTGTTAAACCGTAGATTGCTGGATCCACCCCCTTCCAGAGTTTCTGATTCAATAGGTCGAGGGTGGGCCTGGGAATCTGCACATTCCTAGGTGATGCTGGTGGTACTGATCCAGGGACAACACTTTGAGAACCACGTCCCTAAGCAATAAAGATATTCAGATAAAATAGTCACCCTTCTACAAATTATTTGGGATCATTACGATCTCAAATCCCACACTGAGTTTGCCATGGGAGACCAGACCACTTTACAGTTACTTCCAGAAAGAAGCCCTCGTGGGAAAGCCCTGATGCATTTTGACCAGCTGTGTTGGGTTGCGAGCCAATTACGAGGAAAGCTAGAATGGTCCTGCTTTCCCAGCCGTGTTATCCAGCAAACCCAAAGACAGTACGTTAGTAAAGAAAATTGTACAGATGAGACCTGGAAGCTGCCGTTTCATTGGGGAAGGTTTTGTCTTTTCATTACAAGAGAAAGCTAACATTTCCCATCTCTCCCTTCTCCAGAAGTAGGCAAGCATAAAACCAAAGTAAATTTCTTACAATTTAGTAACCTCAGTACCAACCAATTATATTCTGGGACATGAGAAACAGCTGTTGTAACATTAGAGCTCCAACAGTTTCATCTCAGCTATTTAAAGGGATAAAAGAGCCAATATTTTCATTCCCTTATGATATTATCAAGACATGATAAACAGCCAGGACTGTAGTATTAATTACATTAATTTGGAGAGGAGAGAGACCACTTTAATTGCTCCAAGCTGGAGAATAATTTTTTATGGGCAGACATTCATTCCATAAATTCACATTAGAAAGGGTACTTTGTCTTTTTCTATCAGCAGCAAAATTTCTGGAGGCAAAAAGCAACGACCACCCCCTTTTAAGGTGGATTTCAATAGGAAAAAACATTCTCACTGTTGCCATGTGTCATTCATTGAACCCTGACTTGTTGAGCTATTTGAAAGAAAGAAATACAGAAAGAAATACAGGTATTTGTCTCGAAATAATTTGTGATCTAAAAAAGGAAGTAGGTCTGTCGCAGCTAGATTTAAATACTTTCTCATATATGGAATGGATTTAGAGTGTCACCTCCCTCTCAGGGTCAAGAAGACCAAACGAATGATGTACATCAAAATGCTTTGTAAACTATAACATCTTACAAAAGCAGCAAAGGAAAGGGAAATATCCTTTACTGAGTGCTTTCTACATGGGGCACTGAGCTAGGTGCTTGACTTCTATGACCCTATTTTAATAGTCATAAGAAATCTTAGAAAGAGAAGTAAGAACATAAAAAAGAGAGAATGTAATAAATAGGTGATGAAAATGCCAATTTTGTCAAAGTGGAAATTATTCAGATAAAATTGTACAGTTCCAATTAATTAATGTAATGTATGCTATGCATGACAGGTAATCTCTCTCACCCCAAAATACATAATAAATACATACTGACCTGATAGGTGGTCACATTATGGAATCACCCAAACGTTAACTATAGTCTTGGTAATGAAAATATGTCTAAGTAAATCTATCCACTACAACTCCTAGGATTAAAAACTACATTTGGCTCCAATGGTTGTGATAGAAGGGGAGAATTTAGGGTGGTTCCAGAAAGTAGCCCTGAAGAGCTGTTGAATGTAGCAAGTGTTGGACTAGCCATTTGTAATTTGGGGCTCAGAGGATGCCATCCAGGTTTCTAGAAGTACCTGTTCTAGAAACTCACTATGAGCCCTGCTAACAGTATTGCATTTTTTTTTTTTTTTTTTTTTTTTTTGCTGTACGCAGGCCTCTCACTGCTGTGGCCTCTCCCATTGCGGAGCACAGCCTCCGGACGCGCAGGCTCAGAGGCCATGGCTCACGGGCCTAGCCACTCCGCAGCATGTGGGATCCTCCTGGACCGGGGCACGAACCCGTGTCCCCTGCATCGGCAGGCGGACTCTCAACCACTGCGCCACCAGGGAAGCCCAACTGTATTGCATTTTGCCAGGTTCCTCTGCCATTGCCTCAAGAGTTGGTATGGAGCAGTTGTAGGGAATGGGTCTTCAATCCTGTTAATGCTCTGGAAACTTTAGTTGAGGATAGGAGCAGTTCACACACAACTAATAATGTCACACTAAGGAAGAAAGTATTCAAAGAAATCGAAAGAACGCTCTAGAATTGTGCATTCCCAGTTGCTGGAACCAGGGGCACTGCTATAAATGGGGAGCCTTCACCAGAGTATGAGAAACTCTGAATATTGCAAAGTTCTGAGCGACAGGGTCCCTTTTTATGTAGAAATATCTTCATAAGTTAAATGTCCAATAAGGGATTGCTTATGCAAAATGTGGAACAACTATATAAGCGAAAAAAGAAAAAAATCATGCAGTACAGCTGTAGAGGTCAATATGGAAAAATGTGTGAAGTACAGTGTAGGAGAGAATTTCAATTGCAAAATAGTATTTTTCAATATGTTCTCACTTTTCTTTAAAAATGTGTTAATATGAATGGAAAAATGTTGGAAGTGTACGTAAGGAAATTTTAACACTGGTGGTCACTTGATAATGGAATATCAGTTCATTTTTATCATCTTTTTGCTTATCCACACTTTCTGAATTTTCTACAATAATATATATCTTGTTTTATGATGTCCCAGAGAGTCAGTCATACGACTGTCATCCAAACTTGTTTGGGGTTTGTGGTTAACCCACTTTTTTTTTTTAATTTATTTTTGAATTTTATTGTATTTATTTTTTATACAGCAGGATCTTATTAGTTATCCATTTTATACATATTAGTGTATACATGACAGTCCCAATCTCCCAGTTCATCCCACCCCCACCCCGCCACTTCCCCCCCTTGGTGTCCATTAACCCACTTTTAAAAGCTTAATTTTCATAAGCACATAAACGACTGCAAAATAAACTATCTGTGGCCTATCCAATATCCCACCTTTCTTTCTTGTTAACACAATCCAAATTTTGTTTGTCTATTGAGCAGGGACATGCTAGGAAAAGGAGGCTCAGCTCTGTTGGATTATTCTTAGTCTAAGCTGCTGTGATGGTTAATTTTGTGTCAACTTGACTGGGCCATGGGGTGCCCAGATATTTGGCTAAACTGGGTATGTCTATAAGGGTGTTTCTGAATGAGATTTAACACTTGAATCAGTTGATTTAGTAAAGTAGATTGTCCTCCTCAGTGTGGCTGGGCCTCATCCAATCCAGTGATGGCCTGCCTAGATCAAAGGGGCAGAGTAAAAGAAAATCCTCTCTCTCTGCCTATTTTAGAGCTGGGACATTGGTCTTCCGCCTTCAGACTTAGACTTGGACTCAGACTGGATCTTATGCCATTAGCTCTCCTGGGCCTCCAGCTTGCTGACTGCAGACTCGGGATTTGTCAGCTTCCATAACCACGTGAGCCAATTCCTTATGATAAATCTCTTTATATATAAAAACATATATAATTATATACACATATATATTCTTTTTCTCTATTGATTCCGTTTCTCTGGAGAGCCCAGACTAATACAGCCAGCCATGGTCATTGTGTTCTCTTTTGCTGGTGATTGGTAGCATTGACCCACTTCTGGTCAATGAAATGTAAAGAGAATGCTGGGGAGGGGGTGTTCTGTGTAATTTTCCTCTTTAATAAGAGAGAGAGTGGCACAGGCAGAAGCTGTTGTGGCTCCTCTTTCTTTCTGCTTTCGGTTGGGTTATGTGAGAACAAAATGCCTAGGGCTGGTGTAGCCATACTGTGGCATTATTGCAGACTTTACCGACACATTAAAGATGGCAAAATGGGAAGCTGGAGAAACCCTGGCTTCGTTTTTTTTAAATTGAGTTATAACTAACATACAGGATTCTATTAGTTTCAGGTGTACAACATAGTGACTTAATATTTTTATACATTATGAAATGATCACCACAATACTGACTATATTCCCTATGTGTACATTACATCCCCATGACTTATTTATTTTATTAACTGGAAGTCTGTACCTCTTAATCCCCTTCTCCTCTTTCATCTGTCCCCCAACCTCCCTCCCCTGTGGCAACTACCAGTTTGTTCTCTGTATCTGTGATTCTATTTCTGTTTTGTTTTGTTTGTTTGTTTTGTTTTTTACATTCCACATGTAAGTGAAATCATATGGTATTTACTTTTCTCTGACGTTTTTCACTCAGCATAATACCCTACAGGTCCTCACGTGTATATATATATATATATATATATATATATATATCTCACATCTTCTTTATCCATTCATCTATCAATAGACAAGCATTTCTTCCATAACTTGGCTATTGTAAATAGTGCTGAAATTAGCATAGGGGTACATAAATCTTTCCAAATTAGTGTTTTCATTTTCTTCAAATAAATACCCAAGAAGTGAAATTGCTGGGTCATATGTTAGTTCTATTTTCAGATATTTGAGGAACCTCTATACTGTTTTCCATAGTGGCTGCACCAATTTACATTTCAACCAATAGTGCACACGTGTTCCCTTTTCTCCACATCCTCACCAACACTTGTAGTTTCTTGTCTTTTTGATGATAGCTGTTCTGACAAGTGTGAGGTGATATTTCATTGTGGTTTTGATTTGTGTTTCCCTGATGATTAGTGGTGCTGAGCACCTTTTCAAGTGCCGTTGGTCATTTGTATGTCTTCTTGGGAAAATGTCTCCAGATCTTCTACCTATTTTTTACTCCAGTTGTTTGTTTTTGATATTGAGTTGTATGAGTTCTTAACATATTTTGGATATCAACACCTTATCAGATATATCGTTTGCAAATATTTTCTCCCATTCAGTACATTGCCTTTTCATTTTGTTGATAGTTTCCTTCACTGGGCAAAAGCTTTTTAGTTGGAAGTAGTCCTACTTATTTTTGTTTTTGTTGCTTTTGCCCTTGCTGGAGGAGACATATTCAAAAAAAATATTGTTAACACTGATGTCAAAGAGCATACTGCCTTTGTATTCTTCCAGGGGTTTTATGGTTTCACGTCTTATATTTAAGTCTTGAATCCATCTTGAAGTTATTTTTGTATATGGTGTAAGAAAGTGGCCCAATATCTTTTTTTTGCATGTACCTGTCCAGTTTTCCCACCACAACTTATTGAAGGGACTATCTTTTCCCCATAGTATATTCTTGCCTCCTTTGTCATAAATTAACTGACCACAGGGGCATGGGCTTATTTCAGGGCTCTGTCTTCTGTTCCATTGAGCTATGTGTCTGTTTTTGTGTCAGTGCTAAACTGTTTTGATTACTATAGCTTTGTAGTATAGTTTCAAGTCTGTGAGCATGATACCTCCAGTTTTTTTTCTTCTTTCTGAAGATTGCATTGGCTCTCTGGGGCCTTTTGTGGTTCTATATAAATTTTAGGATTATTTGTTCTACTTTTGTGAAAAAAATGCTATTGGTATTTTGATAGGAATTGCACTGAATATGTAGATGGCTTTGAGTAGTATGGATGTTTTAACAATATCAATTCTTCCAACCCATGAGCATGATATATCTTTCCATATATTTGTGTCATCTTCAATTTCTTTCCTCAATGTCTTATAGTTTTCAGAGTACAGGTCTTTCACTGCCTTGGTTAAATTTATTCCTAGACATCTTATCCTTTTTGATAAAATTGTAGATGGGATTGTTGTCTTCATTTCTCTTTCTGATAGTTTGTAGTTAGCATACAGAAATGCAAAAGATTTCTTTATATTTATTTTGTGTCCTGCAACTTTACTGAGTTAATTTATTAGTTTGTTTTTTGATGGAGTCTTGAGTTTTGTACATACATTTTTTATGTATCCTTTGTAGGTTTTTGGTTTGTGGTTACCTTGAGGTTCATATATATCAACTGTATATATAGTCTTCAATTTTAAGCTGGTATTTGCTTAAGTTTGAAGACATTCTAAAAGCATTATATTTTTACTACCCCCTGCAATATTTCATGTTTTGGATGTCACATTTTATATTTTTTATTTTGTGTATCCCTTAATTACTTGTAGTTATAGTTGACTGTATTACTTTTGTCTTTTAACCTTCATACTAGGTTTTTAAGAAGCTGATCCACTACTTTCACTATATATTTGCCTTTACCAGTGAGATTTTTCCCTTTTGTGTATTTCCTTATTTCTAGTTGTGGCCTTTTCTTTTCCACTCTTTAACGTTTCTTATAAGGCCAGTTTAGTGGTGATGAACTCCTTTAGTTTTTGCTTCTCTGGGAAACTCTTGATCTCTCTTTCAATTCTGAATGATAACCTTACCTGATAGGGGATTGTAGGTTATAAGTTTTTTCTTTTTAATACTTTAAATATATGCTGCCACCCCCTCTGGCCTGTAAAGTTTCTGCTGAAAAATCAGCTGAAACTCCTATGGGGTTTCCTTTGTATGTGATTAGTTGTTTTTCTCCCCCTTTCCCCTGGATTCTCATTGATATTGCCGACCTGCTTCACCAACCAAAGCCAATTTCTAGACCCCTCGTTAAGTGAGAAGCTAATGATAAGACATTTTACTTAAACCACTTTGAGTTTGAGTGTGCTGTCTCTTACATCAGAAACTAGCCAAAGAAAGAAAAAGTATAATCCCTCCCCTGCTATTATCATATTTCGTTAATCTGCTTTTTAAAGGTTGCTCTTTATAATCATTTCAGCCACAAAATTAGAAACTTTAAAAGATATATCATTTACTGTTTGCCTGTAGGTCACTGAAGTAGTCCCTGCAGGGGGACAAGAAATATATAGACATGTAGATCCCTTCTGCCAGTGAAGTTGTGTTCACATTGTTGGTGGCTAGACACATATCCGTAGTTGGAAGAGAAAGAGGAAGAGGAGATAAAGGCTCCCTTTTCTCCCATGGTTGATATCAATGCTGCTCAATCACTCTCAGACTTCAGAGTTGTTGGAGGAAACAATCATACCAGGTTTTAAAGGGTAAAACTGGTTTTCTTTGGCGGTGTCGTTTTATAGTAAATTTCATCTTGTCATGTCTCCAGCCAAAGAAACCTTTAAGAGGTTTAAAGTGGGAGATAGTTTATTGATGATATTGGCCGTGAAGCCAGGAGAAGCACACGTGTACCTACAGCCTTGTGCCTCGGCAGGTTGCCTCCAAGCCCCACCCCTTCAGGAGACTTGGGAAAGGGCCAGAAAGATGCCTGAGTTGCAGAACTTGATGTTGGCTGCTTGGTCATGGCGCTACTTCATCACTGTAGGGACACTCATTCTGGGATAGTTAATGACCTCTCCCTAGAGCCAAATAAATTGAATACTTGGGTGAAGGGTTTAGTCTTGAAAATGAGACCTCGACAGTAGCAAACCTATTGAGAATAAGGCAAATGGGCTTACAGAAATAAGATAGCAATTCTAGACGTGTGCCTCCTTTTCCTGATTATAAGCAGCACTGAAAAGTGAATGAAAATCAACTTATTGTAAGGAAAATCCCATTCTCCTATTGGCCTGTACCATTTCAAAGATGATTTATCAAGCTGACTGATTTTCAAAATGTATTTGTTTCCAAACCTTTAACTTAAATTTTTTCTTTTTTCTTCCCAAACCTCTTGGTAAATGTACATTACATTGAATTAGGGATTCACTCACTCCTTCCTTCATTCATTCCACATGAATTTTATGAGCACTTAACAGTGTGTCAGGTACTGTGCTAGGTGTCCAGGAAACAGGTAAAAAATAGATCAGCCGTGTCCTTATGAAGTTAACAGTCCTTCTGAGACTTCTACTGTCTAAATCAACAGTTGAAATAAGATGAGAGCAACATTACTACAGAGACATGGACAGGAATGTGTGATGTCAGATGAAATGATCAACTTCACATGGAGGGGATTCAATAAACAGCCTTTCGTTCAAAACAGATTCCTTCCACAGCATTAGTAAACATTGCTGAAGTGATCCATTTTTGGTCAGATTTCAGTAGATTAGTTGGTCTTAAAGCAAGACAGCAATAAACCATATATCTACTCCATTTTATTTTAATTAGTTTTTCTTGAGAATATGGCTTTATCCAGTTAGCCATTCATTCAACAAAAGTTTTTTGCATTCAAGTATGTGCTGGGTATGCAGGGGAATTCTGGCTTCCAATGTGAGTAAAGGAAAGAAGAGGTAAGGTTTGGTTTGAAGGGAAGAGTGGGAACAATTGTGGGCCTAAGTCAATTCCATATTGGCGCCTAAGGGAATATTTAGGAGCCTGGGCCTCACATATTTAAAAATCAATTTCCCACCTCAGCTTAAAAGACTGACTGGTGCAAGTCACTTTCTTTTCAATTAAGGGGAGGATCTCAGTGCTGCATTCAAATCAGTAACTGGGCTTCCTCATAGAAGCAGCTCAATCAACTTAATATTAATGCTCTGGTTCAATACCCTACTTCTGCTCACACACACATGCTACACACACATACGTGTAGTACATACAATACATTTATAGTTTTCTGGAAATTGATCTATGATTTGGACAGAAAGGACGGACGGCACTGACACCATGGATAACCCGCCTCCATTTTAAAGAGACTTCTTCCCTGGCAATGTCAAGCATGTTACCCTGAGTTCCACCCTGAGACAGACTGGTGTTGGAAAGAAGCCTGGAAGGCTAAGAGACCCAGAGACCCAAGTGGTTTGTGTAGTGGGACTGGTAGAATGTACCAGAAGCTGTCAGCATGTGACAAGGGGGCATTTATTTTAAGGGTGTGGGGAGAAAAATGAATTAGGCGGCACTTGGATTCTTCAGTCAGGGGGTGGGGACAGGAGTTAAGGAGTGCACTGTGCTCTTAAGGAGTTTTTTTTTTAAAGAACACCCAAGTGGAGAACATGGAGAGAGGATTTTTCTTGACACACCAATGTACAATGAGAACATATATTTAGTAACATTCGCCTCCCTGTACCCTGAGCAGCTGTTCAGCTAGCAAACACTCCTCCTTCCAGGCGGGGAAGGGGAAGTGTGCTGCACGAAGTTTCTGGAGTTGCCAGTGAGAGCGAGAGCTGGGGCCAGCATTCCGGAGCCGCCCCTCCCCCTCTCCCCTCCCAGGCAGCAGGGGGTCCAGCACAGCCAGTGGTTGGGAAGGGGAGGCAAGGGCAGAGAAGTAGCTCCAAGGGAAGACCAACTGGAGGGTCCTGTTTAATTTCGTCTGAGCACTTGAAGTTCACTCCTCTTTACTATACCTCCTCAAAAGCAGGAAGCTGGAAAGAGAATTTCTCAACGTTACCCCTCTTTGCTCTGTGAGGCTGGAACTCACTAGGCAGGGTTGGGGGCCATCAGGGAAATATTTTGTATCTCCTGGAGGTGAGAGTTACGGGAAGTGGAAGAAAGGATTTACCCACTTTGGGCGAAGCCATCCTTTTCCAAGGAGTGACAGAGTGGACATCTGGTTTTCTGGGTTCATAGTTACCTTCTTGACAGTTTTTGACAGGCGCCTAGGGCATACAGGTGGCAGTGAGGATGGGCCAGGGTGGAAAAAGGCCCTGTGTAACTGTAATATATGATCCAGTCAAAGATAGTGTTCGCTGGTTCCTTTGTTTCCTTCTTCCTTCCTTCCTTCCTCCCTCCCTCCCTCCCTCCCTTCTTCCTTCCTTCCTTCCTTCCTTCATCTTCCCTTCCTCCCTCCCTTCTTCCTTCTTTCCTTCCTCCCTCCTTCTCTCCCTCCCTTCCTTCCACTATAGTGTACTGGTGCCACTCAAAGTGTGGTCCTCTACTGGCAGCATCAACATCACTTGAGAACTTGGTAGACATATAAATTCTTGGGTCCCACCCCATACTCCCTCTGTAGGCAATCTCTAAGACTAGGCAAAAGAATGTCACTTCCTAGATGAGGTTACAGAAAGACTTGGCTACAGTCCTGGATGAGCTCTGTCACTCACTCACTCGCTATGAGGGGAGCCAGCTGCCATATTGTGAACACCCTTTTGGAGAGGCCCGTGGGGCAAGAAACTGATGTCTCTGGTCAGTAGCCAATGAAGACCTGAGGTCCACCAACAACCACATGAGTGAGCAGGGAACTGTGTCTCCCCCAGTTAAGCCTTGAAATACCAGCCCCTCACATCTTGATTGGAGCCTATGAAATACTCTGAGCCAGAGAACCTGATTGTTACTGACTCACAGAAACTGGGAGATGATAAATGTTTGCTGCTTTAAGCCTCTAATCTTGGGTTAGTTTGTTACACAGCAATAGATAACTAATAGAACTACTGAATTGGAAACTCTGCTCGTGAGGTCCTGGAATGTGTACTTTAGCATGTTTTCCAGGTGATGCTCATGCAAGGTAGTTTGAGAAGCACTGCGTGTGACTAAATTAAGAGTGAAGGCTTTGGAGCCAGGCTGCCTGGGTTCCAATCCTAGCTCAACTACATCCCAGCTGTAAGAGCTTGAGCCTTCATTTCTTCTGTAAAATGTCACTAACAGTAGTACATACCTTTAGGTAGTGTGAAGAGGATTCGTTGAATTAATACATTTAAAGCACTTAGCGTGTTGCCTGACAACATCGAGTACAATACATTTAGTGAGGATTCATTCATTCGACAAACACTTATAAGGCACCAGCTAAGGATGAGGCATCGTGCTAGATCCTGGAGTTACGAAGGTGCGTAAGAAATAGTTCACTTCTCCTGGGACTGTCGTCCTAGGCGATGGGCATAGAAAGGAATAAACACGATAAAAGGTTAAAATGCTGAGCTTGGCTTCTGGAGCCCGACCATGGCGGCATTAAGGAGAGGCTTGATAAATGGGGTAGTTGGAGGGATATGGGCTTGATTGCCCTCAATGCCTCATCTTACTTTTTCTTAGTCTCAGTATCTTCGTTTTTATGTGGAAAACTGGCAAACCTATCACCACAAGCAGCCTCCTAAGACAGGAGCTGGTGTCTTGTTCACAAGCCGCTAGCCACTCGGTCCTGTTTTCTGCTCCTAGTAAGGCAGCTTGGTTCGCTGGCATCTGCTCTTCCTCCTGGCTGCAAGCTTCCTCCCCCACCTCCTCCTTGCAGCACAGGCTCCACCTTATCCTTCATGTCTCTGCTCACATGCCTCCCCAGGGGGGTCTTCCTGGTCACTCTATTTAAATAGCATCTCCATTTCAATGCACTTTTCATATCCTGGACAGCACTAGATTCTGGAACGTACTTAATCAGTTCATTTACTGTGTGTCTCCCTGGGTAGACTTCACGGTCTCTCCGGGCTGACAGTTGGTCTGTTGTATTCACATGGCACACTCCCCGTGCCCTCCCTGGGACATAGGAGGCATTCAATAAATATTTGTTATTGATGGATAAATGGATAAATGGACATGTCCCTTCACAGCCACTGTAACACTTCAGCATGATTTGCTGAAATGCCAATCTTAATCACAAAGGACGTTAATTCAAATTCTGGAAGACAAAACTGCTGAAAAACAGAATGTGAAACCAAGTCACTTTAATTCTAAGGGGCTGCTGGAGAACTGGGAAGGGATGGAGAGTAGGAGGCCATTATACCAGTTAACATGTACTAAGTACCTCCTCCTAGGTCCTGGGTACTCTATTAAATGTTTTATATACGTTATTTCATATACATCTGAAGTGGCTATTATCATCCGGGAGAGCAGATGGGGAAACTGAGTCTTAGAGCCCTTGATTAACTTGCCTTAAGTCACAGGCAGTGTGGTGCAGATGAATCATGACTGAACCCAGGTGGTCAGGTTCCAAAGCTCCTGGGTTTAACCACTCTACTCTCCTGTCCCCAATGGAATGCAGCTCATTAGGTGAATATTCTGCACAAATAGAAATGTACACAGCTGAACTGCTATATGACACCATGACAACACTAGACCAGACAGGGAAATATCAGAAAGGTTTCTTAAAAGAGGATGTCCATGAAATGGGAGCTGGGCGATGGACCAGCTGTAGGTCATTCATGGGGGCCCTTCCCCCTACCCATGTTGTTCATAAGAAAGGCGGTCAGGACTGCAGTGGCGTGTCCCACCACCTGCAATGGATGTGAGTGTTCTCACCCTCAGAAACAAGATTGGTGGTCTCTTCCTAAGCCCCCAAAGGATTAGCATTCTCTTCGTCAAGGCAGCTTGTAATTTACAGCAATTGGCAGTTCCTGTTGCAAGGGATTCCAAGATCAGAAAAGCCAAGAAGTGGGTGACAGGTCAGATCGCAGCTTAGATGGAGAAGCTGTCTGTTGGGGTGGTGGTGAGGGGCTGTAACTAGGTGGGAGGGGCAGTTTTACAAAACAGCAGGGCCGGCTGCCCTGCGCCTGGAGCAATCTTTGGCTGGGGGTTCCCATCAAGAGCAAGCCTCCACAGGCCTAAAAGAACAAGAAAGGAACCAGGCTTATCCACCCTTAAACGGGACTAAAGTCAGGGTTTTTCCTGTGTGATGAGGAATTATTGGCCCAGCAGCAAGGGGAGGCTCCTTCCCAGTAGAAGAGAACAATTAGGGAAAGTGAGAATATGCTTCTGTGGGCAATTCCCTTCTCAAGGCTTAATTAAAGCCAGAATGTATATTTTTAGTCTGCTTTTGCTTTTGTGACATTTAAATATTCAGATTTTCAAAGAGACAAAGCCTATGCTGAAATTTACATATAAATATATTGAAATATATTTAAATATGAGTCTTCTTCTTACCTTTTTTCTTAACGTTCTTGAGCTGTCTGCACTTCTACAATGGGGTCAGTCTCTGGGAAATGAAGAATTAAAGTGTCTGAAGAGACAGAAGTAGAGGTAGAATTGCTGGGAGGTTGATATACTGGGGTGGACCTAACATTATGTACAGTGTATAACTTGAGGAATGATTTTCTTTGTTTAGATGGCAAGTTTTCAGGATGATGGTTTATCTAGGTCAGGGGGCAGTCCCCAGCCATGCAGACTTTGCTAGATGTATGTATATATTTTTACCTATTTAGAAAGGCTACAGACTCCCTGAAACTGGCTTGGAGACTTCCTCTTAAGACCTCAAGAATCCAGGCTTCATAGAAATAGAGGAAATTTGACCAAAGAATGACCTTGGAGCATCAATCAAATAGCTAGCTTTATAGTCCATATTATGACCATGCTAATTACAAGTTACCCCATATACTATACATGGACCACCAGCTTTAAATGATTTTGACCATCATGATATGCATTTAAATCACTGAAATAGAACTGGACATAATTTAACCTCCCTCGAGTGAGTTGGCAGTTACCTTAAGATCCTCCAGGGTCTCTCTCGGTCATCACTGCAATCATCAATAATTATGCACCATGAGTAGCACAGAAGTGTCAGAGGATACAAATTTTTCAATGGTTAGATAGAAGACAAACTTGATTCTAATGGTTATCAGAAGTTGAATTTTTTGTTGCTGTTGTGAAGAGAACGTTGCCAGACTATTGCATAACAAAGAATGTTACACTCTAATGGGGAAAATTGGCTTGAATTGTGGGTGTCGTCCTGATTTCATCACCTTCAATAGCTGACATTTCCATTTCTCATTTTCTCTCAGTTACTCATCTATAAATGGATGTACAAATGTTAATAGGGACCCACGCAAATTTAGCAACTTCCTCCTCTAGTAAATTATACCATGGAGCCATTTTTATTGTGATTCTTCCTTTCCGTGTCTGTTTCTCCTCCTGGAGTTTGGGCTGTGCAGCACATGAATTGTTAAAGGAATGAAAGTCTTGGGAGAAAACAGAAGCTACCAAGACAAGCCAGCAAGGTAGAGCATCTGTGCCTTCCACCAGGGGTTAGTAAAACTCTTATAAGGCTCCTAGGATGGCATCCAGACTGAGATAAGGGCAACTCCTTTGTCACCATTTGTTCCTCAGAAAACACCAGCAAGAGGATGTCCTATCACTGAAAACAGCTGTCAGTTCCAAGTTGTGAAACACACATGGACGAAACTGCTAAATATAAATATATATGACTTGGACTATATCAAGCACTAGAGTTAAGATCGCGGAGAAAATTTTCAATTTAAATGTGCAGTTTTGATAAATACTAAGGCAGGCTATCTTGCCTAATTAGCAGTCCCAGGCTAATTGTCCAGCGATTAGGCTTATTGGCTTGACTCTGATTGTCATTGTTTCTGTATCATGAAAACAGGACGTAAAGTTCCCCTTCTCTCCTGGCTTGCTATCCTGGCTTACAACAGTTGTTACCGTAAGGAATAAAGACTTTCAAAAGTATGTTATAGATATATAAACTTGACTCCCTGCTTCCACTTTTGCCCTACTATCAGCTAGAGGGAGCTGTTAAAAATGGAAATCAGATCATATCACTCCCCTGCTTAAAATCCTCCAAAGCTTAGCCACCCCTCCGAAAATAAAATCCCAATACTGTGCCTGGCCTGCAGTGCCAGGACATGCTAAAGTTCCTGCAACTTCTCTGACCTCCTTCCTGCACTCAGCACACTCCAGAAACAGTAGCCTTTCCGCGGATGCACTAACTCAGCGGTTCTCAAAGCGTGGTCCCTAGGTCCGCAGCATCAGCCTCCTCTGGGAAGTGGTTAGAGATGCAAACTCTTGGGCCACACCCTAACTCTACTGAATCAGAAACTCTGGGGATGGGCCCCAACAATCTGTGTTTGAACCAACCCATCTAGTGATTCTAAAGCCTGCTGAAAATAGACTCACTTCTGCCTCAGGACTTGGGTACTGGCCAGACACTTCGCTTGGTATACTCTTCCCAGGGCTCTTTCCTCATCAACTGAAATCAGCCAAAATGTTAGCTCCTCACCTACTGTCCTATTTAAAAGCATTTTTATTTTATTGGAGTATGGTTGATTTACAATGTTGTGTTAGTTTCAGGTGTACAGCAAAGTGATGCAGTTATATAAATATTCATTTTTTTTTTTAGATTCTTTTCTCATATAGGTTATCACAGAATATTGAGTAGAGTTCCCTGTGCTATAACACAGTAGGTCCTTGTTGGTTATCTGTCTCATATATAGTAGTGTGTGTGTGTTCATCCCAAGCTCCTGATTTACCCCTCTCGACCATCTCTTTTTTTTTTTTTTTTTCTTTGCGATACATGGGCCTCTCACTGTTGTGGCCTCTCCCGTTGCGGAGCACAGGCTCCGGACGCGCAGGCTCAGCGTCCATGGCTCACGGGCCTAGCCGCTCCGCGGCATGTGGGATCTTCCCGGACCGGTGCACAAACCCACGTCCCCTGCATCGGCAGGCGGACTCTCAACCACTGCGCCACCAGGGAAGCCCTCGACCATCCCATTTAAAGTGAGCCTCTTTGCTCTTCCTCATCTTAATCTATGCTATTAAATTATCCATTATGTTCTCCTTAGAATTAGCTCAAATCATCTTGCTTATTTATCTACTTGCTATTTTATTATCTCTCCCAGTAGAATGAGAGCAGACAACCCACCTATTTTTTTATACTGCAGATTCCAAGTGCCTAGCGTAGTGCCTTGCACATATGAAGTTCTTCATAAAAGTTTCTTAAATGACTGCCTATGAGATTTTTTGATCTGCTTGTCTTGAAGAGGGTAGATCAGTTAGATTATCTAAAGGCAGCTGCAGTGTTGGGTCCAAGCCTTGGCATGGAGTCGGAAGATGAGGCTCAAATTCTAAGTTCTCCACTTGGAGGTCAGCTGAACTTGGGTAAATCATTTAATTGGGATAATGGGTCACCCAACAAGGGGTGGTTTTGTCTCAGAGAGGCATTTAGCAATGCCTGGAGATATTTTAGTGTCAACTGCCGATGCAGGTGAGAGTGGGGAGTGCTGTTAGTACCTAATGGGTAGAGGCCAGGGATGTGGCTAAATATCCCACAATGCACAGGCCACGCCCCTGCAATAAAGAATTAATGCTCATGGGCTTCCGTGGTGGCGCAGTGGTTGAGAGTCCGCCTGCCGATGCAGGGGACGCGGGTTCGTGCCCCGGTCCAGGAGGATCCCACATGCCGCGGAGCGGCTGGGCCCATGGGCCATGGCCGCTGAGCCTGCGCGTCCGGAGCCTGTGCTCCGCAACGGGAGGGGCCCCAACGGTGAGAGGCCCGCGTACCGCAAAAAAAAAAAAAAAGAATTAATGCTCAGCAAAATAGTAACAGTCCTCCAGGTGAGAGAGCCCGAACTAGAGCCTTACGTTCTCACTAGCTAAATAGGGATCATACCCTCTTCCTAACTCACAGGGTTCTGATGATGCTCAAGCAAAATTCCTCTCATGAAAGCGCTTTGTAAGTGACAAAGGACTATAGACAAATACCCTCGGTGTCTAGCACCACACCTTACACAGGGTAGCTGCCTAATAAATATTTATTCAAGGAATGAATGCATGAATGAATGAATTGCAGGGAGCCCCTTCCCAGGCTTGAGTTTTCATTTCCTCATTTGCAATAGGAGATAGGGATAGTACTTGTGTCCTAGGAACCTTGGGAGGGTCGCAGAGACAATGTGTACAAAGTACCTGGCTCGGGATTTGACACATCCTCACTAGAATTGCCCTTGTTTCACCCGTGGTTAGTTTTCCTGCTTGGCTGCCCTACCGGGCAGGCGGTGGGAGGCCTGAAAAAGTCTCTCACTTCCACTCCATTTTTCCTTCCCTGCTCAGTGGAGTTCCCCATTCCTCCCTCCTAAGCGACTCCCTTCTCTCTTCTACCCCCTTGGTCTACACAGGGCAGCCTTGACTGTTTCAAGTGGAAAGGTATCACCAAGTCCTGCTCTGTGTTTTTCAGATGAAACACTTAAGACCTGGCATTCAGAAACCACCTGCTCTGGGTTTCCTTGAGCTCCAGGCAGAGAAGGAACTGGAACCCGGCCTCCCGTCCTGGCTGGGAATCTCTCCACTCCTCCACGATGCCTTAATTTTCCTTGGCTTGCTTGTCTTCTCCCACCTCCTGTAACCAATCAGCACATACCCAGCAGAGTTTCCCAACCTTTCTGGGAACCTGGAATGTTTACTGTTAGAGACCCCACCCAGCACACATCACCAGAACATTAAAATGTGCCCACGTCAAATAAAAATTATGTATAACTTTATGACAATTATTAGGTTGCCTTGACAGTCAACCTGAAGTTACATTTTAGAGAATTTAAGGATTTTTTAATTTCAATATTTTAGTTTGTTTTTACATTTTGGAGTCAATTATTTTTTCCTACAGCAGATATAATTATAGACCCTTGAAAAGCATTTGTACCTCATACATTATAAAAAAAGTCTTCTTTGCTTTTTGTCCATTGGTGTTTCCCTTTCTTCCCTTTTCCTGTTTGCTTATAATAGTCAATGACCATTCCAGAGTCTATAAAGCATCTGGAAACTGCTGAGTGTTTGGTAGGTGATATTTCATGTATGTAATGCTGTTGACTTGCAAACATGATCTCATGCACCAGTGTCCATAATTGTCCAAGAGTGTGACAATCAAATCTTACGTTTGCCATATACATTGTGGACTGCAAAGGGCTTTCTCATCCATTATCCGTTTGTACTCATTTAATTCTCACAGTAACCCAGTGAACTGAGCACAACATACATTATATTACAGTTACTATTGATTTTACCAATAAGAATCCAAAACTTAGGGAGAAGTGTCTCATTCAAGGTTATAAAGTAAGTGGCAGAGCCAAGATGAGAATCCACATCTTCTGGGTTTCCTGTGTGCCATGCTGCTTTCAGGTCTTTAGTCAGCCCTGGGGAAAAATTATTCCTGAAAGAGGCAATTAAGCAAGGCTTGAATCACTGGGATAGCTTTAGCTCTGTGTGTGTGTCTGTGACACTAGAACTCTAGCCTTGAATATTCTCCATTTGCCCTACAGACAATGGGATCAAGTAATTAATTAGCTCAACAAATACTTATTTAGTGATGGGCCCTGTCATAGGTGCTGGGGATATAGCAGTGAACTAAAAATCCATGTCCTTGCCTCATGGAGCTCACATTCTAGATGCAACAGGTAAATGATAAATTGACAAGTCAATATATAGTATACAGGTGTCAATTAGTGTTAAGGATAAAAAATAAAGCAATTGAGGGGATAGGAAAACTGGGGAGGACTTGCTACTTTATATAGGAAGGTCAAAGGTGGCCTCAGCTGTAAGGTGGTATTGAGAAGAGACTTAAAAAAAGGAAGAGAGTATGTAGTGTGGATACCGGGGTGCATACTAGCCGAGATGAGCATGTGCAAAGGCCCTGAGGCAGGGGCATGTTTGGCATGTATAAGAAACAGCAAGGAAACCAGCCTAGTTGGAGAAGAGTGAGTAGATTGGAATGGAGGGAGAGAGTTATTGGCAGGAAATGAGGTGAAAGGGGTCTGGTGAATAGAGGTGGAGGCAGTTAGGGAAGATCCTGTAGGACCTCACAGGGCCTCGGCTCATATTCTGAGATAGGGACCCCTTGAGGCCTTTGACCAGAGGAATTACATGATCTGACATATGTTGTTAAAGGATTTACGATGGACTGATTTGCCTTATGTTAAGATATTCCTGGTTTGTAATAGTTCTACCTTGAACAAGAGACTCAGTCCTGCTTTGAGAGACTACGATGGAGGCCTTTCTCTTCAAGCATGTTCAGGTGCTGAGGTGAAGCAGAATTTTAGTAATTCATTCATCATTCAAATCAGTGACTGAGCGCCACCTAAGTGTCAGAACTACCGTAGGCTTTGGGGATTCAGGAGTGAGAAAGACAGATAGGGTTCCTGTTCTCAGGGAGCTCCTTTTACAGTGAAGAAATATAGACAGCAAACAAACAAACAAAGGATTTCAGCTAATGAGAAGGGCTCGGGAGAAAATAAAACTGAGGGAGATGCAATATGATGCCAAAATAGGGGGCTACTTCCCCCACCCCCGCCCCAACGTTTGCAATCACATTTATTGAAGCATCTACTTTGTTCCAGGCATCAGGTTAGGTGCTCGGGACAAAAATCTGAATAAGACATACAGATCATACTTCTGTTGCGTTCCTAGTCTAGATGAGGGATAGACATATAAATAATAATTCTAATGCAATAAGGGCAGTAATAGAAGAATGAGTAAATGGGCAGAGTAACAGAGAAAAGGGGCATTCATTTTGTTGAGGCATGTTGGGGATTTGTGGATAAGATGATTTTTAAAAAACATTTTTATTGGAGTATAGTTGATTTACAATGTTGTGTTAGTTTCAGGTGTACAGCGAAGTGAATTAGTTATCCATATACGTATACCCACTTTTTTTTTTTTTTAAGATTCTTTTCCGTAAGGGGCTACTTAAGATTCCAGTTGGCTTTTGAAATGTGGAACTTAGGCAAAAAAATGTTACACATGTAGAGCAGTTTACAGTTTCCAGATTCAGAAAAATATTATTATTATGACCTTTTAAACGAGAAACTGAAATTCAGTGAGATTAAACCCCATGCCCAAGGCACTAGTAAATGACAGATCTGGGGTCTGAATCCAGATTTTCTCTCATTTTCAGTACCAAAGTTTTTCTCACAGTATATACCACTATGGAATGTGACAGTAGGGCTGGGTATCCCTGGGGCGTGGGATGAGGGAATCAGTAATGGTTAGGCAAGACAAGAAAAAATGTGTCAAAGCAGAAAGAGATGCAAAAGACCAAGGGCAGTAGCTGGCTCCCACTAAGATCACACAGGACAACTGTCAGGATATAGAGGGGCTGCAATCCCTACAGCCCCATTCCATAGGGCAGAGAAAATCTGCACCCTCATCTCAACGGAAGGATCCCTGCCTTGCATGGCTGCTCCCAGCACCCCAGGCTGTGGGGGAGCCCTGGGTCACATGTGGTTTCAATCACTGCATTTATCTGCATCATTGTCATTGCATTTGGAAGATGACAAATCTCATTTCTGTCCCAGGCCTGTCCAAATTGTGCAGGGGGTACAAGTCAAATCTGGAAAAGCTACCTCATCTTTGGCAGGCCAGAGATAGGGAGAGACTTCAGGAATGTACAGTGATGTCCCACCCAGGCCCCTTCTCCCCTTTATTAAAAACAAATCTGACACAACAAAAGTCTAAAATTTTCCGCTTGATCATTTCACCCTGCCTTGTTATAACCATGCCCTTTGTCCACACCCACTGGAGGTTTTTGCAGCCTGGGGAGAGCCGGGAAGTGTCTGTCCCTAGCTCTCAGTCACTCCCATAATAAACAATCACTAAACAGCTTGCTGCCCTAGGCAACTGTTTGTCCAACTTGGCCAGGCCCCTGTGACTTAGGCTGGGGAAGAGGGTGGGAGGTGTTCTCTGTAGAGCAGAATTCAGGCTCTGAGGCCAGAGAGCTTGGTTTGGACCAGAAATACTGTTTGGGAGTGAGCACATCTTTGTGGTCTTGGAAGACCTTTAGAGGGACTCCAGCTCTCTATCTGACTTGTCCAGTGAGGCTCCCTGGGGGGAGCTTGGGGCTGGGGTGTGGTAGGGCAGTTGAAGGGCGGACCAACCATCTTGTAGTAATGTAAAGAAGGTCATTTCCTGCCTCAAGTTTCTCATCTACAGCTGGGACAGCTGGCAGTTCTACTAGTCATCCATCCCTAAGAGACAGCTCCTTAAAAACCACCACCCCACCACGCCCCAAAGAGAATAACATCACTAGGTGCTGGGAAAAGCCTAAATTAACAGGGTTCTCCTCAGCTATTAGAAAATCTCTTTTCTTCCGCTGTGACTGATCTCTTGGAAGCTTTCTACAGAACAGACAAGGGGCTTCGGGAAGCGAGGGAAGGATGCGCGGAAAGTTATTGAGGATTTGGGATAGGTGTCTTCTCTTAGGGCACCGACAGACATGAAGGATTGTAATGATCCCTCTTGATTGTGATATTTCCTCTTTATTCTTGGGGCTTTAGGTGTCTCCTTGGGGAAAGAGAGAGAGAAAAAAGGACGGGCTATGTAGGGAACAGGGGACCTGTTTTGATGCTTTGTAAAAAGGAAAAATTGGGGGCCTCAGAGAGTCGAAGGAGGGCGGGGAGAGGCATCCGTAAGGTCCGCGGTCGCTTTCTATGAAGTATTTCTTTCCTCCCGCATCCCTTGGGCTCCCCCCACTGCTCCAATTTTCTAGCATCCTTCTCCAGGAACCCAAACACTCCCAGCCGCCCGCTCGGGGAGGCGTTGCCGACAGGCAGGCGAGGAGACGGGATTCTCGAGGGCGCCCGGGGCAGCGGGGCCCTGGAAGCGCCGGCCAGTCCCCGGTTTCCCGGTTCCCCGGTTCCCCAGGCGCCGCGCGCCAGCGGGCGTCTCTGGGAGGCGCTGCTTTCCGGCGCAGCAGCAGGAGGCGGTGCGGCCCAGGCCGGGGTCCCGGCCGGGACTAGCCGAGGGGCCACGGGGCTCGCACTGGGCCGCCTCCCGCTCCGCCCGCCGGGCCCCGGCAGAGGCGCCCCGGGGCCCGCGCGCCGCCCGCACCCCCAGCGCCGCGCCGGCGCCTCTGCCGGTGGCCGGGGGTTATGAATGGGCGCAGCGGAAGCACCGCCCCCCCCGGACGTGACGCTCGTCCAATGGCAGCGCGGGCTGCGTGGATGGATGAGGTCAGCGCTGTCGTGTCGGGAATGGAATGTGTAAGTGTAACATTCAGAACCGGGTAACATTCGGCGACCGAACGCGGCGGTCGGCAGCAACCGCGCGGGGGCCTGGGAAGCGCCGCTCGGGGCCGGCACTGCCCGCGGGGAGGACGCGCCGCCGCAGTCACCCAGCGCCGCCGCCTTCTGCCGGGCCGCCGCGCGTCCTGGGGGCCGGCCCCGCGAGCGCAGGAGTAAACACCGCCGGAGTCTCGGAGCCGCTGCAGAAGGGAATAAAGAGAAATGCAGGGATTTGTGAGGTTACGGCGCCCCAGCTGCAAGATGCACTAGCCGGCTGAACCCGGAGATCGGCTGACTTGTTGGAACCGGAGTGCCTGCCCCGGAGTGTGGATGAGTTGAAGTTGGTTTCCCGGGGCTCGTTTTCCACGGCGCCGAGAGGAATCCGAGAGGCAAGGAAATCACTTCGTCTTGTCATTGATTGGGCATCGGGAGCTTTTTTTCCCCCTCTCTTTCTTTTCCTCCGTCTTGTTGCATGCAAGAGAATTACAGTCCGCTGCTCGCCCGCCCTGGGTGCGAAATATTCAGCCCCGCTCTCTCCCGTCTATTGTGCAACCCAAAGATGAAAGACCGAAGGGGAGAAAGTTAAAGAAATCGCCCACATGCGCTGGATCAGTCCACGGCTTGGGGAAAGGCATCCAGAGAAGGTGGGAGCGGAGAGTTTGAAGTCTTTACAGGCGGGAAGATGGCGGACTGGAGCTGAAAGTGTTGATTGGGAAACTTGGGTGATTCTTGTGTTTATTTACAATCCTCTTGACCCAGGCAGGACACATGCAGGCCAAAAAACGCTATTTCATCCTGCTCTCAGCTGGCTCTTGTCTCGCCCTTTTGTTTTATTTCGGAGGCTTGCAGTTTAGGGCATCGAGAAGCCACAGCCGGAGAGAAGAGCACAGCCGTCGGAATGGCTTGCACCACCCGAGTCCGGATCATTTCTGGCCCCGCTTCCCGGACGCTCTGCGCCCCTTCGTTCCTTGGGATCAATTGGAAAACGAGGATTCCAGTGTGCACATTTCCCCACGGCAGAAGCGAGACGCCAACTCGAGCATCTACAAAGGCAAGAAGTGCCGCATGGAGTCCTGCTTCGATTTCACCCTTTGCAAGAAAAACGGCTTCAAAGTCTACGTATACCCGCAGCAAAAAGGGGAGAAAATCGCCGAAAGTTACCAAAACATTCTAGCGGCCATCGAGGGCTCCAGGTTCTACACCTCGGACCCCAGCCAGGCGTGCCTCTTTGTCCTGAGTCTGGATACTTTAGACAGAGACCAGTTGTCACCTCAGTATGTGCACAACTTGAGATCCAAAGTGCAGAGTCTCCACTTGTGGAACAGCGGTAGGAATCATTTAATTTTTAATTTATATTCTGGCACTTGGCCTGACTACACCGAGGATGTGGGGTTTGACATCGGCCAGGCGATGCTGGCCAAAGCCAGCATCAGTACTGAAAACTTCCGACCCAACTTTGATGTTTCTATTCCCCTCTTTTCTAAGGATCATCCCAGGACAGGAGGGGAGAGGGGGTTTTTGAAGTTTAACACTATCCCTCCTCTCAGGAAGTACATGCTAGTCTTCAAGGGGAAGAGGTACCTGACAGGGATAGGGTCAGACACCAGGAATGCCTTATATCACGTCCATAACGGGGAAGACGTCGTGCTTCTCACCACCTGCAAGCATGGCAAAGACTGGCAAAAGCACAAGGATTCTCGCTGTGACAGAGACAACACTGAGTATGAGAAGTAAGTGGCTTAGCCGATGGGCCTCAGCGGGTCAGCCCTGGGCCCTGCCCACCTGGTCCAGGTGTGAAGTTGGGAGATGGGGGTGGGGCAGGGGACCCTCCTCGGGTCCTCTTCCTTTTGCTCTGAGCCTGGGACTGAGCAGCCTGCTTCTGGTGTGTAGCTTTGAGCTGAGGACCCAGAGTTTGAGCTCCTCGGGCTAACGGAAAATCCTGGAGCACTTTCCTGGGCCAAGCAGGTGACCATGTTCCCCTCTTGCTTGGAAAACCTTCAGGGTGATGTGTGTTCTATGAAGGGTGTGGGTTTGATCCGAGTTTGGAAACTGCACTTCACCAGTGGATCCAGGAGGGTGTTTGTGAGGGTCTAGGGACTCGAGAGGCTCTGAATCCGTCCACAGTCCGGGGACCTTACCCCAAGGTTGTTGCTTTATTTGCTTTTCTCACGAGCAGGGCGAGCAGCTCTCCCCGGAATTTTCCCACCCTTCAATTGTCATCTTTCCGCAAACCTTAAATTTGTGTTAGCAGTGGAAGTCCTTTAGTTTCAGCTACTAAACTTTCTGTGCCTGCCTCTTCCCTGCTCCCAGACGGCATTGACTTTTATGAAGGGAGACTGTAAACCGGTTAGGGCCTGTGATCTTGCTTGCATGCATTCATTCATGTGTGTTTGTTGGCATGTATATATCCTGCCTCCCTAGGAGAAGCTGTTTTTAAAAAATCTGGGCCTCAGCCCCTCTGCTGTAAACTCCAGTTGCTAATTTAGATTTCCCTTTCCCTTTTGTCTTTATCGATTTGCATGTAAATCGGAGACTGTTACTCTCTGAATGCGCTGTGAGATGCCTCTTTACCCTCTGGAGTGAAGCAAGTTTTGTCCAGTTGCTAAGTAACTGAGTTGGAGACTTTGTAGACCTTCTCACTCTTCTTTTTCCTTCCCAGTGACAGTAACTGACACTCTGGGCTTGGGGTCAAAACTAGTTTCTAGGAATCGGCTTTAACCTGAGCTTGGAGGGTCCGTTTCCTTGTCGATGGGGCAGGAGCCCCAGACTCTCTCACTTCTGTCTGGCTGTGAAAGAGTTAGTGAGCTCTTACAGTGCATTTCCACGTTACACCAGTTAAAAACCAGAGCAGCCTTGTGCTACCCAGGCAGGAAGGGGAACCTCTCAGCTGAGTACAAGAGGAACTGGCAGAGGTTGGCGGAGTTTGCAATTGATTCATGAAATGCAGAATAGGGGAAACACTTTGCAGAACTGATTGGAACAGGAAGGGGCATGGTGGGGAAAGGACCCTGAAATGAAAGGTTTGATTGTTGTCTGTGGATTTCCTCAGACACTCGGGCCTCTGTAGGAGTGATTGGAAGGGAAATTCAAGTCCTCCTGTACTTGATCGTAGACAGTGAAGGAGAAAGTATCAAACACTGGCATTCCCCAAACCCCAACACCTCTTGCTTTTCGAGCACAAGCAGAGCCCGAGGCTGTAGGGTCAATTATGAATCTAAATTTTCCTCTGCTTTGGGGGCAGTTATGTGTGAATGTTGGATGCAGTTGCCATGGATTAAAATTTTCTCACAAAAGAAACAAACTGTGGTTAGTAATGAGCGCTTTGTTTACACGACATTTACATTGACCTATTCCTGTGGGTGCTTGTAAGAAAAAAATGCTCCTAGCCTTTGAGGAATTTCTTTGTCTGGTTTATGGTGGAGTAACTCGAGATGAAGTCTGACCTTTCAGTGTCTTCTAAAGCAGTCTCACCGAATTCTGTAGAAGGATCATGACGGTCTTCATTCCTCTAAAGGAGCTGGAGGGGAGATCTTAAGAAATTTGAATTATACGTTTATTTGGGAAACACCCTCAATCCGATACAACAGTCATATCTGCTTTACTCTCCTAGTCCCAAAATAAATCGTCTACATTCTCTGCAGAAGGTTTTTCTAGAGATTTTTGGCAATAAGGGAAGGAGGGGTTGGTTTCCAAGAAACTTTAATTTTTGCTAATTAAATTTCACTAATTTTTGACCTCTTTGTCGTTGCATCAGGAAATCAGACACCCACGCCCTTGTTTTGGTTTATGTTTAAAGACCACAAGGGGTCAGGCCCTCAGGACTGAGTCTCATCTGAAGAGTGGCATTTAGTGAGGAAAGCAAGTTGCCTCTTTCTCCTGAGCAGGGATTTCTTTCAGAGACACTTCTGGATTTTCTTCATTCCTCTTTTGCATACTTTCCAGCTCTAACCTTGTTTCATGGGACGGGATGGTGTTGCAGAACGTTTATATTCATCGGCCTGCTTGACCTGGAGTTTTAACTTCTTCCTCTCACTGGGTTATCTGAACGCTTTATCTCTGAGAAATGGTGCTTGCAAACATGTTTGCCTTTGCCGTTGACTTTGGAAGATATGAAGAATGAATGAGCTCTGAAATGTGGTGAGAATGCTCACATAGCAGGCAACCTGTCTTGTGCTCTGAAGTAAGCACAACTGTTGTACTTTGCTACTTACACTGATGTTTCCTGTAAGTCAGCTATGCGTGTGTCAGACGCAGAACTCCTCCAATCAAATGCTAATCTCTTCCCAGGGTTTTAGAGGAGGATATTGCAGTTGGGTCTATAGAAGTCATCTAAGTCTGACTTCTCATACTGTCTCATGGTGTGACTTTTGATTCATCGCCTTGAACCTTAGTTTATCCTTTGGTGGAATGGGTTTTCGACTGCTTTAGGGCTCTCTAAGCGTTCATTTGATAATGGCTCATAAAAACAGGATCAGTTTTCATCTACTTCTTTTCTTTATTAGCAAGTGCCTATGATTTGGACTTAGGGGGTCTGATAATTAGATTGAAAATTTATGGTATCATGGCCGAGTTAGGATACTATAGAATATGTACAGGGGTATCAACTAAAAAAAAAGTTGCTTTTAGCGAAATTTAGCCTTATGTGACAATAAATGTTTTTAGTTGAGGACTTCTGTTTCCACTTCACTTTTGTGAAAATCAGACATTTACTACTAAAGGTATGGAAGAACTGCATGGAATGAAGGAAAAGACTTTTCTCTTGTAATAGAGCAACACTTTCAACCCAGACTTCCAGGATTATATTCAAACATCCATTTTTATGACACCCGTAATTAATTTTCATCAGTTACGTGTATTAACAGATGTAGATGACACTGGCTAAACTAAGTTGCTGCAGTGATTACATGATGTGTAATGAGGCTTTAGAGAAATTCTGTCTTACATCTCTTGAGCTTCTTACGCACCCTTACAGAATTACTGTATTTTTGCATGAACTTCATAGTGCAGATCCCTTCAAAGGGCATTGTTGTGAAACTTCAAATTTGGCTTTCTGAAATAGACGAAAAAGAGGGAAATGAGAGGTGGCTTCTATCTTGGACCCCTTTGAGGAAAGCGGTGGAGAATATTTTAAGCAGCTCTTCTGGGAACAGGCAGGATTCTGTGCAGGCCTTTTGGACACCTTCTCCTGTGTTTGTTGAAGCTGTACCTCACAATCCTTGTGTTTTTAAGGGTCTTGAAGGTAAGTGATCATTACAACTTCCAAACATCCTCATTTTATAGATGTGAAAACTGAGGGAGAGACTGTTACAGGGATTTGCTTAAGGTTAGAAAACTGTTTAGTAGCAGGGGTAGCCCTAGAAAGCAGGCCTCTGACTTTTTCTTCTTGACCTACGGTATTCCATCTTTAATTAGAGACACACCTGAAAGCTCTCCGGCCACTGGAAGGTCCTTATTGATGGTGTTTCTTATGGGATTTCTTTTGGAATCATTTGGGAAGCTGATAAAGACTTTGGACCAACTTTGTGAAAAAAGAGAGCACATACATGCATAATCTGTCATCTAGTTTTAGGGGTTGACACACAGCCGCTACTAAGGGCATCGTCAGACTTAAGAACTTTTGCTCTAGGGCTTACATTTCTTTTCATTGCCAACTAAGGTGGAGGTCCCCGGTGCTGTTTAGTCTAAGTAGGAGTTTTGGGGACTTTTCAGTTTGGCTCCAGTGAATTTTGGGAATAGGCTGTGAATTCACTGAATGATAAGCTGAATTCAAATGTATTTATAGCAAAAAGAAAATGTGCACAAGTAAATGATGATGTATTGATTCCCCATTTTTCTGAACTATATTCCCAGACACGTTGAACGAGTTCGTGATCTAACAGGGAGACTTGGAGGAATGAAAGTTGGAAATTGTGCTTCTCAGGTTTTAAATGTAAAACATTAGCACCTTTTTCCCCACAGGTGTATGATAACACAAAAGCATTTCTAAAATAAGCCACATAAGCACAGTTTTCTTTTTTTTTTTAACACACATATGTGCTCTTATTTTTTTTTTTCATTTATTTTATTTTTGGCTGCGTTGGGTCTTCGTGGCTGTGCATGGGCTTTCTCTAGTTGTGGCGAGCCGGGGCTACTCTTCGTTGTGGTGCGCGGGCTTCTCATTGCGGTGGCTTCTCGTTGTGCAGCACAGACTCTAGGCGCGCGGGCTTCAGTAGTTGTGGCGCATGGGCTTCAGTAGTTGTGGCATGCAGGCTTCAGTAGTTGTGGCTCGCAGGCTCTAGAGCGCAGGCTCAATAGTTGTGGAGCACGGGCTTAGTTGCTCCGCGGCATGTGGGATCTTCCCAGACCAGGGCTCGAACCCATGTCCCCTGCACTGGCAGGCGGATTCTTAACCACTGCACCAACAGGGAAGCCCAAGCGCAGTTTTAAAATAAAGCTAGGCCCAGACCTAGACGAATTTTGAAGTTAGCATTGTGTCTTCTTGCACTGAGGTTCTAATTCTTTCTGTGCCCCTCCCGTCCCCAAGTTTCTCACCTTCCCTGATCTTGCTTTCTGGAGGGCTCCTGAGAGCCTCATTTACAAGGAATCCCTAAAGGTTGAGGTTTCGTGGACTACTTCTAGGGACATTTGCAAGTTGATTGAGTCTAGTTCAAAAAATGACGGTTGAAAGTGGAATCTGTGACCTGAGCTGGGAGCCTGTAGGATTTTGTCCTTCAGAGGATGGCTTGCTATGAAGGCTTGGGCAGGCCCCACCAGTGGGAAGCCACCATTGGTCCCCCTGACTGTGACAGCAGCTTTGGGTGGCACCGACTTGGCCAAAAGGGGAGCTGTCACGCCCTCAGGTGGTGCTTGTTCTCTTTGTCCAAAGGCCTGTGGATGTGCCTCCCCAGAACCCGCTGTTAGAAACACCTGCTGACAATGACCTTGAGCACACTAAGGTCACACCAAAGGTTGTGCTCGATAGGACCCGGCTGCTCTGCTCACAGCCACCTTGCCAGGTGTCTCGTCAGGCCATTTTACAGGTTTGTAAGCTGAGGCCAGCTCGGGTGAGGTGGATTGGCAAGGCTGCACAGCTTGTAAGTAGCTGAACGGAGGCTACAGTCCAGGTTTTCTGGTTCCCATTCCTCTCCTTTCTCTGAGGCCCGCTGCTCCCTCATGACCGTCACGTTTCCACACAGCCTCTTCGGAGGGAACCCGTCAGGCTCAGCGGTCACTAGACACTGCAGTCTCCTGAGAGTGTTCGTGTTTGGATGTGAACACCATGAGCTTAATGACTGACTGGTTTTCCTTCAGAGCTCTTCCGTCTGTGCCCAAGTTCCTTTAATGCACAGGGACTCCCTCAGAACTGCAAGATATTTGTCCAGTGTCTTATCTGAAGTCGCCTTTATTAGCTCATTTAAGCCTTTCGACAGCAGTGTGTAAAGTCCCCACTTTACAGATAGGAGTGCAGGCCCCGAGAGGGTTAAGTTAGGAGCCACGGTCACATCTGGTGAGGAAATGGTGGTGTTCAAACCAGGCATCTTGGATGTCGAAGACAATGCTCTTTCCTCTAAAAAATGTTACCACCTTAAAGAATCAAACAGAATTTCTACCTGTTCACAGTTCTGTATCAGTGAGTTTAGTGTGATTTGGGTGTTTGTAAGTCATATCTTTTTTTTTTTCCCCCTACTGCTTTCCTTTATAAACATGCTTCCCAAGGAAAAAATTTGGCTAAGAGATGTGATAAAGACGGCCCTGAGTTGACACTTAAACATCGAACTCCTTCATCTCGTCCGTTCAGGGAACGTTATAACTTTGACTATGTAGATTCTGCCTTTCATGTTCCCCTAGAGCTCTTCTCAGAAAAGTGAGGAAGTGAATCATGTGTGACCTTTGCCCTCCTGATAGCACCTTGCAGGGTTTGCCCTGTACTAGATGTCAGTGAACCCATGAGGTGGTGCAGGAATGACCATTGCCCCAGGTATAAGGTGTGACCCGGTAGAAATGGGAGATGCACTGGAAGATTCCATTTCTGACAGAACGGGCCAGGTTTCTGGAGTGTAGCATACCACTGCTCCTAGGCCCTGAGGCTCCCTGTAGAAAAACAGTGGTTAAAAAATTATAAAAATTGTACAGCGCCTCTGCAGAAAATGCAAAAGAGATGAATATGAAAAGAAATTTCTTCTCTAGTCCCGACAATGAGAGCTAACCACTATTATTAAACTTCAGTAGTTGGCCTGTTATAACCCACATATACACCTCTGCGATTGATTATGTCATTCTGTGTCTGCATATCCAAGTACCTTGTATAGATATGTTAATTATTATTTAATTAATAGTAAGTAATGAATTTGGCACATTTTCCTTAAGTGTCTTGTTTCTGCCAGACACACAGGTGTTGGGGCTGGGGCCGCCGGGAGTGAACAAAACAAACTCCTGGCCATTCTAGTCTTGGTTGATTTTATAAAGTTAAAGTCCGACTTTAAATGTATTTTTGCATGTTGCTTTTTTCTTAACATTATCTCAGAGCTTCTTCCTCTCCTACAAAAAAGGAAAATCCTATTAAAATACTAAAGTAAGATTTTTTTTGTGTGTGTGTGGTACGTGGGCCTCTCATTGCCGTGGCCTCTCCCGTTGCGGAGCACAGGCTCCGGACGCGCAGGCTCAGCGGCCATGGCTCACGGGCCCAGCCGCTCTGCGGCATGTGGGATCTTCCCGGACTGGGGCACGAACCCGTGTCCCCTGCGTCGGCAGGTGGACTCTCAACCACTGCGCCCCCAGGGAAACCCTAAAGTAGGATTTTTAATGGCTGCACGGTTCTTTTTAGTAACTCATGGCTGTTCCATAGTTGATTTGCATTTTCTTAGAGATTTGTTTCCCATCTTTTCTTTTATTATACATAAGTCTGTGATGAATTTCACTGTATTGAGGATTTGTTTTCTTCTTGACTAAGGTCTCTCTCTCAGAAAACACAGAACTTCCTCCCTCTTGACCCACCCCCCAGTCCCTTTTGGAGGAATAGCAATTTTTGAGGTGAGTCTGAGCACCCATTTAGCAAAGTAGCCGGCATGAAATGACTGCTTAGATAAACATCTGTAGGTGTTAATTGGTCCTGCGGCTGGGGCTGGGCGGGGGAGGGGGTCTTTGAAGCTCCCACAGCTCCGTTCCCTTTGAAGTTTCATTTTTGCTGGAGCCAGAAACCTTCGTGTGTCTCTTACTGAGCAGACGCTTCCTCCGTGCCTTCTACAGCCTCTCCTGGGATCTCAGAATCTGTGGGCCTGACCTGGGTGGGTGTCAGTTTTGTAAGTTAATTGTGTCAGCTGCTCAAAGCCCTGGTCTCTTTTCTCTTTGGCTGTTGAGTCCTTTGGAGGTGAATTGAGACACGTGGCTTTACCTCTGGGCCATCCAGGTCAGGTCTGGGATTCTAAGTGCAAATGAGGCACTATTCTAAGTGATTTAAAAACCAAGACAGAGGGAATTCCCTGGCGCTTTCACTGCCAAGGGCCCGGGTTCAATCCCTGGTCTGGGAACTAAAGTCCAGCAAGCCTTGCTGAGTGGCCAAAAAAAAAAAAAAAAAAAAAAGAAAAAGAAAAAAACCCAAATAAACAAAAAACCAAGACAGAAAACAGAGTGAGCCAAACTGTTTACGCCTAGTTAGACTTTCTTTGCCATTGTAATTGCTTTGAGCAGCAGTGAGATTTGTGGAGAAATACTTCCTTGTTTTGTGTACCCTCTTGTCTTCTGTGAAGCCCTTTAGGAGAGGGCGATGACCCTGGACCAGGGAAGTCACTGACCCACACACATTCCTGGACTAGGTGCTGAACCTTTCAGCCTCATTGTCCACATCTGTAAGTGGGGATCGTAACACCTCACAGGGTTGTTGAAAGATTGAAAGGAGGTAGAGTGGGTAACTGCTTGTAATGCAAAACCTTGTAAACGCTCATGTGCTCTACCAGGTGGTGGTGTTTATTAAAAATCATCTTCCTGCCATTTTCTAATCAACCACAGAGGTTTCCTTAGTTTCATAACTTGGCTCTTTACTAAGCCACAGAAATAAGTGCTCACCTCTTTCTTGATACTTAATCCCCAGAAAATTGTGGTAGCTGCCCTGGAAGGCTAGCCATTATTTCTGTGGGCTGTGGAAAGACCTAGATGGGGCCTTGGAGCTTGCAGGTGGCCTGGGGCAAAGGTGGGAGCAGGTGGAGGGTGGTCTCAGGCACTGCCTTGACTCTGCATCCCCCAGGTTCCCTGGATGACTGCTCTAGGAATGCAGGTTATTGCTTTTGCAAGTGACTCCTGTGCTGCATCGGTTGAGGATGATCTTTGGAAGGCTACCTCTTATGAATGGGCTGGTTCGACAGGCCCTTAGGTTGCAAAGGGCAGAATGTCACTCAGGCCACCTTAAGTCACAGGATTTATTGTGAAGGGACATGGAACAAAAACTGCACTGGAACTGTTCCAGTAAGTTCTCAGGACCCAGCACAGTCACTTGGGTCTGCTCCTTTCTTCCCGCTCTGGACCTTCACCTCTCCCCAGACTGGCACCTCTGTCGCGGGGAGTGTCTGCCAACTACTGGCCAGTCTTCCCTGAATTCTCTCCTGCAGGCCCTGGAGGAAACCAGCCTGACTGGCTTTACTGGGGATACTTACTCCTTCGGGTGACAGCCATTCCTATCAGGCCACGTCTCTGGGTCTGGTGGTGACCTCATCAGTTGAAAGACTTCCCTGTCACATTGTCATTCTTGATTGAATTGGTGGCCATCCTTTTGCAAGGAACAGCCTAAAGTTGCTTCCTGAAACGGCACTGTGGTTAGGGGAAGTTGTCTGTGGCAGGCACTGTTGAAGCCATATCCTGTTGGCACTGACATATTGGAGCCCGGCTGATCATGATGGTGATAGCAACTAATATTTCTTGAGAGTGTACTGTGTGCTGGGTAACGGGCAGTATCTTCTTTAATCTGTATGTCCACCCTAGCAGGAAGATACTCATTTGAGATGCAGAACGAAGTTCAAAGCATCTTTAAAAGTGACTTGCCTAAGAGCACACAGCTGGGACACAAACCGAGGGCCGTCTGACTTCTGAACCTGTGTTCTTCACCACGGCATCCTACTGCTTCTGCACAGCTGGAACTGATGTCATGAAGACCACACACACATAAACAACAGTGTGATTGATTTATAGGGGATCACTTGTGTTTCTCACCTAGAATTTATTTAATCTTACTGGAGAAGAGACAGTTCTAACCAGCGTGGTAATCTGGTTTCTCAGCCCACAGTAGATTCAAAGCAGTGAATTTAAAGAGAGAGGGATTCTTGCAGGCAGAGCTGGGAAGAAGGGACAGTTGGCAACCCAAAGGGAAGGAAGCAGGCCAGAAAGTGATAAAATGTAACACCCAGAAGAAGTAAAGAAGCCCTGCAATTTAAGAGCAGCTGGCCCAGAGCCCGAGTGTGTCCTACGGACTCCCCAGAAGCGTGCCTTTGAGTCCCGCCACCTAACACCATGCCTGTCACCAACCAGAGCTTCTGTAAATATTTGATAAACTGTACCATGATACAGCGCTGACCGTGAGCCATCTCTTGTGTACGCTGGCCTTTGTTTAAGAAAATAGAGGAGCAAATAATGAACTTTATAACTTTTTTGAATCCTATGGTTAAAATAAAAATATTTTGGTGCCCCCTAAGATAAGCTGTCCGTTTGAAAGCTTATCTACCAAGCTTAGCAAGTTCCCCGAGGGCTCCGGATACAAGGGGTAGTTGCATCCTTGGAGTCTGCATCGGAGTTCTGGTATTTGTTGCTAACTCAGATTTCTGGGGTTTTATAATACATATCAATACTTTAATGAGAAATATAAAGTTTTCTGGTATTGTCATGTGGGCCTGTGATGCTAGTTATTCTTGACCAACTAGCGTTCCAAATGACTTGGGCCCTGGGCTCCGGGAAAGAGTGGCGGCAGGTGTGGAATATGGAGGCTGGGAATTAGAGCAGGGGAGGCGTCCCTAAGGGGAGGAGGAGCCTCTAGTCTGTTGCTTGGAGGCTGCCCTGGTAGGTGTGTTGGGGCGCATGTCCTGCTTTTTCTGCATTTCTAGGAATGCCCCGGATGGGAACTGATGGGTAGAGATCTGGAATGGATTTCGCATGTCCTGTATATATTCCAGCACCCTGACAGATTGGTGGAAGTCACCCACAGCACCACTGATAAAAATAGGACCATGCCACTATCCTAGCTGAACTCACCTTGGAGGCTTCTCCTAATTCATTCATACGCTGTGAAGGTGGGGCTGGTCCAGCTCTACCTGCCTTTGCATCCCCAGCCCCTTGGCAAAGCCTCATTCCTCCTCCTCCTCCGTTTCCCCACATGCTCTCTTCTCTCTCTCTCAGAAAACTGTCCCCCAGCTTCATTTCATTTCTTCCAGTGTCACTTCCTTGATGCCCCAGACTTGGTCACATTCTCCTGTTAATGGGTTCTTATAGAACAGTTAATACTTGCCACGGCTGTGGTTGTTTATTTTTTTGTTTGTTTGTTTTTCTGGACACGCAGGCTCAGTGGCCATGACTCACGGGCCCAGCCGCTCCGCGGCATGTGGGATCTTCCCAGACCAGGGCACGAACCTGCGTCCCCTTCGTCGGCAGGCGGACTCTCAACCACTGCGCCACCAGGGAAGCCCATGGCTATGGTTTTTTTCCATTTATTTAACTCTCTGTTTTTCTCTCTCCCCAGTAATTTTACGGGCCCTGAGGGGAGAATTCATGTTGTTTTTCATTAAATTTACTCAACAGATACTTATGAGGCACCTACTCTTTCCAGGCACTGGGGATTCAACAGTGAACCAAACAGACACACATCCCTGCCCCAGGATGGTCCCAGTGTAATGACTGGAGGCTTTTACCATGTCAGTTATGGCCTGTGTTAGAAGGTGCTTGATGCTGGGAAGAAAAGCAGTATATGGAAAGGGGTGAAGGCAGTGGATTTCAACCCGGGGAGCTTCTGGAAATGGGGCATGGGCTCTACTCCTGGCCAATCAGACTCTCTGGGGATGAAGTTCAGGTTTTTAAATAGCTCACCAGGTGATGTGAGAATGGGAATGGGGGGGTGGTTACAGTTTAAATATGGCGGGAAGGAAAGCTCTGTGGGGAAAGTGACATTGAACTCACTCACTGCTGTGTCTTCACAGCCTAGCACCATGCCTGACCCACCCATACTGGGCACTCAGTATTTGCTGGATAAATGAAAAAAAAATTACATTTATTTAACCAATTGAAATACTGTTGACCATACAAAGTATGGGTTCTGTCTTTGGTTTACAGCCCAGGCCTTCCCGTGTTTCCTCCAAGTTCATCTTTTGATGATTTACCCAGAGTTTCTTTTCATTTTCAAAGGGGATGTTTCTTCCAATAACCTTTTCTCTTTTCTTTTCTTCCAAGGTAGTTTCTTTTCTTTCTTTTTCTTTTTTCCCTGTTCTGTTGGATATGATATCGGTAAAACCTAATTAAAATGAACTGGCGGGCTTTACTGCATAGTGTGAATCTAAAGAATTTATTGCTACAGGAGAAACCATTACGGTCTTTTTGTCATCTAATTTTAACAGTCTGTAGATATTGGGACTTTTTGTGCCCCCTTAATTGCAATTTTTCTCCCAAATGGTAGGTCAAATATAACTTTTGGCTTACATTTCCTGCTCAGGTTACATCCCAACTCTGTTAACTGATATTAATTATATATAGTAACAGAGTAACATAGCTTAATTGAGCTATCAGGCTTCTAATGAATTCATATTGAGATTTATCATTTAATTAAAAAGCAAAGGGGAAAAAAAGCAAAGGGAAGGTGTTCAGTTGTTTCTCCCATTGGCCCCCATTTCCTGCATTTAAAATCTCCTCTCTTTAGCTTGTGGAATTGTATGGATATTCACAAACGTATTCAAGGTATATAGATTAAAAAGGAGAATGCACTGGATCCCAATTACTTGACTTCCTAGTAGGTCTTAAAAATGGATTCAGATTTGGTGGCAATCGTATGACGCTTGATTAACTATCAATTATGTTTTATGTTTTTACAAAGCTTGGTAAGGTCATTTTCCAAAATGATTTCTAGGTCTGTATATCTGAACCAATCTGAAAATCTAATCAGAGGGGATCTAATACCGAAATACTTCAGCTTTACTGAGAGGCAGAGAATAAATTTTTCTTGTAAACACCATTTCTTATATGCTATGTGCTCCTTTAAAATTCACACTGCATTAAAAAAGCTGCCTTCAAGCAACACCTTTTATGATAACTGCATTTTTAAGTATGCAAGTGTAATGTTGCAAACCTGTAAATGGAGGGCAGTCAGTCTTTTACTGATTCAGAGACTGGAAATGTATAATATTTTCTGTATTTAGATTGTAGAGTTATAGTACATGTTTTTAAAAAATTGAACAGTATTTTATATGAAGATAAAATTTAAGTACCTCAATGTTTACTGCAGTTCAAAGAAAGAGTAGTATTTTCCTGCACTTATTTTATTTTTTTATAAATTTATTTATTTATTTATTTTTGGCTGCGTTGGGTCTTCGTTGCTGACCGTGGGCTTTCTCCAGTTGCGGGGAGCCAGGCTATTCTTCATTGTGGTGCGTGGGCTTCTCATTGCAGTGGCTTCTCTTGTTGCAGAGCACGGTCTCTAGGCCTGCAGGCTAAAGTAGTTGTGGCTCGCGGGCTCTGGAGCGCAGGCTCAGTAGTTGTGGTGCCCGGGCTTAGTTGCTCCGCGGCACGTGGGATCTTCCTGGACCAGGGCTCGAACCCGTGTCCCCTGCATTGGCAGGCGGATTCTTAACCACTGCGCCACCAGGGAAGCCTCTGCACTTATTTTAGACTTAGCTATGTCTAAGGAGTAACCCAAGTAGGATAAATGAAGGCAAAAAGGATTCAGTATCAAAATAATTTTTTTTAAATTGAGATATAATTGATATAACATTGTATTAGTTTTAGGTGTACCTCATAATGATATTATATATATATATCTCATATATATTGCCAAATATGTTATATATAGATATATTGTAAAATATATATACATGTTGCAAGTGATATGTAAATATATGTTAGCAATATGTATATGTTGTGAAATGATTACCACAATAAGTTTAGTTAATGTCCACACATTTTTACAAATTTTTTTCTTGTGATGAGAATTTTGAAAACTTACTCTCTTGTTAATTATAGACACCATTACATCTCTAGGACTATTAATCTCATAACTGGAAGTTTGTACCTTTTGACCACCTTCGCCTGTTGACTCCCCCGACACACACACCCCCAGCCCACTTCTGACAACCACCAATCTCTTCTCTGTGTCTTTGGGGGTTCTTTTTTGGATTTGTAAGTGGTGTTCAGATGGTGTTTGTCTTTCTCTGTCTGACTTATTTCACTTAGCATAATACCCTTAAGATCTGTGTTGTCCCAAATGGCAAGATTTCCTTCTTTCTTAAGGCCGAATAATACTCCATTGCGTATATCCCATAGTTCCTTTATCTGTTCATCCATTGATGGATATTCAGGTTGTTGCCATGTCTTGGCTACTGTAAATAACGCTGTCAGAATAAATCTTAAGTTTCTATAAAAATAAGCTCAGCGATTGAGCACCCTTAAATTCCAAGTATGAAGTAGCTATTCTAGGGGGTGTTGGTGACTCTTTGAGCCTCCCTGGGCCTCAGTTTCTCTTAACTGGTTTTCCTGCACAGAGTCCTGTGAGCTCATCACCACTTGGGGCTGTCAGGTCTGTGCACACATGTGTATGTCTATGCATCTGTCCTTTGTTTGTCTGAGAAGGAGCCTGGTGTTCAATCATGCTATCATGGTGTCAGTTTTATCTGGAGGGAGGAGAAATAAGATCATGGAAGTGACCTTAAAGGTCTAGTGTAACTCTTGTATTATATAGATAAGGAAGTAGAGATCCAGGGAAGTTGGGCAGTTTGCCCAAGGTCATGTAGCTGGTTGCGACAGAACAGGGAATGGAGCACATATCTCTTGACTTCCGGCCAGGTATGGCATGGAGGTCATGCACCCAGGCTCTGGAAACTAGGGGCTTGAACGTGGATGGTGGCTCTGCCACTGGCTGGGCACCTTACTTCTTTGCTTCCATTTCTTCACTTATAAAATGGGGATAATAATAACTCCTATTTCGTAGGGTTGTTACTGTGAAGATTAAGTGAATGATATTACGTGTAAGATGCTTAGAACGGTGCTTGGTACATAGTAAGTACTCAGTCAATAACCATTGTTACTGTCATTAACCTTCCTGTTCCATTAAACCACGTTAGTCTTGTCCAATTTCAGATTTACCATTTGTGTCTGTTTGTCATTGTTTTCATTTCATTTCTTCCATTGGACCTATCTGTTTACAGCTCATTATAACTGTAGTGTGCAATGTGATACATTAGCTTGCTAGTCACATAAAAGTTCAAGGTGGTTTGGCAAGTGCCCAGAATTCCAACCACCTGTTGTAACTGTTGCCAAAATACGATAGATTTTCATTTCCCAGAAGTTGTTCCACCGAGGGTGCAAATTATTAATATGACTTTATGTCTTTAAAACATTTTTTTTTTACCAAAGCACATATCATGTTTCCCACCTGTTCCGAGAAGCTGAGCAGTCACGTGGGTCTTCTTGTTCCTGCCTCTTGAAAAAACATTAAAACAGTGGCAGATGTGCCAGTGGCATCACCTGAAATGACTTTCTGAGCTAAACCTGCATGAGACAGAGAAGATAATACGATTTTTTTCTTCTCTCGCAATGCAAGGAGGCGAAAGAGCGATCCCATCACGATGGGGTACTTTGCAAATCGGGAAGCGATAACAGTGAATAACTTTCTACTTTCCGCAATTTGTGTGGCTGTTAACGATTGATGACTTGTTTTAGGACGGGCATTATCAGCTGCAGCGGGACCCAGACCTCTGGACCCTTTCTGCATGCTAAGTTGAAGCAGTGTGTTACCTACCCTTGAGGATAAACTTCTAACAGCAGTCTGGGTTAACGTTAGGGAGGAGATGTTAGCCTGTGTTCTGAAGATCTGGGAGGTTTCAGACACATTGTAATGTATATTTTCATTCTTGCTCTTGGGAGACACAGCTGCAGTTAGGAACAAACACCTTGTAAGAGCTGTTCTGTAATAACCGTTTCTGCCACCACATCCAGATGTGATCTGATTCCTACTGGATTCCACACTGGAGCAAGCCTTGCTGTGATGGAGATGCACTGCGGGTCGCATCCTGTCCCTTGGGACGTTACCACATTCCCCCGACCCAAAAGCCTGTTAGAACAGGATTATATCCTTGTCGTAAATCACAGAATCATATAGAGTGTTCCCTAACAGCTTTTGCAGAAGAGACTCTAGGGAACAGTTCATTAAGTATAAGTCAAGTGAGACCTTCTACCATAATTTCAAACATGACTGCAGACAGCAAGCAGTTGTGTATTTTACGTACAATAGCGACACTAGGCCTGTATTTATTTGTAGGTGGAGGAAATATTCAAAATCCATTTTTTTTTTTCTGGGAACATTACTGTGTCAGTGTTGGATATTGTTTTCTACCAAGAATCAGATGCTTTTTTTTGGTCCCCGTCTCCTTGTTGTCTCATTTCTTCCTCACAAAATAAAAATTGCCCTTCTTTCTCCCCGTAAGCTGACTTGCAGATTCAGGTAGCAGTTGAGATAGAAGTACCGTATCGTATTTCCAATTAACTCATTTAATTAGATAAGGTGAATTAATTAGATTTTTTGACATGTCTCTTATTAAAGTCTAAAATATTTGCTCTTGGAATTCCCAGGTACCGTGACTTGGGAGCTTTTCTCAGTTTGCTCCTTGATTCAGGACTGGTGTAAGACGTGTCATTTGAAGCCTGTCATTTGAATTCCCCTTGGGGGTATAAAAGTGGCCTAGTGATTTTTCAGATAGTGGAGCATAAATCAGCAGGCCCAGGGCATTCCCTGGTTATCACCAGGCTCACCAGCAGAAGACTGGATTAAGCATTGCTCTGTCCACACACAGCAGATGAGATGGTAATCTAAGGGCTTGTTTCCATCACGTGTGGATGGACTCTCTGAAGTTTCTTTCCCCCCCTCTATTCTCTCACCCTGTATAATTTTAGGTGTCTGCAAGCTTTGAGGGGCCTCCTTATGTCCTGTCATTGAGGGCCTGGGGAAATTCTGGAATTTAGATCGGGGCAGTTTTAAATCGTAGATCATTCTAAGATCTTGCATTATAATTATTTAGTTTTTGTCTCTCTAGGTGTATTCCTGGGTATAGCTGGTTCATTCTCCTCTGTACCCCAGAGCTCACCCGCCACTGCAGTAGTTGGATTGATAGGTGTTTAGTTAAATCTTACTGCATTTGGTTAGCCCATTGTAGTTCTTTCTTTGGTTTAGAAATTCCAGAACCCAAACAGATGGAGGTAAGACTATGGCATATTCTGGAATTTTTCATCTTTTAAAAAATTTTTTAGTTTTTAGTGTTTTAGTTTTAGTTTCCTTTAGTATCTGTCTTTTTCAAATATAGATGAAGGGGCCAGACCAAAAAATTTACTGGGATCAAAGTACATAACACCTCGTTTCATGGTGGAAAAATACCTGATAGGCTTTCTCTGCCATTTGACTCCAAACACCTTTTTTTTTTTTTTTTTTTTTTGCGGTACGCGGGCCTCTCACTGCTGTGGCCTCTCCCGTTGTGGAGCAACAGGCTCCGGACGCGCAGGCTCAGCGGCCATGGCTCACGGGCCCAGCCGCTCCACGGCATGTGGGATCCTCCCGGACTGGGGCACGAACCCATGTCCCCTGCATCGGCAGGCAGACTCTCAACCACTGCGCCACCAGGGAAGCCCAACTCCAAACATCTTTTGATCACAGAGTTATTTGGATGTTTCATACTTTATGTTCTACTTGGACTTAAATCCGTAAGTCTTATCTCAAGACTTGTGTATTTGTTTTTTTATCTGTTTGCCTGGTATTAGCACAACACTGAGCGTTCAGTAGCCCCTCTAGAAATATTTGTTGAATGAGTGTCTTTTGGTCACGTGGCCTGTAAGTGCAGAAAGGAAGACTTTTGGAACTTAATAGACTTCTTTCCTTTTGTTTGGAATAAGCAACCCACAGGGGATGTTGAATAGAAAAAATAGGTTTACAAGAATTTCCTTCCCCCGCCAACCACTTGAGGTTCAATATAATAGGAATGAAGTTAGAGATTCACCAAAATCAGGTGACGATTTGCAGCTTTGAAATAACTTGTGCCTTTGACTGTCACTTTAGCTATGAGTAGGTTCCCGGTCATAATTCTGTAATATCCCAAAAAGCCTGCTTTATGGACCTTGAACTGCACTCTATTGTCTAAGGCCTCAGTTCTTGGCCAGGTATAGTTTCTATTGCTTCAAAGCTCACTTCCTCCTGGAGTGCAGGCCAAGAGAGTGAAGTCCTTGTAGAGACTTGTGGTGGACCCTCCAGGCAACTCCACAAGAGAAGAACCCTCTGATCACTCCTTTGGTGTTTCGACTGCCCCCTCCAAGAAAGGGACCAACTGTCCTGGTCCCTGGTACCAGGACCAGAACCTCCGTCCCCATTGTCTGTTGATGAACGGGACACTGCATGCTGTGCTCAGCCAGCTGCTCATGGTGCCATCAGCTTTCCTGGAATCTAATCCCATCGCAGGGACCATACAGAGGAGGCCCAGGGGTACAGTTCTGCGGCCTCATCCACCAGAGGCGGCTTCCCACAGGTGGGCTGCAGCTTCCCACAGGTGGGCTGCAGCTCCCCACAGGTGGGCTGCAGCTTCCCACAGGTGGGCTGCAGCTTCCCACAGGTGGGCTGCAGCTCCCCACAGGTGGGCTGCAGCTTCCAGGGTTCATCCCTAGGCTACTTCGTTCTTTTTTACAGGTCTTCTGTTGCCACTTACGTCTCTGCAGAGCAGCTCCTGGCACCTCGCACTCCCACTTGACGAGGATGGATTTTACATACCTCTTTTTCCTGGGTACTCTCTAGCTGTTAACAAGGGACCATCAGAGGCCTTTCTTTGTGGCTGTCCACAAAAGCCCTCCCTGCAGTCTCAGACACCCCGCCCTACTCTCTGCTGCTTCCTTTTAGTCAGTCTTTTTTCAGTAACCCTCCCTCCCTCCTGTGAAGGCTGTGTTCACATGTGTGCACACGCGTGCACACACTCTCTCTTCCTGTTCCCTGATTCCCTAACCCTACGTCACCCCTCCTACTGCCATTCACATCAAGCTGTTCTAGCTCTTAAGGGTTCTTATCTCAGAAGCTCGAGTTTACATTTAACTTTTAAGGGAGAGCCACCCAAGGGCACAGCGTAAACCATAATCCAGTGAACGTTTGGGAAATTTTCTTTTTGTGATTGCAGATTGCAGAAGTAATATTTGAGCATTGTTCAAAGTGCAAACGTTATAGAAAGTGAAACTTACCTGTAACACTCATATATCATCTTGAACGGTTGGGTGTATATTTCTTTTTTTCTAGGCAGGTGACATATTATTTATTTTCTTGAAAATAGGATTATTTTATACACACACACATATCTCCTTCTTTGTATTTTTTTTTTTTTTTTTTGGTTGGTACGCGGGCCTCTCACTGCCGTGGCCTCTCCCGTTGCAGAGCACAGCACAGGCTCCGGGATGCGCAGGCTCCGCGGCCATGGCTCACAGGCCTAGCCGCTCTGCTGCATGTGGGATCTTCCCAGACCAGGGCACGAACCCATGTCCCTTGCATCGGCAGGCGGACTCTCAACCACTGCGCCACCAGGGAAGCCCTGTAATTTCTTTTTTTAATCACTGAATTATATATCCAGCATTGTGCCATGTCAGTACATATAAATATCTCCCTCATTTTAACAGCTATAAGGTATTCCGTTGTGAAAATAATTCTTTGATTAGGTTACAGTAGAGTATAAAATGTGGCATTTGACTCCTGATCACAGTCTGTCTTTCTGTATATTTACCCTCCATTCTTGGTCTGAGAAAAAGGAATATACTAAGTATACTTTTAGCATAGTGAGTTTTTTTGGGGGGGATAACTAGTTTAAATGTTCTGTTTTCTCAGTTGTCCATACCTGTTTAAAAATCTATTTTAAAGGTTAAAAAGCCTTAGGATTTTAATTGCTTTTTTAAATATAAAAATAATATACAGTTTAGTTTGTCAATTTAACTAAAGGACCAAAGTCCATTAACCGAAAAGACATAAGTCTCATGTAAAGGAGTAAAGCTTTCCCAGAATGAGGACTACTCTGTGATTCAGAATTGCAGACAGTGAAATTCGGGGTGTGACCCCTTAAATAAGTGTGATTTGGAAAAGGTTTCTAGCACTACTTCACATAGTGCTTTCGAAATGTCTGTTTATTTTCTCTCTTGGCACAAGTGAGTACAAATCATAACTGGTTAGATGATGTCAAAGTCTGGGACCAGGGTAGAGAGTGGGTCTTACTCTGATTTGATCAAAAGCAAACAAAGCAAAAGCAAATGGAAAAAAAAGTTAAAATTTTCTCATTGTGGGACTAAAATGCTACATGCTGAATTTTCACTTTCTGATTAGAACTGACAGTTAAACAGATATGATTTATGTCTTAGGGGTCAGGAAGAAACTGTCAAATTTTAGTTTGACTGTCGTTTTCTCTGTCTTCTCCATTTTTTTTTTTTTTTTTTCCTTAAGCTTGGCTGTATTAATCAGATAGAAGCCACTGTTTGACATGTCCTTCTGTGGTGTTTGTAGATTAAGTCAGAACCGTGCCAAAAATCACTTGGCATTTTTCCGGTGGAGCAGAAATGAACCTGGTTCATTCCATCTCAACAGCTTTACCCAAATGGTTTAGAGTAGACCTGCCTGATTTCAAAAAGGAGGGCTAATGTGGGGTCTGGTTTAATACAGGTGCCATTTTCCCCCCTTCACCTCCAGGGTTTATGTTTCCGTGAACATTGGCTTTAATTTACCCCAAACAAGCCTATGAATGGCCTTGCTGTAGTATCTGTTGCTGATTTCAACTCCCAAGTAAGAAGCCAGGGAATGTTTTCTTTCTCAGCTCAGCAAAGAGGGGAAGGGGGCTCTTCTGCAGTTGCTTTTCGATGCATTTACTTTCTACCTGCTGGCTTCAAACAGTATTAATTTTTATGTGCTCCTTGTGCATTGTATTTAATTAAAAGCAGTTCTATTCGCAGAGGTACTTGTATGATTTTTTTCCCTGAAATGAATAAAACAAATAGGCATCTGGTATTTGTTTTGTATAATACAATCCCCATAAAATGAAGAGTAATGAAACATAATGATCTGTAAAGGCTTGTTTTGTAAGCCTGAGAATGGGCTTGTTTCTACCAGCTTTTTAAGTTCTACTCATACAATAAAGAATCCCTTTGTACATTAATACATAACAACAATAACAAGAAAAGCTTCCCAATTAAACGCATGAATCCAACTTATCTTTTATTAAACACATTTTTCTTTCTGTTATAGTGTGGATGACAAAAGTTTGTCATGTGTTTACCTAGTTTACCTAGTTTTCTCTGTAGGTAAACACATTGGTCTGAATATTAGGAAATATTCACTTCCTGTTTGATAGTCTGTTCAATTGGTATAGCTATATTTATTATTTTTTCCCCATCATTAAAGAAACAATGTTATATCAGGTGTTGATTTTTTTTGTGTGTGTGTTCTGGTTAACTGGGTTTTATTGGTTTGTTTTTTTGTTTGTTTGTTTGTTTTGTTTTTGATTTTTTTTTCAGGTCACAGACCACTCTGTAGATCCTAAAACCTTCCTTTCAAAAAAGTGCACGTCAAACTTTTGCATACATTTTGATAGGGTTTGCATATTTTCTGATCTTTGGGTAAAGACCCCTGCCAATGCCTGATAATTATTTTGAAAACTGTAGTTATAATCTGAAGCTAAGGGACTTCCCTTGGTGGTCCAGTGTTTAAGACTTTGCCTTCCGATGCAGGGGGTGCAGGTTCGGTCCCTGGTCGGGAGCTAAGATCCCACATACCTGGTGGCCAAAAAAAAAAGAAACCCAAACATAAAACAGAAGCAATATTGTAACAAATTAAATAAAGACTTTAAAAATGGTGCACATCAAAAAAAAAATATCTGGAGCTAAAGTGTTACCTTCAGTATATGAATATCTGATGAAAGGAATTTGCTCAATGGTTTTGCAGCATTGGATTTCATTTCAGGGTTGGGCTTCTTTCTAGGAGTGGAGGAGTACTCCTGTCTGAGAAAAAAAACCCTCAGATTTTGGGAAGTATAAAAATTATTAATTCAGAGGTGGATTTGCTGTCACATTGGATGGTAGTGCCTATATCCCTGGGGGCTCCTGTTCCCAAGACTGTTTTGATTGTTCCTGTCCACTGCTGGGCATGAGCCTTGAAGTGGTGAATTCATCCTCTGAGGTTGTGTGTCCATTGCTGCAAGAAAAAAAGAAGCAGTAACAAAATCATGCAGCGCAGTATTTCACAGTGACAGTTTTATGTGGTTGTGTGATGCTGCGGAGTATTGTGTGTGATATCGACCCTTTTCTTTTGAGTCAAAGCCCAGGGTTTTATTGGAGAAGGGAGGCTTCAGAAATAACTGAGTCTACCACAAAATTAAGCCCCTAAATAGTTATCCCATTCTGTCTATTATTAAACTAATTGCTTACAGGAAGTAGTAAAGTACATATATCTATTATATAGTACATACACTTATATCCAGCTTGAGTAATGATTTCTAATTCTAGACTTCTAACCCTTTTTTACCTTACCTTTTGGCACTGAAATTATACTGACACATTCATACTATTGTGAGTGCAGGTGAATTAAAAAGACTTAATACTTGGTTTCTCTGTTGTCATCTACTGGAGAAAGAATAGCTTAAAATAAGAGCATCAGTTCCTCATCCAGAGGGAGGCTGAATATTCCAATTCTAGATCGGCAGTTACTTTGTGTGCTTATTTGAAATACCATTTTTGAACATACTTGGCAACTTAAAGTACCCAATTAGAAAGCTCTGTGGAAAGAGGAAGTCTGCGGGTGTGCAATTAGTCCTTAGGATTCAGAGCATTTCCTTTATGTGTGGAAGGCCATAATATGAAATCACTGGACACAGTAGCTTTATGCCAGGAGCTTAGAATAGAAGGCATTTTCAGGATGGATTATTTCTGTACTCTGGCTCTTCAAATGGTTTACCTAAAGAGGCTTCCAACTCTGTAAAACTACTGATGGTGTGAAAAAAAATTTGGTTCTGTGCTTTCACAAAATTTTAGGTAATTGATAGCCATAACTAGCCATGTGATGAACAATATACAACCATTATACAAGAGTTGCTTAAGTTCCTAGACGCTTTATCTGATTGACAGCCTCACTCCTCCCACCTTGTATTTTATTTTTAAAGAGATAAGGGTTAGGTGCCAGAGAATTCGCCAGATATGGTATTGTTCCTTACAAAATAATTCAGTCTCACTGGGTAGAGCCAGATGAGCTGTACATTCTGAGATTATTTATAGTGTGTATGATAGACTCCAAACACACACTAAGCATTTGATAGCTTTCCTTATTTACAAGTCAGATTCACCTAAGGGATATTATTCTTTTATTTCTCTGGTGATTGAACTGTTCCTTTAAAATAGATCATCAGGGAAGATATAGAGTGACACAAAATTTGTTGGCGGTGAAAATGCAGGACAGATAAGCCTTTTCGTTTTAAATGCTTTGCAACGGAAAAGATTCATTTTATTTAAGTAAAAACACTGCTTTTTGCCTTAGTGAAGTCACATACACACCTGAGTAACACAGTATAGCTACGTATATGTGAGCATGTGTCTTTTATTTGCCAATTATATAATAGATGCCTTTCATTAAAGTTTGCAGGAAAGTGAATGTCTATTAAGCAAATCCTTTTTCCCTGTAACTTCTGTTGTAGAAATGGTGTTGTCTTCCACTCAGCTGTGAATGTAATGTGTTCTCAGGTAAGAATACCAAGAAGAAAGAAAGAAAGGCGGGGGGTGGGGGGAGGGGAGAAGAGAGAAAAACCCTTTCAATACCATAAATATAAAGGAAACATGAACTTTCCGATGAAGCTTCTGACTGATGCTCAAAGTATAGACTGTCATAGTGTCATAGTTAAGCTATGGTGTATGACTTTAATAATAAAATGGTGACACACAGTAGTATCCCAATTCTGAAGGTGTTGCCCTTTTTCTTCACCCTTCCTCCCATTGTTCCCTTGGGAGAGAGAACCGTCACCAAGGATTTAAGCTAATAGGTTATTTTGACAGCCTCAGCATCCGTGTCTCTGTACTGTATAAACTTGACCTCCAAGTGTTGTTTTAACTTGAAGATGTAAGTTGGATATACTCACCTCTTTCAAAAAACATTTTCTCCTAACCCTTCACCAGTTTGTTCCAAGATCTTTGCGTGAGGAGTGCTAGTGGGTGATACATAATGCCTAGTGGTTGAAACACCCACACTGTTGGCGATAGAATCTCATCTCAGTTCCTTTCAATTAATGTCGATTGTGGTGCAATGTGGATTGTAGAAGGCCCTCCTTTGGGCCCCCAGCCTAAATACCTGACATGGATTAAACACTAAGTGTGTATCATCGGGAGGGAACTATGCTTAACACACGCCGTCTCATCTAATCCTTGCAAAGGCTCCGCATGGTATATATTAGGCCAGTCTCTATTTTACAGGACAGGGAGGCTTAGACTTGTTAAATGATTTGCCCAGAGTCACTCAAAGAATAAGGCAGGGTCAGCGTTTGACCCCAGCTCAGATTGGGCTCTGGACCCTGGACGCGTAACTAACACCACACCCCAGGTCTCAGCCTGGGCTGTGCTTTCAGAGTCATCCAGGGACTTTGCAAAATACTGATATGCAAGGATTCAGCATCTCAAGGAGCTGGACTCTGGGCGTCTGTGTCTTGAAGGTTTCACCAGTGACCCTGATGCTCTGTCAGGCAGCCTTGACAATGGCTGAATTCTGTTTAACATGCCCAGTTTAGTTTCTTGCTTGGTTGTTGAACTGCTGAACAAAGGTTTGATCCCCACGATCTTGGAGCCTATAGTCAGGTCAGGGAGATGGATGCAAGGTGCTTGGAGCCTGCAATGTGCCAGGCTCGTTCAGAAGTCTTTAAATTTCAAACTTGGTTCTTAGATGACTCAAGTTCAGAGTTTAGCTAAAGGCATTGTTTTATACCACAAGGAATTTTATCAAATGATATACTTACTGTAAGGGGGAAAGTCTTTCTCTCCATCTGCCAAATTCCACCAGTTCTACTACTGATTGGTCTTGCCAATCAGCTCTAAGAGGTACAAAAATTTCTTGAGCCATAAGTACTGTACTCCATTGCATATCCTCGTAACACAGATTAAAACACTGATTGGAAGAGAAGTTTAATCATTAGTGCTACCCTCACTCTTCTGAGATTTCAGGTTTCCTTCCCTCACCACCAACTTAATTCTTTGTTCTCTGCTTTCAATTTCAGAAGAACTTTGGAATGTGTGAGAGAAATTAAAATGAAGTTGGGAGAACCAGCAAACATGTCACTGGTGGTGTGGATATAGGGACAACTTGTGAGAAAGTTATTTGAAGCTGGATTATTTAAAATGTGGTCAGCTCATTATGCAGTATTGTAATTACATTTCGCTGCAAATGGGGTCTTGCACTGCATTTTCTGTAAGTTTGGAACTTTTCGGTTGAAGAGAATATTGACACCCACATTTTAAAAAATTAGCCCATCTTTTTCTTGCTAAAAGAAGCCATAGGCATCTGACAAAAGCTCCCTGTTTTAGCATACTCAGTCTTACTATGACTGTATAATGGTTTTCTTTCTGGAGAGTTTTATCCACATTGGTATGATTGAGAAACAGCAGATAGGTCTTATTGGGAAAAAATGGAGAATGTTTCAAATAATAAAGTCAGAAGATTTCTAGTTGTAATCTTAAGACATCTTCTCATGGTGTCTAGTTTTAGAAACAGATATTTTTCTGCCAGGTGTGAAGAACAATGCTTCTTAGGACAGTGGTGAGACTTACCACATGAGATTGTCCTTTTTTGCCTTGTATTATGGTGCATGATGTGAAGGTTTAGAAATAAACACACCTCTGGACACAACAGGATTCCGTTAAGACATTCACTATTTTTAATGCATTTTGCTATTTTGGGCCTGTCATGTTCTTTTCGCATGAGAAAAGCCACCCACTTGCCTTAGTTTGAGGTCAGATATAGCCCTCATTTCTCTATAACGGACTTGATGATGTTATGGTTTTAAAATAACTAAAAATTAACATTTCTTGTCCCCAGGATTATGATGGCAGCCCTCTATCATTTTTATGCTACTAATCACACTCCTCTTTTCAAGAACTACCCCCATCCCCTGGAAGTTAATGACATCACTTAATACACCTAAGTAATACCTGGCTGGAATCCTGTAATGTTTTGTTTTGTTCTCAGCTTTTGTGACAGTGTTAAGAGGAAGGCAAGTAGTGTAGAGGTTGGGCTGAAAGAGGAGAAAATGGAGCAGTTGGAATTCCCCAGGGACAGAGTAAGAGCTTGTTAATACATTAGTGGTGGGAGGGCTTGTGCAGAAGATACCACTGTACAATTAAATGGGGGCTATTAAAAGCACGCCTGCGTCAATTCATTACATGACAGTTGTGATTTCTTTGTAAGCTCCTTTCCGTTTTTCTCCTCCTGGGACTCAGGAGTGCAAAGACTGTCAGGGAAGAGCCACAGTCACTTAGATGCTCGCTCCCTCACTCCCTACCTTGGCTGATTGATGAAAACACTTCATGAGGGTAAAGCCCCCCCCCATACCTATTTTCATCTGTAGACAATGGGGATGAAGGTAGGGCATCCTAGGGGACCATCTGTTGCTGTGCTCCAAAGTGCACTAGGCTTTATAAGCAGATACCTGTGTAAAGAAATCTGCTTGGCGATAAAACCAAGTGAGTTTTGTGGGAAATTTTGGGTTAGAACCTTTTTACTCCAAAAGAACACTGAATTTTGTATTTGTCAATCTTATGGAAAAAACTTCAAAAATGTTTCTTTCTTAGGAAAATGATGTGTTTTAAAAATCAGTTGGAATCTGATTACCTGTATCACTTAGAACTTTAAGGCTTGAGTTTAGTGGTTAAGCGTGTTGGATATCAAACGGCGTAGTAAAGATTCTGACCTGGCATCTTTTTTTCATGTCACTTAACTATCAAAGAATATCCCACCTCCCACCGCCACCCCCCGCCCCGTTTCCTTATGGGTAAAACGGGATTCTATAATAGTATGTGTCTTATTATCATTGCTTTGTGAGATTAAATGAGATACAGAATGGAAAGCATTTAGCACAGTGCCTGGCACAGGATAAGTGCCCCCTAAATATTAACTACTTTTTTTTTTTAACATCTTTATTGGAGTATAATTGCTTTACAATGGTGTGTTAGTTTCTGCTTTATAACAAAGTGAATCAGTTATACATATACATATATCCCCATATCTCTTCCCTCTTGCATCTCCCTCCCTCCCTATCCCACCCCTCTAGGTGCTCACAAAGCACCGAGCTGATCTCCCTGTGCTATGTGGCTGCTTCCCACTAGCTATCTACCTTACGTTTGGTAGTGTATATATGTCCATGCCACTCTCTCACTTCATCCCAGCTTACCCTTCCCCCTCCCCATGTCCTCAAGTCCATTCTCTAGTAGGTTTGCGTCTTTATTCCCGTCTTGCCCCTGGGTTCTTCATGAGCTTTTTTTTTTTTTAGATTCCATATATGTGTTAGCATACGTATTTGTTTTTCTCTTTCTGACTTACTTCACTCTGTATGACAGACTCTAGGTCCATCCACCTCACTACAAATAACTCAATTTCGTTTCTTTTTATGGCTGAGTAATATTCCATTGTATGTATGTGCCATATCTTCTTTATCCATTCAACGGTCAATAGACACTTAGGTTGCTTCCATGTCCTGGCTATTGTAAATAGAGCTGCAGTGAACATTGTGGTACATGACTCTTTTTGAATTATGGTTTTCTCAGGGTATATGCCCAGTAGTGGGATTGCTGGGTCATTGGTAGTTCTATTTTTAGTTTTTTAAGGAATGTCCATACTGTTCTTTATAGTGGCTGTATCAATTTACATTCCCACCAACAATGCAAGAGGGTTCCCTTTTCTCCACACCCTCTCCAGCATTTATTGTTTGTAGTTTTTTTGATGATGGCCATTCTGACCAGTGTGAGATGATATCTCATTGTAGTTTTGCTTTGCATTTCTCTAATGATTAATGATGTTGAGCATTCTTTCATGTGTCTGTTGGCAATCTGTATATCTTCTTTGGAGAAATGTCTGTTTAGGTCTTCTGCCCATTTTTGGATTGGGTTGTTTGTTTTTTTGATATTGAGCTGCATGAACTGCATGTAAATTTTGGAGATTAATCCTTTGTCAGTTGCTGCATTGGCAAATATTTTCTCACATTCTGAGGGTTGTCTTTTCGTCTTGTTTATGGTTTTCTTTGCTGTGCAAAAGCTTTTAAGTTTCATTAGGTCCCATTTGTTTATTTTTGTTTTTTATTTCCATTTCTCTAGGAGGTGGGTCAAAAGGGATCTGGCTGTGATTTATATCATAGAGTGTTCTGCCTATGTTTTCCTCTAAGAATTTTATACTATCTGGCCTTATATTTAGGTCTTTAATCTATTTTGAGTTGATTTTTGTGTATGGTGTTAGGAAGTGTTCTAATTTCATTCTTTTACATGTAGCTGTCCAGTTTTCCCAGCACCACTTATTGAGGAGGCTGTCTTTTCTCCATTGTATATTCTTGCCTCCTTTATCAAAGATAAGGTGACCATATTTATCTCTGGGCTTTCTATCCTGTTCCATTGATCTATATTTCTGTTTTTGTGCCAGTACCATACTGTCTTGATTACTGTACCTTTGTAGTATAGTCTGAAGTCAGGGAACCTGATTCCTCCAGCTCTGTTTTTGTTTCTCAAGATTGCTTTGGCTTTTCAGGCTCTTTTGTGTTTCCATACAAATTATGAAATTTTTTGTTCTAGTTCTGTGAAAAATGCCACTGGTAGTTTGATAGGGATTGCATTGAATCTGTAGATTGCTTTGGGTAGTAGAGTCATTTTCACAATGTTGATTCTTCCAATCTAAGAACATGGTATATCTCTCCATCTATCTGTATCATCTTTAATTTCTTTCATCAGTGTCTTATAATTTTCTGCATACAGGTCTTTTGTCTCCTTAGGTAGGTTTATTCCTAGATGTTTTATTCTTTTTGTTGCGATGGTAAATGGGAGTGTTTTCTTAATTTCACTTACAGATTTTTCATCATTAATGTACAGGAATGCAAGCGATTTCTGTGCATTAATTTTGTTTCCTGCTACTTTACCATATTCATTGATTAGCTCTAGTAGTTTTCTGGTAGCATCTTTAGGATTCCCTATGTATAGTATCATGTGATCTGCAAACAGTGACAGCTTTACTTCTTCTTTTCCGATTTGGATTCCTTTTATTACTTTTTCTTCTCTGACTGCTGTGGCTAAAAATTCCAAAACTATGTTGAATAATAGTGGTTAGAGTGGACAACCTTGTCTTGTTCCTGATCTTAGAGGAAATGGTTTCAGTTTTTCACCGTTGAGAATGATATTGGCTGTGGGTTTGTCATATATGGCCTTTATTATGTTGAGGAAAGTTCCCTCTATGCCTACTTTCTGGAGGGTTTTTATCATAAATGGGTGTTGCATTTTGTCGATAGCTTTCTCTGCATCTATTGAGATGATCATATGGTTTTTCTCTTTCAGTTTGTTAATGTGGTGTATCACATTGATTGATTTGCCTATATTGAAGAATCCTTGCATTCCTGGGATAAACCCCACTTGATCATGGTGTAGGATCCTTTTAATGTGCTGTTGGATTCTGTTTGCTAGTATTTTGTTGAGGATTTTTGCATCTATGTTCATCAGTGATATTGGCCTGTAGTTTTCTTTCTTTGTGACATCTTTGTCTGGTTTTGGTATCGGTGATGGTGGCCTCGTAGAATGAGTTTGGCAGTGTTCCTCCCTCTGCTATATTTTGGAAGAGTTTGAGAAGGATAGGTGTTAGGTCTTCTCTAAATGTTACATAGAATTCGCCTGTGAAGCCATCTGGTCCTGGGCTTTTGTTTGTTGGAAGATTTTTAATCACAGTTTCAATTTCAGTGCTTGTGATTGGTCTGCTTATATTTTCTATTTCTTCCTGGTTCAGTCTCAGAAGGTTGTGCATTTCTAAGAATTTGTCCATTTCTTCCAGGTTATTCATTTTTTTGGCCTATAGTTGCTTGTAGTAATCTCTCATGATCCTTTGTATTTCTGCAGTGTCAGTTGTTACTTTTCCTTTTTCATTTTTAATTCTGTGGATTTGAGTCTTCTCCCTTTTTTTCTTGAGTCTGGCTAATGGTTTAACAATTTTGTTTCTCTTCTCAAAGAACCAGCTTTTAGTTTTATTGATCTTTGCTGTAGTTTCCTTCATTTCTTTTTCATTTATTTCTGATCTGATCTTTATGATTTCTTTCCTTCTGCTAACTTTGGGATATTTTTGTTTTTCTTTCTCTAATTGCTTTAGGTGTAAGGTTAGGTTGTTTATTTGAGATGTTTCTTGTTTCTCAAGGTAGGATTGTATAGCTATAAACTTCCCTCTTAGAACTGCTTTTGCTGCATCCCATAGGTTTTGGGCCATAGTGTTTCCATTGTCATTTGTTTTTAGGTATTTTTTGGTTTCCTCTTTGATTTCTTCAGTGATCTCTTGGTTATTAAGTACTGTATTGTTTAGCCTCCATGTGTTTGTATTTTTTACAGAGTTTTTCCTGTAATTGATATCTAGTCTCATAACATTGTTGTCAGAAAAGATACTTGATATGATTTAATTTTCTTAAATTTACCAAGGCTTGATTTGTGACCCAAGGTATGATCTATCCTAGAGAATGTTCCGTGAGCACTTGAGAAGAAAGTGTATTCTGTTGTTTTTGGATGGAATGTCCTATAAATATCAATTAAGTCCATCTTGTTTAATGTATCATTTAAAGCTTGTGTTTCCTTATTTATTTTCATTTTAGATGATCTCTCCATTGGTGAAAGTGGGGTGTTAAAGTCCCCTACTATGATTGTGTTACTGTCGATTTCCCCTTTTATGGCTGTTAGTATTTGCCTTATGTACTGAGGTGCTCTTATGTTGGGTGCATAAATATTTTCTACTGTTATATCTTTTTCTTGGGATTGATCCCTTCATCATTATGTAGTGTCCTTCTTTGTCTCTTGTAATAGTCTTTGTTTTAAAGTGCATTTTGTCTGATATGAGAATTGCTACTCTAGCTTTCTTTTGATTTCCATTTGCATGGAATATCTTTTTCCATCCCCTTACTTTCAGTCTGTATGTGTCCCTAGGTTTGAAGTGGGTCTCTTGTAGACAGCTTATATATGGGTCTTGTTTTTGTATCCATTCAGCCAGTCTATGTCTTTTGGTTGGATCATTTATCCATTTAAATTTAAGGTAGTTATCTATATGTATGTTCCTTTTACCATTTTCTTAATTGTTTTGGGTTTGTTATTGTAGGTCTTTTCCTTCTCTTGTGTTTCCTGCCTAGAGAAGTTCCTTTATCATTTGTTGTAAAGCTGGGTTGGTGGTGCTGAATTCTCTTAGCTTTTGCTTGTCTGTAAAGGTTTTAATTTCTCTGTCAAATCTGAATGAGATCCTTGCTGGGTAGGGTAATCTTGGTTGTAGGTGTTTTCCCTTTCATCACTTTAAGTTTGTCCTGCCAGTCCCTTCTGGCTTGCAGAGTTTCTGCTAAAAGATCAGCTGTTAACCTTATGGGGATTCCCTTGTATGTTATTTGTTGTTTTTCCCTTGCTGTTTTTAATATTTTTTCTTTGTATTTAATTTTTGATAGTTTGATTAATATGTGTCTTGACATGCTTCTCCTTGGATTTATCTTGTATGGGACTCTCTGTGCTTCCCGTATTTGATTAACTATTTCCTTTCTCATATTAGGGAAGTTTTCACCTATAAGCTGTTCAAATATTTTCTCAGTCCCTTTCTTTTTCTCTTCTTCTTCTGGGACCCCTATAATTCGAATGTTGGTGCATTTAATGTTGTCCCAGATGTCGCTGAGACTGTCCTCAATTCTTTTCATTTTTTTTTTCTTTATTCTGCTCTGTGGTAATTATTTCCACTCTTTTATCTTACAGGTCAGTTACCGTTCTTCTGCCTCAGTTATTCTGCTATTGATCCCTTCTAGAGTATTTTTAATTTCATTTATTGAGTTGTTCATCGTTGTTTGTTTCACCTTTAGTTCTTCTAGGTCCTTGTTAAATGTTTCTTGCATTTTGTCCATTCTCTTTCCAAGATTTTGGATCATCTTCAGTATCATTACTCTGAATTCTTTTTCAGGTAGGCTACCTATTTCCTCTTCGTTTGGTCTGATAGGTTTTCACCTTGCTCCTTCATCTGCTGAGTGTTTCTCTGTCTTCTCATTTTGCTTAATGTACTGTTTTTGGGGTCTTGTTTTCACAGGCTGCAGGTTTGTAGTTCGCATTGTTTTTGTTGTCTGTCCCCAGTGGCTAAGGTTGGTTCAGTGGGTTGTGTAGGCTTCCTGGTGGAGGGGTTTAGTGCCTGTGTTCTGGTGGATGTGGCTGGATCTTGTCTTTCTGGTGGGCAGGTCCACGTCTGGTGGTGTGTTTTGGGGTGTCTGTGGACTTATTATGATTTAATGGATGGGGTTGTGTTCCTGTCTTGCTCATTGTTTGGCATAGGGTGTCCAGCACTGGAGCTTGCTGGTCATTGAGTGGAGCTGGGTCTTGGCGTTGAGATGGAAATCTCTAGGAGATTTTTGCTGTTTGATATTACATGGAGCTGGGAGGTCTCTTGTGGACCAATGTCCTGAACTTGGCTGTCCCACCTTAGAGGCACAGCCCTGGCAGCTGGCTGGAGTACCAACAGCGTATCATCCACACGACTCAGAATAAAAAGGAGAAAAAAAGAAAGAAAGAAAGAAGAAGAAAAAATAAAATAAAGTTATTAAAAGAAAAAATAATTATTAAAAAATTTTTTTAAGTAATAAAAAAAAAAAAGCGAGCAACCAAACCAAGAAACAAATCCACCAACGATAACAAGTGCTAAAAACTATACTGAAACAAACAAACAAAAAACCGGACAGAGAGAACCGTAGGACAAATGGTAAAAGCAAAGCTATACAGACAAAATCACACACAGAAGCATACACATTCACACTCACAAAAAAGAGAAGAAGGAAAAAATATATATACATCGTTGCTCCCAGAGTCCACCTCCTCAATTTGGGGTGATTCGTTGTCCCTTCAGGTATTCCACAGATGTAGGTACATCAAGTTGATTGTGGAGCTTTAATCCGCTGCTCCTGAGCCTGCTGGGGGAGATTTCCCTTTCTCTTCTTTGTTTGCACATCTCCTGGGGTTCAGCTTTGGATTTGGCCCCGCCTCTGCGTGTGGGTCACCTGAGGGCACCTGTTCTTTGCTCAGACAGGACGGGGTTAAAGGAGCAGCTGATTTGGGGGCTCTGGCTCACTCAGGTCGGGTACAGAGTGTGGGGCGAGCCTGCGGCGACAGCGGCCGGCTGGACGTTGCACCAGCCTGAGGCGTGCTGTGCGTTCTCCCGGGTGTGTTGTCCCAGGGTCACAGGACCCTGGCAGTGGCGGGCTGCACAGGCTCCCGGGAGGGGAGGTGTGGATAGTGACCTGTGTTCGCACACAGGCTTCTTGGTGGCGGCGGCAGCAGCCTTAGCATCTCATGCCCGTCTCTGGGGTCCGCGCTGACAGCCGCGGCTCGCGCCCGTCTCTGGCCCTCCTTTAAGCAGCGCTCTTAATCCCCTCTCCTCACGCACCAGGAAACAAAGAGAGAAGAAAACGTCTCTTGCCTCTTCGGCAGGTCCAGACCTTTTCCCAGACTCCCTCCCGTATAGCCGTGGCACACTAGCCCCTTTCAGGCTGTGTTCACGCCGCCAACCCCAGTCCTCTCCCTGCGCTCCGACCAAAGCCCGAGCCTCAGCTCCCAGCCCTGCCCGCCCCGGCGGGTGAGCAGACAAGCCTCTCAGGCTGGTGAGTGCCGGTCGGCCCTGATCCTCTGTGCGGGAATCTCTCTGCTTTGTCCTCTACACCCCTGTGGCTGCGCTCTCCTTTGTGGCTCCGAAGCTTTCCCCCTGCGCCACTTGCAGTCTCCGCCCGCAAAGGGGCTTCTAGTGTGTGGAAACCTTTCCTCCTTCACAGCTCCCTCCCACTGGTGCAGGTCCCATCCCTATCCTTTTGTCTCTGTTTTTTCTTTTTCCCTTCCCGGGTACGTGGGGAGTTTCTGGCCTTTTGGTAAGTCTGAGGTCTTCTGCCAGCGTTCAGTAGGTGTTCTGTAGGAGTTGTTCCACGTGTAGATATATTTCTGATGTATCTGTGGGGAGGAAGGTGATCACGTCTTACTCTTCTGCCATCTTGAGGCTCCTCTCCTCCCATGCACTCACTGTCATGGGCTCTTGCTCCAACTCAACTACTATTATTACCAATTTAATTTTAGGACCCCCACACTCCCGAAAAAAAGACAAGTGGTCTCATCTACCTATTGAAGGGCAAGACTGTGAGGAAGCTGAGACCTAGAGATGATGTATTAGTTAGTAGAAGAGCCAGAATTAGAATTCAAATCTGTGGACTTCCCTGGTGGCGCAGTGGTTAAGAATCCGTCTGCCAATGCAGGAGACATGGGCTTGATCCCTGGTCTGGAAAGATCCCACATGCCGCGGAGCAACTAAGCCTGTGTGCCACAACTACTGACACCGTGTGCCACAACTACTGAAGTCCGTACACTTAGAGCCCAGGCTCCTCAGTAAGAAAAGCCACCACAATGAGAAGCCCGTGCACCGCAAAGAAGAGTTGCCCGTGCTCATGGCAACTGGAGAAAGCCCGCGTGCAGCAACGAAGACCCAATGTAGCCAAAAATAAATAAAATAAAATAAATTAAAAAGAAAAATGAATCCAAATCTATGGCTTCCCATTGGACTATAGTAGCGTCTCCCATAGTATGAGGCTGCTCTGTATTTTGTAAAGGAGGATGTATGTGCCCTATTGAATTCTGCCTCATTTTCCTGGGTATTACACAGCTCATAGGGATTGTATGAACTTCTCCATTTGGCCTCAACCCCTTTTCCAGCCCCTATTATTACATATGAGGTATGATTTTTATATATTTAAGAATATAGTTTTAAGTTTTCCATTGCTCAGGTTCTTTTGGGGGCAGAAATCCCTGCTCTTTTGAAGGTATTATCATTGAGTTTTAAAAGAAGTACCTTCAGAGAAAAATTCATCCTTTTTGATTATGCCCGAGGCCTGCAGAACACCATTTAAACAAGTGATAAAAAAAAAAAGGGCAAGTATTTGATTAAAACCAATCTCCCCTTAAAGACTAACGTTTCAGTCTCCATCAGGCCTTCCTCAAGGGAACCTCAGTGTGTTTCGCTGATGGCCAGATCCAGTTTATGGGGAGGTAAAAGAAAAGGCAATTATTTAAAAAATTCATCTGTTAACTTACAGACTTGATATATTGTATCTAAAAAGTGATGTTAGATAATAGATGTCCCAGTGCTTAAATGGTTTTGCCATACCATCTTACGGGATAACCTGAACAAACTTTTTGGCCAACCCAGTACTTCAGGGAAATAGCTATTTCATCAGGTTTCAGAACGGCGTGAAGTTCTCATTGATAACTGGCGTTGACAGGTGAGTGACATTCATCAGCTGAATAACTGAGGAGGCACAGATGATTTGAACCAGTGGTGACATCCTCCATACAGTTTTCTGCATTGCTTTGGTGACTATCTGAGGTCTCTGCCGAATAGACACTGATATTCATGTTTCCAATTCAGATCATAGCATTTGCTATTTCCTTCCACGGCCTGCTGTAGCCTCTGCCGCTCGCCTCACCCCAACCTAATTTTTTCTCACCTTTATCTCTTTCAAGACTCGGCTATAGCAGCACCCCTGAGAAAGCGCTTCTTGCCTTCCTCTGTCCATCCATACTGGGTTCGAGACCCCTCTCTTTGGGGTTCCGTAGCACCTTACTCTTGCTGCTTCTCCTGGCCCTTACCGTGCAGTATTATAATTACATTAACATCATCTGTTTAGTCGTCTCTTTTTCCTATTAATCCTCCGGCTCTTTGGGGACAGAGACCCCTTTTATCTTTTTACGTAGTGCCTTGTGGGGTGCCTGATGGCAGTAGTGAATGTTCATTGAATAAACGAATGAATCACCTTCTGCCAAAACCTGGCTTCACTGAGTTTATGGGCCCTAGTAACCTTTTGTAAATGGAACTATTTTTATATAATTAGCCATTTCTCTTCTTCCTGTCTGCTGAAGTAATTTTTTATTTCCACGTAAATCTTGTTGTGCCCACTCCCCTCTGACTGCCTCCCAACCCCATACCCAATGTGGCTCATGCTTTATTTTACTTTTTAAATTTTTGGAAGGGTGTAAAGTACAAGAGAGAATATAATGTGGGCTAAATCCCAGGGCTATTCAACTCGACTAGACCCTTTTAGCCTTCCAGAATGTTGAGAAAGTAATTAGTGAGGGGGGGGGGAGTGTTAGAAGAAATGGCTACGATTCTTTGTATCCGAAAGAATGTTTCTCCTTGGTGATTGTCACCCTTCTGAATAAATCCTTAAGTAAAGTACAAAAACACCAGCGGGCCAAACAATGACCAGCGGCTCTCCCTTTGGGATTGCAATCCCTTGTATGGCTAAGTTCAGAAATGGGTTTCCTGTTCAGAGTTTTGATGAGTCATAATGTTGAGTGGCAGGGTAACCTTTGAACTTTCTGCTTTTTTGACATCAAAAGGAATTCTGCGCTTTACCAAAAAAAAGTTTTATTCAAGGAATTAATACTCTTAAGGCACAGAGGGAAATTAGCATCAGACTTGTGGACATGATGGAAAAATTAGTATCTTTCATTTGCTCAATTTCTTTGGATTATAGTTTTTTGTTTTTTAAGATGGAGAGGTCAGATTTCCCTAGGTTTTCAGTATGTTGCTTTTAATACCCATAAAATTATTTTTCCTGTGTAAAATTGGATTTGATGAAAGTGGGGTTTTTTTTGAATGACTTGAGTCCCCTGATTCTTCAGTACATCTAATGGTGTTCATTCTACTCACGAAAAATCTTGACTCCGAGGGACAAGTTTTTAGTAGCATTTTTATAGCATATGACAACTTTTATAGCAAAAATAGGAATCAGTAAGTGTGTGTGCTTTTAGCATAACTAAAACTTTTCGTCATGGAATTTAAAATCTTAACTCGTTTTGGCAGCAAATTTTTGCACATAGTAGGTTCTTAACATTGAATTGAATACATTTGGACTATTCTTTATGTTCTCAGTGTCTAAGCCATGTTTCAGTGTGTCCTTCACTTCACTCCTGAGTTGTTTTTTTCTATGCATTGGGAGATGTATCATGCTTGGCTTTCCTATTCTTAATTTTTAAAAAAGCTAAACACATCCATCGCTCAGCATTTCCTATTTATGAGAAAGAGTGATTTAAATTTTTCCAGCATGGTTTGATGTGATGTGTATTGTAACCAGAGGTCACTATTTGTTCATTTTACATTCTTCTTTACCCTCCATTTTTAGAAAAATGACTTATTTATTATGTAAAATGCCTTCCATAATGACCTTTGGGACTGAGATTTTTTTTTTCTAAAATGGTCTTGACCTAGGAAGGCTTATTATGAAAATTTAAAAATTTAATCAAATGCCCCTCATCCTTCAACAGATAAATAGTAAGGTCAGAAAGGGTTTGAAGGGAAACTTGTAGAGTCAAAAGGACTTAAAAGATTGACAACTTCTGTTTTTAAAAATGGGCAAGACAAAATCTTCATGTCTTGGGTGATTTGGGAAGCATCCTTGGGTGATAAAACTATAAAGAAATGCAAAATATGATGACTTAAAAGTAATCTATAAATATGTTGCCAGGAGTGCATAGAATGAACACTCATGTTATGACAGAAACATTTTGGTATTCGTTCGTATTCTAATTTTTAAAGAAAACACAAGTGAAATCAGATTATAGGCTATAGGTACAGATTTTAATTGTTGCTAATGTGACAGTGCTGAGTTCTTAACAAAAATATATGGAATATTTTCTGAGGTATGGACCTAACAGAGATACTAGCTAGAAAAGTGACCCTATTATTTTTTAAATTGTGAAGTAAATTTACTATCGCTTTGTTTGCTATTTATTACTAGAGTCTCTGTGTTAATTCTGATTTTATTGCTTTTCAGCATAACTAAGACCTAAGTCTTCTGCTGAATCCTGCTTGATTTTGTGATTTCTTTTGCTTTGGTCATTAGTTCTGTGTTATTGAGCAGCTTCACAATGCCATGCCTTGCACTAGGGCTACAGTGGTTAAATACAACAAGGTAACCCTGCTTCTAAGGCTCTCCCAGGACAGAGTCTTGAATAGTAAGTAAAAATAATGAGTAAGGATTCATTATTTTTGCTCTAAAAGTTTATAGCGCTCCATCTACAACGGCATTACTGGGGTCTATGGCTTTATGCATTTTGTCCCCATTTGGTGGGATTTTGCCCAGCGTGGTCTCAGCTGAATCTTCAACAGGGAAACCTCTGAGCTGGGCCCTAGGGGATTGTGCAGAGCCTGGTGGCAGTTGTGGACGACTTGTGAAAGCCTGAAGCTGGAAGCTTACTGCTCATGGGTGACCTTTTTCTTGTGTGGCACAACCCTTGGCATTCCTAACATACGACCTTGAAAGACAGTTTATTGCCTCTTAGGAATTCAGGACATCATCGGAATCCCTTGTTTATATTATTTTTCAAAATACAATAAAAAATGCACTTTTTGGAAGAAAACTGAACCTGTTTATTTAACTGCGATGGCTTGGACTTTTCTAGGTGTTGTTTCTTTAATTGAAAATTCTGCCTGGAAACGGATTTTTCGTCTCCCTTCCCTTCTCTCTAGTTTTAAAAGGGGGAAAATTGGAACATTGCTTTCCAAACATTTTAATAGAAACAATCCCCAGAGTGAAATCTATATGAAGTCTTTAATTATTTTTATTATTATTATTCTATTTTTATTATCCTATTAATAATTGTTGACTTCCTGCCTATAGGAAGTAAAAAACTACAGTATAATTTCCATTTGGTTGCACACTTTTGTAATCTAATTGCAAGATAAAAATAATTTCAGGAAATAATTAATTTTTCTAAAAGAGAGGTGTCTCTAGCTCCTAAAAAGTCTATAGGACCTTCATTCATCAGACACTTCTTTATAATAATAGTAGCTCATGTTTTTGGAGCACTTACTCTGTGCCAGGGATTGGACCTCCTGCAGGATCTACAAGGCATTCAAACTGCTCTTGGGCATGAGGGTGAATAACACAGCTTTTGGCCTCCAAATGCTCAAAGATGGAGAGTATGCTGTGGGGAGAGGGGTCGAGACAGACACATTCACAGGAGGAATAATTACTGAGTGATAACGGAAGTGCATGCAAAGCCTTTGAAAGTAACAGAGAAAGAGAGGGATACGCTGAGAACTCTTTAATGTTTACATTTGTTGTTAAAATTCATCCAAAGCAGCCAATCATCTCTACCTTCTCTGGCATGAAAGTCCAAAGTGATTACAGTGGATGAGGTTCAAAACTTCACCACTGACACCATTTCCTTTCCCTTCTAGAAGGGGAATGTAAAGGAGAAAGTGAAATTGGTTCTTGAAAGCGGGATACCTAACATTTACATTTAAAAGCGACCAAGTTTGTGTTTCGTGGATTTAGGGATCTTACAATTCTTGTATTATCAACTGGTGACTTTTCTACGAGAATCTTTTGGAATGATTTTATGTTTTGTTTCAGAAATATGCTTCCCTTGACCCTGAATTATGATAGTGGGGATATATAAATCTACCCCCAACCTAAAGCATAATGCTAGTTGTATTTATTTTCTCTTTTCAGTGTATAAAATGTAAAAGAATACAGAATAACTGCCGCATACAGTACAAATACCAACTCCTTCTTCAAAGGAACTTTGTTTAAATAACGAGAAACTGGGGTCCTTAGTACCGTTACTTAGTATACAGCATCCCCTCATTATAAACATTTCCCTGCCTCCCATGTACTCCTGAGGCTTCCTTAAGATGTATGGATTGGCTTCTTTTCCTTCGTATGGCGGAAACCTGAGAGTAGAGACACAACACAACTGAGGTTCCTAAAAGTACAGACGCTTGGGTCCAGCCAAGTCTTGATTCAAGTTAGAATTCCCTGGCTCTTTCCTTTGTCAGATGCAAACACTGCACAGCCTGGTGTCTCAGAGCCTAAGACTTTGGGTGCTTTGTGAAAGATTCTTTTTCAGATGCCCCTGGAAAGACGTTGCAGATAAAAGATGATTGGAGGTCCATTTTCTTGGTCAAGGTTAAAATAATAACATTTGTCAAATGTTAACCATGCCATTATATTTGAGAGGAAAAAAAAAAAACTTTCAGGAGAAAAAAAAATGCCCTTTAAGAGTGTGGGGGAATTGAAACCGCACCATCCCAGTCGTGTTTTATTGTAGTCATTGGAAATGAATGGGACTGGTATACATACCTACTGGAATGGATCGAAATAAAACGCCTACCCAGTTCTCCTCTCCCCGAGAAGCCCAACCTCCTGTGGTCCAGATTTTCATATTCCTCCCAATTTGCCCCAGAGCATGCTGTGGCCCTCATCCATCTTTTTTGCATTTAACAAAGTTGTAAAGGGATTTATATGCTTTCCATTAGTCTTAGCAAAGCTGCTGTCATGAATATTTAATAGAGAGTACAGTTTGTTTTTTTTTTTCTTTCTTTCCCAGCCCCCCGCCCCGACTTGCCCGTCTCTCTCGCCAGCCAGGAGCAATGTAAATATCTCAGCCTCGCACCCCTGGCCCGATCCCAAAGTGGCACTGGGCTCTCTCAATTCAAAGCCTTGACTCCGTAAGGCAATGACTGGCTTTTCTCTTTTTCCTTTTCTGCACCGGTTCTCCCTTCCTTGTTCTCTTTCGGTCTCCTCTCCCCTCTCCCCGCTGGAATTGCTGTCCGTTTCTCGGTGGCTTGGGTGGCGCGGGGGACCGGCGTGCGTAGGGCTCTGCTTCCGCCAGGCCTCCAGCGTCCTCCTCTCCCGCTGCAGACCAGCCGCCCCCTAGTACCCCCGGCCGGTCTTTTCCTTTGAACTTCACTGAAGCACAATAGCTGCCCTGCAACTTCGCTGGGGCTCCCTTAGATGCATTCCTGACACTTGCACGGGTCGCTGGTCTTTTTCTCTTTGCAACAGCAAAAAGGATGAATGTCTGGGACAGAAAATGACTTTTGAAGACGCTAAAAGATTTACCGTGTCTAGAGCAACCTCTGAACTTTGTGGTTGTTATCTCAGAAAAATGCACTTTTCCTACTGGTGGCTTAGATCATTTCTCATCCTTCTACCCTCCTTCCCTTCCTCCCCTGATCCCAGCGTTTACTTAGGGAATTTCCCCATTTGGTTCTCACCCCATCCCACCCTCCTTCCCTTCCCTTTTTTCCTTTATGCTTTATCTCCTCCTGGGCCCGGGGAATGAGAGGCTCATAAAGGCAAGGATCTGTCGGAGGGAACTGAAGAATTAAATCCTTCTCTGCAGGGGAAGGTTAAGGGCACTGGAGCCCCTTCTCCCTCCCAGTGAAGTCAGGCCTGTCTGAATGCCCCATCTCCAGGTACCTGCCCTAAAGGGTTGCTTGAAAGATTGGACCAGGAAATCCATACAAAATGTTTAATGTAGTATTTGACTATAATAGTTGCTCAATAAAAATCAGCTATATGTTATAATTAATGTCATTATACTCATTTTTCTGAAATTCCTCCTTGTGGTCTCAAAAATTTATGTGGGTTCTAAATCTTTACCATTTAATTCATTTTAGTAGAATGGAATAATGTTAGAGGGACTGAGCTAGATTCTATTTATCCTTTACATGTACAAATATAGCTTTTTTTTTTTTTTTGCATTGGTTAAAAAGCTAACGAGTATGAACGTAGAGTTTTCTTTATTGGCTTCAGACTTTCACTTTTTCTTTTGCACTTTTTCCATGTATCCTGGGCCTCTCCTCTCCTTCCTTCTACCTGCTGGATCAGACTTTAATCTTGGTTCTTTTTGATGTGATTTTACACACTAAGCACATTTTATAAAACCACAAAAGTAATCTTTCTTCCTGGCCCAGAGGGCAGAGTACTTCGCTGGTCATCATACCTCTCCCACTTCCTCTGTGTCTAACAGTAAAAACTCACTGTGCCTCCTCGTAATTTTAATTGCAGACGCTATTAAAAGATGTAACATCACAGCAACTACAGAGTTCCGAGTGATAGCTAATTTATCTTTTAGTTTCCCCAGTGAAACTTTTTGTAAATCTCATAGTGGAACCAGGCTTGTGTGTAAGTCAAATTTATTTTAGGATATCCAGGGGTTGTTTCTTACAGAGTGAGAAAAATTTGTTGCAGTTTAGAGAAGGTTACCAAGCAAATGCTTTAGGAGTCTGTGCTAGGCTGCCCTTAGGCTCTTATAGAATCATTCTGTTTGCCTTCCAGGGAGGAGACTCGTGGTAATGGTTACCTGATGAGTTCAGTGCATAAACCGTACGGATGCACATGGAGGAACTGAATGGGAACTCTAGTAAGCTTAATCTTCTGGAAGCTTATTCACCTACAAAAGCTAGAAACACATGACAGGCCTTGGATGTGAGTGGCTCCCTCTCTCTTGAATGAATGATTTTTACTAGATCCTGGATCTTAAGTGCTTATCTATCTCTGATGAACGCCTACCACCTTGTGCTTAATTGATGGGAGTATTGCTTCTTTTCTCTTCGGGTAACCTAAAATTTGAATCAGTTAGCTTGCAGGTAACCTTAGCTCACTAATTCATAGTGTAGTTGTAATCAACTAAAATCTCTGAAAGATTTCTACAAGGACTACTAATTATCCTCTTCTTTCCTGTTTGGTGGACTTAACTACATACATTTCTAGATTAAATTCCTTCTAAATAGATAAGCCCCCAAATTCCATCTGATGAGATAATTTTGGATTCTGCCCCTGAAATCTATCAGTTTCCTCTTTCTCAGCCTCAGGCTTCCCTCCAATTTAGTCAACATACCACTCAGGTCTTTGATGGCGATGTTGACAGAGCAATGGTAGGTAAGAGCCCTTCAGTTCATCTCTGTAGCCCTTCTTGCCTTGAGTTGACATAGGCCCATTAGTAGGTCCCTTTGGGTTAGTGTTCCATTAAGTGTTTTCCTCTCCGTTCCTTTATCATGCTATGAGGCTGACTGGAAAGATCTTTTCAAATGCCTTGCTAAAATCTTGACACGCTTGTGAACAGATGTTGGTATGATTAGGCTGGATGAACAGAAAACATGTATAGCCAGATCCGTCTCTAGAATAAACCAATTTCCACAATGCTTTTGATCTCTTCCCGTTCTGGTTTCTGTAATTAAGATTCTTCACTGCAAATAATAATTAATGTGATGTCAAGAAGTGCTGAGGGTCTGGTCACCGGGGACCAGGGAGGAGGGAGAGAAACAAAAGGGGTCTCTTCCTTGGTGTAAGTGAGAGTCTTGCTGGATCAGACAATTAGGTAACAATATAAAGTAATATAGAATAAATGCTAAATTATGAAGAGCAGATTATAGGCATTATGGAATGGGAAAAAAATTATAGGATGTAATTTCTGATGTCTTGAACGAATTTTAGAACTGTTTCATGCAAGGGTCTCTCCTCTATTCTGAGGCTGTTCACTGCCGTTGAAACTTTTCTGCTTTCTCAAAGCAATGATAACGGTTAACGTGTTCTAAGTACTTACTGTTATGTCAGGAGATTGGTCTAAGAACTTAACGGGTCTCAACTAATTTGATCCTCTCCACACACCTTTGAGGTGGATATGCTTCTTGACTTCATTTTATGGCTGAGGAAACCAAGGCGGGGAGGCTCATACCTGCCCAAAGTGAGCTCTGATTAATTCCTTCCTCCTTTTTGTTAGGAGGGTAGGTGGTGACAGGTGGGGTTGCATTCTGGGCGCGGGTCTTAATTTTTATATATATATATATATATATTTTTTTAAAGTATTTATTTATTTATTTATTTTTGGCAGCGTTGGGTCTTCGTTGCTGTGCAGGTTTTCTCTAGTTGCGGCGAGCGGGGGCTACTCTTCATTGCGGTGCGCGGGCTTCTCATTGCGGTGGCTTCTCGTTGTGGAGCACGGGCTCTAGGCTTGCAGGCTTCAGTAGTTGCAGCACTTGGGCTCAGTAGTTGTGGCTCATGGGCTGTAGAGCGCAGGCTTAGTAGTTGTGGTGCACGGGCTTAGTTGCTCCGCGGCATGTGGGATCTTCCCGGACCAGGGCTCGCACCCGTGTCCCCTGCATTGGCAGGCGGATTCTTAACCACTGTGCCACCAGGGAAGCCCGAGACTCTGAATTTTTAATTAGTTACCTACTTAACTGTGTAGGTAGGACCTTGGGCAAGTTGCTTCACCTGTCAGAGCTTCTTAGTTGTAAAATGGGGCAGGATTGTTTTCCGGATTTAAATACCTTCTATTCAATAGATGCTCAAGGAATGGGAACTGTTGTTTATTAAGAGCAATGATAAGAATATCATTATCACACGCTCCACCCAAAGAGACCTGTTAGAATTGTAGAGAAAAGGAACATGTCTGTCTTGCTAAGTTTTTAATCCCCAGTACCAAGTACAATGTTAGTCCTTTGTGGAATATTTGTGGAATGGATGGATGGAAGGACAGAATAGGACAGGGATCAGAAGCATTCCTGTAGCAGGCAGAGGCCATGTCATTTTCCAATGGAGTTATTCTTAGTCTTTCTCCTCATTTGTTCATCAAAACAGTCCTTTTCTTAGCCTTACCTTCCACCATTTGTGATGGTAATCGTCACTACCTGACTTATTTTTCTTGGGAAAACACAAGCAAACAAAGCTGTCTCTTTGAGATTTGTCTTGGAGATTTTAACAGTAAAAACTCACCTTATCATTAATTCCTGCCTTGTAATCCAGATGATAGTAAAGGACGTTGTACCATCACAGTGTGTCAACGCACACAAAGACCTATATAATTTTACCCCATATTAATACATTGTCTCAAGGAAGGTACTATCATCAGATGGCAATCTATAAACATGGCCCCTGAGACCAAGCGCTGGCACAGTTACTTATTCTTCAATTATTTATTCCATCCTAAAGATGGAAATGCTGACGGATACTGCAAAATGCACTACCTACTAATTTATAGGAATTGAGTGACGGGATCTTTGGCAGACTGAAGTAGCTTTTAATTGACACTACTTTTATGTATTTGAATTTCACACCTTAAGTATGTTTGCAACACCCACTTAGATGACTGACGTGAGAGGCAGTTTTGTTTATAAAAGCTACTTCAAAACAAATAAATTAGCATTTAGTCTGAAAGGGTCAGATTGCAAATGGAGGTTTTCAAACAGCCTCAGGAACATTCAAATCACATGCTTAATATTTTATATGGTTTTATATTTAGATTGGATATTTTACGTAAAGTCTTTTTTCCCTTTTTAGCACTTGGACCTCTTGAGATCCCTTTTCTAGCTGGTTTGGAGAGAACAGTTACACTTAGCCTCCATTTGCAGTAAGTAATTTCAGTTTAATTTACGTCAAGGGAGATTACCAGAAAGTTCCAGCCTTTGTGTCTTTTTCTCCACTTAACTGCATTGATAGGTACCATTCTTATGCTTCCAGTATATTATTTGTACATGATAAAATACGATTCCAATGAGTTTGCACTTAGCAGCCATAAAAGAGTTCGTCTGGACTTAAGTCCTGAAGTTTAAGAGATTATTTATATCTGTATTGATACTGGAATCCAAAAATGGAATCTTTCCCCGAAAGTATGGCTTTCTTCAGAGATCAGTTTCAATTTTTCTTAAATCAGTTATTTTCAGTTTTGATTTTTCAAACTCTTGGGTAATCCCCAGTTAATCTCACTTTCTAAGATTTCTAAAAGAAAAGTAATTTTAAAGTTACATTTGCTTTAAAATATCCTTATGCCAAGCACTGATTGATTTGAGGGGATTGATTACATAAACAAAAATCCTAAGAAGGAGAGAGAGAACTTCCAATATCTTAGTAGATATTTTTTGAAATAACCGTAATGCTTACTCTAGGTGTGTGTGTATGTGTACCTATACACATGTTCATTTATGGCACACACAAACACACATATAGAAATTTATGATGTGTTTTACGAATCTTGGGACTATCAGAAAAAAGTCAAGTAAATAAAATTAAAAATTTCAGAATATTCCTGGAATAAAAGTGCACCTTCAATGTTACGTTTCTGTATAAATCAAATTTACTGAAATTTGAAAACAATCCAAAGCTTTTATGATTACTTGAAACTTGAGGAGCAATCAGATACATCTACTTTTGACGAAAGTGACAATATGTAAATGATCATTTTTTCCTTTAAAGCCTCATTCTCATGGGTATAACAGATATGTAAGGCTATCATCTAGTTCATAAGGTTCTTGTGAGAATTAAATTAGCTAATATAGTACAAACCTTTGTAGTGGGCCTGAATTGTAGCTAACCTGTAGGGAAAGATCATTGAATTATTACATCATCACCAGAGGTAGACTTTCATCCTGGGTCTTAATCATGAATCATTTCCAAGTCCTGTGCATGGTACAGAGAGAGAGATTAAAATAACCCTTTCAGAAATGCCCGTGACATCGCTACAAAGAATCTTTCAACCCTTCTGTGACGTTTTTTCCTGACAGTGAACTTGACCATAGGTTGTCCTTTCTTGGTGTCCATTTGATTTCTGCCATACCTCTTTTCCTGTCTGTCTCCACTAACTCCCAATCTGTAGTCCTTCCAAATTCTCACTCTACCACCTGGACTTTGCCGAAGTGTAATTTTCACTCCCTTTTCAGCTACACAGGAAAATTTTGATTTGCAAGTGGGAAAGGGTGCTAGATTTGCGAGATTGGCCTCCAGCAGGAGTTCTGAGATAGCCAGTCCAGAGAGGAGGAAATGGAATCAGAATAACAAAACAGGAACAGACGGGAACTGGGCTGAAAATCACTTTAGCAGGCAGCTGTTAGGCACTGATGCTGTGGTCACAGGTGTGAGACCGCCCTTTGGTTCTGTTTGAAGAAACCTTCAGCTGAAAGTGATGACGGGTTGCTGCCTCACTTTGTGTAAAGTGTTACACGTGGGAAGTTCACCCCAGCTACAAAATCCTGACCAAGGCAAGTCATGGGCAAGCTTTCCCATGGGGAGATCTCCGTGGCTTACTTCCATCCCACTCGTGTGTCCTTTCTCATTCTCTCTTGTTTCATCACACTGTTTGCTTCTTCCAGCTACTCCAACCTGTGTTTCTCTGAGTAAGAGCTGCCATTTAGTGGATACTTGCTAGGAGCCAAATACAGTGCTGGCGGGGGGCATCCGTGGGGCAGTCCTTCCCAGCAGGCTATTTGGCCTTGTTTACATGGTGGCAGTGTCCCAAGAGGGCAGGAGTGGAAGCTGCAAGCCTTCTTGTAGTTTTGGTTTGGACTGAACAAATAACAACAGCAAAACAATAATAGTAATAATGCAAACAACTCTTCTAGGAAATTTGAGACAAATCTCTTTCTTGTCCATGGAATATCAAAAATATTTACCATTCAAGATTATTTAAAAAATCATTTTATAAGCAGTGTCTGTTGGTTTTCAGGCAAATGCACTAGGAATAACATGTTTTTGGAACACATTCTGCCACCTATAAAAGAGGCACTATTTTTTTCAGATACAGGTGTTATGCAAGTTTATCACTTCTAGTTTCTGTTTATCTTGAATGTTACTGCATTATCCAAACTATATAACATGTGGATAAAAACCAGTATGATCTTTCTCTAAGACAGGTACGATTTCAGAAGCACATCTACCTTTTTGAGCTTTCTTTCAAGATGCCAGGAAGAGGCTGACCGCGTTGTTTAAGAACCCAGACTTTGGAGTCAGCCAGACCTGGGGTCCAGCCCCGTGCAACTTTGCTGAACCTATTTGCTTAGCTACAAAATGAAATCGATAGCTCCATGAAAGTCCCTATAAAGATGAAATAAGAGTGTGTTTCTACAGATGGGAATACATGGGGGGGCATCTCAGGTAGTCAGAAAGTTGTAGTCGCCATTGTTATGGTTACGGAAAGCGCTCTGGTGGCTACTTCTTGTAGCTGGTGATTTACGCTCACCTTCCACACTGAGGAAAGACATGCTTTACTTCCGTTTCCTAGTTGTCACTCGGTTGATCCGGCCCTGCAATGCTTACAGCATGGGGCTCATGATAACATTGTGATCAACACAAATGTTAGCAAGCTACAGAGAGTTTAGCAGAAGTAGCCCATGGCAGGATAAGGTCTCTGATTTAACGTGCAATTTCTGAAAACCAGCCAGCATGTAACTAGCCTTATCCCTGCTGAGATAAGATCTCCGGATAGTTGCTTTGCAATTTTAGTAATTGGGGGAGGATAATGCCCATAATTTCCAATTAGTATTGATCGGATTGCTGTTTTAGTCTGAGATGAAACCCCTTTGTCTCGGTCTGATTTCCTTAGCTGTGATGGGCATAGTTTAGTTTAAAACTAGGCTCAGTGATGTGCTGGGTCCACACTGGCCAGTTCACTGGGCAGGGAACAGCCAGTAAGGACCACAGAGCTTCCTTCCATCCTGCTAGTGTGGCCTGTTTCATTCTCTTTTTGTTCCTTGCTTCTTCCATCTAGTCTAAGCTACATCTTAAGTCAGAACTGCCATTTCATGAACACTTGCTGTGAACCAGACATTGTGCTGGTAGGAGTATACAGACTCCAGGAGGAAAGCCTCAGACTGGTCCACGTGGCAGGAATGTCCCAAGAACGCAACGAGTGGAAACTGCAAGCTTCTCACAGCTGATGCTTGAGAGTCTTACGATGTCATTTCCACTACATTCTTTGGGTCCAAGCAAGTCACCTGGCTAAACCCAGAGTCAGTGAAGGAGGAAATTTCTCAAGGTCACGCGCGGAGGGAGAGAATTCTCATGACTGTGTCGCAAAACAAGCTACCAGAGACTTAGAGGTGGTAGTTACTATTTCCCCACGTGGCTTCATCATTTATGAGCAGAAAATTGTCCAACAAATATTAGATGGCAGAGCATCTACGGTATTAGGTTTTAGTTTTAAAACTTTTTCAGAAAGTTCAGCTCCATCTGCAAGTAGGTGATTAGCACATCCATAAAATTATCTAATTTTCAAACGGGTGTGGTGGAGAAAAACTTTGAAGACAGTTCAGGACAGTAACCTTATTAGAACTAGATGTAGACCTAGTGTGGTCTTTAGAATCTTTCAGTCCAGTTTCTTCTCACCTCCTTCTCATGAGCTTTCCTTCTCTCCCAATGTAACAGGTGGGACCTAGAGAGATTTCAGTCCCACGTCCAAGTTCAGGTGGATGTTTAGTGACAGAGCAAGGGCTTCAGCCCCTTTCTGCAGCTCCACCGTCCAGTTGGAAGAATTGGGACAAGAGAAGTATTAAAAAAAGGTCCACCCACCAAATTTTATCTTCCTAATTTTCTCTATACACCAATATGCTCGAATTCTTAAAAACTTATCTTCGGCTGTGCTTGGTTTGCAAAGTGTGTGTTTAAAACTACCCTTTTTATTTTAAGCAAATCCCCAAGGAGTAAGTTCAAATGTCAAGGTTCTTTTTTTTTCCCCCGCTGAATGCCTTAACACAGTGTGCAGTTTCTTTGTTTTTTTAATTAATATATATATTTTTTACATCTTTATTGGTGTATAATTGCTTTACAATGGTGTATTAGTTTCTGCTTTATAACAAAGTGAATCAGTTATACATATACATATGTTCCCATGTCTCTTCCCTCTTGCGTCTCCCTCCCTCCTACCCTCCCTATCCCACCCCTCCAGGCTGTCACAAAGCACCGAGCTGATCTCCCTGTGCTATGCGGCTGCTTCCCACTAGCTATCTACCTTACGTTTAGTATGCAGTTTTATAACACGTACCAGATTCTCAGATTCATTTGGTGAAGACTGGGAATTCAAACTCTTAAAAATATTCTGACTTGAAGCTGGAGAAGAAATAGAGAATGGACACAACTTTGTGAAATCATGGTGGTCCTGGTCTTTCTGGTCTGTTTGTTGCTACCATTTAGCTCCTTGTGTCCACTTTACAGAGTCTCTGGAATCCTGGGGAATTGAGAGTCTTTTCAAAGACTCCGTCTGCAGGCATATTTTAAATCATATTTAAAAGCGTGTAGCTCGGTCTTTTTAAGGGTATGCTGTTTGTCTCCATGTAATAATAGTAACGTAAGAACTGAGAAGTAAATCCTTCAAGTAAAACCTGCAGCAAAACGGTCTCCTGAATCGGGCTTGTGGTCTCACAAGGGAGGCCAGTTGGAAACTGAAGGCCAGAATTTGTAGCAAATACTGCAGGGTTATCTGTAAGAGGGTTTTTAGTCTGTCTTGGTTAACAGCCTCCTCCATATTCCCCCAGAGAAGTCAAGCAATTTGTTTTCAAGACCCGGAAGAGCAAAACATCTATCTGCCTGTGGTGGGAACATCAGCAAATGTAGTGAACTTGGTGGTCATAGCAGTTGCCATGTTTCAAATCTGTCCAAACTGTGATGGGTTGATTAGCACTTCAGCTTAGGAAAATGCCTCATCCACTTTTGTGAGAGGTAGAAAAATAACTAAGTAGCTGCTTTCATTGAACATTGCAGGCCTTGTTGAGGTGTATACCTTCCATACAAAACCCTCCATGAACTGCAGTGGAAAATACCGGTTTGTGATCATTTTGAATGATGTGTGATTGCCTTCATTAGCACTATAGTTACTAAGCAGATAAGCACTTCTTTGTTTTAAAAGGGAACTTGATTTTTTTTTTTTTTTTTTACTATAACTGCCAGTTGCTTAATCTCTACCATCTTTAGTCTGTTTCAGAGAAAAAAAAAATCTACCTAATCTGTGCTTGTCAGTGATGGCAAGTTTTAAAAGTAACTCAAATTTAAAAAAAGCAAAAGAAAAGTTTTCCTTTAAGATAGAGATGAAACATTTTCTGCTTCTGTTTTCTAGATTTGCGTGCACGCTTGATGTTCCAGAAAGCTAGGCATCCGTATTATTTTGAGTTTATGAATTTATAATAACCTAGTAATAGCTATGGGGTGGTTAGGCCTGGAGGGGATGGGTAAGTAACAGAAAAATGGTAAGCAGCATAAATTGTACATTCTTATTTTTAACAGTCTAGCATACAGTTTCCCTGCTTTCTTCAATCCACATAGAGTAACTTCCTTCCTGAAAACACTGGTCCAGTTAGGCTAGCTTCTTATTTAAAAGCTTCCTGTGCCTGGCCCTTTCCTGTAGGAAAAAAAAATCAAACTTTGAGGAATGGTTCTTTCTAAATTGGCCCCATTCTTCCCAGGTCATCTTTTTTTCTTTTTCTTTTTTTTTTTTTGCGATACGCGAGCCTCTCACCGTCGTGACCTCTCCCGTTGCGGAGCACAGGCTCCGGACGCGCAAGCTCAGCGGCCATGGCTCAGGGGCCCAGCCGCTCCGTGGCATGTGGGATCTTCCCAGACCGGGACACGAACCCATGTCCCCTGCATCCGCAGGCGGACTCTCAACCACTGCGCCACCAGGGAAGTCCCCGAGGTCACCTTTACTTCTCTTACTCATGAATGTCTACATCGCTGGTCTGGTAACATGCTATTCTTTCTGCTTTGAATGCCCTGAAAAATCGCCTCCTTCTACCAGCTGGTAACATTCTGATGATTCGTGTAGACTTAGGTCAAATGCCCTCACTTTGGTTGAGATCATGCCCCAGGTAAGGCTGACCTGGTCAGTTCCTCCTCTGCTTCCTGAGCTCTTGAGGGAGCGTTTTGTAAAGCGTGACTCACTGTGTTGGAAGTTTGTGTCTACAAGTCGGCCTCCCTCCTGCAAATACAGGTAATGTTGGAACTGTAGGCCTGCCACGGCTTGACCCACATTAGACCTCTGCCTAAATACTGAGCATGTCAGTGAATGACCTTCAGTGGAGTGGTTTAGCAAGTCCAAGTTTACTCTGTGCCAATGACGGAAGGATTGTGGAGATATAGAGACCATCATGACCAGGAAGCTAGAAAAAATTCAGTGAATGTGTGTAGACGTCTCTTCAGTTAACCTCTAAGAATGAATGAATGCTACCTGAGAATTGTTTTTTGTTGTTGTTGTTTTTTTTTTTTTACGGTATGCGGGCCTCTCACTGTTGTGGCCTCTCCCATTGCAGAGCACAGGCTCTGGACGCACAGGCTCAGCGGCCATGGCTCACGGGCCCAGCCGCTCCACAGCATGTGGGATCCTCCCGGACCAGGGCACGAACCCGTGTCCCCTGCATCGGCAGGCGGACTCTCAACCACTGCGCCACCAGGGAAGCCCTGTTGTTGTTGTTTTTTAAATGAAAAAAAAAAATTTTTTTTTTTTAAATACAGCTCTACCATTACAAGTTATTTTTTCTTCTCTGTTTCCTGTGGAATTTTTTTTCTTTCATTATCAAGGTAATAACACTTGGCAGTTTTGAAATCTTAAAATCCAGTCGCAGCATTTTATCAGATTTTTGTCCTGTGAAATGGGGATAATGTCCTTGCTATCACTAATTCATCTTGAGGGAGACAGAATGGAAATATTATTTGATCTCCAAATCGTCTGTGTAGATGACAACTCAGTTTATTGGACTTTCTGCTGGAAACCAGCCTGTGCTTCTAAAACCTTGGAATGTTATTCGGCTGATCAACTATAAACATATCAGTATTTTACTTAGCTTGCTCCCTCTTAGCTTTTCACACTACCCCAGAGACCTAGCCAATCCTACCCCTCACCCCACAGTGAGTTGAGGCAGTCCTGGAGAATTTACCTTATTTTATGTTTGAACATTTGGGTAGAAAGCTTGGGGTGTTGAACCTCGTGGGTTATGAACTGGGTTTAGGTGTGTAATGAGCCACGCCATGATTCTACACAGATGGATAGTTTTATTAGCACATTTTCTAGGAGATGTATCTGCTTGTTACTCATGAACCAAACCAAAGACAAACAATTTCCAAATTGCATCGCATACAGCCCCCAGCTTAAAGATTCTTGATTTATAAATGTCTCTGTTTCACTGGAGTGGCTGCCAAGGAATCCCCTGCTTCGGTTGAATGTGCTTTTGATTTTGGCATGAGTTGTCTTTGTTGATAATAATAAAACAATAACGGTAATCTGAGCCTCTGTTGAATGTGTGTGCCAGCTCCTCTGACAGGTGCTTTGCAGGCAGGGTTTAATTCATTCTCACTACAGTGCTCTTATAATGACTGATTTTAGCTGCGGCAGCCAGGGCAGCGAGGAGGGAGGTAGATTACCCCCAGTCCGCCGGCCACAGTTTGCAGAAACGGACTTTTTGTGGAGTTTCTGTGTGTGTCTACAGTACCACTGCTTTCTCCTTTCAGGCTCAGGCATCTTGCCTGCAAATCACTTTCACTTGAGAACATCTGTTGTGTAGCCATTTCTGCTTTTCCTTTCACCCTCTCGTGACGTAAAGAAAGAGAAAATGATACTAGGCAGTATTTTTAATAATAACAAGCAGATACACATATATCTTCCTCAAGTGGCTCTCCTCCGTGAAGAATAGCAGACATGCTTCACAGGCTCTGACAGTGTGATTTTCACCTGGAACAGCTGAGCTGGGTGGTGGTACATCTTGTTCTTGGATGTGTTGATACAGCCCCTTAATCGCTCAAGGTATGTACCTCTTAATCACCTCTCCTTTGACATGAGGGCTATGCCATACTAGGACCTGGAAACTGTAGGCCTTTCCAGCAACCCAAAAGGTACATGGCCCTTTCTGCAGCGACTACTCAAAACCGTAAGTCACCAACTGAGAAACATCCTAGGGTGAAACAACTGAGAAAACTCAAACATCGTACCTCTTTGAGCTCCGCGGCCCATGAGTGCTGGCTTCTTAAGAATACAGGTCGGTGGCTGCAATCTGGAATGTTCTCAAGGCCCTAGCAGGTGCTGTGAGTGGAGTGCAGGGTGGGAGGTGAGATGGCAGCCCTGAAGGAAAGTGGGGCTGGGGCAGGAGGGGGACAGGATCATCAGGTCTTTCAAGGAGAGGTTAGAAATGTGGAATTTTAGGGGGAATCTCCCAAGTTCCAAAAATTGGAACTAATTCAACCATTTGAAAAAGTCGTAGGGCCCAATCAAACGCGCCTGTGGGCCAGAATCAGCTTGTAGGAACCCACTTTGTGACCACTGGTTTAAGGCATGTTGATAAATGGACTTATTGGTACTTGACTAAATGGCACGTGAGAAAGATTTATCTTTTGGGTAGGAACATAACTCATAAGAAGGAGGTCACTTATGCATTATTACTCAGGAGTTGTTGAGGTGCAAAATGTCAGAAACTTAGCGGTCTTGGGGCACTTGGTGCCTGGTAGAGAGCCATTGGGGATGATGATGTTATTTTGTGAAGATCTGCAGGGGTTCAGTGTGGTTCTAGTGTTTGGATGGGTCATATGTGTGGGGCTGTAGAAACATGTTTTTTAATGCATAGTTGTTTGGTCCCTGTGTCCCAGGTGCATGAGATTGCATGTGATTTCATAAGTGGATCAGTAGTTGGCACAGGGGCTGTGGGCTGAGGCCTCTTCTTTGTATTATCCTACTTATCAAACAAGTTTCAGACAAAGAAGCAGAACCATGGTAAGTGTTAGGGGATTAAGGACTTTTTTAATAGAAATTGGCCCTTTCTCAAATACGAGAGGAACTGGGGGGCCGTGAAGGCCTTGTGGTGGGTAGTCAGAGGGTTTAGAGAAAGTTCTACCTGGTCTCAAAAAGGGATCATAAGAGGGAAGCCCAAGAGCGTTCTCTGAAAGCCGTTGCCTCTGTGTCCGTGTAGTTGCCATCTCAGTGGTCTGCAGTCAGGTGCCTAGTGGTGGGCTGGGGCCACTGTTGCTCAGCAGGGCCATTAACTGGGAAGACAAGGGTGTGAGAGCAGAAGCAAGGACAAGCCGGGCCCCAGCAGGCACCTTCCATCTGTCCATCGACTTCCTGAGAGTCATGGACTGGACTTCATTTCTACTTTTCAAATCTCACACAAGCTCCTCATACGGCCAGCTGTAATTGGACCATAGGGGGAAGGGTATTCTATCAAATTGGAGCTCCCAGTCAACCAAGTTGACCGCAGTACTATCATCATCCTCTATGACTAAGAATGACTACATCCTTAGAACTGTGCTATTGAGAACTGCTGAATTCTCTCCTCTGCCCTTAAAAGACTTGTGGCTCTGAAACATGGGACAGAAATACCAGGTTTAGGGATTCCCGCTTTGGCTAGGCCAAAGGAGGTATGTTTCTGTTTAGGATCCTTCCAGCATTTTATGAGCCACTTATTTGTACACGAAGGTTGTTTTATCTGATCTTTCTTCCTGGAAAATTTTAGTCTGGTGGGTTGGAGGAAAGAGGGGTATTTGGGGCCATGATGCAGAGAAGCAGAGGGGAGAAAGACAGAAACTTTGGAGGTTAGGTTGAGGCAGGCTGAATTCACTTTTGCCTTGGGCCAATACGCATAAATTTCCTACCTCTTAGTTTTGTCTACCTGCCTGTCAGTCAGTTAGTCAGTCCATTCATCCATCCATCAATATCTATTCATATTGGCCCATATCCATATACTTATCTATATATTTATCTATCTGAATGTATATGCAGTATATTTATCTAATCTATATCCTGCTATAAACACATATATCAAAAGCTTTTCAATGGAAACTGTTATGGGTCTTTGACCATCTTCTGTTGAAAGTATTCTGTATCAGGCAGCTATAGTAATCCTCTTTAGAGAGAAATTTTAGTTCTAGAAATTCTCACACAAAATAAACTCAAGAGTCATAGATGGCAGCCTCTTTTCAACCATTCAGTGAGGTAATTGGTTTCTCTCCGTATGAGGAGATGCGAGGAGAAATGAGAACTCCTGCTACCTGATTTGTCCACACTTTGACTACAGAGCTGTTGTTAGAGAATCACATCTTTGCAGTCAGGGGAAGCATGTGTGTAAGTTTATGGCTGAAGCTGGCGATTTTTGCCGAAGTGTGGGCTGCTCTTAGGTGATACTTCAGCTTCTTATTGCAAAGTTGGCTACTTCTACTTCTCGACTGGTAGGTAGGATGACTGCTGAGCAAGATAAGATAAATTGCTTTCAAACCTTAGAACATTAATTTGGAAGTTACCTAGTGCACGGCAACAAGTTTTCCCTCCTTATTTCCTATAACTGCAGCTCGACTCTTCCTTTATCACCTACTTCCAATTTGGTAGATGCTTTTTTGTCAGTTTTGCTTGCGGCAAAAATGACCAAACTCCATCTTTCCTCCTGTTGTTGGATGTTTCTGGAGCGTGTTGATGACTGTATGTGTGTGTGTGTGGGGGGGGGTAGAAGTGTAGAGAGAGAGATTATCTTCAAGGAATATTCTCCCAAAGCCACTGAACATTCTGGGCAGAGGTAGTGGTTTGCTCAGGGGCAGATCATTTTAGATTATTTCAAGAGAGCAGAGATGTAGTGAACTCCTCCGTGTCCTGGGCACTGACCTGGGTGCTTGGCCGTCCTAGGTACTCAGTGGGAAGAGTGCCTAATTGTCATGGCTCAGGTGCAAAACAAAAGAATGGAAGTTGTGGGGGCTTCCCTGGTGGCACAGTGGTTGAGAGTGCGCCTGCCATTGCAGGGGACGTGGGTTCGTGCCCCGGTCCTGGAGGATCCCACATGCTGCGGAGCGGCTGGGCCCGTGGGTCATGGCCGCTGAGCCTGTGCATCTGGAGCCTGTATTCCGCAACGGGAGAGGCCACAACAGTGAGAGGCCCGCGTACCGCAGAAAAAAAAAGAATGGAAGTTGTGAATTCAGTCCATTGCATTCATTAATTTACCACATTTTTATTGAGCATCTATTATATGCCTTAGGAACTGAGCTGAGTCCTAAAGGTTTAGTGGTGAGCAAAGCTTACAGTGCAGCTGGGAAACAGACAGTAATCACATGATTGTACAAATAAATATTATACAAATAAATATATACACTTATTGCTATGATAAATGCTCTGAGGGGCCTTAGATGTTGTGATGGGAGCACGAACTGGGAATGTAGGCATGGTGTCGGGGGAGAGGTGGTTTACAGAAGGCAGGGCTTTGGGGTGGAGATATACTGGGAGAAGAGACTAGTCTGTCTGCCGCATATGCATTAAGCGGTTCCCGTAGCCCTCTACACGCTGTGATCAGAAAGAAGAGCACCCTACAAAACAGAAATAGAGTTACAGATGTAGAAAACAAACTTATGGTTACCAGGGGGGAAGGTGGGGGAACGGATAAATTGAAAGCTTAGGGTTGACATACACACACTACTATATATAAAATGGATAACTAATAAGGACCTATTGTAGAGCACAGGGAACTCTACTCAATATGCTGTAATGGCCTATATGGGAAAAGACTCTAAAAAAGAGTGGATATATGTATACGTATAACTGATTCACTTTGCTGTACACCTGAAACTAACACAACATTGTAAATCATCTATACTCCAATAAAAATTAAAAAAAAAAAGACAAAAAAAAAAAAAGAAAGAAAGAAGAGTGTCCTTGAAGATGTTCTTACTTCAAATCCCAGGGCTGGTTTGGGGGAAACTTAAGTCGCACCTCCAGGGCTGTTTGGTAACCGGGCATAATTGACTTTTCGTCTAAGGAGCTGTTCTCCTCCGGCCTGACCGAGTTGGCCTCCTGAGCGCTCCAGCTACACCTGCCAAGCACACCAGGTGCTACGTTCCCAGCTGAGGTTGGAAACTCACACAACGTTGCCGTCCAGGCCCTCTTCTCTAGTAGAGCTCCTTGACAATCTGCCCTATCCTACCATATTTTTTCGGATGACATCGATGTTGAATTAGGTGCCTGTCCTCTCTTTGTGGGAAGCTTACTGTCTGTCTGGGCCAGACCGCCCAGAGCAGGATCCCTTCCTGGCTTCCTGGCAGATGACACCTAGGCTTAAATCACAGAACGTGTTTCTTCTTCACCTGGGGCCAACTGCCTCTCTTCCGAACACTCCTTTTTTAGACTTGCCTGCACACGTACTGGTACAGGGGGTGGATGGTAGGGGCTGGGTAGATCGGGGGAGGGGGGCAGGCTAAGTAAATAAGTAGCAAGGAGCATTTATCACAGTCTTCCTAGGGGCTAGGTGGGTTTCGCTAAATGCATTCATTTCCTGCTCGCTGATGAGTGAATATCAGGTGACTCACAGAGAGCTACTAGTTTGAAGGTTGCAACATGTTCTCACTCGTTCTGTCCTACTAGACCTTGGAAAAAGGCTTCCATTGGATGTGTTTTTAGGCACAAAGTGTCAATTCTTCTGAGATTTTTATTAAATATGTATTTTTTCCCCCAAAGGAGACATGGTTTATAAAAGGTTTGCGAAGCACTGTGTTAGATCATCTTTTATTTTCTGTCTGCCTTGGAAGTGGTAGAGTGATCACTTAAGGTAAAATCAGTCTAGAGAAATTTGGCAGAAATAATAGGAATTCCTGTTTGAAGGTGTGATGAGGCTTAGTCATTTTTTGCGATAGATACTCATATTAACAGTAATCTTATCCCATATTTATCGAATACTTACCATACATTAGGTGCAGGGTTACGATTGTATGTAATTATCATCATCATTTAATCTTTACAACAGCCCTATGAAGGAAATCCTTTTATCTCAATTTTATACATCAGGAAAGAGAAATAAGGTTAAATTATTACTAAGCGGTGGGTCCAAATGACAAGAAAGACCATCTACCTGTAAGAACAAGTTCCTAGCTATTTCTGCAACATGCACTCAGTAAGAGAGCACAGTTTTGTTTCTCATCTCCATTTCTTTATGGTAGAAAAAGAGTTCAAAATTTAATACGATTTTATGATCTGGCCAAGTTTTTCTCTGGATGCAGATGAATTTAAAAGAGAATGGCAACTTGTACACAGATGTTTGTGGCAACTTTATTTGTAGTAGACCTAAACTAGTCACAGCACAGTGCCCCTCAACATTTGGATGGGGAGACTGTGGCAAATCCACACAAGGGAATACTGTCCAGCAACAGGAGAGAATGAATTATTGATACACACCTACATGGATGCGTCTCAAAATATTATGCTGAATAAAAGAAGCCAGAGGAAGAAAAGAGTGTCTGTGCCGTGTGATGCCATTTATATAAAGTGCTGGGAAATGCAAATTAAGTTACAATGACAAAAAGTAGATCAGCAGTTGCCTGGGAGTGGCTGGGGGTGATGGTAAAGGGAGGATTGGGAAGAAACTTTTGAGGTGATGGATAGATCATTAACTTGATTTTGGAGTTGATTTCATGAGCAGATATATATGTCAAACTTTCCAAAGTGTACAATTTAAATATGTGCAGTTTATGGTATGTCAATTACACCTCCATAAAGCTGTTAAAAATACATGCAATAGGGGAAAGTAAAGAGAACGGCGAAGTAGAAGAAAGAAGAGCCCAAAGGAGCTCGAAAGAGCTCGAAAGAGCACGAAAGAGCACAAAAGAGCACGAAAGCCTGCTTGCGCTTCCAGTAGAAGAGCCCATTCTACTTCTTTAGGATGAAGCCTTTGAACTCCCTTAACTTCTCTTAGCTTCAGTTTCGGTTGTGGAGAAAACGGAGATAACAGTATCTTTATTTCAGGGTTATCTTATATGTATCTAAATATATATCAAATGTTTGTTCAGAGTCTGGGGCACACGGTAGGAGTGTAATGGCAACGCTCATTATTATCAACCTATGAGCTGGTGGTGCATTGTAACTTGGAAACCGGAGGTGCAAAATCTAGGGGAAGGAAAGAGTTGCTGTGGGCTTGTCTTCTCAGGCAAAACTTCACTTGAAATAGCTTTTTTTTTTTTTGAGGTACGCAGGCCTCTCACTGTTGTGGCCTCTCCTGTTGTGGAGCACAGGCTCTGGACGTGCAGGCTCAGCGGCCATGGCTCACGGGCCCAGCCGCTCCGCTGCATGCGGGATCTTCCCGGACCGGGGCACGAACCCGTGTCCCCTGCATCGGCAGGCGGACTCTCAACCACTGCGCCACCAGGGAAGCCCTGAAATAGCTTTTGATGGAAATTCCCTGGTGGTCCAGTGGTTAGGACTCCGTGCGTACACTGCAGGGGGCCCCGAGTTTGATCCCTGGTCAGGGAACTAAGATGCCACAAGCTGGATGGAAAAGAAGTAGCTTTTGAAGGCTGTACAGGAGTTAGACCAGTGGAATGAGCGGAGAAAAAATGCAGAGATGGCCCTAGATGAATCAGTTTTGGGGGGCTGGGGTGAGAAGAGCACGAAAGCCTGCTTGCTAAGAGAGATGTTTTCCTAGATAGTTTTGGGCGCAAATAGCATACAGACTTAAAGCCTATGGTGAAGGAAAGGAACGGGGGGAAGAAAGATGTGTGTCACAAGGGTTCTTATCTGACTGTTGCAATTATTGGCATTTTGGTCTGGGCAGTTCGTTGTTGTAGGAGCTGCCTTATACACTGTGGGCTGTTTAGCAGCACCACCCGCCGTCCCTACCCACTAGCTGCCAGTAGCACTCCGGCCCCTACCCAGTCATGACAGTCACAAATACCTCCAGGCTGTCAAGTATCCCCAGGGGCCACTGAGGACCACTGTGCTCGTGGTTAGACCAGGCTTCATTGAAGATGATATTTTCTTTTTCACGTTGGAAGGGAGGAAGGATCGGAACTTGTACAATAATAGAATAAACCGTTGTAGCTGGTTTAGCAGAAGTAGAGTGGTTCAGAGCATTGATCAGGAGTCAGAACAGATTCACATCCTGGCTCCATCACTTACAAGCTGCACGGCCTTTGGCAAAGAACCTATTTGTGCCTCAGTTCCCTTATCTGTCAAATGGGGGCAATTATAGTACCTTCCAGTCGGATGGTTGTGAGAATAAATAAATTGTAACTGAAACCATGAATTATTTGCTTGAAGAAAACAGCTTAGCACTTCTTCTGTTTTTCAAAAGAGTGTGAAAGCCACCTATGGGAAGACAATGACGTCTTCCTGTCTCTAGCCGTCTTGAGCTGATTTTTAAAGTGTCCGTCTCTTGAAAAGACCAGTTAAGAACTTAGTCTGAAAAGAAGGCATTGCAAGATAAATGTGGAAAACGGTACTTTGTCTCCATGCTGATTCTTCCTCCCCGAACCCATGGAGAGATCCTTGTGTTATTTTGTAAGAGCCAGGTGTCCTTCCGCAGAGCAGAAAATGATGTCTAGGGCATGATGGTTGTCCTTGAGGTGAGTGGCTGTGCCCTGGAAAGGAACTTCTGGGCGTGGCCTTGGCCTCAGGGAAATCTCCTTCTCGGAACTGAAGGAAGACCTTTGCAGATACAAAAGCAGATCATGAAAGGGCTCGGAAAGGGCCTCCATTCCAACTTTTCAGTGACAGTGGAGACCCTGTGTGATGGCCAGATTGCCTCCTGGGACCATTTCCCAGCCAGAGCTTTCTGCTGCTTTTATAACTCTTGTGTTAGAGGCTGCTTAGGAAATGCTATTAGGGATGTGTCAGGCTTCAACAAATGAGAACTTCCTCCCCGCCATCCCAGCGATGCGAGAGAAGCGTAGAGCCTGGCAGGATGACGGATGCAGTGGCTTACCAAGGTCATGAGTGGCAGCTGGCCCCATTGTAGCCCACATTCAAAGAAGGCTCCCCCACTACTGCAGCAGTCCAGGGTTCTCTCCCAAATTCCTCAGATTCCAAACACAAAGGAGGTACCCTAGCCCTGGACTAATGTCCCCCCGGGGAAGGCAGATTATTTTTAAGCTCTTGTGTAGCCTTCACTACAGACAGACGGGCCTCCTCTGTCCTAAATAGAGACTATTTAATAACATTTGCTGCTTCTTATTAACTTTCTTTACTCACCTAATCTCATGAATCTAAACTGCTTTGGGACATCATTTAAAACGTTCCAAAACAAAGTGAGAATCTTTTGGCTCAGTACTTCCTTTGGAGAGGTGAATGTTAAACGGGGTTTAAAGATTTTTTTCTTTTAACCTCAAAGAGTTGAAGCTTGTTCTGGGGCCTAACACACAGCATTCTGTGAGTACAATGCTTACGTGAGCCCAGTTGTCTTAAAAGTATGCAAAATCCTCCCAAGAATTCAGGTTCATTTGACGTGCTTGTTGAGTTTATTGGGGTTAGGGCTGAATGGAAGGAGAAAAACTGTAGAAGTACAAGCAACCCCAAAAGGAAAAATCTGAATAGGAGATACTGAAATAAAAGCTAAATCTTTGTCCCTGTCTTGTTGTTCAGACCTATTGATTAAAAGTAAAAAGTGCAAAAATTAAAAAAATCAGAATCCGAGTATCAGGAGGGAATGTCCTGAGGATTTTTCTTGGACAGTCTTTCCCAATCATTTCAATCTGATAGACAAAGAATAAAAATTGACCATATTCCCTACTGTCTAACATTTTGTGGTACCTTAGTCTCTGGGTTCTGGGGAGTAGCCTTAATCATGTTCACTTGCAAATCCTTTTCTCATTGTTTCTTTATTTTTTATTAAAAATTTTTTTTATTGAAGTCTAGTTGATTTACAGTGTTGTGTTAGATTCTGCTGTACAGCAAAGTGAATCAGTTATACATGTACGTATATCTGCTCTTTTTTAGGTTCTTTTCCCTCTTTTCCCATTGTTAAAGGTTGGACGATGCTAAGGGTTAGTGGACATGATTCACATATGACCTTGTTCTAGAAAGACACTGAGAGTGCAAAGACTCCTCGCTTCAAAGTCTCATTTCCTCTATTCTCCTCACAATTGTTTCTGACACTTTGAAATGCTCCCACCCGCTAGCATGCATTTACGTTTCAGGAAGCATGCGGTATGGTAACCGCCTTTCCAAAGGCCAATGGCAAGGCCGTGTCTGACTTCAAATCGTGGTTACACTTTATGTTGGGAATGCATAGCAGAAAACAGCAGGCCAGCCACGTGGAGAAATAAAGCCGGAGGAGACGGTATATTTTCAGGAGCAATTTAGCGCATGATTGATCTTACGGATACTGCTAGGGTAGTGTTTATAGCTGACTAGGCTTATCTGCAGCAACTAGCCAGCAGAACTCTGTTTTTGCGAAAAATCATGGGAGACAATACATTGATTAGTTGGTAAGTTAACTCCACACTCTAAAATTAGGAAATCAGCCTGCCCTTGCTAACTTGGAAAGTTGTTAGACATAGTGTAATAGAGCTTGCTAATCTCTGGCCAGGGTCGCCTTTGGTTTCCTGCCCAGTCACATGAGCTTCTCTCTACTTTGTTTTCCCTGCTCAACCAAATCATCTCTTACTTTTGTGATTTTCAGCTGGTTTTATTCAGTCTTCTTTTCCCACCAGAATAACGATGGAGAGGCAGTTGTGCCCAGGAAGCAAACTGAATGTATAGGATGCTTCAGAGATTAAAAAAAAAAAGGATGAATTTCGAAATTGTACGCTAGTGTATGAACTGAGTTCATTTTAATTAAACATCACTATATCTGCATGTATCGATTATCCTTTCTCTGCCAATGTCAGCGGCTGGGGTTTTTTTACATTCTCTCTGTGTGGTGTGGTGGAGAAGACACTTGACATGTCTTGAAGTGGGAATGAGGTTTTCAACAGTATTAAACAACACAGGACATCTTCCCCCGATTCTCTCATCTAATTCTTAGGGCAGTATAATCTCACTTTCTCTTTACCTTCTCCGAAATGAATCCAGATGTTATCTATGCATGCTGTAGAGCACAGCTGGCAAACTATGGCCTGTGGCCTGAGAATGACTTTCACATTATTAAATGGTTAAAATAATCAAGAGAAGAAAAACGTTTTGTGACATGTGAAAGTTACCTGCAGTTCCAATAGCGGTGTCCATACATAAAGGTTTACTGGAACCCAGGCGTGCACATTCCTTTACTTGTTTTCTCTGGCTGATCTCCCCTGACAGTGGTAGAGAGGAGTCCTTGCAACAGAGACTTCACAGTCAGCACAGCCTAGAATGTTTACTCTCCGTCTCTTCATGGAAGAGTGCCTGCCCCTGGTGTGGAGGCAGATTGAAAATTGAGAACCGTCAGTAAGAGAAGGAGCACAAGCTTTAGCGGCAGGCAGGATGAAGTCCATGCCTTGCTTTCCTCAAAGGTACTGGGTTGGCCAAAAAGTTCGTTCGGGTTTTCCGTAACATCTTATGGAAAAACCCGAACCAACTTTTTGGCCAACCCAATAAAACTACAGATTGTTCTACTTCAGAGGGTTTTGGTGAAGATGAAATGAGATAATGAGTGTAAAGTGTGTGTGTGTATATAAAATAATATATATTATATATGATATATATGATATAAAATAATACATACGTGATATATATAACTATATCATATATAATACTTTATGTAAATATACATAAAATATATATTATATATAATATATATATTTATATATTATATATTATATATAATATATATTATATATATATAAATATATATATTATATATATTTATATATATAATTATATATATTTATTTATGTATATAAAATATACATAAATATACATATATATTTATATATATAAATATATATGTATAGGTGAAGTGGAATAATCTGTAATAGTATATATCTACATCTATTAGTATAATAGATATAATATTATGTATAATATATATAAACTACATATAGCTATATTACATATAATAATATATATAATATTTTTGTGTGTATGTATGTATGCCTCGCAGATACTCAGTCTGGTGCCTGTGCCTTTCCCTTTCAGTGTTACCAATTTTTCAAGCTTATTTTCTTACCCCAAGTCACCCGTTAACAGAACGGTAGCCGAAAATACCCTTTTCCGAGCCTGACAGTAGCTAGAGAGTTAGAAACAGCATTTCTCACTCTCACCCTCCTCCTTCTTTTATTCAGCAGCGTCTTTCTTTCCTCCACAAAACTGGTGGCATTCAGCCCTTGAGGGCAGCGAAATGCATTTTACCTTGAAGTGAATAGGTATACAGAATTGGTCTTGACCTGGAATGAAAGGAAAGCATGCCAGGCATCCTCCAGTCGGTGGAACTTGAGGGGAAGCACTGTTATAGGGGAACTTAGAGCATTGATTTCCAGAGGGGAGTTTCGCATGTGACAGTGACATCCTGAGCCCGGAGCCCAATGTCTCCCCTATGGACGCCAGGGAGCCCCCTTTGCGCTCACGTGGCCTCCTCCACCTACCAGCTCTGTTTTTTTCCAGTTAACACACTTCACGTTAAGCCGACGTGGCTGCCTTATAAACTGTATCTCCATGGGCCAAAAGGAAATACAGAGCTGCCCCATGTGAAGATGAAGGTTCTCTGGCAGTGTCTTCCTCTGTCCCTTAGCGAGCACAGCAAACAGAGAACTCCCTTCTTTCTGGCTTAAGTTACACGTATTTTCTCCCCCTTTTCTTTTACTCTCAAAGTTGGCAGCCTCATAAGAGCAGCATTCAGGTCGGCTGTGCCAGGGATGCAGGGCATCATTAATGGGGCATTTCTTGTCCTCCTGGCCTTCTTTCCCTCTGCGCTGTCTCTGTACAATGCATTATCAGGCCCCTTGTGAAGTCAGAACGTTGCCAACCACTGGCTTCTGGATCCCGTGGGTCGCTGTCTGAATCTTGCTGGTTGTCCAGGGAAAAGTTAGTTTTACTACTGTTTGTAGGAAAAAAAAAATTGAATCAGATTGTATCAAACTCATTTAGGTGATTAGGATAGGTGGTAACTCACCTAAGTAAGCTGGGTGTGAAGCTGATGCTATGTGCTCATTACAGTTTGGCTTTTCATGTGAATTTTGTCCGGACTGGTGAATGATGTGCCCATTTGACCTTCTACTTTTCTTACTGTTAAAAAAAAATAACTTCTATCTTTCTCTTCTTTGAAAGTTATTTTCATGTGACCTACCATCCTAATTAGTTGGCTGTAAAGAGGTTAAGGGGGTATAATTTCAGACCTTTTGATACTTGCCATTTTTTGGGGTGTGTGGATAACAGAGCTTTTGTTCTTGTTATTGGCTTATGATGATGGTCTGAAGTTATTGTGTTTGGCTGCCAGCGTGGTGCTTGGGTGTGATTAATTTGTGCAGCTTGCCATTGGATAAATAATATTCATTCCTTGAATCCTTGTTCAGAAGGGATTAGCCAAGTGAACTGGAAACCATGCCTTTGCAGGAGAGCTTTCGCTGTTTGTGATCATCAATGAGCAATCTAGTGGCTGATTTAATTCATTTCTTACAGAACTAGCTGACTCATTGGCGCTTAACGCTTCTTAGCTTCTTCTGTAGTATTTTAATCTTTAGTTTCTTCCACATCCACCAGTATTATAGTGGACATAGTTCAGAACTTAACATTTCCGCAGAGACTTTGCTCTGGGAATTCAAAATAAATACCTGTGAAATGGGTTTCAAGAACGTTGTTTTCTGATGGGTCTGTTATTTCTGTTTTTTTTTTTCTCATAGAAGAAATGTGCTTTGAAAGAGTAAAATAAACTTAGCTTTTTTAAAAGGGAGGGTTAAAACAAATAAAACATGAAACAAAACATGTAACACATTAGAGGTCTGTATTCCACAGAACTCTCAAAGTCCATAACGTGGCTTTGGGTTTTGATATTGCATCATTTATAGGCTAAATAATTTATAATGAAGCTTTTGCCCTGTGGGATGGTTGCAGCGCGTTCCACCAGGAGGCTAGAGTTTCTCTTCAAATCTGCAGTTCACTTGATTGATGGATAAGATAAGTGACTGCAAAATAGAGGGGGTCAAGGCTTCCCTGGTGGCTCAGTGGTTAAGAATCTGCAGGCCAATGCAGGGGACACGGGTTCGAGCCCTGGTCCGGGAAGCTCCCACACGCCGCAGAGCAACTAAGCCCATGCACCACAACTACTGAGTCTGCGCTCTAGAGCCGCGTGCCACAACTACTGAGCCTGTGTGCCACAACTACTGAGGCTGTGCGCCACAACTACTGAAGCCTGCGCTCCTAGAGCCTGTGCTCCGCAACGAGAAGCCACCTCAATGAGGAGCCCACGCACCGCAATGAAGAGTAGTCTCCGCTCGCTGCAACTAGAGAAAGCCTGCGTGCAGCAACGAAGACCCAATACAGCCAAAAATAAATAAAAATAAAAATAAAAAATTATTAAGAAAAAACAACAGAGGGGTCAGTTTGGGAAAGCTTTCTCCCTTGTGACTGTCCTTTGCCTTTGAATGGTTTCCTCCTGCATTTTGTTCATCTGAACAATGCATTAACTTGCCTGATGTAGGGGAGCTGGCTTGTTGCTCATAAATTGTAGTAACGTGTCTTTTGGCTACGAGGGAGCGAAGCAGTAAAGGTTCAAGGTACTGATTTTTTTTGCATGTGTGTGTGTGTCCCCATGGACTAGACTCTGCTTCCGCACCTCAATTTTAGCCTGAATTTCAATAACAGGTGAATGTAGTATTTAATGAATGAAAATAGAGTGTAGCTAGGTAAATTTGAATTTCAGATAAACAGCGAATGATTTTTTAATTATACTGTATTTATTGTATTTGATCATATTGAATATGCCCCTGTCTTTTATCTGGCAACCCTAGGTGAGTGCTGGGGAGCTAGGTTTCTCTATACTGAGGGCTCCCGAGTTAGATCAGGTATTCAGAGATAATTGTGAGTGGAATTAAGAATGGGAAAAGAGAATGCCATTTATTAAGCATTTTTTAAATATCAAATCCTTTGTAGTTAGTCCTCAGCTTGTGAGATAGGTACAGTCATCCCTCAGTATCTGTGGGACTCCTTTGCATATCAAAATCTGCGGATGCTTGAGTCCTTTATATAAAGTGGTGTCGTGTTTGCATATAACCTATGCACGTCTCCCTGTATACTTTAAATCATCTCTAGATTACTTAAAATACTGAACACAATATAAATACTATGTAAGTAGTTATAAATACAAGGTAAATGCTATGAAAATAGTTGCCCGGTGCATGGCAAATTCAAGGTTTGCATTTTGGAACTTTCTGGAATTTTTAAATTTTCAGATATTTTCGATCCTCGGTTGAATCCACGGATGCAGAACCCGAGGTTATGGAGGGCCGACTGTATTGTAAACCCTTTATACCTTTGCTGATTAAAATAGCTAACACTTATTAAATGCCTTCCATGTTCTGGGCACTGTTCTGAGAAGTTTGATGTATCCTCATTCAGTGCCGACAATAACCGTACGAGGGTTAAGTACCAACCCTCATTTTACAAGGGGGGAATCTGAGCTGAGGTCCTATAGCTAGTTAAGGGATTGTTTGGGGTTGAAGAAGAAGGATGGGTGGGGAATGTTTTGTTCCAGGTCACATAATTTGTAATTATGGAGCCAGGATTCCCGTGAAACTCCCTTCACTCCAGCAGTTTTTACTTCAGCTGCACATTGGACCTCCCTGGAGAGCTTTAAAAACCACAGATAACCGGGGCCTACCCCCAGAGAGTTGGATTTGCATGGTCTGAGACTGGCCCAGCTCTCAGAACTTTCAAAACTTCCCCAGGCGATTCTAGTGTGCAACCAGGGTTGAGAGCAGTGGCTTTAGCCCATTTTGGAGTGAAATGAATTACTCTCCTTAGGACATCTAGTCGCTCTGTGTGCCTGTTCCTTTAGTTTTTCCTCCTCCACAGAAACTCACCATTCCAAATCTGGCAGCTAATTTTTCATGGTTTTTTGTTTCCTCAAAATTATTTTCAGGAAGTCCTGGTGAATATATGTTGGGGTATAAACAAACCACAAAGACCTCTTGAGGGTATTCTGTTGATGGATTTTCTAAGTGATCTTTTCTTTTTCATGCACCCATTAGACTTCCTAGAGGAGGGAATATCCCTTTGTTCCGCATTTAGCTCCAGCTGGGTACCAGGCTGGGTATGTGAGGAGGTCCACAGATTAATAAAACTAGACCACTACCCTCCAGGAGTTTTCAGTTTTGGAAGGGAAGTATATAAATGTAATTCTAGGTTTAATTTTTCTAAAAGTCACTTTGGAGGAGGACAAAGTATTAAGGAATTTAGAGGTGGCAGAGGCAGGGGGCAGTGGAGTGAGTGGTGACCTTTGTAGTGTGCTGCCTTGGGTTTTTTTTTTTTTTTGGCCGTGCCATGCAGCATGTGATCTTAGTTCCCTGACCAGGGCTCGAACTGGTGCCCCTGCATTGGAAGTGTGGAGTTCTAACCACTGGACTGCCAGGGAAGTCCCTCTGTCGCCTTGGTTTGAATTCCTGCCCCATCACTTACCTGCTGCCCCCTCAGTCCCCCTGCCCTCGTTGACACAGTGGATATTCCAGTCCTTTGATGGGAGGCAAGAGTTAGTTTCTGCCTGTGGAGTGCACACAGCTGACCGGCCCAGGGTGAAAGCTCGGTCAGTGTGAGCTACCAGCTCTGTCTTACCTGGCTTGGCTAAAAAATAAAAGGATATTCAAGCCAGAAGGCAGCAGAAATAGAAAGAAGGGATGGCTTTTGGTACAAGGACTCAGATATGCATTACATGTGGTGGACGGGGAGAGAGGGACTGAGCTTCCAGTCCCAACGGTGACATTCACAGACGGACAGCACAGGATGAGAGGCTGATTGTTAAGGGGAAGAGGATGGTGAATGAGGTTCCTGGCAGAGTTACATTACAGCCTTCATCACAAGCAAAGCAGTGCCACGTTCCACGTTATTTTGTTCGTGCTGTGATTGCATGTTTGGGGATAATGTAGACTCTCTCTCTGTCTAACTTCTGCTTGTTTAAGATCTTGCATGAAGACAGGTTCATCCCACTACTAGCACCGCATCTGTCCTTTATGTTGAACTTGTGCTTTCTTATCGTGGTTTGTGTAGGTCTAAGGCTACTACTTTGCATAGGGAATGGATAAATCTTCTGTTGCTATTTGACCGACGGGGCAATTTCCTTGTTACCAGACAGTTCTGCAAGCAATAAATACTTCTGATATTCCGAGTATATTTATTTCTAAGTGGGAGTTGGAGTCGTAAGGCATTTACTAATGCCAGGCTCAACTTATCATTCAGAAACAGAAGGCAGATGACTTGCAAAGACTGTTCCCACTCGAGATTTTTAAGGTCATTGGAAAGCTTCCGTTTTTATTGCAAGCTCTGTACTTTGTGAACTACGTGTTGAGACTTTTAGGAGATTGCTATGACTTAAACATTTTATCTTTGCCAATGTAGCCTGGACCAGGGGTTGGCAAACTTGTTCTGCAGAGTGCCAGATAGTAAATATTTTAGGCTTTGTGGGCCATCGAGCCTCTGTCGTAAGTGCTCAGCTCTGCTGTTGGTATATGAAAGCAGCCATAGACAGTATATAAACAAATGAGCTTTGCGATGTCCCAATAAAACTTTGTTTACAGATACATGTGGTAGGCTGGATGTGGTCCTCAGGCCAGAGTTTTCTGATGCCTGGCATAGTATGTGAGCTGTAGGGCCAGCAGTTCTTGGTTTGATTGGCCAGTTCTCAGCTGTGTGACTTAACCTCCCTGCGTCTCCATATTGTCAACTGTAAAATGGGATCAGTAGAAGAAACCGCTTCATGGGGGTTATTTTGACGTTAAACGAGATCACACAAGTAGTTTTGCAGAGTTGCCAGACATAGTAAGGACATAGAAAATGTTAGCTAAAGGCGGGGGGGAGAAATAAAAACAGTCCGTTTCAGTCCGCATTATACAGTAATCCTGAGGTTTGATTGCAATTATTTTAAGGTAAGAAGGAGAGACCAGCGAAGCACAATTTTTGAAGGGCCATGTAAGATCACAACTCCACGAGGAATAGATGTAAACTAGTGATATGTTGGCTTTTAACAGACTAGAAAAAGTTGATGAGATCGTGGAAAGCTCCACGTGGCCAATGTTGTTTATTCTTTGAATGGTTTTTCTTCTTGGAAATTTTGTCATTCCCTTTTTGGAAGTGAGTTAGAGACTTTTACCTATTTTGGGGGGTGTAGAGTTGGGCTTCCCCTCCCCCATGATAGCTGAGGTGTAAGGAATAATTTCTCAATATGAAATGTGACAAGCACTTATTGAGCACCTGCTGTATGTTCACATTGTGGGAGGTGTCGTGACTGCAGAGGGCGTTTCTGTAATCATGGAGCTCCCAGTGGAGTTGCAAGAGACATACACCCATGTTTGAAAGAGCTGGGCACAATGCTGAGGCAGTATGCAAATAAGTGAAATAAGTAAATAAATAAGTGAAGGCTTGTGTGATGCAGCCCCCCTCCCTCCCCCCGTGTAAAGTCCCAAGGGAATTCACTGTGAGAAAAAAAGTCCTATCCGATGGTGTTAACCAGTGGAAGCTTCGAGAAGAAAAATCTGGATGGGGCCCTTGTGAGTGTAGTTCATCTCGTCTGGGAAGATCTCTTTGCTAGGAAGTAATTCTGCCCTGTTCCCTACAGGCATTGAGTTTGATTTTTGTTGAATAAAGTGTCCCCTCGTTTTAAAAACGGTACCAAATCACCAAGGCAGTGATGTAGAGGGTGGGACTTTATGGTGACAGCCCAGGGGAACAGTCATGGCTCTAGGCATTGGGTTTGCTTCACACTTCAGAGGACCTAACAGTGAGGGTGATTTATTTATTCATGAAAACATGCCACACACAACTGGTACTCGTGCCTGGAATTCTTGTTGTGTGTGGTCAGGGTGATGTGGTGAGAAGGGTGATGGGCAAAGAGGGGTGAGGAACAGTTTCTCCACTAGGATGGCAGTTCCATAGGCCAGGCAGGCATTTGGGGATATTACCATATACCCGGCATACTGGAACCAAGTGTGCCACAGAGTCAGAGCTCAATAAATATTTTCTGAATAAGTGAGCAAAAGAAATATTTGAGGTGGGCCCGTTGCCCTAAATTTGATATTGGGCATTTGAGCAGAGTAGTCTAATGACAGAATGGACATGAACCAAGTGAGAATAATGCAGTAGGTGGGGCTGTGTTAAGTTATCAGATGGGAAGAGGTGAGAGAACCAACTGTCCGTCTTGTGGTTCAGGAAGTCTTCAGATGTGCTTGTATGAACTTGGTCTTCAAGGGTGGGTGGAATTAAACCAGGTATATCAAGGCATGGAGAACAGGGAAGTGCATACCTCATAACAGGAAGAGCTGGGCAAAGCCATGGTGGCTTTAAAGAACACGGCAGATTTGGAGGACACTTACAAGCCCTCTGGGATTGGAGTGAAAGGCTCAAGAGAAGGGTCATTGATACACATACCCGGAGCACCTTTGCAGATGACTTTTGAATGTTCGTTGTTGCAGGGACCACAATTTCTCAGAATTCCTTCGTGTGCCCTACGTATCAAAGACCGTAGGGGGTGTCCCCACCCTTAATGGGGAAAGTGAGTTTTTTAACAGGGCAAACACTGGGGAAAGAGAGAGGACAGGCCTCATCCATGCAGCCGGCCAGATCTCCTCACCCAACCCTGGTTCAGCGGTGCCAGACGTGACGTTTGGCCAATGTATCCTTTTTTTTTGTTTTAATACATCCAGCATACTTCCTACAGCTTGTAGAAATTGACATTTCCTGCTTTAAATAACAGCTACTATTCACTGAGGGAGCGTGATTCATGTGCCAGACCCCGTTCTAAGGGCTTCACCTGTAGCACTTGGTATGGGATTCTTATAATAGTCCGATGAGATAGGTGCTATTTTAATCCCTACCCTATTGTTTTGAGGCGGGAACTTTATTTGTTTTGTTCCTTGCTGTATCTCCCATGCCTAGAAAGGTGCCTGGCACACAGTAGATGCTGGATTTTGAAAAGATTAATTGAGGGCAGACATAATTTGACCAAGTCATACTGGTTCTGTGTAGGAATTAAAGACCGTTACTGAATTACTTCAAAGTCTGGATTCTTCACCCTGCACAATACTACCTGCCTTCTGCCTAAAGGAGGAAATTGCAATGTTTTTCAGACTTGAGGTCTCCTTTTTAATGTTCTGGCTGTGGAATGCCTCACACAGATACTTTTGGTCGTTCTTTAATTTGATGTGGATAAAGAAGTTAGAATAAATCAGGTACTGTTTAGAAATGGCCTTGTTTTTTATACATTTGCAACAATGTGTGTGTGCACTTTTCCTAATTTCCATCTACTGACAATGCTTGCTTTTGCACAAGAACAGGGTTCCCTGTAATAACCTGACTCCAAAGCTGACAGATTGGGAAACTTGTGGCTTGGAGCCTGAACCCTCGCCTAGAGTCTGGGTCAGGCCTGAGTCTGGACAGGCCCTACAGTTGGAAATTTAGGAGATCAGCCGCCAGAACTCATGTCAACATTGGCTGTTGCTCCTTATTGAGCAAGGACAGGCCATTCCACCCACAGACGTTTTCTCAGGCCTTGTCCTGTGGACTGTGAGAAATGAGAACGTTCTTTGCCCCAGGGAGCTTCTTGTCTGCTGGAGGAGGTGAAACTCATGGAAATGGGGCAGAATGTGGGAAGAACTTTAACTGAAGCTACAAGAGCTTGGAGGAGAGAAGGGATGGACTCTGGATGGCTGCCTCACAGGCTCTTCTGTGGCCCTGGATCTGAAAGAACAACATAATATGGGTGATCTCGAGGGAAACCCAAAAGGAAGCTTCCATTGATGAGAGTTGAACGTGGCCCTGGTCCAGTAGGCTTGTGATCCAATTTATGGAAACAAAGCAAAACATAGACAAAGGGAAGGAGGTGATGAAGGGAAGATGTAGGTAACCAACAGGTAGTTTCATAAAGATACATAAAGATAGTTTGCCACAGCCCTCCATCACTTTAATAACACTTGGGGTTCCCATCTCTGGGCAACGAAGACATTTGTAGGAAGAGACAGTTGCTATAAGGGTTTGTGTGAATCTGTGGTTTGAGGACTGGTGATGAGGCCGGCAGGTTTTTTTTGACTATAGAGCAATTTGTTAAAAATAATGATAAAAACACACACACACACACACGCACGCACGCACGCACGCACCAAAATCTGGTTTCTCACCATAACGAGAAAGAACGTTTCAGAGGTCAAACATTGGCTCCTTCTACTTCTCATTTGAGATTTTCATGAGCCAGAAAGCTTCTTCATCAAATAGCAGTTTCAATGTTAGTAGACTATGCGTTTTGGGGGCTGTTGTGCTTTCGCAGGATTTTTGAAATGTAACCGCACTTCAGGATGAAAATGCAAAATGAAAATGCTAACATAGTAAACACCAGTAGCAGACGTGCTATTATCTGCCTTTCTACTTGAGGGGTTTTGTGGTTTTGGTGTGTTCATTTATTTTTGGAAAAAGACCGTCAAGCCTGCTTAGTCAGTGCCCCATCTCACCAGCCCAACTGAAGGAACTTTCAAACTCTTTCACCTTCACTCAGAATTCATGTGAATTACTGGCGCCTGCTTGGGTGTTCAGTGAAAACAGTTCATCATCATTTTCTTTAAAAATTCTCATTTTTTCTGGCATTTTGACTTGATATTACCAGTTGGTGGCCTTTTCTTTGTACTTCCTAGTTCTTAATGTTAAAACAGAATATAAGCTTAACCTTAGAGTGAAAGAAAGAATTAGCACATAAACTATCTGAGCATATCTAGCCCAACGTACATTAAAAAACAAAATATATGTATAAACACACTTCCACCGTTTGGAATGAGATAATGCCACAAAGCCTGATGAGTTATTTATTCATCTCTACAAATATTTATTGAACCCAGCATTCCAGATAGTGAGATATAAGAGAGTGAACTAGGCATTCAAAATCACTGCCCTAAAGGGGCCTGCATTCTTCTTGCTCTGTGTGTGTGTGTGTAGAGAAGATAGATAATTTAATAAATTAGCAAGATCATTTCAGACTATAGCAAGTTCTATGGAAGGAACAAATGGTCCCTTTCAAAGGAAGGAGGCTAAGATGGGGGAACTGCATGTTCAGGTCATGGTCAGTGTTCAAAGGGTCCTTTTCTGAAGTGGATGGGGACAGTGAGTGGGCAGATGTGCTAGGATCTTTTTGGTATAGTTCAAAGAAGAGTACTATAAACGTGTGTCCCCCCAGATTTCATGTTGAAACCTAATTCCCAGTGGGATAGTACTTGGAGGTGTGGCTTTGCAAGGTGATTAGGTCACGAGGGTGGATCACTTGTTAATGGGATTAGTGTACTTATAAAAGAGACCCCAGAGAGATCCCTTGCCTCTTTGCTCATGTGAGGACACAGCAAGAACACAGCTGTATATGAACTATAAAGTGGGTTCTCACCAGACACTGAACCCTGCTAGAACTTCGATTTTGGACTTCCCATTCTCCAGAACTGTGAGAGGTAACTGTCCACTGTTATAAGCCACCCACTCTATGGCATTCTGATATAGCAGCCCAAGTGGACAAAACAAAGTGTAATGGCTTAAAATGAGACAATGCTAACTTCAAATCTCAGCTTTACTTCTTAGATGTCCTCTCAGCAGTAAGGAGAAGTAATCTCTGCCCTGCAGAGTTGTTAAAAGGAGTAAAGACAAGCACAGGGTTCTGGGTGCAGCCCATGCTCAGTAAAACGTCAGTGCTCTTATGAGTGTTAGGTGTCCTATGTATAGGTAAGTCCTCGATGAATACAACTTTGGAAGAAGGGGATGTGGCCGATCATAAATGAAAACTCAAACTACCGGGTTTAATTCAGCTGCTAGCAGGGGGAAGTCCTGGAGGCTGTGTTGAAATAAGAGAGTCAAACACAGAGAGGGCAGCTGGATGTGGTGACCTCTGAGTTCCACCCCTCCCCCAGCCTGACGTGCTGGTCCAGCCCCTTCTAGGGCATCATGCACAGGCCCTGGCACAGACGAAGCACTCCACAAATATGCAGATAACTGTTGACTTTTTATTAAACTGAATTTTTAAAATTAATTTTTATTGGATTATAGTTGATTTGCATGTTGTGTTAGTTTCTGCTGTACAGCAAAGTGAATCAGTTATACATATATATATATATCCACTCTTTTTTAGATTCTTTTCCCATATAGGTCATTACAGAGTATTGAGTAGAGTTCCCTGTGCTATACAGTAGGTTCTTATTAGTTATCTATTTTTATATATAGTAGTGTGAATATGTCAGTCTCAGTCTCCCAATTTATACTCCCACCCTTGGTAACCATAAGTTTGTTTCCCACATCTGTTATTTTAAACTGAATTTAGTTATATGTTTAAACTGAATTCATATTTAATCCATTAAGGGAACAAATAAGCCTCCAATGTAAGTCGTTCTTTTTGTAATTTGTCGTTATTCAGCAAGGTTTTTTTTTTGTTTGTTTCTTTTTTTTACATATTATATGTTTTAAATACTGTTAGGATTTATCTATCCTTCTTCTTCATTAAAACAAAATGATTTTGGGACCCAGAACTCAAATTCTGCTTTTCCAGCTTTTTTTTTTTTTTTTTTTTACTTCCTTTAAAATCTCTTCTCAGTATAATGAGAGATCTGGAATTCTTTCAAAGGAGTGAAATTGAAAGACTAAATAAAAACGAACTCATCCAAGGGTATTTAGCCAGTTGGTTACAGAGAAGAGAATAGATTTTGGACCTTTCAGTTTTCGGTGGAGAACTCACGTTTGATTTTAACTAATGTGTAAAATTGGGTAGAGCACACTCAATAATGTGTGCGCAGGCTGCTTAGGAGCAGTCAAATCATTAAAGTGTGCGTGTGTAAGAGAAAATAAACACACATTTCCTTTTTCTGATTGTTGGAAGAGGGGACGCTTTTAAGCATCTTTTCAACTGAAAATCGTAAGGTGCTTGAGGGCAGACCTTTGGGTCTTGAGATGTGTCTGCACGTGTGTGTTCACGTGTGTGCCTGTGCAAGCTCATGGCCGCCTCTCATGCATTTACCTAACACACACTTGTACATCCTGAGGTCCGCGGGGGTTGTTCCTCACAGGCATTTAACTCAGGTAATTCTGGAGAAAATTCTGAAGAGAGCCATCTGCACTGATCATAAAGTTAGGAAATTTGACCTGTAAAGTGATGCTGAGAAAGGAATTTAAATTCCCTTTCCCAATTTCTCGTGAGCAGTTTTCGAGGCCATTTTTTCCTACTCTTGCTTGAATATAAGCATCACGTGGGGAGCAAAATTTGGATTGCGAGGTTTTTCCCCCAGAGATTCTAATTGACTTGGTCTGGCTATGATAAAGCAGATTTGGGACACACAGGAAGTTAAGAAGAGGGGAATAACATAAAAGTTCACTTGAAAGGTATTGCAGGAATAGGGAGCAGAGTCGGTAAAGTCTTGCAGGTTCAAAAGAGCCCTGGAGAAGCGGGTGTGTGCCTCAGGGGTGTGGGTGGTGGGGTGGGGAAGATGAACCCCAGTAGGTAATTGACAGACACGGTGTGGGTGGTGGGGTGGGGAAGATGAACCCCAGTAGGTAATTGACAGATACATCGTTAAGGGCCTTGTGTTCAAGGCTCAAGAGTTGTTTTTTTTTTAACATCTTTATTGGAGTATGATTGCTTTACAATGGTGTGTTAGTTTCTGCTTTATAGCAAAGTGAATCAGTTATACATATACATATGTTCCCATATCTCTTCCCTCTTGCATCTCCCTCCCTCCCACCCTCCCTATCCCAGCCCTCTAGGTGGTCACAAAGCACCGAGCTGATCTCCCTGTGCTATGTGGCTGCTTCCCACTAGCTATCTATTTTACGTTTGGTAGTGTATATATGTCCATGCCACTCTCTCACTTTGTCACAGCTTACCCTTCCCCCTCCCCATATCCTCAAGTCCATTCTCTAGTAGGTTTGCGTCTTTATTCCCGTCTTGCCCCTGGGTTCTTCATGACCATTTTTTTTTTTTTTAGATTCCATATATATGTGTTAGCATACGTATTTGTTTTTCTCTTTCTGATTTACTTCACTCTGTATGACAGACTCTAGGTCCATCCACCTCACTACAAATAACTCAATTTTGTTTCTTTTTATGGCTGAGTAATATTCCATTGTATACATGTATCACATCTTCTTTATCCATTCGTCTGTCGATGGACACTTAGGTTGCTTCCATGTCCTGGCTATTGTAAACAGAGCTGCAATGAACATTGTGGTACATGACTCTTTTTGAATTATGGTTTTCTCAGGGTATATGCCCAGTAGTGGGATTGCTGGGTCATATGGTAGTTCTATTTTTAGTTTTTTGAGGAACCTCCATACTGTTCTCCATAGTGGCTGTATCAATTTACATTCCCACCAACAGTGCAAGAGGGTTCCCTTTTCTCCACACTCTCTCCAGCATTTATTGTTTGTAGATTTTTTGATGATGGCCATTCTGACTGGTGTGGGGTGGTAAGTAAGGCTCAAGAGTTTTAACTTCATTGTGGACCCACTCCCTTATTCAATGTGTACATTTTTTGTCCTTATTGATGATCACAAAAGTAATATTTGTCCATTAAAAATGGAAACATTTTATAATAAATTGATCCTCAAAGGAAATGTTCCCATTATTCTACCCTGTCCAACTCCAATGAAATTACTGTTGTAAAGTGTCTGGTGAATCAGATGAGTGATTTAGAGTTATATCTCTGGTGGTAGATAGGATGGAATGCAGTGGGGAAAGCCTCCAACTTAGAGATAAGATGTGATGCCATTTCAGTACCCCAGGCAGGAGATGAATGAGGCTCTAAACTAAGGCATGGGAGGATGCAGAAAAGGGGAGGCCACCAAGAGATATGTAGACAGTGGAATGGAAAGGCCGTGGAGGAGTGAAAAAGGTGGAGGGAATCAGAGGGGCCTCTGCGGTTTCTGGCTGGGTTAACTGGCTGGGCCATGGTGTCATTAAGGACACTTAGGAATTTGGTGGCGGATTATATGGTTGGAGACATGTCAACTTCAAAGTGCCCAGGGGGGATGTGGGGATGAAAATGTCCATTAGCCTTCTGGAATTGTGAAAGTGGAATTCAGGAGTGAGTTGGGATTTAAGAATATGGATTTGGAAGCCACCGAGACATGAAAAAAAAAAAGAGATACAGAGTGAGGGAGGCAAGAGAAACAATAGTAAAATGGGTCATAACTGCTTAAGTGCTTTTGTTTGTAAGGCTTTATGAGATAAGGGCCACACTCAGATTGCGGTGGTGGAGAGGGGTGGATAAGTTATCTCCCTAGGTCACAAAGAGGTTATAGGATCTGTTCTCATGAATTCATCAAATTTAACTTCTCATGCTGAAAAAGTAGAAAATTCCTAAAGGAGCTATCATGTCAACTTTCTTGTTTTTGTTTTTAAACTTGAACGAAATCCAAATACAGAATATTTACGAATTTAGAGAAATGTTCAGTTTAGATTCCAGCTATGGTCATTCCCATAGCTATGTGGTGAAAGAAATCATGTTTCTGATGAGGATACATTTTTAAATGTTGCACTGAAAAACTGTGACTATTATGAGTTTTGGATTTGCTGCTGGGTGTGTGTGTGTGTGTGTGTGTGTGTGTGTGTGTGTGTGTGTGTGTGTGTGTGTGTGTGTGTGTGTGTGTGTGTGTGTGTGTGTTTGAATTGAGTTCATAGAAGTTATATCCGAAATCATTCATTTGTCTCCTGGAGGGCATTTCCATTTGGAAATAAATTTTTTTTCTCTTTATTCCTCTAAATATTCTAGAGTAGGAAGAAATGACAAGCACTGTATCATCGTTTGCAAAGTTGGAGCTTAAAAAAAAACGCAAATTTATTTTTAAAATTTACAATAGCTGTATTGTCAGTGGATTTGTGGCAGATTCTCAATAGTGTGGTTTTGGAAAATACACTGACTTTTCATGGCTTCAGACACAGTTTGCTTCCAAGTGCTGCCACTTACAGACTCTTGGAGGTGACTTAGGGCCTCTGGGCTCTAGCCTCCTGTTTGCAAGTGAGGATAGCAACACACATTGCACGGAATGGTTTGAGGATTAAGTTACACTCTGCATGAACACCCAAGCCCAGTTCTAACCTGCCCAGCGTTGGTATTCAAAAAATGTCCCTTCCCTTTCTATTCTCTCCTTCCCCCCCAAAAATTCATTCTCTGTTTCAGTTAAGTTCCTTTTGTAACACTATTTTAACATGATACTAAATATATTGCCAGAAACCATGTTTCCCAAAGCATATGGTGTAGTTTATAATTTCTAACTTAGCTTTTTCATTAAAACTTGAAAGCTTTTTAGCTTTATAAACTCACTTTTTGCTGCTAAGGATTATGGCTGGGGGGCGGGGGCTGGTTTCTATCTCTCCTTTTCTGGTGGCAGCTGGATCTCTGCTCTCTCAGCAGTGAGTTCCCTGTGTCCAAACAGAGCACGATGAGTGTCATGCTTTGGCCGTTGGTGCAATTATTTCTCCCGCCTCTGCGGCCCGTGGCAAGGATAGAATCACAGGGGTCCCTGGCATAGTCCCCTATGCGAATTGGTAGTTATCCTGAATGTCACAGCAGCCTGGAAACGTAGACCCCATCAGGAACCCAGCGAGAATTCTATCCAGTGCCACTCTGCTCCGTGAATCTGCATGTCATCAGGACTGCCGTGACTTTGGGAGTGTATGTGAAGCCGAGGCACTGTCACATTCATATCTGTGTGATCTAAATGCCCTTTTGCTTTTCCATCATTGTCAGGGCTGCTCTTGTTCTGTGCCTAAAAACGTAGCCCCAAACAGCCCACCATCTAGAACTCTGAGAGATGCTGTCGACCTTTATAACTCTTCTCTTTGAGGAGAAGATAGACTCTGCTCAGGTTCCAGAAATGTTGTCTTAAGATAGCTGGAAGGAAGTGTTTGAAATGGCACATATGCTTGTGATGCTGGTAACCAAGGAAACATGTCCCTGTTGCAAAGCTTCCTTTAAAAAAACGATAGTACCTTTGGGGGATTGTCTCAGAATCACCCACAGCAAGATTCCAAAGGGATTTGAAATTAAACTAGGTCACTTCCAGAAACTGTATCAAGAATTAACAAAGTACATGAAGAACTGCTGCTTTAAAAATGCGCTGTTTAGAAGAACAACCCAATACATTGTGGGTGTAATATTCTAGCATCGGAATAATCTGAGTCTTACATCCATTATAGCAGATATTGCATAAATCTTACTGGAGTAAACTTTCCTCTGCTCATGCCTTATTATTTGTTTTCTTCTTCTTCTTCTTCGTTTGCCTCTTATTCCCAATTAATCTTTAGATTCTCTCCACCTCTTTTGTAACTGTCAGTGATTAAAATTATAGAGTGTTGGTTCAGTGCAGCACCTACCCAGCTTGCATATGGAGTTTGCTAATACATGCGTCTTGTGTAGAATCGTAGAAACTGGAGTTGATTTAGAAGATAATCAGATACAAACTTTTCTTTCAACAAATGAGAAACTGAATCAAGGAAGAGTTACTTAGAGGCAGAAGCCACGCCCTGAATCTGAATATACACATTTTGGTAATGTTCTTGACACAAAGACCTGAGCATTATTGGTACAGATCATGTAGTATGATCACCAGTACCATTTTAACATTGCTTTTTGTTACAAAAGATTTCTGAGTACTGGACAACAGGAAAAAAATACTGAATTTACAAACAGCAGAAGGATTGGGATAGTCCTGAATGCAAAAGTCTCAACCTCACATGTTACAGCAACCAGGCAGTCTTTACAAATACGTAAACTGGTCTGTTATAAAAGAACAAGAAGTGGGCAGGTATTTGGTAAATTGCAGTGGGTACAAATATCTAAAGTTACTTAACCTCTGGAAGGACTCTTGACAGCCAGATGGGTAGCAGCCCCTGCCTTAAACTTTCTTATAATAAGCTGAAAACTGAATTTGTGCTGTATTTTTCTGAAGTGATATGTTTAGTAATTAAAGACATTGAAGTGGAAAGAAGTGTACATAGAACTTCCACTTGAGAGCAACTTTTACACCTGATGCCTCGTTATTAATTAAATTATATACCTGGGAATGCAATTTCATCTTAGCTTAAAAGTTCAATTCTCATTGTCTATGAAAGACACTATGAAACTTTGATGGGATTTTAAAGATACTTATATTCTTAGAGTCACGAAAGTGAGCACAGACCCTGAAACAAATCTGTATTGTCCGAAAGCAGTGGTTCTCAAACTGCAGCAGGCCCCAGAATCACCTGGAGGGCTTCTTGCAACAGGGTGCTGGGCCTCTCCCTGAAATTTCTGAAATTTGTGATTCACTGGGTATCGGGTGGAGCCTGAGATTTTGCATTTCTAACAAGTTTGCAGGAGATGTTGCTGATGCTGCCCCAGAAGCTGTGCTTTGAGGACCACTGAATTAAAGGAAACCCAACGGTTTACTTTATTTAATATCAGTATTCCATTTAACTTGGTACTTTTATTTTATCCTCAACCTACTTGCTCAGCCAGTCACTTGAAGACTGTGGCCCCTTAGGTAGAACATCGTAAGCAGTGGTGGCTGGTCTTTGTTGAAAAATTGGCTTTAAGGTTGAGGAGCAGCCCTAATTTGTACTGTTGCCAGTTTGAGTGGTGCAAATACTCCCATCTTGGTCAGTTTAAAGCTACCAATATCACAACAATCATCTTGTGTAAAATTTCTGAAAATTTAACAATCATCTTCAGCACAGCCCTGAATCATAAGGAAGTGTCAAAGGTCACGTTGAAATTTAACCTTAAGGAAAGGGAACCCTTGTGCGCTATTGGTGGGATATAAGTTCGTACTGCCATAATGGAAAACAGCCAGTATGGAGGTTTCTCAAAAATGAAAACTAGAACTATCCTATGACTCAGCAATCCCAGTTCTGGGTATATACCCAAAGGAAATGAAATCAGTTCCTGAAAGAGATGTCTACACTCGTATGTTCGTGGCAGCATTTTTCATAATAGCCATGGTATGGAGACAACCTTAGTGTCCATTAGCGGATGAATGGTAAAAATGTGCTATGTATATACAATGGAATATCATTCAGCCACGAAAAAGAAAGAAATCCTGTAATTTGCAACAACATAGATAAACCTCGAGGGTATTATGGTAAGTGAAATAATCTAGATGGAGAAAGACAAATACTGTATGGTATCATTATACACAGACTCTAACTAAGTCATACTCACAGAAGCAGTACATAGAATTGAGGTTATCAGGGGCTGGCTGGGGGGGAAATGAAGAGATACAGGTCGACAGGTAGAAGCTTTCAGTTATAAGATGAATAAGTTCTGGGGATCTCATGTGCAGCATGGTGACCATAGTTAATAGTAGTGTATCATATACTTGAGAGTTGTGAAGACAGTAGATCCCAATTCTTCTTACCGCCCCCAGCAAAAAAGGGTTCATACGTGAAAAAAGGAAAAGGAAGGAAAGGAGGAAGAAAATTAATTTAACCTTACGTGAGACAGACTTTTCACATCTCTTTGAGGGTCAGGTATGGAGAGGTATAAAAAATAAATTCTTATTTACACCCTGGGTGGTCCGATGAAGATGATTCTAGTTGGCGGGGGAGGGGGGGTAGGCACTATAGTTCAAAAGTCATAGACGGGCTGTCCACAGAGGAGTTTTATTGGCTCTAGAGCCTTTTAATTTTGAATTATTTGCTGACTTACTGAGATTTTGCATATAAAAAAATCTAAATTTCTATCTTTTATTGGACGAAAAGTTAGCAATTGTGGCAACTCCAGGCCCAGATTCTTACTCATCAGCCATTAGCTGGAGCTGCTTAGCTGCTGCTTCCTCCTCTGCCTGTTCCCCATGTAGACTGGGCAGGACCTTTCCAGTCCATCCTTTCCCTAGGCTCTCAGCTATGCTACCCTTGGACCTTCCTCATCCATCGACATTCATACTGACTAGTGCTGGCTAGTTATGCCCTCTGCACCACTTGAAGATGCAAACCCAGGAGAATATACATCCTCCTTCATGGGTACAAATGCCAGTGGGGAGAAGGGGAGCGTTTGGTCACCTTGAAGGACCTTTACAAATTGAAGACGCAAACCCAGGAGAATATACATCCTCCTTCATGGGTACAAATGCCAGTGGGCAGAAGGGGAGCGTTTGGTCACCTTGAAGGACCTTTACAAATTGAAAAGTGAAAGTGGTCAGGTATCTCGTTTTTGCTCCTTCTTCTGTGTTTTCATCCCCCCGCTGTCCCTTTAGTTGGGGAGCGGGAGAGGAGGAAAGCGGAGTTATACTTTCTAGAAACAGAATCTAAGACCCAGAGAACCCTCTAATCTCTTTCTAAACTATAGACCTGGGATCTAGATGACGATATTCCTGATAAGAGAATACTTGCTCCTCCGTGGTTTAATTATTGTTTATATGGTATAAACACTTTTTTGAATCCTGCTAATTATTGGTCACTTCAGTGTTTCTTTTCCCATTTTCTCTCAGCATCTTGAATCTGCCCTGCCCAGGTTGGTTTTTCCATCCTTAGCTTCTGTGAGTATGGGAAAACACAGAGCAGAAGAAAATCCTTCTCACAAAATCTTTGACTTGCCTGAACCACACTGTAGTTATTTTATTTGAGGGTGATAGCGTGAGGAAGATGTTCTCAGGGTCTCAGACAGAAAAGCCCGGATTTAAATCTGATCATTATCAGATTGAGAGCTAAATACTTTGGCAACTTTCGTGAGGAAATATCCCTGGGAATTTTCTGGATAAACGTCATTCTTAAGTTTTGACAGTGTGCAGAATTTAGGCCACCCACATTGTGCGGAGTCCAAAATTGTTCAGTGAAATTTAAATGATATGTTTCAAGAGTTTGGTTGAACTTGTAATTTAACCTGGGAGGGGGGAGTAAACAAATACCGGTGGGAAAATATTTGTGCTCACAATCAATAAGGAACAGGCAGTAGGTTGCCCTGCACTCTGAGAGCCCTACTTTTCAGCTAAAGGTAGTACCGGGTGGTATTTGTCAAGGGCAGGGAGAGATGTTGGGCACGTTGACTTGCTAAGGATCACTGCTACTGGCTCCTTGTCTTAGGATGTTCAAGTCAAGTTTATCCACAGATGAATAATCAGTGGGATTTATTCAGCATTCACTTTGTGCCACATGGTATAATACAGGAATTTAGCACTGTCAGGAGTCTCACTTGTGAGATGGAAAACCTGACCCTTAGAGGAATCAGTTACTCTGTGGTTGTCTCGCAACTCACGTGTGAAGGGGTGCCAGGCCTTGAATGCAGCTTTACCTGAGTCTACCTTTGCCATCACAAATTATCTGTATACGTCATTGCCCTTGGAAGAGGATTTCCTGTAGGTTGTATTTTTTATACTCATGCGTGTTGAATCTACAAATGCATCTCTATAAAAGTTTACTATTTTAAACTGGCTTCATAAAGCTTTTTAGATATTGCTTAGCACACACAGTCTATCTGACATGGCCTGAACGTATTTTGATTTTTAATGAATATTGATGTATATATTATGGTGAGTTCCTCTTACTTTATAACACATAGCTTTATGCCTTCACTTTCTTTTTCTTTTTTCCTTCTTGTAGTCGATTTATCCACCAACCAGCCATATATATAGGGAAATAAATATTTTAAGTTCTTCTCTCATTTAGGAAAATTGGAAGACCCTAGGTTTTCAGACTCCCACCTAAATAGAGTAGGCAGATTCTTATGTTCTGTAAAAAGCACAGCATCTGGTGAATGGAGCATGTTAGATTTTCCATTGAGACTTCTCTCATGCATCAGTTTTCTGGTGACTTCCTGGTACTCTCCCAGTTAACCTGGAAGTGTGCTTTTATTAAGGATTTCTTTTTCCTCGAGGCCAGATGCGACCTTGCCCTTTGTCTGAGCGGCTCTGGGCCATGAGTGGAGTATTGGTAGCTCTGGGAAGAGAGCGGCTGCTTCAGGGCCCCAGCATTGGGGCAGCCACCATCTGTCCATTTTTGTAGACTTTTCGTGCTTTAGATGTTGTCCTCGCCGCAAGGGCCTTTGAGGATTGGGGCCACAACTCTCCCTCTCATTCTCCCGTTACAGCTGTATAATTAGTTGTAAAGCTTTCACTTGTAGGTGGAAACTCACTTTGGCAACCACGAATTCCCACTATAATTCATTTAGAAAGTGCAGTGTTTCTATTAATGGAAGAGTAGGCTCCAGCATCCAACAGCCTGGCTAATGTGTGTTGTTAATTGCATATTGTTGGTAACTGTAAACTCTGAGATTGCACTAATAAAAGGTAATAATTCCCAAGACAGCCAGGAAGGGAGCTGAGGATGACTGCAGATTCGGCTCTTGCAGTTTTGCCACGTTTGGCCACGTTTAAGTGAGCGAGAACTGATCTGAGAGCTGATAATGCATTGGGAAGTCTTTTTGGACTAAGTAAGGGTGATTGGAGATTGGAGACTGTGTCAGTATGGGGACAGGGTGACTGCCGATGGGGCAGATGTTTTTTTCAGATAATTGCTAAGGGCTCAGAATGCCGTGGCAAGTGCTTCTCAGAAGGTTGCAGCCCAGCAGAAACCTTGTACGGTCAAACCTTGTATGCTTGCCTTTTGGATCCACATTTCACGTAAGCCGATACTCAAAGCAAACGCTTGTAGAAGGAGAAGAGGATGTGGATAAATCAGAAGACTTGGGCTTGAGGCTGGCTCTGTCCCTTAGCTGAATGCCCTGAACCAGAGCCATTCAATTCACTGAACTTCAGTTCTTTGACATTTGTAGAATGTAGCTCCTTTGTTAGGGCTGTTATGAGCATTCCATGAGATAATGTAGGATATGAAACACCACTTTGTAAACTCTTTAAGTGTGAGGAAACTAGATACCTGCCCTTTCTTAATTTTCTGATGAGACAAATGGACCCAGGGGATGCATCACTGTAAATCTATTCTTTATACTCGAGGTTCTTTCAAAATACCACCGCTGAGTAGTGCTTGTAGTTTCTCTCTTTAAAAAAAATTATTAAAAAGTCAGTTTATGACCTACTGTCTGGGGCTGGAAGTGCCTTTTTTTGGTAACCCAGATTCCTGTGGCTTGCGTTGGGTCATTACTTTGGGCAATCTGATGCCTGAGAAGATCTCGTTCTCTGTGTTCCAGATAAACCCTCTTGGGCTTAGAAAAGGCACTGTCTAGAATGTGTGACTAATGGGCTGTTGAAGGTGTTAGACGTAGCCCAAGAATCCGATGAATCAATGGCTAACTGTTGTCTTTAGTAGCTCTCACCATTTTCCCCCCAAAGATAAAAGACCCTCCCCCCCCAACAATTAAGTTGACTGTAACGGCATTTATGGCAGAGCTGGAAATCAAATGAAAGTCAAGATGCTGCTACTCTTCAAGGCGTTCTTTCCTAGTGGCTTAACACGGGTTAGACCCCTCAAGATCAGGAGTAAGATGAATGTATCGTGTCCTTCAAGGAGAGATCTCAGAAGTTTATTTTACCCTTTTGAAAATTTGACAGTTTAAATGAATACTTTAAAAACCTATAAGTAGGAGGCAGGTTTGTTATATTTAATTGCATTCAAAGAAATAAAAGTAGCAGAGTTGAAAGAGAAGAGTCTAGAAGAGATTGTTACCTTTGAAAGTCTTTATCAAGATTATACTATAGACTGAGTAAATAAAAAATGATAGCCCAAGCTTTTCATCTTGGGGTGCTAATGAAATAAATACTGTGGATGTATTGTTTTCTCCTCCAGTCCTCATTTCAGCTGAGCACTGAGGGTGTCCTGGACAGGGGAGTGGGCATCCTCTCTGAGCTGGAGGCTGAATTCTCTTAGCAGAGCCAGCGTGGATCCTGAGAAGACTGTAGGGCTTGGCTACAAGGGGTCCCTGTGCCTATTGCGCACAGGTGGAGACCTGCGTGTATTTTCATTACGGTGATGGGGACAAGTGGTAGCTCTTAGCCTCTGCATGACTGTAGCCTCTGCAATTCACGAGACGATCCTGACCGTAACGTGTCATCCTTTCCCGTCCAGAGTGTGGCATCTCTTTTTGGCATGTGCTTTTGTCTTGCATTTTTTGTTCTCTGAAAACTTCTTCCAGCCAAAGATTGATGTGCCTGGATGATTTATGGCAGTGATTGTCAGGGACTTTTGAAGCCCGTCCAATTTCAGGATTCGGCTTCTCATTTCTTGTCCTTTATGGCACATTTGATGAATTCTCACTATCAGCTGACATGTTTCATAATTGTCAAAACTTTGATTGAAGTCATGTTTCTGCGAAAACAGCAACAATGGGAGAAAGAAAAAAACAGGGCTCCTTTATCACAGTTTTTTTTTCTGAGCCCCAAACTGCTCTGCTGGAGGTTCACAGCGCCATCATTTAGCCACTCAGTGACTTGCTGACCTTGCAAACCCATCTCCTCGCTCTCCTTTTACAGTCTTCTGCCTGCATTTACCGTGCCTCGTATTTTGCTTATTTGGGCCTTTTCTGGTCCAGAGGGTAAAAGCTGTTGAAAGTAGCACCTCAGAGAAAGTTTCTAAGCTTTTCCGTCAGACGTCTTTCAAGGCACATCTGAGTGAGGCTTGCATTGATAGTATCAAGCTCTTTCCGTTATCTTAAACCTGGTGTTGGTTTATTTTGTTTTTGTTTTTATTCCACAACATGCTTTGGCTGGAATGTCAGCTCTTCAGGTCCTTGGCTGCTTTCACAGCCTAGAAATCTGCTTCTACACTTTGCCGTTCTTTTCATAGTTAAGGCAGCAAACATCAGTCAGTGATGGATCCGGTCCCTTCGTATATAGAGTTGATTTTGTTGGTTATTTTTTCTTTTCTTTTCTTTTCTGTTTTATTTCATTTTATTTTGTTTTATTTTTGCCCACCTCAGTCCTGTGCCTCTAATTCAGTGAAAAATATTTATAGCAACTGACTTCTTTTCCTTCCCACTCTGTCCCCAGGGTACAATGACAAAGAAGCCTTTCTTTTACCCTAGCTTATAGTTTCTGTTTCCTTCCTCAGAAGCAATCACTAATACCAGTTTCTTTTGTATCCTTTTAGAGATATTGCACTCACATACAAGGATTCATTAATACACATACATAGAAACGCACATACATATACAAACATCAAGATAAAGTTTGAACTCATAAATCTGGACTTCTCATGGTACTGTTTAAAACACATTAATATCTGTCGTCTCCCTCCTGCTATTTAGATGAAAGACAGCCTCCTTATGTCCTGCAAGGACATGCCCCGTGTGACCTGGTTCCCCTCTGACTCTGCAGCTCATTAGCACCAGTCTTCCTCTTTCTCGGTTCTCCAGACACACACCCCCGTTCTTCTGTTAGTCCCTCAAACAGAAGCCTTCCCTGCTCCCTCACATTAGCCCAGTTACCCTGCTCTGTGCTGCATAGTTTCCTGGCCTGTTCATTTATAGCATGCATCAGAATTTAAAAATTCTATATTTGTATGACTATTTGAATAACATCTTTCCTCTTCTGCTAAACTCCAAGTTCCATGAAGACGGGAAGCTTTGCTTTGCTCTCCTTCCTTCCTCCCTCCCTCCCTTCCTTTTTTTCAAGTCCTTTTATCCGTGGAGACTGTGCTTTGCCTGAAACATATGTGGTAGAATCACCATAGATCACGGTTGCATGAATCCATAATGAATGACAAACAAATGGCTGGCTGGATGGACGAATGTATGAGGTGGAAGCTTCCTTTGGGTAGGAAGGAAATGCTGCCTTCCGGAAAACAGTTGCACTTTACTATCAAACACATTTTTTATCTGTAGACGCTGGGCACTTTCTTTTTTGTTTGTTTGTTTCTAACCAATTCCTAAGAAGTCAGCCATCCTAGAAAGGTTGACATAAAGCAGTCAAGAAAAACCATGGTGGTTAAATAGGGTATTTACACCCCTGTTTTTATTTGGAAAATTCTTCCACGTGGTCATTTTTTTTTTTGCGGTACGCGGGCCTCTCACTGTTGTGGCCTCTCCCGTTGCGGAGCAACAGGCTCCGGACGCGCAGGCTCAGCGGCCATGGCTCACGGGTCCAGCCGTTCCGCGGCACGTGGGATCTTCCCGGACCGGGGCACGAACCCGTGTTCCCTGCATCGGCAGGCGGACTCTCAACCACTGCGCCACCAGGGAAGCCCCTACGTGGTCATTTCTTAATGAGGCATCTAGAAAATAAGGGTAGATTAGAGAGACGAGGAGGGAAAGGAGTGACTTCCATGCTGGACCTCTGGTCCACTGAAGGTGAGACTCATGTCAGATACCTGTGTTCCTAACATCTGGCACAAGTTAAGTGCTTAGTACCTGATATGGAGCCGCAGTGGGACGATGAACAAACATGCAGGCAGAAAGGAAGAAATGGCACTGCGAGCTCCGGAGCTGACATTATCATGAATGAGCCGCTCTGTTTCTTTGCTAAAGTCTTGAGTCTAATAAGCTACTGGAGATCTATATTACTTACGCTACAGCCACTTTTTCTTTCAAATTTACCATCACTCTTTTCCTTTTTCGTGTTTTCCTCTAACTCTTGAGTTTTAAATCTTTTGTCTTGAAAATGACTGAAAATATAGGGAGTGTTTGGGGCAGAGATGGAGTGATGAATTTTTAGGTATAGCTCTGCATCTGGATTTGGTGCTCATTCATTTCTGAAGGTTGACCATCCTATTTTCCTCGTAGGCTGGGATTCAGTTTACATTTACATCAGTCCACTTCTTGCATCTCAAATGGCCAAGGGAGTCAAGGTATTCCTATCTGAAGCTCCCCTTCTGCTGACTGAACTTTCTTCTAAGCCAGAGCCAGAGAAGGCTTATTTGTTGCTATCTCCCATTGTGTGGATTGTGGCAGCACCGTACTTAATCGCCAATGGTCAGGAACATTCCTCTTAATAAGAGTTCTTGAGTTATTTATAATTTAGCCCATTGCTTGTTTGTTATCGTATTTGAAGTGCTTGAAAATCTCTCTTAAGTAAATTTCTCCTTATTGCCCACAAACTTCCTTTTTCCTTAGCTAATCACAAATACCAACCTAACCTTAACTCATCCTAAGTAGCAAAACTATTTTGCTCTTTTATGAAACATGTCGAACACTTATGTCACATTCAGTTACTTTCCAGGAAATAATGGGACCTTACCCTGAAATTTCGTGTGGCTTATGACTTGGTTTATGACACCAGATGGAAGCGACAGGCTTGAATCCCCTACCCATCTGTTCCTCTTTTCCTTCCCTTCATTCATTTGACTTTTGACTTTAGATACAGTTCTCACATATCAAGATATGCCTGGGTGCCAAGCCTCATGCTATGAAAGATCCAGGGTTCAAAGTATTTGACCCTCACTGTTTCCCACATGCGTTTACCTCCATAAATGATAGGACACTCTTTCAGCCATGAAAAGTAATTAGTTGTTTCTTTTAATCTACCCAGCTGCATTCCGGAAAGTAATAAATCTCTGAAATTATTGAAATAATGAGCAACAATTACAGACACTATTGGCTTAACCTTGGGAGCTAATCTTAAGGGAAATTAAGCATGTATCCTTTTTTCTATATTCCTCCCCCCATTCTTCTTTCTTTCTGTTTCCCCCATTGTATCAATATATTCATATATATCAGCTTCACAGATACCAAACAAGTTATTGCCCTTAGGTAACACAATCTGTACCTAATATGAAAGCCGTGACTGAGGTTTCACTGATGGTCAGTTTACCTGGAATTTTATGAGTTGGGAGGCTTATGGAAATTCTTGGTTTTCAGCCAAGTGTCTATTTGATTTCAGGTGGAAAACCCAGATCTCTCTCTACATTCATTAAAATGGGTTGATCAGGGCAACTAAAGTGATCAAGAGGATGGTGTGGTTTCCAGATAAAGTAAAGAGCAAAAAGATGAGGACTTGAGAGCGGTAGGAGGAGAGTGGTAGGATAAAAGGAGATGTGTAGGGTATGGACAGGTGGAATGTGGACTTTCTTACCAAGTCCCAGGATGCTGGAACAAAAGGGCACCTCTTTAAGCTGGAAGGAGGTCGTTTTAGTTCAAATAAAGGGAAATGGAATGGCTTTGCCCACCGGGTAGCAGGCATATCGAGCTCATTACTCCCAAGTGCCTGTGCTGTCTGCAATGCCAGGGCGTGTGTTCAGGGATGATTTAGGCAAAGCCCACTGATGGCTTCTCAACATCCAGACAGCACCCCAGCCTCTGAGTCCATCATCACATGGGCAAACAATTCTGTTGTACAAGTAGGTTTTGATGCCATTGTCTGCCATTGGATGCCATACAGTCTGATAGAAACGAGACTTTTGGTCTGACCCAGGGTGACAATTTTTATGTTCTTAAAATTGGCCATCTTCCAGAAGTGTCCATTTGACTGTGCTCATATCTCAGTACCTGAACTTCTAGCAGAGAAATTTTATTTGAGTCATAAATTTTTCATGTCGAAAACTTCCTGAGAATTATTAGCTAAATGTTTAGTCCGAAAGAGAGATTAAATATATATATCTTATACCTTAGCTACCAAATGACTTTAACCCAGTGAGGATTTTCTGGTTGGAAGTACTTTCATAAGACTTCGGGGAGAGATACCTAAAGATCTCATATTTTAGTGGCCAGAACAAAACCTTTGTGATACATTATTAACTGCCCGCCATCTGAAAAAGATGTTCGTAGAAGCAACCCAAAGTGTATAGTTAGGCAGTCCTTACCAATTAAAGCCTCCCTCTTTTAAAAAAATCTTTAATAAAAGTTCATATTTTCACAATAAATGATTTATAGAGAAATTTTAATGTGTAAGCTTTCCGCCGAGTCTAACTGAAATTAGAAGCTTTGAAGTGAACTCATAAATAGTGTTCTAACATACAGAAATATCCTGGAAGCTGTAAAATGTTTATCACTGAAAAGTTAGGCTACATTCAAGGGTGTAGATTTGGTTTAACTCTTTCTTCCCCACATGGCTCAGTAATAACTTTGATGCTGAACGTTTTGCAAAGTACTTTTAACATATATCGCCTTATTTGAGCTGTGGAACTACCCCCTCAAGCCAGAAGGAGGGTAGGTATTACCATCCCTGTTTTATAGGCAAGGGAGCTATGGTGCAGAGAGGCTAAGTGGCTTGGAAGGTCACCGAGACAGCAAAGTGAGGACCTAAGAACACACAGATTCTGTGACTCACGAATCCAGGTCTCTTTCCCCTCAGCCATGCTAACCCATAATATAATACTATTCGATCAGGCATGCTCCCGAAATAACCTCAGACAGTGCTTAATGCTGAAGGACATACGCTGTGTTTTAATCAAAGAAGGCTGTGACAGCCAGGCTTAGCTTGCCCTCGTTCCTTTGTATGATGCTGGGTAGCTGAAAATTGGAAGATGCTCTATATTTGTATCTTTGATCAGATAATACGCCAAGCATTGTTTTATAGAGGATTATCATAGCATCTGCAGTGTGTTTTAGATAACACAATTAAAACAGCTCTGATTTCACTCGATGCTTTTAAAACCACCTCTACCTTGGACACCTCCATCAATAGCTAGGTCTGGATCAAAATGTAGCGCAAAAGTTAAAAGCAAAGGTGTATAGAGAAAAGACCTCGAGCTGTCTCTTTCTAAATCTAGCAAGGGGGGAGATTTGTAAATAGAATCTCTAATAGTGTCAGAGTAAACTCAATAGTTAGAGCGAAATGTTTCCATTTTCTGTGGCTGTAGGAACTGAGACCAGATGATTGCATCTGTTGAATATCTCCATATAAAATTTTGTTAAGATTCTCTCCAGACAAGCGGTTTTATAAGGATTACAAATAAAGCCCCAAATAGAGATTTTAGGTTTTCTTCCTTTATAAAAACAAAATACGTTTTTTTTTTTTTTTTTCCTGAAGCTGTTGGGAGAACACTAAAGTAATAAGTGCCGATAGAGGTGGAAGAGAATCGGAGACTGTGAATAACCCCCCAAATTGATGAACTGGGTTGACTAGCTGGCGTTGCTGCAGTATCTTTTCCATGTTGGACTAGTCAGAGGTCTGAAACACGAGACTATAAAAAGCGTTCCTCAAGCATTGGATGTATGGCTTTTGGTTATTTAACCACTGTTTACTAGAAAGCAGTGTTGGTGGTGGTGAAGAGACCAGAACCTGGAACCTGGATGCGTGGGTTCCAGTCCTGGCTGTGCCGCTTACTAACCAGGGTAAGTAATTTGGGGCAGTTGTTTAACCTTTGCAAATCTAAAAAGAGGATGTTAACAATATTTCATATCCAGTACTTAAAATAGTGCCTGACACACAGAGACCTTCAGCCTGTTCAGATCACCTTGTTAAGAATGGTTGGGGATGGGGGAAAGAAAGATTAAAGACTCTGGGGACCGTAAGGCCTGGGAGATGACCATTCCATCCCTATGAAGATGTAGGGAGTCCTTTTCTGGGTCGAGGGGATGCGGGATGAATAATTACGGAAATGAATCTTTCCTGCAGTAGAACCCACCATTTACTTGCGGTTCTGCTAACAATTTAATGCTGGGTTACTCGTATTAATCATTATTCCTCTTCTGACCAGCATGTCTCTGATTCACATTCTTTTTCTTCCTCTCTCTCTCTCTCTCTTTCTACACACACACACACACACACACACACACACACACATATGCACACATGCTTGTTTTTTTTTGAGCATAGCAGTTCAGAGAATTCCTTGGAGTTACATGTACTCAAGACTTGGGGCCCCCTCTGTATAGACATTTGAATCTATTTCTCCCATTTCCATCTCCCTTTTTTGTTACTGCCTGACCTTACTCCTTCCTAGGTGAAAGAGAAAGGAATTAATTAAAGTTAGGGAAATCATAGGTTTCAGAAATGAAGAAACATGGATTTCTAAAGCCACTCACATTGGACTAGATTATTTTGTGTATATTTCTTTAAGTCTTTTTTTTTTCCCTCGGCCTCTGGAGCTACCAAAAGCACATTGATCACTTTTTACGGCGTTGCCATGATAGGTGCAGTACTTGCTTTTTTATTGAACCATAGATTACAGTATTATAAAACACATTCAGAGGAGTAATGAAGGCCATTTTTAATTGCACTTGGGAAGCAGGGCACTGTTATTAAATTATACCTGCACCTGTATTGGAAAGAAGCGAGAGAATACCAGATCATGTTTGTCTTTGGGATTTGAGGTTTCCCAGAGCTGAAGTGAATTCAGGGCTGCATGACAAAATTTGGAACTTCAGCCTTTGGAAATTGTGAGTCAGAACTTCCCCAGTCCTGTGATTAACCTCATATACCCACAACTATTGCAGATCAGACAACCAAGGGGTTAGTAATCTTAAGGTTATTCACTGGTGAGTAACTATATACGTGCACAGACAAATAGGACACAGGGGCACACGAAGATTTTTAGTTAAACATTTGGTAGACGTACATGGTATTAGTTTGTTAGGGCTGCCATAGCAGGTTCCATAAACTTGATGGTGTGAACAACATAGACCTCACCGTTCTGGAGGCCAGATGTCCAAGATCAAGGTGTTAGCAGGGTTCCTTCTGCGGGCTGTTAGAGAGAATCAGTTTCATGTGTCTCACTTAGCTTCTGGTGGTTTGCTGGCAACCTTTGGTGTTTCTTGGCTTATTGAAGCCTTGCCCCAATCTTTGCCTTAATCTTAACATGGTGTTCTCTCTCTCTCTCTCTCTCTGTGTGTGTGTGTGTGTGTGTGTCCGTGTCCAAATTTCCTCTTCTTTATAAGGACAGTAGTCACACCGAATTAAGGGCTCACTCTGCTCCAGTATGACCTCATCCCAACCTAACTAATTACATCTACAACGACCCTATTTCCAAATAAGATCACATTCCAAGGTACTGGGGTTGAAGCGTATGTGTTTCGGGGGACATTATTCAACTGACTTGTCTTTATTGGTATATGTGTATATCATAATGTTCTGCTATAAGTTGTTGAGAATTTCCAGGAAGCGTGGGCATGAGTTGCAAGAAGGAAAAAATTCCCTGTGCAATGAACTGCACTAATTTCCTTCTTGACATTTCAGGGAAGCGTTCTGGAAGGTGAAATTGCTCTAAGCCAATGCATGGAAAATCACGTGCGAGTGATCATTCCTTCTGTTGCATTCTTCCAAAGATTCTTTTGGCAGTCCTGTGCTTAGTCCAGAGGCCTCCACTTCCGGTGGTTTAGGCATGTGTGTACACTATTGTGTGCAGGGTTGTGTGAAGCCAATTATGGTTGGAAACAGTCACTTAGCTGGCAATTAGGTTCCTCGCGGTCTCAAATTATGTTGCTTTAAATTAAGATTGTGCAGATTTGAGTTGCTTTGGTAATTTGCAAAAGACGTTTTGGGGTTATAACTAGAAATGTAATCTTCCAATTAGGAGGTTTTCTAGCTGATACCTGTTTTGTTCGTTAAACTGCAGGCTCAGTTCAAGTATTTTTCATCTACTTTCTAAAGCAATGGTGAGGGTGTTTGCTTGCCATCCAGGTGAGCGGGGATAGAGGCAGAATCCTGAATCTTTGGCCCTGACCTCAGCTTTCTTGAGGACCCAATTTTGGCTTTATTACTGTTTACTTTAGCAACCCAGGTAAAAACAAGTATCAAATAACTCTTCCACTGCATCCAAAACCTGAGGTTTTGCAAGAGACAAAACCTTTCAAAAGTGAGATCTGTTGTTTAAATATGAAGTCATATTCTATTATTTACCCAGGCCAGCCAAGACATGCTCTTTAATTAGCCTACAAAAGAGAGGAGAATGTGTAAGGAGAGTGGAGGCCATTTTACTTAGTAATGTCTTGGAGGTTTAAAATTTATCCTAAGGTGATGAGATTTGGATTCAAGGAGACAAATGGATAGAAGTAACTTAAGTTCAAGATGGTGGACATCTTGTCCTTATAAATAGGATCATACCAGTCCATCTGGGGGAACAGGATGCTGTGTATTGCATTTTTCCTCTTTCATTGGAAATTTTATAAACATACTGTGCATACAGAGAAGTTCACAAGTCACAGGGACTCAGCTTGATGATTTTTCACGGAGTGAACTCATCTGTGGAACCAGCACCCAGATAGAGACAGAACCCTGGAAAGGCTGCTGTGTCTCTTCCAGTCACTCACTCCAAGTTTTGTGATTGTGTTGAAAACTTGTTTTTACCAGCAGTAAATACTGATGATTTTTTTTTAATTAAAAAAATTTATTTATTTTTGGCTGCGTTGGGTCTTCATTGCTGCGTGTGGGCTTTCTCTAGTTGCGGCGAGCGGGGGCTACTCTTTGTTGAGGTGCACAGGCTTTTCATTGCGGTGGCTTCTCTTGTTGTGGAGCATGGGCTCTAGGCGTGTGGGCTTCAGTAGTTGTGGCACACGGGCTCAGTAGTTGTGGCTCATGGGCTCTAGAGCGCAGGCTCAGTAGTTGTGGCACGTGGGCTTAGTTGCTCTGCGGCATGTGGGATCTTCCCGGACCAGGGCTCAAACCCGTGTCCCCTGCACTGGCAGGCGGATTCTTAACCACTGCACCACCAGGGAAGCCCCAGTACTGATGATTTTTGAGAGCACACTTCCGTCTTGGTGTTGTTTTCTAGTTGTCAGTTAATTTTTACTCGCAGCATTTTCATGCTTCTTGTACACCCTCCTGGAGGTTGGGTTTAATCCTTAGAGTGGAGCCTTCTGATTGGTGTGACACAGAGCAGAAGACGGACTTTACTGCCCCAGGCAGTGTCCTCCAGCCACTGCGTGCCTTTGCTTCCCCCCACCAAGCTGAATTCCTGTGGTTCCTCGGAACCAAGGCCATCTTCTCCTTTACCTCCATGTCTTACCTTTGTTGTTGTCCCTGCCAGGAGCCCGTCCATCCCCTTTGGCTCACTTCTGTTCTGTTAGTTTCCTAGGGTTGTCATAGTAAAGTATCACACGCTTTAAGCAACAGGCATTTGTTCTCCTATAGGTCTGGAGGCTGGAGGTCCGGAGTTACGGTGTTGGCAGGGCCACGTTCCTTCTGAAGCCTCTAGGCTTCTTTTCTTGTGTCTTTCTGGTATCTCCAGGTGTCCTTGGTTTGTATGATTTTCACATGGCTATCTTCCCACTGTGTCTTGTGTCTCTTTGCCTTCACATGGCATTCTCCTCTCTGTGTCTTTTTCCTCTTCTTGAAAGGACTCCAGTCATATTGGATTAAGGGCCCAACCTACCCTAGTATGATCTCATTTTAACGAATTATATCTCTAACAGCCTTGTTTCTGAACAGATCACGTTCTGAAGTATTGGAGTTAGGCCTTCAGCATCTTTCTGGGGGACTCATTTCAACCCATATCACCTACTTTTCCCTCCCTCTTGGTTTAGACGTCACCTTCCCCAGGAAATTTTCTGTGATGTTCCTTTTCTCCAGCGTCCGGCTTTGCTGTCCCTTTTGATACCACAACTCCCTCGTTTTAATACTTCTTAGCATATCTTATAATTGTTTCTTTATTTTCATTCTCTGCTCTACCCTAAGCAACCTGATGTCAGGGATAATTTAGAGTATTTTAGAACTATTTGTTTTTGAATTATTGGAAGTGTTACATTACAGTAATGTGGAAGCATTTATTCATTTTGAGATAACTTGAAATATTGGTACCTTAGTCGTCCTCATTGTCTCTCTTTTGGGGGGAGGAAGCGCTAAAAGCAAAAGCTTGGGTTAAGCATCACCCCTTCTCTTGAGTTTTTGTCATTGTGGATGAACACGGTTTCTAAATCCTTTTCTTGAAAGCACACGACTGCTGAGCAGATGTGGCTTCTGATTCTCTCCAGGACCCTAAGCAGCTTACTGATCCAACAGTTTAAAGACGCTTTACTGGCCACGGTAACATTACTTCTGGTTGCCTGTCTTAATTCATTTTAGATTAATCTGTCTCGTAGACCGAAGGAAAATGAATGGAGTCAGTAACTTCAAGAGTTATGTAAAATCTGTACGGTGCTAAATAATTGAATAGAGTTTTATATATGGTTTTGAAATTGGAATGTCAATTTGACATAAATACTCCAAAACAGAGTGTTAGATGAGCTGATCTGCTCCTCATAAAAAAGCTTTGAAACTTCCATTCCTGTGTCATTCTAGAATGTTCCATTGCCCTCCTTCATGGAATGTTCAGGGCCTGTTAATTTTCCTTGAGCATGTAAACTTTGGGAAAGATGAATCTGCTGGTAGAGCTCCTAGGCTCAGGGTTGAGGTTTTGGGGTGATGGTGCCCAAACTTCAGTGTGTTTAACGATCACCCAAGAGGGCTGTTAGGAAGGATGCTTTTTGGGTCCACCCCAGAAACTCTGATTTGTTAGGACTGTGGTTGGGACCCAGGAAAGTCCTTCGTAACCACTGGTGGTTCTTCTACTGACGTTCTCACACCACATTTTAAAGAAATACTGGTTTAGGGGATGTGAAGGGGAGAATACGGGAACTTCTGACAAGAAACTCAGGACAATTTCCCATCAAATACATTTATCACAACCAGGCGGACCAAAAGTTACTTTTTTTGAGTGGGAAAGGGGATATTTTGTCAAGCGCCCCCAAATTAGTTATTAAGATTTCTGGAGATCTGTGGGAGGAAGGCAAAGGATCATTCTTACCAGAAAATATATATGAATTCTATTACCAATACCCTTAAGCCCATTTTATGGAGGGTAAGACTTGAGGCTCAAAGAGCAAAGAAAACTGACATTGGTTGAGCACTTAATCAGTGAAGCAGCAGCCATGTTAGTAGTTATTATCATTATCTTTATTTCATGCACATTATAGAACAGCCCTGTGAGGTGTTAGCATTGCCATTTACAGCTATGGAATGTGAGAGTAGGGTAGTTCAAATAACTTGCCGGAATTACACATTTAGTTTGTGGTCGAGCTGGGATTCACACACAGCTCTGTTTAACTCCAAAATCCATGACCTTTTTACTACATCAGGTAGATTCAAGATCTTTATGTGGCTAGAATTGCTAGATGAAATACAGGATGGCCAGTTAAATCTGAATTTCAGATAAACAATGAATAGTTTTAGTATGGCCCGTAAAGTCCTTGAGATATACTAAAAATTTAATGGGATATACTTATACTTTAAAAATTAGTGGGGGGCTTCCCTGGTGGCGCAGTGGTTGAGAGTCCACCTGCCGATGCAGGGGACGCGGGTTCGTGCCCTGGTCCAGGAGGATCCCACGTGCCGTGGAGCGGCTGGGCCCGTGAGCCGTGGCCGCTGAGCCTGCGCGTCCGGAGCCTGTGCTCCGCAACGGGAGAGGCCACAACAGTGAGAGGCCCACGCACGGCAAAAAAAAAAAAAAAAAAAAAAGAATTAGTGGGTAATGTTATACTAAAAAACACGTTGTTTATCTGAGGTTCACATTTAACTAGGCATCTGGTATTTTTATTTGCTAAACTGGCAACCCTGTATGTGGCTCGTGGGTTTTAGGTTGTAGGATCACACTCTCCTGACTTCTGACTCCAAGTCCATTCCCTCCTTTCTAAGTGCCATATCCTATCCTACTATCAGATTCTCTGCTTTTGTCTTTGGGTCTAGCGAATGGCTTATCTACCCTAGTTCTCTCTTCCTAGGTCAGTAAGGCCTAGCTCAGGTGAGAATAGGGTCTGTCTCAAACCAGTGAACACAAAGAGATGGCTTACACTTTCTTCACCCACAGCATGGATAGCTTCATTTGCTTAATTTTAGAGACAAGAGTAAGAACCAGGGTAATTTTAGAGACAAGAGTAAGAACCAGGGTCAGGTACCTTCTTAGCAATGATAGAAAGAATCAGGCCACCAGCCTGCTACATCAGATTGAGGAAAAGGCTTTTATTTGGGGTATAATTGAAGTCAGAGCAATAAGGGTAAGTTAAAAAAAAATAGCTCCTGGGATAAAATTTTTGTGAGAAAATTAATTATTTTTTTGGTTAATGTTAGATTGAGTGCTTGTTATTTGGCAGGCAGTTTATATACATCATTTTTACAGGCTTCCCTCTGAGGTAGTAATTGTTATCTTCCCATTTTACAGATGAGGAGGCCAATAGAGAAGTGAGGTACGAAGCCCCAGGTGTAACAGTGGTGACATACAGAGCTGGGATTTCAGCCAGCTGTCTCTACCCTACAAGCCCTGTTCTTCATTGCCCTGTGCTGCCACTGATGCTAGAGTTTCCAGCTGGGCACAGTTCTTCCACTGCAGACTGCCTTGTCAAGTGGCCTTGCAGGAAGCTGTTCTCTGGGCTCGGGAAGCCCACAGCCCTGAAGGAGGCTGTGGGCCCCGCCCGATGTGCTAGCAGAGGACTCAGGACTGAACATGCAGGCACCGGCAGCTTACTCCCTCTAGCTTTAGACATAGCAGCTCCCCAGGAGCAGGGTCACTCCCGAAGTGCCTTTTGATACCTGTGGCACACTGGGAGGTCACAACGACTTCTTCAGGAATTAGACCTTAGCCCAGGAGAAACACTGTCATACGTCTTCTGTGTGCAGCAGAAGCTTCCAGCAAGCCTTCTTAATACGCTTGATGATTGCAGGGTTGCTTTGGAATTAAAACCAGCATCTGGCGTGCACTTCAATAATGGTTCCCTGCTTTTAGGCCAGAGTTGTTGAAAACTTACATCTATGAGTTTTCCTTTATTGGTAAATGATAACGAAGCGCTTTGAAGACAAGAAATAATGTTTGTGGGGGCAGTTGTGTGAAGGAGAAATGTGGAGACGGAGAGCGGGTCTTTGAAGCGGTCCCCTGTGCTCCTGCTTCTGCGTCCGTGAGCATCTCCCTTTGCACCAGGGCTACCAGCGGCTGATGTCCTCTTGTCCTGTCTGGTACTCTGAGGAGGACACGTGTCCTCCCTTCCAGAATCATTTATAAAAACAGACTCTTCCCATTTTCTGAAGTGATTAAAAGAGTTCCTTGAAATAGTGAGATCATAGATGCAGTTTGGAATTTATCCTTAAGTGAATATTAATCGTGTGCCTCCGGAGTGTGGCAGAGGGAAACCAGATCCTTTGAAATGCAAACGAAAGCCTTCTGAGCCAGAAAAGGGGGAAAGTGGGAGGTAAGAGGTACAAGGAATTTTGGAATCACACAAGAAATGTCACCTTCCACATTTGTAATTTGGGATAAGTTGTCTTAGCTTCTCAGAACCTCAGTTTTCCTGATCTGCAACAGTGTTAATAATGCTTATCTCAGAGAGTCCTGGGAATTAAGTGAAGTATTTCACATGAAAGGCCAGGCTGACTTGGGCCCAGTATTGGCTCAGTGCTTTTTTTCCCCCTCTCCACATCATAATATGGTAGTGGGAAAATGGGTTTTGATTTATAGAAATTTCACTTTATAGGCAGTTTTATAATTTTAATTTTTAATTTTTTAAAAAACAATACAAATAGGGCTTCCCTGGTGGTGCAGTGGTTGAGAGTCCGCCTGCCGATGCAGGGGACGTGGGTTCATGCCCCGGTCCGGGAAGATCCCACATGATGCGGAGCGGCTGGTCCTGTGAGTCACGGCCGCTGAGCCTGCGCGTCCGGAGCCTGTGCTCCGCCACGGGAGAGGCCACAGCAGTGAGAGGCCCGCGTACCGCAAAAACAACAACAACAACAGCAACAAAAAAAAACAATAAAAATATATTCTCTTACAGTTCTGGGGGTCAGAAATCTAATGCAAAGTGTCAGCAAGGTTGTTTCCTTCTGGAGGCTTCAGGGGAGAATCTGTTTCCTTGTATAGGCAGTTTTTTAAATGAATAAAATAGCTGTCGTCTAATTTCAGCTGTTCATTCATGAATGTTTCTGGGTGCCTCCTCTGTTCCTGGCACTCTTCAAGCCGCTGGGGATAGAGTATGAATGGGACAGGCACGATTCATGCCCCTTTGCAGCTTCCACACTAGGCAGGGCCACGGTGAACAGGCAAGTCAGGTGGAGTGTACTTTTAATGTCAGGTAGCATGTTGAACACAGAGCAGGCGGGGAAAGGGATCCAGTGAGGGCCTCTCTGAGGAGGTGATACTTAAGCATCATAACACTGTCTTGTGGTGAGTGGCTGCCATGCTGAAATGACACATAGCCATGACTGGGTGGGTAAGTCTCTCCCCCACGGTGCATACACTTTCTTTCGTGCATCTTTATGGCTCTCTCTTTTCCTTACCCCTCCTCTCTCCCTTCCTCTACCTTGTCCTCCCAGCATCATATTACTGGGCAGAATTGAATTACCCCACAGAAAGCTTTCATCGACGTGGCTCTTCCATCGGGGTGTTACTGTAAGCCTTGGCACCGTGAGAGTTGGCTGTGGAAGTAACTTCTGGAAACAAGAGGAACTGAAGCCTGAGATGCGACAGGGTGAGAAAAAGTGAGATGTGAGCTGAGAGAGTTCTTAAAGCTTTCATGAGGTTCCATAGAGCCTGCGAGAACACTTGGAGGCCCCTCCGTTGTTCGTGAGGATTGATGCCTTCAGCCCAAGGCAGTGGAAGGCTCCTTGCAAGCTGACGGGCTCTGCAAATACCCTCCTGAAGGTCCTCAGTGCTACGTCAGGAGTAACTGCTCTAAAGCTCCTCCTTTTAACTAGGTGAGATGGATTTCGGGATGTCTGTGTAACACATTCAAAGCGAATTTATGTTGGTTTTCTTTGTCAGCAGCCGAAGTTGGAATTCTTCCCAGCTGGTGGTCCAAGTGCTGTTTTTCCCTTGTTATTTTGCTGAGATCTGGGGGGAGGTGAAGTAGAGGTTAGGAGCAGGGCGGGCAGGAGGTGGAGTAAAGGAAGCCAAGTCTGCAAATGTACACAGATCCTGCCCACTGGAAGCCCTGACAGCCATCTTTTTTGTTGTTGTTGCGGTACGCGGGCCTCTCACTGTTGTGGCCTCTCCCGTTGCGGAGCACAGGTTCCGGACGCACAGACTCAGCGGCCATGGCTCACGGGCCCAGCCGCTCCGCAGCATGTGGGATCTTCCCAGACCGGGGCACGAACCCGTGTCCCCTGCATCGGCAGGCGGACTCTCAACCACTGCGCCACCAGGGAAGCCTCTGACATCCATCTTTTGATAGGCAGATGAAAACACAATGGAGCAGAGATTGTTCTAACTTATCTCTCGTATAGCTTCTCTTGCTCAGGGGTTTGCCGTCAGTAGCTCTGAAGCCTGTTTGCAACTTCTAGAACTTGATATTCTCATCAGCCTGTCCCTCCCTTTGTTTTGGACTAAATGGGCTTTTGGTGTAGGCAGCTGTGGACCCAGTGTTGGCGTAGACAGTATGCCTTGCAGTTGCTGAGCTTGCAAATGTTGGCCGGCGTCTGGCCATTACTTGCTTTGACTCTCTTTCTCCATGTCCTTTTCTCGAACTCTGTGGCCCAGAGCCACCAAACTCCTGCAGCCTCATTTTCCAGTACTGAAAATAGGGACATGTGATCTTGGCCAAGTTTTTGATGTTTCCTCTAGGATTGAGAGGTAATCTGGGGAATGTAGCTTGGCTGCCAAGAATCGGGCATTTCCAGGACACTTTGGTGGTTTATGCAAAGAATGGAGAAGAGTTTAGAATCTGAGAGGTGAGGTTATTTTCCCAAAGCAGTTCAAGAGCCACTTTCCCCAGAAAGGACTTGTAGACTTCTGAAGTCCCTGTTGTAACCTCTGGCCTTTTTCTCCTCCAGCGAAGTCAGCGGACACCTCATTTCTCATGTTGATTTCCCCAATCTTCTGGGATTTTCACCATTAACATCCATTCCCCATTTCCTTTTAAATGTCCTGGTAGCTCCACTACTGGAATTTATCCTACAGATATACTTACATAGGTATGAGATGACCTATGTAATTAAGAAAAGCCACACTTGCTGAGCCCTTACCTGATTTCAGGAACGAAGGATTTTGTATATTTTCAACTCATTTCATTCTTAAAACAACTCTGTGAGGTGGGATTAATAGTGTTTCCGTTTCTAAACAAGACAGTGGAGGCAGGAAGAAATTAAGTAACTTGACTAAAACAACTTTTCTTTTAATATACTTTTGTTTTTAACAACAGAAGATTGGAAACAACCTATTCGATGTGTGTCTCAGTAAGTATATGTGCTTCATTTATACTGTGGCATACTGTGTAGTCATGGAAAAATGGTATTGAATATCATCATGTATTCATTTGTAGAAATCTCCATGATACAGTAAGTGAAAACAAGTAAGTCTGTATCTAGAGTGTAATATGCTATAATTGTCATGGGATTGGTTGGAGGGAAAATGACATATTTTTTCTAATATCCAAGAGACGAATGGTAGTGATTCCCCATGGTGGGAAGGGCCAGACTGGCAGATGAGAGACACAATTGGAAAGGAATTCTTTTCCCACTAGGATAGTTTTGAACCATGTGAATACATTTTCTATTTGATTACCTAAATAAATGTAAAAATAATAATAAGAATTTCAACAGCACTATTATGGGCGAAACATAAATGAACCAGCTCAGTCTGTAGTTAAAACAACAGCAAAGTGACAACCATCACAAATATTTCTTTTTTTTTTTTTTTTTTGTTGGGTACGCAGGCCTCTCACTGCCGTGGCCTCTCCCATTGCGGAGCACAGGCTCCGGACGCGCAGGCTCAGCGGCCATGGCTCACGGGCCCAGCCGCTCTGCGGCACGTGGGATCTTCCCGGACAGGGGCACGAACCCGAGTCCCCTGCATCGGCAGGCGGACTCTCAACCACTGCGCCACCAGGGAAGCCCCACAAATGTTGTCTGACCCAATTACTTGCCATACATGATTTAATTCTACCAACTCTTGCATGGTAGTTATTATTAGCACCGTTCACGGGTGAGAAACTGAGGCTCATGAGAAACAGTTGTTGCCTGAAGGCCCAGCTCTGACATGCGGATTGGTTGATGCTAAAGCCCACTGAAGGTTTTTTCATTCTGTCTCTGTGGACCCTTTGCATCTATTATTAGAAAAGGAACCTGGGCAAATGAAGTTCAATTCATTGGAGCAAATTACAAAAATACACTTTACCAGGTTAATGTGAGGGCTCAGTGATGAGTTAGTGATGCTTTAAAGTGTTTAATCTTAAATTATGAGATTCTCTTGCTAGTGTTTTCTAAAATGAATGCTTCTCTGGAATTAGTCTTTAGTCCTTTGAGGCTTTATTTTTAAGAGTAAGACTAGGGAGTCCTTTAGTGTGGCTTTTCTGCTCTAGATTGTTTGGGCAAGAGTCAGAACACTGGAAAAATGCTGTCCTAACCTGGGGGGATGTGGATGGGCTTTGGGGGGTTTACGCAGCTCCAGGGAACTGGGGGCAAACTTTTCTGAGTATTGATTTGCATGGGGGGTGTTTTCCTTGAGTCGGGGGGGCAGTTTTAATCTAAGTTATCACAGATGCTCAGGCTCTCCTGAGGTTGTTTGGGGCTGTTATCCTCACAGGGTGCTGTGATTCTTCTGTAACCTGCAGACAAGTTTTCTATGTCTGTTCAATACTTTAAAAAATTGAATTAATTGCAAACTCTAATAATTGGGAGATTTCACATAAAAATCTGGATTCAGTGCTTAGGTAGAAAAATTGGAAGGCTTACCAGCACTGGGCTTGCAGTTCGCTGTGGCAGTAGTCTTCTGGGGCACCTTTACTATTTTTTTTAATTTATTTTTTATTGAAGTATAGTTGATTTACAGTGCTCTGTTAATTTCTGCTGTCTAGCAAAGTGACTCAGTTATACACATATATACATTCTTTTTCATATTCTTTTCCATATGGTTTATCCCAGGATATTGGATATAATTCCCTGTGCTATACAGTGGGACCTTGTTTTTATCCATTCTGTATGTAATAGTTTGCATCTACTAACCCCCAAACTCCCAATCCATCCCTCCCCTCCCCAGCCCGCCCTTGGTAACCACAAGTCTGTTCTCTACATCTGTAAGTCTGTTTCTGTTTTGTAGATAAGTTCGTTTGTGTGGGGCTCCTTTAATGGGGCGTGTGCTCTCTAGTTTGCCTCAGACCACAAACTTCAAGGCCAGCTGTAGTCTAAATGGCATTGACTTGACCTGAAGAGAAGTGGGTTTTAGTCTCCTTCTTCCCAAAGCAACTCTTAAAACAATGTGCATCATTTTTTGCAGAGGATGAAACTGAGACTCAGGTTAAATGGCGTCACCGCATGTTGCACATTGATGTGGGTTAGGAGAACGTGAGATTTGAACTCAGATCATCTGACTCTTTTCTAGTATCTTCTTCCATTGAACCGCAATTGTCTCCCATTATTATTATTATTATTTTTTGAGACCCCCTAGCACTTCTGGCAATAGGTATCGTATCCATTTTACCAAAACTTGGCACAGCTCTGACAAAGGAAGGTGACATCCCACAAGGGCAGAGCTGGCATCTGGTCCCAGGTTTTCTGAATCCAGACACTACACCCTTTTAGTTGTTTTAGTTGTAGGTACTTGCAGACTACAGAGGTCTATATGAATTCTGAGGTTCTCTGCAGCCGAGATGAGATGGTAATGATTCTAACATATTTGATTCCAAACAGAAGCAGGAAAGGTGGAGGGACCCCCCTCCATTGTTGACATTGTTTCAGAACTGGTAGAAAGTTCCTGGGGTTAATCAGACCACAACTTGTAAAAGGCTCATTCCTTGCAAGACACAAACTGGTCTGGGAGTTGTAGCACATGGCTAAAAAGTAGGAGAGGTGTTAAGGGGGATAACAAATTGCTTTCCAGAGTCCTACGATCTTTAATGGGGAACCTCTCTGTACACACCTGAAAGGATTTAAAGCACCTGTACAAAGGCTACACCTCAATAAGTACCTGTTAACATTATTTTAACTGTGCTCTTACCTACAACGTGAAAGGGACGTGATGTTGTATGCTGTCAGTTAGGGATGGCTGCTTGAGGGAGATCTGTTGTAGGCCATTGTATGGTGATATCATTTGGAGAATATTCATTTGTGCTGTGTATTAGCCACGAAATCTGTAAGGTGGAGGTTCTCTGCCATGAACAAAGAAACGTAGGGTGTGCTGTTTTTCTGGATGTTTCTTTACCCATTGACGAGTTTGCACTCAGCCTACGATCTTCACCTACACGTAATATAGAAGAAAAGGTGCAGAGAGGACCAATATCTTCAAAGACAGTAGGTCTAGTGGTGAAGACCCTGGGCTCAGGACCAGACTGCTGGATTTAAATCCTGGCTCTGTCACTTTAAGAAGATGAAAAAGGGATGTGTAGCTGTAGAGATGGTTACGTTTGCTCACAGCTTTAATCGTCTGCCAAGTGCTTGAGTATACCAGACAGTTCTCAGTTTGTCATCCCTACTCCTCAGTTTTCTCTGTGAAATAGAAGTTAGTTAACCTGGCTAAAGTTAATTAATATGAGTAGTTGGATCTATACTAGGAGCAGTAGTGACAGAGGAAGACGATTATGCAGATGCTTTTCTTTTACAAGGAAATAAGAGCAGTTTGTTTTACACCATTGAATCTCAGGCTTCTTTGGTCTCCAGCCTTCTTTATACTTTTGGGCTTACTGGAGTCTCTGCAGAGCTTTTGTTTATGTGGGTTATAACCATCAGTGTTTACCATGTTGAAAATGTGAACCTTAAAAGTCATTAAGTACATATTTGTCAATTCCTCTAGATAGCAACGATGAACACAGTACATTTTAACAAAAATAAGGTCTAGAATATTGTGAAAATAGCTTTGACTTCACAAATCCCCTGAGGGAGAACGGCTGACCTAAAGTATTAGTTTGTCTCAGAACATGAAATACTAAAGGATAAAACTTGGACAGTGAATTTTATTTGCTTTGTTTAGAATGACTGAGTTTGTAAAAAACAAAAATAAAATACGTTAAAATCAAGAAAACACTCAAAAAATATCCTGGTTCTATCATTTACCAGTTTGTGTGACCTTAGATCATTCATTTATTTGGCCACTTATTGCTTTGGTTTTCTCCTCTGTAAAACCTAGAGAATAAAAAATTCATATGCCATGGAATTACTGTGAAGTCAGGCTTATGTGTGAAAAATACTTAGGACCGAGTCTGGCCCATGCTTATTAGAGCATAGGTGCTGGCGGCTGCCGCTTTTATCATTCTTGAGATGCTTTTTCCTGCCTTGCTCTGTTGTAGCAGAAAGAGCTTGAAACGGGTGGGCACAGATGCTGGGACTGAGCACCCTCTGGGGCTCCCTTTCCCGAGCCTTCCTGTGAGGGCATTAGACTAATCTCCAAGAGTCTTCGGGATACCCTTCCATCACGAGAAGTATTATTCAGTGCTTGATGGTCTGTGAGGCTGGGACAGCCACTTGTACACAAACCCCTGGCTTTCAAAAGACAGCCATCCCCCCGACCTTGGGGGGCACCGTAGGCTTTGACCTTAAGCTTTGACTCCACCACTCCAGCTCTAGGATCTTATGCAAATCACATTTGTTTTAGGGCTTTGTGTCCTCCACTCTGTTTAAAAGTGGGATAATAATATCGTCTTTCAGGATCTGTGTGGGGAGTAAATAGATAGTGTTTGGTAAAGGTCCTGCAGAGTGTGGTGGCCTAGGAGGCGCTCAGGAAGTGGCAGCAGCTCTCAGTATTGTGATGAATGAAAAATTCTGATCTCAGATCCCATAAATCAAAACACCCTAACTCCTTAGGCGAGATTGTTGCCTACAATCATCAGCATCTCTGGAGCCATAAATACTGTAGATTGCATATTACTTGGAGAATGTGGGTGAACTAATTGCATCCAGGCAAGGGGGTGACTTGCTGGAGATTAAATCAAAAGGAATTTCCTGGGTTTGTGATGTAAGGGAAGTTCACAGCCATGGTGGTGGTTAGAATAGCCAGGAACAAGGAGCCCCAGGTGCAAGGACCAAGAATAGTGATTGCAAAAGTGGTGGAGGGACTGAGCAATGGGCCGAGTTTAGCCGGCTGTCTGCACTGTGCTTCACATTCAGCTTCCTTCCTTTAATGGCTGAAAAATTTGGAGGTCAGCGCTCCTTCTTCCCCCAGCCAAAAACAGTTTCATTTTTTGCTTTAATTCTTCCCACCCTGTCTCTTCTTGCCTGTATTTGCCAATTCATTCAATAAATAGTTATTTCACTTCTACTGTGCACCAGGTCCTGGAGATGCAACAGTAAAACACACACGCGCACACATACATGCGTGTGCGTACACATACACACACATATGTACACACGTGCTCGCAAATCCCTCCCTTTGTGGGGTTTACATTTTAGCTGAGGAAGACAAAATTTTTTTAAAAAGTGTTTAGTAAAAGCTATAGTTTGTTCTTCTTGGGACTGTTGTGTGTTTCTCCACATTTTGTTTTGTTTTTGCCTCTGCTGTCTGGGGGTTGTGTGTTCTATTTCTTCTTCCTTAACCCGTCCTTTCTGATCCCCTTCTCTAGGATATGCTGAACTCCCAGTTCTTAGCCCGTAGACTGGGGGATTTTGCTGTGTGTGGGTCAGATCGCCTTCTTTGTGTGTATAGAATCTCAGTCAGTGTCTCCTTCTCTCCTCTCCCCGACCTTCCCCTCCTTGAAGATAATAACCTAACTCCAACATCCATGATACGATGACTTGCCAAGTGCTCTATTTCTAGTTACAGTTACTAAGGAATTGTAAGGCGGCGTTGGAAAATGGCACTCGGCCTCTGCTTAGCTTTTATTCAGATTGGCTGTTTTCCAGGGCCCCGGAAGATCAATGATGCATGTCGTGCGAAAGGCAGCTGCAGGGTCAGGGCGTACTTATTGCTTGCTGGGGCATGTTATTGACCAATCAGAAGTTAAACAGCGCCTGGCTACACCGGCTAAGACATTGCCTCGGAGCCAGGAAGACAAGAGATCACCTCGGGCCACTTCTGTTTACACAGACAGATGTGCAGACGGACGCGATGCTAGCAGCTCTAGGCATCCGTGTGTCTGCCAGAATTTCGGCTTGTTTGGTCCTGGGAGAAAGGACACGTCCATGATGATGAGCGTTTTTTGACTCAGCCATCCTCAAGGCGGACAGGAATTGTTCACTTTGAAGCCTCTGTTGGTACATCCAAATTCACTGCAAGCAAGGTTTTGCTGGGTGGGATGTAACGGTTCACGTTTCCAAAGCTGATCTACCTATTCTTTCTGTCTGTCTGTCTATCTATCTATCCATCTATCCATCTGTCTATCACCTGTCTATCAGTCATCTATATATCATCTATCTATCTACATCTCTCTCTGTCACTTCTATAATATCTCTATCTCACTATCATCTATCTTTACACACACAAACCTATTTATAATTTTCTCTCTTTTGAAAATATCATTTGGCATTGAATGAGGGAAGGACAGGAGAGATTCAGATAACATTTGATGAGATACAAACACAGTTTGCATGTGCTTGGATGAGTATAGAACCGCAGAGGTGCATTATTCAGGAAAAAAATAAAACTCTGTTAAAAATATATATATATGTATATATACACGTATATATATACGTATATATGTATATATACGTATATATATACGTGTATATATACATATATATATATAAAAGAAATATGTAGTGAAAATCTCCTTTTAGCTTTACGTTGTGTTGTGAAGCTCAGCTCTGAGGTTTATGTTCTGGCTGTGAAAAATAAAAAAATTTTATGAAGTTTTTAAAGAACATTTCTTTTCCTTTTTCTTCCTAGATGTCAGAAGTACTATTTGGGTGAACTATTGACTGAGGCAGGAAGGCTGGAGCAAGGAAAACAATAGGAATGCAGATGAAAAGGCCCGAAAGCGTAAAACCTAGTGGCGCCCCCCGCCTACCGCCCCATGAAATAATCCTTTCACTTTGGTTCTTTGAATTGAAATAGCATTGAGGATTAGGCTGGTGCGAGCCTCACAACATTTGAGATGCATGTGTTTTTCTAACCACTCGCCTTAGAGTGGAAATTTTTAGCAAGTGAAGGATATGTTTTGTGTGTGGGAGGGTTGATCCGAATGGCGTTAGGCGTTCAAAAGAGGATCTAAAACGAAAGCACAGATATAGTTTGGATTCTACTGTTTAATCACGTTTAATGAATGTGCAAGAGCGATGAATAGTGTGAGTCTGGGTTAAGAAGGCGTGCCAGGGTGGGGTTACCCAGCTCTGTGACCACCTGTACCGTCTGCAGCTCCTGTCCCTGCACAGTCCACGTGTAGGGGTTAAATTGTGGGACATCTCATATCAGTTTACCCAGCATCATCCCTCTTTAAAGTGGGAATCAAATATTGACTTGTTTGTTGGTTGGGCCTAATTTGATTACGTTTTCATCCTTTCAGGTTATGGGGACCGTTTTGTGCAGAATCTGGTTATTTTCAGCGCTAGAGTTAGGCGCTCTGTTATTTATTAATAATTCTGTGAAACGCTGAAGTAGAACAACCAACTCTATAAATGATGATACTGTTCGGTTACTGTCGGTTTTTCACATTCTCCTTCAAAATCTGTGTGGCAGTCTCTCCTTCTGGAATTTCTGAAAGGATGAGGCGGAAGCGAATGAATATTTCCCTGGGACGTGCTATGTCTCGGGCATTGTTTTATTTTATTTTATATATTTTTTGAGGTACGCGGGCCTCTCACTGTTGTGGCCTCTCCCGTTGCGGAGCACAGGCTCCAGACACGCAGGCTCAGCGGCCATGGCTCACGGGCCCAGCCGCTCTGCGGCATGTGGGATCTTCCCGGACTGGGGCACGAACCCATGTCCCAACATTGGCAGGCGGACTCTCAACCACTGCGCCACCAGGGAAGCCCTCGGGCATTGTTTTGTGCAAGACAGATGTACCCTGCTTTCTCAGAACCCTTGGGGTGTTAGTCATATTACCTTCCTTTTAACAAGTGAAGAGAGAGGTTTAGCTGATAATGGGCAAGGCCACCCTGTTAGGCAGTAGTGGAGCTGGGATCGGAATGCAGTGCTGACTTCCCTGCCTGTAATCTTTCTGCTTCGGTTTCATGAAAATGGGCTCATTCGGACTGATTTGGGGTTTCACCAGTTGGCCTTTGGTAACAAAGGCCCAGGAGCCTTCACCCATGTTCAGCTGTCTTGTATCTGTGTGAAGGGCACAGCTTTCGTGTTTATGGTTCTTATTTGCAAGATCAGCATGATTCTACCAACGGGAACAAACTCCCCCCTAAAAATGCAGAATTTACCGTCTGCATGAATGGCAGTGGGTTTACGCTCTCAAAGAAGATGCTTTGCAAAAACACAAGACTGCCCATCACAGAGGATGCTACAGGGAAGGGCTGCACAGGCAGGATGATATCAGTGGGGATAGGGGGTCCTGGGAGCTCCTTGGGGAGTAGAGGTGTGCCCTGGGGAAACAGAGCTTTGTATTAAACCACAGGGGGTTCAGGGCAAGGGGGTGGGAGATGGGGAGTGACAAACACCCATCCTGGCTGACAGTTGCTTATTAGCTTGTTAAGGGAATAGCTTATTATCTCTTTTTAAGAGCTATTTGTGGAATCCAAACTCAGCAGTAATGAAGAGTGGGCTTTACCAAGCAGGGCATTTCAGGATGGCAGTGTGCGTGTGTCATTTGAACAGCCCTCTGGAATAATTCCACCTTGACAGTGTGCCAAATGGCCCGGGAAAGGCTTGGGGAGGGAAACCGAGGCGGGAGGTGAGATTCTGTGCAACCTGGGAAGACTCACTGATGCGAGTCTACATTCTGGGGAGTTCCTTGCATGGAAGGAGGAGAATCACTGCAACTGAATTTTTAAAATTTTAAGTTTGGGTCTTGAGAACAGCCATCAGTGGAGGGCATAAGCTTTACCATGGGAAAGAGCTGGACGAGTACAGAACTATGAGCTAAACGGTGCTTCCTGTGCATTTTGTTTTGTGACTTCGGATCCTGTGTGATCACACAGGCCACTAGGATGTCCCGGAAACAGCATCAGGCTGGGATGGCTGTATTCACAGATTGGCCAGTGTGTACCTTTGGGAGAAGACCACGAGCTCAAAGTGAGGACATTGGGTTGGCCCCAGATCACTTGTCAAAGTTCTCACCTGACCCTAAGGTTTCCCTTTCTCTGGTAAAAACAGTCTGGACATTTGATTAACCTAGTAACCATCCAAACAGTTTTTCTTTTTATAGACTTGACAACCTGAGGGGAAAGGGCTTTGTAATTTTGTGGCTTCATCTGCATTGGGATATTAATGGAACAGGAATTGTGCTTATTAACTTACAAATGATAATCAGAACCATCTAATCTGAGCCAATGCTTTCAAAGGCCAGAATAGGCTGTTTACTATTCTCTGCCTCTACTGAATGATGGAAAACATGTATGTCAGTTCAGCCAGTTTGTTTGTTTTAATTTTTCTTGATCGCTTTCCCAAAGCAATTTCTGTTTGAGGGAATGGCGTTAACCCTTTGTCTTTTCGTCGGTATAAGGGGTTGGCAGACTATGGCTCAGGCCCTTAACAGGAAAAGTGTATCGACCTTGATCTATATTAATGAATGTGGCTTTATTGTATCTGTGCATTTATGGTAAACTGCAAATCCTTCTTGAACAAAGGTGGGCGTAGATATCTACATATAATCTATCGGTGTATCCTAGTTGGTCATGTTGGGAAGGGGATTATCCCATCCCATGGGGCTATGCTGATTTGAAAAAAAACCCCAAAAACCAGAAATGACCAACATACACACCGGGAAGGACCAGTGCCTAAATCCAGGCTGTGGAGAGCCAACTGAAGGCATGTCAGCATCCTAATCTCTGGGCGTGTGCAAGAGCAGGATATGACCACAGAGAAGTATGCCAGAGTGCAAGTGGTGTTCTGCAGGTCTGCAGCCAGAAGAGGTTGCAGAGGTTGCTGGAAATTTTAGCTGCTTCTCGTATAAAATGTTAACTGCTCTTCTCAGAACAGGCTGAGGGTCAGTGACAGAGACTCAGTGTTCAGTTATGTTACAATAAGTCATTTCAACAATGACTGTTGGCTCCTTACCTGTTACTTTTCTCTTTCCCCTTTTCAGTCCTGCATTAAGAAATGCAGGAGTAATGGAGTTTTGCCAAGGGTTTCAGAAGTTCTAAAAAGAAAGACTGTTTTTCCAGTAACTATGACTGCAACACAAATTACTCCAAAATGTACTGGCATAAACAGCCGTTTATTATGTTGACGGATTCTGTGGGTCAAACATTAAGACGAGGCAGGGCAGGGATGACTTATCTCTGTTCCTTGATATATGGGGCCTCAGCTGAAGAGCTTAAATGCTGGGGCTGGAATCATCTCAAACAGTGCTGTCTCATAGAACTTTCTGCAGTGATAGAAAGGTTCTATATCTGCCCTGTCCAATATGGCAGCCACTAGCCACACATGACTATTGATCACTTGAAATATGGCTAGTGCACTGTGGAACTAAAATTTTAACTTAGTTAATTTAGATGTAAATAGCCACTGGTGGCTTGTGGCTACCATATTGGACAGTACAAATCTGAAGGCTTGTTTACATAGCTAGGTATAGATATGTACTATCCAATATGGCAGCCACTAGCCAGTAGCTGAGAATTTCGTTGGGTGGGGTTGTCTCCATTGGAATAGCTCTGTGTGATTTCTCCGTGTAGTCTCCTCTTCCTCATCACACAGTGGCTGGTTTCCAAGGCTGAGCTTCGTAAGAGGAGCCAAGGAACCTACCAGTGGAGTAGACAGTGTTGCTTCCACCATGCTGTAGTCATCAAGGTGCTTACAAAGTCCCATCCAGGTTCAAGAGGCAGGGCAGTAGACTCCATTTATTGATGACAAGTGGCAAGGTTCTGGAAGAGCATTAGGACTGGAAATACTGCTATAGTTACTTCTCGTAAATGTAATCTGCCACTGGTGTTCCAGGTACCCAGTACATTCACTCATTTATTCATACAGCAGACATTGAGTACCTACTCTGTACCTGCGTTATGTTTCTTAGGGGAGACGGCAGTTGAAAGTAATGAAGCTTATAACAAAGTAGAAGGGGTGAGTGGGGAAGGCACTCACAGGTGTTTCCAAGGCAGTGTGAAATGTGCCATGATAACATGTAGGAAGTAGAGGAGATTCGCTGAGACACAGGAGTCTCCTTGAAGAAGCAACATGGAAACTGGATCTTAAAGTCATGCTAGACTGACTAAGGAGTTTGCCAGAGAGAGACCAGTCATTTAGGCAAAAGGACAAGCATATTGAAAATCTGAAAGGTGAAAAGCTAAGCTTTTCCTGGGGATGCCTCAACTCTACAGTGCTTGATCAAGAAAGAAGACTGTACAGTCGCCCTGCCAGCCACGTCGTTCATTTCCCTTGTGTGTGTCCCCACCCACACCATGCATATTGAGAACCAGCCACACACCCAGCAGGTCACCAGTCCAGAAAAATCCATAAGCCCAAGGGGGTATCATTGATGAATTACCAACAAGTTGCCTGTCAGCAGGAAACATGGATTGGATTAGAGAATCCTCATACCACGCAGGCTTTTCTAAAGAAGGTCTGGCTCTGAGAGAGGAACAAAGATGCCTGAACACATGGTCAGCATTGAAAGGAAATATTGATTGGCCCCTGCTGGGGAGCCGAGCTAGAGTGGGTTAGAGTCTGATGTCAAAAAGTGCTGGGGTGTGGAAAACCATTAACTGTGCTGATTGACCAGAATAAAAGCTCCATCTATTTTTAAGATCTCAAAAATGAGGGTGAAATATTTAAGTGGGTGGAAGGGCAAAAGGGCTGGTTAGAACCCAAGCCTGGGCTACGGCACTTTCTCCGAGCTGGCCTCTGTTACTTTGGCCACAGCTCTTAGACTGTCCTTCTCTATCTCCTGTTCTGCATAGCGCTTTTCTGGACCTGTGACTATTTCTTAAATCTGTGTGCAAAATTCACTTAATTGAATATGAATGTCCAAACAGTTGATGTTCAGTAGTGTTCAGATTTAGGATTCAGACCATTTGCTGGGTATTCTTTTTAAACTGGTAGAAAAATGCTCTGGCTGTAACTGATTGCATCTGACTGTCGACTGGGTTAGAAATATCTCCGTCACTACCAGATGTATGAAATACTGGAAAGGGAGTGTTTATCTTTAGCAAGTTAGACTAGCTAGCTCTGTGGATCTAGATTGACTAAAATAGCTTATTGCTCCAGGGATAAGGCTGGGTTGTGTTCAATCATTTCTTTTCAATAAAGTCTGATCTAGAGTCTTTTAATTGAAGATTTTTGAAACCTGCTCTGTTACTTTGAAACCTGTGATTCGCTTGTCCTTCTCGAGTAGCATTCTCTGATAGAACTTTCTGCAGTGAAAATGTTCTACATGTGCATGGTAACCATTAGCTGCAGGTGGATGTGGAATACTTGAAATGTGGCTAGGGCAACCGAGGAGCTCAATTTTTAACTTTCATTTAATTTAATGTACATAGCCACATAGGGCTAGTGGATACCCCAACGGGCAACACAGTCATAGGATCTGTTTTAAAAATGGTATTTGATGAGGTGAGCAAGAAAGCTTTCTAACTTTCTAGTTTTTGAACAGTATCTTACCTTAGGAGTCAGGTCTTTCCTCTAGCAGCAATCCATGGAAAGAAGCAATGCTAATGGGGTGCCTTTAGCAGACTGAAGGCTTGGGATGGGAATGGAGGGATAGCACCACCAGGCCAGTCATGACACTCATTTTCCCTATAGCTTGTCTGCAAGATAACCAGCGTATTGGTAGTAGATTCAGTAGCCAAAGAAGTTTGGGGAAAGCCAGGTTAATTGCAATTACACAGGTTTTTTCTGAAGCTTTCTCAGCCTTACATATGCTATTATGGATTTTGAATCTCCAGATAAGGCTTCAGGGCCAAATATATTTGATCCCTGTTTCTCTTTCTAATGTATTCTATGAAATGCTTTGGGAAATACTGCTTTAAGCCATGACACTTTCTGCCACAATAGCTGATAAATTTAAGGTCTATTATAGGCAGTGAATCTATCCATCTTCTGGAGTTCTGCAGAGTTGAAAATCTGCTTTTGTGCTGTGAGTCTGATCGTCCAGTCTTTCCTTCTCTGTGTGTGCATTGTTCGTTAACTCTTCAAGTCCAGAAATATCTGGGCTGGCCTGGCTAGATTGTACGCCCTACAGGCCAGAGGCACAGGTGTCTGCTTGGGACAGTTTTAGCTGCTTGAGCCCAGGGCTGTAACAGCTAGCAGGCACCTGCACCAAAGGCCTCAATGTAGCTTTTTCTTTCCTCTCCTAGGAAAGGGTGAGACTTTATACCTCCACAGTACCGTGCCTTTGCTGCTGACTTTCTGAGTGGTCAGGATTAGTTCTTGTTGTTGGAGAAATGTTGGTGTTTCCTGTATCAGTGATTATTCTCTCTTTTCTCTCTCCTCGTATAGACTTGCATGTGAGTGCATGCATACTTCTTTCTCCAAGTTTTTTTTTTTTTTTTTTTTAAATAACTTAATCAGCCAGCAGGAGACAAATCGAGCAGGTCACAGCACCCTGTTCATTTAATCAAGTGAGTTACTAAAGGAAGGGAAAAGCAAGAAATATGAAAATGAAAGAGAAATATTTCCTCCTCTTCCTCTTTTTCCTCCCTCTCTCTTTAAAAATTGTCCAGCGAGTTATCTGTAGAAAACATCTGTCTCCCCAAGAATAAAAGTAATTCGGTTGCTGATCTTGGCATGTCCCCCTCTGGTTGGAGGGAAGAATTTTCACCACTCGTCTGAAGTGAAATCAGCAAGATGCTGTCTGTTGTGAAGTTGAAATATTGAGCTTTATGATATGACAGTCAAGTAGCAAAAAGTGTTCTTCTGCTTGACAATGTCACCATTGTGCGATAAGAAAGAATTCCGGGAAGAAGAGACTTGCAGGCACTGGGTCTACAGTTGTCTGTCCCCACGTCCATCCAGGCTCATTGTCATGGCAGCCCCACTACCTTGGAATGAGCGCCATCTCCAATTCCTCTGCATTAGTGGTTATCTGGCTAGTACCGATTATCTTGTCAGGAGACAAAGGGTCTGCAGCGTAGGTGACGGTGAAGAGTGTCAACAGTGGCTCTGCAGGAAGCGGGATGATCCAAAGTTCTGGGGAAAAAATGCAGGGCTAGTGCATGAGTCCTGGAAGCCTCCTCTTTGTTGAAAAGATTCCTGGGTCTCTGAGGAGTGGAGTCATCAGGGCTAGGGGAAGATTTGGGGCCAAGCCTTTGTATCCTAGATCTATCTACTTAAAACAAATTTTTTGTAGTTATTCAAAAAGAGAAGGTCCCATTGAGGCTGACTTGAACAAATATTTGCTCTCCCTAATTATGTACCCAGAGCGGCTCTCCTGAATGTTTAATGCACACCTTCATATCCACAATAGCATAAGGAGAAGTCTACAATGTGTTTGGGAGGCTTCTGAAGCTGGGGTAATAATTCTTTGCACTTCTATAAGACTTTCCTTCTTGAGAGACCTCAGCCAGGTTTACCTTAGATGCTGTTGTTGGAGCGAAGCGAGGAGATGAAACTCTAGAGAAGGGAGGCGTTGCTCTGGGCAGCTGCCAACATGTATTATAGGTAAGACCCTTGTCTTTGCCAAAAGTTTTGTGCCAGCCACCATCCTTTCTTTCTGAGTAGGAATAACAGGCAAGTCAGAACTTACAACTGCTTCCTCGTAGTGGGACTTAAGTGTCACGTTGGGTGGGTGGGGGGCAGACCGGGCTGTTGACCCTGATAGTGGTCTTCTGGCTCAGTCCCTCCTCTGTGATGGGCCAAACCATGTCTTTATTAGACTCAAGATTTAGTGAGTCTTACTAAGAGAAGGCTTGAAGAACTTGTCTGTACGTTGAAGACACTGAGGTCTGGAAGAACTGAATTTGAAACCTTCATCCATCCTGTGTTTGGACCTTGGGTCAATCATTTAACTTCTTGGTGCCTCGGTTTTCCCATCTGTAAAAGAGGCATAATAAACATCACTCACACATATTTGGAGTGACATTTAGAGAAAGTGCGAGTCTAGCTCCTGACCAGGATGGACCCTTGTGTTGGAGTGGTGGTTATTAATCTGACATCACCTCTAGAGCCTTTCAACACCCGAGGGCCACCTTCACGTTGCAGGTTGGATAAAAATGGCCTCTGAAGTGATTTCCAGAATTTTTTCTCCATGCAGTTCATTGCGTCCGAACAAGTCACATTGGGTAGTCACTCAGGAGTCACGTTATCCCATAAAATGAGAGATGAGAAAAGGGGAGGTTCTGCCTGGTGCAGGGGAGGTGATGCAGCAAATGAGAGATGAGAAAAGGGGAGGTTCTGCCTGGTGCAGGGGAGGTGATGCAGCATGTGAATGTGCCCCAGACCTCTAGGCAATCAGGCTGTGGGCAGCAGAGACACAAATGGATCCTCCATCCTCCAGGGCTGGATCTGTAGATCTAACTCAAGTTCCCCCATCTCAGTATTGCAGAACTAGCTGCTGGAATGGGTACAACAGCTACTGAGCATTTTGCTGTCAGGGGAAGCACATATTTAGGTGAATATGTATAAACACTCACTTTCTAGGAGGCTGGAATGTGTCAAGATGTCTCCTCTGCTGAGGAGTCTCCTTTCCTTCTCCAGCCTTTATGGTTAAATCCGGTTCGACGGATGCTGTGTCCAGCTGTCAGGTGGTCTCAGTTCTCTGGAATTTGTTTAAAATAAAGCCAGTTGTTTCTTATCTGTTGTCTTGAAACAGAAGCGCTCTCCTCTTCTTAATTGTTACCGTCTTCAAGGGCAGGAAAATATTACTTCCTCTACAGAAAGAGAGGGAGACCCCACCTGGTTTCCAAGGGGCCCTTTGATTTTTTTGCCCATTTTTCCCTTGCGCATACGTGTTTGATTTGTAACATCATTGGTGTCACGTGAGCTGTGGAGGTGGGAAAACATCGTTCGTCTTCTGGCAGGGCCTGGCGTCTCTTGTTTTGGGCACTGCAAATGTGAGTAGGCAACTCTCACCCAGATTGATGACTCGATGCTGGTAGCTGACTTCCTGTTTGGGCTTTTCTCTTTCGAGTGGTTGAGTGGTTGACTTGGCGGTTTGTAAGTAATGCTCAACAGGGCTTCTTTAAGTGGTTCTTCCACACAAGAGGAATGGTCACCAAACAGAATGGGCTTTGGAGTTGGCCAGTTCAAAAGCACTATTGAATGATGTGTCAGGCTCTGTTCTGAGGTCTGGGGCCACAGGGATGAACTGGATAGAGCCGGCTCTTTGTTCTCTGGGATTATATAGTCTAGTGGGGGCAGATAGACAACAAACATGGAAGCCAAAATGAACCAACATAAATAAATAAGACCGGGAGAGGGGAGCGGAAGCGGGGAGACCCCTTTGGAGGCTTTTGATGTTCTCCGGACCATAGTAATGCTGCTTAGAGCTAGGTGGGAGCAGGGGAGATGGGCTCTTTGTCTATAGTTTGGTGGTAGATCCAATGGAACCTGCCAGGTCTTGCCTCTGCTGTGGTTTGTTATTTAACTTCTCTTTAAAACCTTCATTTTTCTCCTCTGTAAAAGGGAGATCATGGTAAACTTACTTCACAGAGTTGTAGTGGTTAAAAATGCATGTCTTATATACACTACCAAATGTAAAATAGATAGCTAGTGGGAAGCGGCCACATAGCACAGGGAGATCAGCTCGGTGCTCTGTGACCACCTAGAGGGGTGGGATAGGGAGGGTGGGAGGGAGGGAGACACAAGAGGGAGGAGATATGGGGATATATGTATATGTATAGCTGATTCACGTTGTTATACAGCAGAGACTAACACACCGTTGTAAAGCAATTATACTCCAGTAAGGATGTTAAAAAAAATGCATGTCTTTTTTTCGTTGTTACTGAGGGAGTTATATGCGAGCAAGCACCTCACACTGGTTTTCAGTGGGGAGCCCCTCGGATGGCCGCTTGTCCCTGCTGCCACCTCTGGAGGGACTGCTCCTGACTCTGTGGTGGGGCTGGAAGTGAGCAACGGGGAGTGGGGAGGAGGGCAGCCTCAGGCCTGCACTGGTGTCCCTCTGTCTGGTCGTCCTGCCTTTTCCCAGTTCCTGGCAGCTGCCGCCATCTCCCCGGAGAGCAGCCGGTCTCTGTGTGGTCTGAGTATCTTTGGCGACAGAACCACCTGGGATCCTTGTTAGACCTGCAGACTCCTGTTCCTCCGCCCCGGTCTCCTGAGCCAGCACACCGGGGCTGGGCCCAGGAATCCACACTTACTGATGGCCTCTCCGCGCCTGCCTTGTATACTCTAAACTTTGAGAATCTCTCATTCAGAAAATTTGATTTTGGTTTTGGAGTCATCGTGGGAGCTACTATTTGTTGTAGGTTTATTATGTGATGCTGCTCAGTGTTTTACATGCAATAACCATGTCGGATAGATCCTAGTTATATACTTGTCTTATTGGTGAATAAACTGAGGCGTAGAGGATTTAAGCAGTTTGCTCAGATACTGATGAAAGAGCCAGTATCTGAACCCAGATCCCCAGCTCTTGTCCTTCCGCTCTTTTCAGTCTCCCTTAAGTAAGTGCTATTCCATCAATGAAACTTCTCAATTTAAAATGAGTCCTGGGGCTTCCCTGGTGGCGCAGTGGTTGAGAGTCCGCCTGCCGATGCAGGGGACACAGGTTCGTGCCCCGGTCCGGGAAGATCCCACAGGCCGCGGAGCAGCTGGGCCCGTGAGCCATCGCCGCTGAGCCTGCGCGTCCGGAGCCTGTGCTCTGCAACGGGAGAGGCCACGACAGTGAGAGGTCCGCGTACCGCAAAAAAAAAAAAAAAAAAAAAAAAAAAAGAGTCCTGGGTGACCTCCTGTTATATAAAAAGTAACAAGTTAAACATGAAATATTTTAAAATTGAGCTTTAACTTACATTAAAGCCTGGAATTTGGCTCAGATTTTGACTTAAGTGTACGCCCTGAGGAAGTTATTATTTTCAAATATGCCTCAATGGCATTTTTTTTTTGATATGGACCATTTTTAAAGTCTTTATTGAGTTTGTTACAATATTGCTTCTGTTTTATGTTTTTGGTTTTTTGGCCACGAGGCATATGGGATCTTAGCTCCCTGACCAGGGATCGAACCCGCACCCCCTGCATTGGAATGTGAAGTATTAACCACTGGACCACCCAGGAAGTCCCCTGAGGGACTTATTTTAAGGAAGGTTCCCTTTTGTTCACTTTGGTAAATCAGACCCTGTGGTGTGGCCCTGCTTGCCTTGTAAAACTTCACCTGCTGTGCTTCTTCGTGTGCCCGAGATGCTTGTGCTGTCCTGGGCCAGCACCTGGAACAGTTTCTGCTAAAGGGCTAGCACCTGTGCAGATTGACACCACTGTTCTCCCTCACCCCCCTGACCACCGATCTGCTTCTTGGGAGGCTGTGTAACGAGATGGAGAAGTTGGGGTTTTCCCCACGTCTGGAGGTCACTGAAGGTATTTTTTTTCTTTTTAACTCTTAGTAGTTTCAGGTTAGTGTCTGAGAAAAGTTGGCTATCAAAATAGGACCAGCCCAAGGAGGCTTGAAGATAAAAATCAATCATTCCAGGGGCTTCCCTGGTGGCGCAGTGGTTGAGAGTCCGTCCGCCTGCCGATGCAGGGGACACGGGTTCGTGCCCCGGTCTGGGAAGATCCCACATGCCACGGAGCGGCTAGGTCCGTGAGCCATGGCCGCTGAGCCTGCGCATCCGGAGCCTGTACTCTGCAACGGGAGAGACCACAACAGTGAGAGGCCCGCGTACCGCAAAAAAACCCCACAAAAAACCAAAAAAATCAATCATTCCATTCATAGTTCTTTCTTACTTCAGATTCCTATTGCTTCCAACTCCAGGGAGGAATTTGCTAAAAAAACAACCTCATACATCACTTAAGGTGGAAAGAGATTTTCAATATGTATAGACTTTAAGTTTATTAGAGACTATTATTTAGAAAAGGATAGGTGGGGAGAGGTTGTGACTAACATTTTATCCTTGCATCTCAGGTTCTGAAACCGTAAAAAAAGAAAGTGTTCCTTGTGCCCCAAACCCGCTCAAAATTGCATTTCTGAAAGCAGTTTTGTTGGTTTTAGCTTTACTTGAGTTGTGATCACATTGAAAATCCAAAGCCTAATCTTTATGAAAAAGTACTTTAAAAATATAGTGGTCTTGCATCCTAAACATTTGCAAGTTTGGTTTGTTTGTGGCAATTTCAAGATTTATGACTAATTGTCCCATTAACCGTTTGCCAAATGTTTCCATGTTGTTGGGATGCATTTTACCAGCTGTTGATAATAAAAATTTGTGTCCAGTTTTCAGAAGACGAGCCTATGATCAATGTACAACTTTCTCTGAAACTAGTGTCTCATCTTTCATGAGAGTTTCCTCTCCGCTGAAGTATTGGGTATCGATCGCACAATACCGGAGAGACATGGCCATGTAGAGACTATACTTCCAGTGTGGCCTGTATTCATGGACTTTGGCTTTTAGCCCTAAAGTTATTCTCCATAAAAGAAGAGGTAAAGACAGACATTTTTGAGGTGAGCCAGGGACACCAGGAAGTTTGCACTTTGTAGAAAAGTGGCACGCAGGGCACAGAGAAAGACCCATTTCTAGGCCTTGTATAAAGGGCAGAAAGAAGAGGCTTTGAGAAAAGTGTGTGTGTGTGTGTGTGTGTGTGTGTGTGTGTGTGTACACGTGTACATACCTACTTGTAGGGTTCGTTTTACACATCACAGAAAGTCCTTGCTACCCTGTTATTCCTGCAGCTGGTGTGGGATATTGACTCAACTATTGATTGGTTCCTTTTTCATTTTCACTTAGAATACTTAGGGTTACGAAGAGTCCTAAAGGGTTTAGTACCACCATGAAAGGAGTAGCCTAAACTCAGGAGCCACCACTATCCTTTTTCAACAAGACAAGCCTACGGTAGTTTCTGGAAAAGAAATCCCCAGTCCGGAATCACTGAAATTAGGACATGACATCAAATTCTGTTGTTCAAGCTGAGGAAGAGTAGGCTGATTCCAATAGAACTTATTCCAGTATCATAGAAAAGTGATTTGTGAGTCGACTCGAACATTTGAGATTTGTTTCAATCATAAAAATGACAAATTAGCCAAGGCACCAACAACTGATGTCATCTCATGTGACATAAATTTTGACTTACATAAAACAAATGTAATCAATGTGGCTACCACCCCATCGCTTCATCTTTACGTAGTTTATAAAGTTAGGAAAAGTGGCTCGTGAACAGAGTTTGTTTATTTTTTCAGCTAAAGTTCTTCTAACATTTTCCTTCACATGATCTCAGTTTTTTCCCCATTCGCCCCTTTCCCTGAAGGCCTAGGATCCCTGTGTCCTTAGAGCATTCTGAATGCATAGATGCACTTGTAATGTGTTTTCTCTTTGGACAATTTCGCCACACCAGACACACTTTCTATTCCTGGGGTCTTATTTCTAGAGATCTCCACCAATAGCGAAATCTGTGAATATTGTCCTGTGCCTGTGCTCTATGTGGGGAAGTCTCCCTAATTGAGGGACTGAATTACAGGGCATTCACAGGCAAGATCAGTGCCTGCTAGAGGCCTTCTCCCTGGTACCATGGGGCAGGCAGACAGAAAGGGCACCTGTGTGCACAGGAAAAGGGAAGCGTGGGGAGAGCACATCTAAAATAACATCTCCAGCCCCTGCTGCCACCACCCGTGCCTTTTTCCTAATTACTACTTGCTTATTGTTTTTCTTTCCCTTTAGAACATGGGCTCCATAAAAGTAGGGTAGTTCTCTCTTATGTGAATTAATCTGTCTCTACCACCGAGACCAGGGCCTGGCACATAATAGGGGCTCAGTCATTGCATGGTGACTAGTGGGTTTGTGAGTTTTCCATTTCTCAAAAACATTCTCTCTGAAAATAACGGTAGGAGGGGAGCCAGAGAAGACAGACAGACACCATATATGGAATAAAGATAGATAAATTCAGAGTATGGAGAACGAGGCAGGATGTATCATCATGACTCAGAATACCTCTGCTTAAATATTATTAGCTCTGAAAAAAATAACATATCTATTTGTGTAGCCTTTTGCAGTAAACACATACATTAAATCATTAGATTCCTCTAAAAGGTCTTATTAAAATGGTGTTGATTTTTTTTAACGGCTATAATGTTGAGCTTGTTTTGTAGTAGGACTGTCTCTGTTTTTTTTGAGGGGAAGGGAGGCTGTTATAACTGCTGGGAGATGTTTAGAACATGCATGTACCATGGGGTCTGCTATTACCGAGTTTGCATGTTGACATTTGGAGTTTTCTGGTATTTTTTATTGTGATAGTTTAGGCTGATAGTCATTACTCCTTCTTCCCCATCCTGACTGGTGTTACTTATGTGGAGAAGAGAAAAGAAAGACAGGCTTTGTCAGCTGCCTTCAAAGAGACTACAAATCTTGTTTGTGGTGGGTTGATGGGTGGGAGTGGTGTCTTAAAACTATTTTATTGGCCTTGTTGAAGTGTCAAGAACATTTAAGTCAAGAGCAGGAGAATGGTGCTGACTGGGGAGCAAATTTAAGTTTGTTTTTCATCTTGTGAAAAGCATCATTACTTTTGAATAAGTGGGGTTAGGCAGAACTCTAAAATGGCCCCCAAGATTTCCACACCCTGGTATACACATATCTCATCCTAGTTATCTAATCAAACATTAATGGAGGTGCTGCTCTGAAAAGATAAGTGCAGACGTAATTAAGGTCCTAAAGAGTTGACCTTAAGACAGGGAAATTATCGGGAGTGAATCTGACCTAATCAGATGAGCCCTTAAACAGGGACTGGACATTTCTTCAAGATAGGATTCATGCCATGACAGGGATTCGACCTGAGGGAGCTCCTTCTTTGCTGGCTTTGAAGATAGGGAGTAGGTGATGTAGGGGACAAGAAATGCCCCTCTCAGTGTGGCAAGAAATGCAGATGGCCTGGTGGCTAGTGGCTGAAAATGTCCCCTGACTGATGGCCAGCAAGGAAAGGGGGACCTCAGTCCTATAACCACAAGGAAGTGAATTCTGCCACAGCCATTTGTGCTTGGAAGCAGACCCCAGGCTCCAGATGAGAATGTAGCCCAACCGACATCTGGTGAGACCCTCAGCAGAGAAAACACAGGCCAGGGCCGAACTTCTGACCTACGGAACTACATGCTGATAGATTGGTTCTTTTAAGCCACCACATTTATGGTAATTTATTACAGTGGCAATAGAAAACTAATGCAGAGGGAACTCTCATTCAGATTAAGTCTGAAAAAAAAAAAAAAACGAAACGAAACTTTTAAAAATGAAATGCAGTTTGCCTTCTGAAGGAAAGTACTTCTTTTAGGTCCAAGTCACCAACATGCACAGCTGATGGGATCAAGCTCTGAGTTGATTGCCTTGCTCTGTTGGGTCCTGGCTAAATGAATAGATTGAAAGTTTTGGTAATTAGTAATCAAGTGTTTATAAATTAATGGGTAGCTCCAAAGTACAAGAGGAGGCCTAAAATAGTTTCTGCCAAGTGTTTTATTTATTCTTGGAACAACCTTATTCATGCATTATCCTTTCTTCCTAGACAGTACAGAGATTAGTTCCAGCCCTCCTCCTGTCTGAAGACTGTAGTTTCTGAATTAGTAGAGTTGGAATGCATAGTCTTAAAAAAAATAAAGTGCTTAAAATTCCCAGTGCTGCTGGTTTCATATAAAGAGAGAGCCTTGGTTGAAGATTGTGATGTCCACAGATGTTTTTCTATAAAGGCAGATTTTAAAGTGGGTTTGCATAAATGAGGTCTCCTTCCTGAGACGTGAGTGAAGCATCTTTATGCGAGAAGCTGTATTAGTGCAGTCAATACACTCACGCAAGGACCCTTTTGAAAGGAAGCCCTGAAGGCATTCGCGGGCTGTTTGGCTTTTGCATGAATGACAGCGCAGTCATAGGAAAGCGGCCGCCTGCTCCCTCGGCCATTACTGCCACTGGTGCACACGCCGCATGGGGCTGCCCTCCCGGCAGGAGTGTGTGTTTGTCCTGCTGGCTGGGGACTGCGGTTTGGCCTTTTTGTTTACAAGAGAGAGGAGAGCAGCCTCTGTCCTCCAACTGCTGTGAAAACAGTGTTGGAAAACCAGAGCGAAGTTTCCACTCAAGAACTCACCCTGGAAAAAACCAACCTTCCTTAATGAAAGACCATCTGAGTTAAAACACAGACCAGTGGGCCAGAACCCAGATGACAGGAAAAACATAATGAGAAGAGTTGTTGTTTAGCAAAGTTTCCGAGTGGGATTTCCATGTATTAAGTTGGTAGAGGGCCCAATGGTGGAAAACAGAGGAAACAGGAAAGCAGTGTGTTCAGTTTGTAGTGAAGATGTCAGCGGTGGGATCAATGTGCGTGTTGGTTAAAGAACCCCCATCTCTGAAGGTATTCCCCAAAGTGAAATAGGCGCTCAGTATCTGGCTTTGTATGGCCTAAAATTTGGGGAGGGCTTCACCATGTCCCAGGAACCAGGCTAGGTTCGCAGTGAAACACTGGTGGAAAATGCCACTGTCTCAGCTTTCATGGAGCTCGTGCTCTCCTGGGGGAGCTAGAAAATACCAATCATTTTAAATTGGAATTTAAACATAGTAATCAGACACTCTAACCTTCTCATTAGAAATTCAGCTGTGATACCAAAGAAACTCACCGGTGTAGTGATACGAAAAGTGCTAGCAACGGACACTGTAGGGGAAGAACAGTGACACTAAAATGTGCCTCTTAGAGGAGTGGTATTTAAGCAGAGTTGTGAATTCAGGATGAGTCGACCTATGAAGAGTTAGGGGAAGAATATTCCCAGTGGGGGAAAACATGTGCAAAGCCTGGGTTAGGAAGGAGCTTGGGGTAGTCAGAGACCTCCAGTGGAGTGGCTGGGATGGTGATCATTAGAGGGTGTCACCAGACGGGGATGGGGAGCTTAGCTGGGCTTTCTTGCATGGGATCTTCAAGGGAGTTTTACTTTAGTGTCAGGGTGCATGGGAGCCATTGAAGGTTATACAACAGGGGATGTATCCATGCTCTGTTGTGCATTAAAAAAAATCTCTCAGGGGCTTCCCTGGTGATGCAGTGGTTGAGAATCTGCCTGCCAATGCAGGGGACACGGGTTTGAGCCCTGGTCAAGGAAGATCCCACATGCCGCAGAGCAACTAGGCCCATGCACCGCAACTACTGAGCCTGCGCGTCTGGAGCCTGTGCTCCGCAACGGGAGAGGCCGTGACAGTGAGAGGCCCGCGCACCGCGATGAAGAGTGGCCCCCCCTTGCCACAACTAGAGAAAGCCCTTGCACAGAAACGAAGACCCAACACAGCAAAAATAAATAAATAAATTTATACTAAAAAAAAAAATCTCTCTGCGAACAAACGTATGGATGCCAAGGGGGGAAGGTGGCGGGAGTGGTGGTGGTGGGATGAACTGGGAGATGGGGATTGACAAGTATACACTAATATGTATAAAATAGATAACTAAGAAGAACCTGCTGTATAAAAAATAAATAAAATAAAATAAAAACATTCAAAACAACCTCAATATTTAATTCAATCAAACAAAACTCTCTCTGCTTGCTTTTTTGGAGAGTGGTCGGTAGAAGGGAAGGAGCAGGTGGGAAGGCCAGTTTGACGGCTCTTTCTGCAGGACAGGAGAGCAATGACGGTGACAGGAAGTGGGAAGTGACAGCACTGGCAGATGGGGATGGATTGGAGTAGCACTTTGGAGGAAGACTCAGCAGGAGTTGTAAGTGGATTGCATCCTGAGAGTGGGGAATGGGGAGAGGTAAGGGGGAAGGACCAGGACGAACCCCAGGTCATTTCCCTCCTCCACCTTTTCTCCTTTGCCCTGCCCTTTTCCTCTTTTACCGTCGCAGGAAAAATGAGAGTAGGCTTGTGAGACAGTTGCTTTCATCAGTCAAGGCAGAATCTAGCAATCTGGAATTCTGTGAGGGGTATCTTGAGCCCTCTGGACATTGGTACGGAGTGGTGGCTCGCCATGAATTAATAACATACCCAGCTATCTTAGATGGGAAGCCAGTGATTTACACCATGGGGGTCTCTTCCTTACAGCTTTGCTACCTTGTCCCTGGCATCTTAAAGACTTTTGTCCCAATGCACCACTGAAAACACGTGCATTAACCCATGGGGCTTTGGGGAGGGGTGGGGAGAATATTGGGACATAGACATATGTAGAATGAAACAATTTAGTTACATGGGAATTTATTTTCTAGCTTTTGTATGTCACTCACTAAAGAAAGGTACAATGGTCCAAATAAATGTTGTTTTGTATGTATGTTTCCCCATGGCACTGTTCTATTACAGAGCTTTGGAAAGGTGAAAAGAGTCCCTTTATCCATTCAAAGATAGAGATTAGGATCCAAATCTGGAACATTTTGTGGTGAAGATTATGCATTTAGTGTTCACTGTGCATTGCCTGGTCTAGTTATTAAACTGTGGAGGGGAGCTGTCTTTGTCATGTTTTTGTTATTCCTTTTTTCAGTATCTTTCTACCAGGATACTCTGGGGGCTTCCACTGGCTAGAGTACGTTTTTCTTTTTCTTTTTTTTTTTTGGCCGCGTTGGGTCTTCGTTGCTGCGCGTGGGCTTTCTCTAGTTGGGGCGAGCCGGGGGCTACTCTTCGTTGCGGTGCGCAGGCTTCTCATTGCGGTGGCTTCTCTTGTTGCGGAGCACGGGCTCTAGGTGCACGGGCTTCAGTAGTTGCAGTGCGTGGGCTCAGTAGTTGTGGCTGTAGAGGGCAGGCTCAGTAGTTGTGGCGCACAGGCTTAGTTGTTCCGGGGCATGTGGGATCTTCCTGGACCAGGGCTCGAACCCCTGCCCCCTGCATTGGCTGGCGGATTCTTAACCACTGCGCCACCCGGGAAGTCCCTGTGCTTTTTAAAATATTCTTCAAGAAGCAGACTCAGTTCTAGAACTTTTGCTACCTGCCTTACCATGACTGTTCCCCACCCCCTCCCCCAGTTATCATAATAATATGCCATTGTTATCAATCATGAAGACAAATAAATAGTGGATGGGACTCTTGGAGACTAAATGATCCCATTTGGTTTTTAACCCAGCATAGTATAATGTCTTTCTCTTGGGCCTAAGGGCCTGGGGGATGGTTGCATGAGAGGGTGGGGGGGGAAGTCATGTCTCTTGGAGTAATTAACACAGGGTTCATGCCGAGGTCTGCTGGTTACCCGCAGCAGAACTGTCAGCTCTGGTCTTCTGTTTCTTTGTGTGGAAAATGGTAATAACAACACTGATCCTGCCTCCATCACAGATTGGTGTGAAAATCAAAGGAGGGGGATAATCAGACCCGAAGTGGCTTCGTTGATTGCACAGCACGGTGTCACCATCTGTGGATGTTAGTGTTAGTTTTAGACCAGTCGTGGTTCTGTTAGGTAGACCCCAAACGAAACCGAGCCTTTCCAGAATCTCTCTTTTCTAGGGGGTAATCACTGCTTTCAAACAAGGACCAGTGGGTCAAAACTGAAAGTGTGAACCATGCAGCTACAACACATTTGAAGACAGATGAACCTTTCTGGGATGTCCTGGGAATGTTTAGTTGATACTTCCTGTATATGTCATCCAGAGGAGGAAATCTCTCCCCACTCCGCCTACCACGTCCTCATACAGAAACCCAGTCTGGTTTACTTCCCTCATTCGTTTAGATAAATTGTGACTCTTTTTTTTAAGGAAGAAACTTCCAGATAAGAAGTACTTTTACATAGTGGAATGTGACCTCTAGATTCTTTCTTGTGTCCTAGCATTTGCATTAAAATTCCAAAGGGGTGAGGTACTGGCTGAAGGAAGCTGATAGATAGGGGATGGGAAAAAGTCATTAACTCATTACTCAGTTTTTATTTTGTAACGACTTAGAATAAGTATACATGTAAAATGCCAGCATAATGATGTGGTTTTAGTTGGAGCCAGATGTGGTCGTTCAGAAATAGGTAAGCAAGGGGTTGCCAGACATTCACACTTCACTGGGCGTCCTGTATTGTTATCAAACCTGGCAACATTCCCCGTGAAGTAAGGTACAACGTACCTACACCCTTCATCGGCAGAGAGGCTCCTAACATCATGGGACAGACTGGATGTTGGGTATGTGTTCTGCCTGCTTCATCCAAACAGGTACACCTTTAAAGATCCTAGATACTGAGTTTAGGCAACTTCACTATTAATTACTAATTATTGTGTCAGGAATTCTTTTCCTTGAAATGAAACCCTATCAGCTCTGCCTATGTCCTCATTAACTCTTCAGTTAAATGCCTGGGTTATATATAGCTTAAGGGGAGCTAAGTTTGCTGAAGAAAGAAAACCTAGGGACTAGCTTCACTGTTTGGGTCCTTAAATTTGTCTTCTTTGTTATGTACCTACGAGGCCTTTGGTCTTGAATGTTGAGTACAGAGGTGTTTACATAGATCTCAGACCTCTCACTTGGTCCTCCATATGACCGAGGCCAGTCAATGATTGAAAGGACCCAAAACCCAACTGAGTGTTTCATTTCAGGCAAGGACTATTCTGTCCCTTCTACCATCAATTCCTTGCCCCTTTTTTATGTGTTCTTTGTATCAGGTTTCCAGACTTAAAATGGCTTGTGGTCTACTGTGAGCCCCACATCATCTTTACCTCTCAAATTAACTAACTCATTCGAACTTCATCTCAGCGTCAAGTAATTTCTTTTCCCACTAGCACTTTCTTTTACTTCTTTGCCATACTGAAGGGGCACTTGGATATATGATCATCTGTATGAAAAATCTCAGGATGAAGGGTCCTCTGAAACCTTAATGTACCATGTAACGGTGAGTTCCATGAGTGACCAGTTCCAAAAGATTCTGCCGATGGATGCAGACACTAGAGCCTCAATATCTGGGGCCACTCTTCCTTCAGAGATCAGGCCTGAGATACCAATGCCCTGACATCGCCTTTTCGGATGGCAATCCTCAGCTCATCCAAGAGGCTCGCTATCCTTCTCTCCTTACCTCCACCAGGAGCTCTTATCAACTCCCTCTTCCTGCCAGCCCTTCTCCTACTGCGTTATTTTAGGGTAAAGTCTCCCATTTGAGTTTGTTAAACAAACTTATACTTATGTAAACCTTCACTGAAGTATAAACTTACATCAAGTGCCAAATCCTAACTTTTTACATTTCACACAGATGGAATCTTACTGTATGTATCTTCATACCTTTTCGGTCTGACTTCAGTAACTCAGCATTGTGTCTGTGGGGATTTGTCCATGATGTTGTGTTTACTGTGGTTCATTCTTTGTACTTGTCGAGCAGTATTCCACTGTGTGAACGTCCCACAGTGTGTCTGCCCACGACTACTGTGGATGAACATTCTGGTGGTTTCCAGTTTGAGGCTGTTTATGAATAAAGTTCGTATAAGCATCCTTACACATATCTTTTGACGCAAACACTTATTTCTGTTGGCTGTACGGCCACACGAGGAATAGTAGTAGGTGATTCGCGTGAGATTCTTAATGGGAGAGATTGAATTTGATACTGAGAATTATGCTTCATAGTAAGCCTTATGGGGTATCTTTTTCCATGAGTTGAAAAATAGCTCTGATAGAGGTCTGAATATTTTTTTGCTTGATACTCTTACAGAAACTATTTCTCCAAGTTACCAATGCCATTTTGAAAATGAATTCGGGTTTGGTGTGTGTGTGTGTGTGTGTGTGTATATGTGTGTGTGTGTGTGTGTGTGTGTTTTAACCCCGAGCCCACTGCTTTAAGCTCATGTTATTATTTTCTTTATTAGCCATTTTCTCTTTTCTAGCATACAGATTATTTTTGAAAAAATAGTAACATATGGGTTCAGGGGCAACACTGTCAGAGTCTTTCTTGTAAAATTACTCCTGGCTTGACATTGAACTACAGATGACAAGTTTCCCAAATTACATGAGGTGAAACTAAAACTAAAGTGAGGAGGTTAAGTTTTCAAATGGATGTATTTGGGCAGCAGGCATTTATGGAGCACCATGTGAAGCCCTCACACTGTCAGGTACCCAAAAATATAGCCATTATTTGCAAGGAGCTGACAGTTAGGTAGTGGGGGGCAGAAAAGGAAACCAGTGCTTTTAATGTCCTTTAAATATTGCTTTGCATGTTACAGGGGAGGATGGGAGGGTGGGAGGGGATGGAGGCAGAGAGGGTGGCAACATGGGAGCACGGATGTAGGGCATCTGAGTCGGACTGAGACTCGGAGAGGGCGTCCTAGAGTAGATTTTGAAGGAAGAGAAAAATTTAGATATTTTGGGGAAATAGGGTGGAGTCAAGGGCTTGTATTCCAGGCAAAGGGACCAAATAGCATGTTTAAAGGAATGGAGGCATGAAATAGTATTATCCATCTAGTAGCCAATTTAGGGGATAAAACATGTTCTATTCCATTGATGATGCTATTGCAATATACATTTCTGGAATGCCTCTTTTGGAATGACTTTCAGAGCTAATTTTCAAACCATACCAGAAAATCACTCTTGATACTTTTATAGCTTTGACCCACATGGTATTCCCCAGCTGGATACTCACCAGATTTGTCTCCTGAATGCTTTTGGCTCATTCCAAAGCAAAACAGTCTGTCTTCAGAAGGTTTAAGACTTACCACTATTGAGAACATTCAAACACTGGGTGTGCCTCAGAACTCAGAAATCAATACCAAGAGGCCAGTTGTGTGTAAAAAGCACTTATCATTGGGATACATCTATAACCTCCTACGGTTGAGGTTCACTTTCAGCTTTTAACCAAGTTTCTATTTTAGAGATTTTATGTCAAAATTGGATCATTTTGTATGATGAGAGTTAGTGGATGTGCCTTATAACAAGCCCAAGTGCTTTTGGAAGAAGAAATCTATTCTTGTAACATTATAACTAGCCCTGGATTTGGTGAAACTGGCTTGTAGACCATGGAATCAAGGGTCATCTGGGAGATAGCATCGAGAAGTGAAAGCCACATCATGGTGATGTTTGTCTGTGATGTCAGCCAAATCGGAGTAACAGAAAGGCAGATCCATGAAGCCATGGAGCAGATGGGGAAAGGTGGGGGAGGATAGCAGGACAGAGAAGAGGGTTCGGGAAGGCAGGCGGTGGCATCCAGAGAGTCAAAGTAGCTGGCCCAGCTCAGGCAACCATCAGTTAAATGTCTTGCCTCCAGCTGTATATTTTGAGTTCATTGACTCCTGTTACATGTGAGCAAAAATAAACCAAAAGCCTTCCTAGTGTCAATGTAGATCTGATCTGTTATCTCTCATGTATTTAGTTAATCAATGCCAGTTGTTTTTGAAGGTGGGAATAGTTTTGTGGCCCAATGAGTTGGGAGGGGAAAGGAAGAATGATCAGCTTTTTATCTTTAGGTAAAGACTTTATTTAATGAGGAAGTAAACAACTGGAGCTGGTCTACACTGGTCTAAAAGCTTACTTAGGGTCCTGTCGGGTGACTTATTTGTTTCCACTGTTCCAGTAGTTCATGTGAGTTATCTTTAATGTGGCTTAAATAAAACCACATATACCACGTGCCTATGGGTAATTAGGTTCCAAAATCAGTTTTTGCCTGTATCTTTTTTTCCAGATGTATTTGTAGACAGGGTGTAAAGGCCCCATATTAAACTAGCATAACCACCACTGATTTGCAGATAGCCATAAACGCATTTGGGGATGGAAATCCTGAAAGATGCCATAGTTTTCACCTATTTATCCACACACATTACATATTCTCATACAGTTTGGCTTAGAACCACGTTAGGATCAACCAGTGCCCTCCGAGCCAAGAGGGTTTCCAATATGGCAGTAGCAGTGGAAAGGGAGGGGCTTACTGGCAATTTTCACTCCCCTGTCGTTTTATCTTGTATCCTGCGTGGGCATCGGTTTCCTGAGGATGTCCACACTGACTTCTCAAGGAGAAGTGTCCAGAGAGATTTCACACTTCAGTACAGAAGCACCAGCACTTAATTTCTCATGGAAAGAAAATATTTTACGGTGTCCCTACAAGTTCCCCAAACGCTGCCACATAGTTTGTGTCTGAAAATACTGTTCAGGGCTTCCCTGGTGGCGCAGTGATTGAGAGTCCGCCTGCCGATGCAGCGGACACAGGTTCGTGACCCGGTACGGGAAGATCCCACAGGCCACGGAGCGGCTGGGCCCGTGAGCCATGGCCGCTGAGCCTGCGCGTCCGGAGCCTGTGCTCCGCAACGGGAGAGGCCACAACAGTGAGAGACCCGCGTACAGCAAAAAAAAAAAAAAAAAAAAAAAAAACTGTTATCGGAAAAGGTCTGTTCTTGGTTTTCAGAATCTTTCTTTGGCTTCCGGTGAAACATATGAAAACTATTGAAGAAAAGTGATCAGCATTTGATTGTACATTTGCCACTATAATATGTGTACACGTGTGTGTTGTGTGGGAGTGTGCTTCCCAGCCCAGAATGGAAAAGAGGCACTTAGACTGTAATGAGCTTGCTCTCCTGGCATGCCTTCACCTCCTCCTACCATCTGAGCGAGAGCGGTTTCATATATTCTCTTCCAGCGATTGACCTTTCCTGTGTCTACCTATTACTTACTAATTTTGTGTCCGGCACCCTTGCCACAAATTTGCTTTTCGACTGTTAAAAAAAAAAACAACAGTAAATATTCCTCTAGAATGTTTATTGCTCTGCAAAATAAACGGGCAGAGGTTATAAAACGTGCATCTGGCACAGTGGATTCTTCAGCTGCTCTCTGGAAATCCAGGAGCCTCTACCAGTGCCAAACTCGATTTCATTTTTCTGTTGTTCAAGTTGTCATAAGTTACGAATGGTCCTCTTGGTGATTCTGAACACGTTGGCACAGACCTCAAGAATGTCTTATTGGGGGAAAAAAAAATCAAGAAAGGGAGTAGCATTTGCAAAACGAGTCAAACCCAGGTGATTATTAGGCATCTGTAATCTACAGGACCGCCATTCATTCAGTGGGCTTCTCTGGAGTGGAGGGCAGGGGGAGGAAGGATGCTGCACCTTCTGTAGCTCTTCATCACTGATGGTAATCGAATGGCTTCTTCACTTCCTTGCAGTTAAACCATTAATAATCATGAAAAGCTTATAAACTCTGGATTTAATCTTCATCGATACATAAAACTCAAAGAGTGATATCCTTTGAATATAAGTAGACCTTTTCTCTAATGTATCCTCAGAACTGCCTTTCTCCCTTTAGGTTTCTGTGATTCCCTTAACTCCGAGAAGGGTGAGGAGCCCTGGTATGATTTGGATCAGGAAACATGCCTCAGGAACTATTTTGTGACTTTGGACCCCTGCTATGTTTTACGGGTTGGCCAAAGTTTATCACGTAATTTCCACTCCAGGAATGTGCCCCAGTTACTCAGGCTCTGGGGGCAGAGGAGTTGGGGTAGTGTTTGTGGGACGGGTGGAAGAGATGCATTTCCCTTTGAATTTCTATAGTGAGTGAAGTCGTCTGGTTTGAAATAAGCACAGGTAAGTTGCAGGCTACTCACTTTGGAAACAAGATGAATTAAGATCCTTCTGCTGTTTCTGGGAGCTGAGGGCAAGCTGGGCGAACACTTGGGGGGCTGAGACAGGCCAGGTCCCTGCAGCACAGTGCCTCTGGAGGGAGTTGGGGCAGGAGAGGACGTAACAGCATTTGAGGAGCTTCTCTTAACCCAGAACCACACTAGGTAATCCCTCAAGTTTCCTCATCCTTCCTTCCTAGAATCCTATGAGAGAAGCCTTACCACCTTTATTTTGTTTAGTTGGAAAAACTGAGATAACCCAGGATTACACTGCCTATAAGTTACAGAAAGTGGCAGAATTGGAGCCCTTGTTCTCCAGGTATAATCCTCTGCGTGTACCCTCTCTTGTATGTGTTCTCACTTCATTTAAATCTGACTTGCAAGGAATTTTTGATCAATCTCAGCCAGGTCTGTAATTGCTAAATCATGATGTATGCACCCAGATCATGAAGAATTTCAACTAAACCACTCCTTTTTTTTTTTAACATCTCTATTGGAGTATAATTGCTTTACAACAGTGTGTTAGTTTCTGCTTTATAACAAAGTGAATCAGCTATACATATACATATATCCCCATGTCTCCTCCTTCTTGCATCTCCCTCCCACCCTCCCTATCCCACCCCTCTAGGTGGTCACAGAGCACCGAGCTGATCTCCCTGTGCTATGTGGCTGCTTCCCACTAGCTATCTATTTTACATTTGGTAGTGTAAATGCTACTCTCTCACTTCGTCCCAGCTTACCCTTCCCCCTTCCGTGTCCTCAAGTCCATTCTCTACGTCTGCGTCTTTATTCCTGTCCTGCCCCTAGGTTCTTCAGAACTATTTTTTGTTTGTTTGTTTTTAGATTCCATAAATATATGTTAGCATATGGTGTTTGTTTTTCTCTTTCTGACTTACTTCACTGTGTATGACAGTCTCTAGGTCCATCCACCTCACTACAAATAACTCAATTTCGTCTCTTTTAACCCACTCTTCCCCAAAGTGTGGTCCGTGGACCACACACCTTGAAATCATGTGGGGCCTTTGCTGAAATGCTGATTCCTGGGCCCTGCCTCCAACCAAGTGGATCCCAAGTTCTGAGGGTGGAGCCCAGGTATAAGCACTCTGGGAATTTCTGTTGTGCCCAAAATTTGAGAGCTCTGGGATACGACCTCTTTATAGCGCTGCAGTATAAAAAGGTCTTAGGGATAGGGATGGCTAAACCACTATGTCTGCAGGCAACTCGTATGTGAATTCTGCCTGAAGAACATCTGGCTCTATCTCCTCATTTGACACAAAAGGAAATTGTGGTTTGGGGGGTTTAAGTAATGGTTAAAATTCTCCTGGCTTGTTTGCAGTAAAGCAGAGACTAGGATCAGTTCTTCTTTCTCCACACTGTAGTTCGCTGCTTCCAGCCTTTTAAAAATCAGCTAATCAAGGAAACTTGGATCCATTTCAATCCTGTCAGTGACCCTACACTCCACATAAAAGATGAGTCCTGGGAGAACAACCGTTCTGATTCACACTCATTTGAATGTTGAAAAAAACTGAGCATTTCTTCAGAGTTCTCTGTAGGAGGTGGAAAGATTCAATAAGCTAGCTAAAAAGGTTTCCATCACACACACACACACACACACACACACACCCACACACACAGAGCCCCATACAGCCTGGGTCTGTCACAACATATGAAGGGTGGGAACTGGCAAGCATGCATAATTTAGGCAAGATTTTCATGGATTTTTCAGTATTTGCAGGTGATTTCTTAAACTATATATTAAAACACTTCCATAAAGATTAAGCTGGAATTTCACCGTGGGCTCAAAAGGAAGAGAATTGGTGTTTCTGGGATTCATGTGCATATTTTAACATGAGGCATTTCACTTTTTTTTTTTTTGCGGTACGCAGGCCTCTCGCTATTGTGGCCTCTGCCGTTGCGGAGCACAGGCTCCGGATGCGCAGGCTCAGCGGCCATGGCTCACGGGCCCAGCCGCTCCGCGGCATGTGGGATCCTCCCGGACTGGGACACGAACCCGTGTCCCCTGCATCGGCAGGCGGACTCTCAACCACTGCGCCACCAGGGAAGCCCGCATTTCACTTTATGTCATGAGGAAGGTCTCACACGATGGCTGACATTTTGAGTTTGTAGGACTGAACACACCGATTGCCAGACAATTCTGGACGAACAAAAGGTGGAAGAGATTGCTTTGGAAAACTGTTCAATTCAGTTAAGAAACATCCCTGAGTAAAATTTACTTGTTTATTATTTATGAGTTCTCATAGAATAGTGCGAAAGATACTTCTTGGTTGGGGGTCCGTGGGGAGGAGACAAAATCCTGCTTGTTGGCAACAAAATCCTGCTTGTTTGCATTTTACTTTGGAGCCCAAATCGTGGGGCTTCTCCTAGAAGGCTTGGACCCTGCTCCAAGGCCTTCCGTAGTAAATGTGGCTGCTTTGTTTTGTTTCCTAATTGTTTCATTTGTAAGAGTCGTATCTGCTGGAGAAAGATGGTAAACATTTTTGTACCAGGTCTGCTTTTTGCATTTTGCTTCTTTCTTTATACGCCATCATGGCATAGAACCTATTTTTGCTTAATAGTTTTGGGCACGAGAAGGAGTACATACTTATTCTTTCCACATAATATTATGGAGCACCTTCTGTGCTCCATATTATAATGACGCTCCATCCAGATTACTGAACACAGCTGTATACGGTAGGTAGTGTATAGTCAAATATTTATTGCTTTACATAAAGCAGAACGGGTAGTGTTTAATTAAGAGCATGTGCTTTGGGATGAGGCAGGTTGCATTTGAACCCCAGCAATGATGCTTGTTGCTCCTTGTATCATCTTGGGGAGGTTGCTTACCACCACTCTGCCTTAGTTCACTCTTCTGAGTTAATAGTAACTCTCAGTGATGTTTTGAAGATTAAATAGCAGACTGCATGAGTAGGCGCTCAGTAACTGACAAGTGCAATGGCTGTTGTTGTTATTATAATTAGCAAGAACCATAACAATAGTAGTCAGTCCGTTATTGAATTATCTAAGTGTTCATCCTACTTGACTTTTGAACTTTGGCAGGAACATCTAGGCATAATTTCTGGGTTAGGCTCCCCCCCCCCCGCCGCCCCAAATTAGGTTTCTTCAGTTCCTATCTGTATTTTATGATGTTTCCATTTTGATCATATTACCCCAAGTTAACCACGTTGAAATTTTAAGCATGGAAGCCTGAAGAGGTCTCCTTTTCTGAAAGGGTCCTTTTTTGTTTGTTTGTTTTTAATTTAATAACTGATGTTTCTTAAGTTTTTGGTCTGAGGAAAGGGCAGCATTTCCTTGGCTGTTGGCCCAAAGACGTAACAATAGGAGCTGGTCCCTGAACAGAAATGTGGAGTTTGTGAGTGAAGAGTTGGTCACTCAGACAGCCCTCCTCCCTCAGACATTCAGGTGCATTCTGGGAAAGTTAACTGAATTCAAAACACTCACCTTGGCAGGGTCACCTTTAAGTGCCAAGCACAAAACTGTAATGAGCTTCCTTTCTCATAATTCTTCTTTTCATGATTTTTCTCAGCTGGTTTCTTCAAAGGATTATTTCTAAAGACCTTTATGGTGTGTTATGATTTAATCAGATGTAGCTCGAATTTCCCAAGATGTGTTAATTATCATCGCCACACAAGTGCAACAGAGGAAGCAAAATGTTTTTCATCTGGGCAGGTTGAGGGTTTGTTTAAAATGTACTTAGGGCCATTAGGATGAAATCAAAATGTAGTGCACGGTAATTATGCATGAAATAAAAGATTACCTGCTGTTTAAGTAGCCAGTTTCCTGATAATATTGCAATAAAGTCTTGAGAGAAAATTGGTTTCCCAATAGCAGTAGAACACCTTATTTAAGGGGACAAAGTGAACTGTATTAGGTTCAAAAATGAAAAAGAGTTAAGGAAAAGAAAAATAGATTTTATCATTAAAATTATCAGTGGATATTATCCTCAGTCTTAAAGAAAAGTTACTGTTTTAGTCTTTCCCTTGATCCAAATAGAGGATGATTTGTTTGTGTTTAAATAGCAATGGAGTTGGTATATTTCAGATTTGATTAAATACAGAAAAGAATAAATGTCTTATGTAAGAAGGGAAAGGCATATGTTAGCCTTAGTATATGAGAGTAGTCAAAAGCCTGACTTCAGAAATCAGACAGATGCCAAAGTTGAAATACAGTCCGCATACTTACTAGCTGCATGGCTTCTGCCATGTTACTTCACTTCTCTGACCCTCAGTTTCTTTATCGGCAAAATGAGGCTGTTAATATAATACACCTTGTGGTAAAGATTAAATGAGATAATGTAAGTAAAGCCCTTAGCGAGACATGTTTATTGTATAATAGTGGTAAATCAACATTAGATGTCATTATCATGTCAGTTGGGGCTATGACTGATTGAAAATAGTCTGAATAGCAAGGGGAAAATTTTTGAACTTTGGAATTCTGAACACATGTAGTATATATAAGGTAGAAATCTCATTCCATGTTGGAATTGGATGCTGCTTTGTGGAACTATGATGGTGAGGATGATATGAAGTTGACAAATGTGCTGATGTGGAGAATTCTCAGCGTCACCCACTGGATCATTACTTTTTACCTTTTGGAGAGAATTAATATGAAATAGACCTGTTCATGACGATTTGGCTAGCAAAATAGGTGATTTCTGCGAAGATTTTCCTGCCACAGACCTGTCCTTGGGGAAAAAGAAATAATTTTCTTGGTTATTCCTCCAGTAGGAAATTTGGACATTGCCCTTTTTGTTCATGGTTGAAGAAGTTTCTAGTTACTCCGTATATCTGAACTATCTGTGTGAACAGTTAACACATACTGAGGATTAAAAATTAACTAGTTACAGAAAATCCTTTTTTTTTTTTTAATTCTAATAAAGTAACTTCTTTTGGGGTATTAGAGAAAATGTTCAAGAGATTCACTAATATTTATTGTGGTTTTTTTTTTTTTGGTTGTGTTTTTTTTGCGGTACGCGGGCCTCTCACTGTTGTGGCCTCTCCCGTTGCGGAGCACAGGCTCCGGACGCGCAGGCTCAGCGGCCATGGCTCACGGGCCCAGCCACTCCGCGGCATGTGGGATCTTCCCGGACCGGCGCACAAACCCGTGTCCCCTGCATCGGCAGGCGGACTCTCAACCACTGCGCCACCAGGGAAGCCCTGATTCATATTTATTGATCCAGTTACATAGCTGGCAATGTGGTAGCGCTTTCACAGTTTCTATCAAACTTAAGAATAACTGGAAGGGAAGAGGAAGAAAAAGATTCTTGCTCCGTATGTATTAGAAAACTATCCTTTAAGTTCCAAAGGTTGTATGTGGGCTTCTGAATTGCATGATTATCGATCTGCAAGACCTTGAGACTATTTATGTAACCAGAGGCTTCTGACCCCAAAATGCCAGCATCATTTTTGGTGGTCTTTAGAGCGAATGTCCCCTTGTTTTTCATGTATCCATTAAAGAACTGAATGGAGATATTTAGTGCTCTTCTGCCGAGGGAGTCCTCAAATTGGCCTCTCCATTTGGTTCCAGGTTGTTAATTGAACAGTAGCAATCAGCCTGCATGATCTTTAATGTTCTGACGCTGCTGACTGATGCCTAGGACATCAGACATTAGGTAATGCACTACGAAATCATTCTGTACTCAAGACTGAAGAAAGCAACACATCACTTGGACCGTGTTTTTTCTTTATCCTCAAGGTCCAGAGGATGTGCCTGTTGATCTTTCCGTGGTCTAGTTAACTGTCAAACACCCCATATCTCAAGCCCGACGTGAAGGGTACTGAGAGTTAGTTAGCGTGAAATCATTTATTTTTGGTTCTTCCTTTTGCTTCATTTGTTTATCCAACAAATACTTATTAAATGTCCACTATGTGCCAGGAGACATTCTCCTAGGCACCTGGAATGTACCAGTGAGTAAAACCAAGATTTCTATTTGTGTGAAATTCACACCCTGCCTGAATGGAGGGGTTTGGGATTCTTTAAGGAGTCCTTTGCCTCCTTTCATTACATTTGGAAAGAAGAATTAAATCAGAAGGCAAAGTACAAATCCTGTTTTGGTGAACTAACATCTATTCCCTTACCCTCTACCCCCTGCCCCCCAAACTACCACACATACACACCTTTCTGGGAGGAGGAAAGGAAAGCAAGATAGAATTTGTTGTACAGGGCAGTGTTTGTTATGATCATACTAAAGGTCTGTATAACTCAGTCTCCCAGTCTTAGTAATTGGCATTTTATAGAATCAGCTTTGACTATCTCCTTGTTGCCCCACTGGACAGTTCTTCAACTTTCTTGGCACCAAATGTTCTGCCTTCTCCAAGAATGTATGATTACGGTCGTTATTTTTTTCTTTCTTTTTCACGTACAGTACTTTAGAAGCCAGTGTGATAGCTGTCCTTAGGGGATCCTTATAAAAACTTAGCAGACAAGAATTATAAGCACTTCATTGGAATTCTACTAATTCTGGATTCCTGATCAACTGGGAGGGTTGTCTAGATGGAAGCTTATCTTTGCTTTACATTGCTATCTTCAAAGATAATGTACATTAAAAGGATAGAGGGGAAATATTTAAAGTATATAAGTAAACAAATGGTAAAGAGCACTTGAATTCCCCACAGCAGGTTCTTTGAGCATGAACAGTGGTTTGTACTTAAAATTAATATTCCATGTTTAATAGCTTTCACCAGCTTTAATCAGCATAACCATTTCGTCAAAATTATTGAGACTTTCATCGAATGAACCTGACTTCGCAGGGGTGGGGAGGGGAGACGGGTTGCATATAATAAAATGAATTTATATTTGGGGGTAAACAGCCACACACCTCGTACTCTTGGGAATAAAGTAGTTAGCAGTGGCTAAATTTGATTCGCCACATTCACAGAAGCAACACAAGCAGTTTCTGCTTTTCATAGCATAGATTACTAGAAAGAAGCGTATTCCAAGTGGATAATGGCTTAGTATAGCCACTGTGTGGCCTGCAGTACCTTCTTCTACCAGGAGGTGGTAGTTCTTTCAATTCAGGAAGCTGATCCTCTGACCAAGATTACCTGGTAATTGATTGAGGGAGAAAGAAGTGACCAAAACTGACAAATAAGGACTTTGACGTGACACTATATAAATGGACAGACTTCGAGGCAACGGAAAGAAGGAAATGATTACCTTGCTAGCTTTTTTCCCCTCTGCGCTGATCATTCCTAATGAATACCTGAGATCTTGCCAAGACAGATTTTCCTAACTTCTGGATGATAGTGGGAAATTCGTAGTTCACACAAAGAGTTAGGAGATTGATCGCTAAGACCCCTTTAAGGCTGAGGTAGCAGCTCAGCCTACCACGTCAAGGTACTAGTCCAGTTACATCTTGCTGTAGGGAACCTGCAGCTTCTCTTGGATACACTCCTGAGAAAGTTCTAGCCATCCTTCGGGTGCAAGACTGACGCTTATTTTCTGCAACAGTATTTGTTCCCAACAGAAGATTGCTGAAGAATCTCTTTATATGGGATATTTTGCAATAAGTGCATGTAGGTTGCATGTTTGCAAGTAGCATCCAGTTTGAAAAACTCATTTTAAAAGCTTTTAGGAATTCACAGGTGTAGACTCGTAACATGTCAACTCATCTCATAATGATTCTTTTGGTACATCCAGATTTCTCTATGCTGGGTTTGCTTAAATTCACTATAAATCTTAATTGCGAAGCACATTGAAGTCAGTGATTAATATCAAAGATAACTATTTATCCTCAGGCCTGTATGCTAGGATTTTTTTTTTTCCCCCTCAACTCCATATGCTCCTTCCTTGACATCTGCTTCAAAATCAAGAAATGCTTTGGACAAGTAAACGCCCTGAAATTTGGTCAAAATTAGAGTGTCTTCAGTACCACAGAAAAGACACTTCCCCATTAAAAAAAAAAAGTTTGTGAGTGTCAGGCAGAGTCTTGCACCTTTTTTTGGTTTTTCTCACTGCTAGAATCACCAGGGCCAGGGCGGAGCATAGAACATCCCCGGCAGATTTCACCACTGTGGAATTCTTCTTCATTATTATTTGAAAAAGCAAAGAATTCGTTGCAGCCCTTTGGTGCACTAACACTTGCATAGTTTGCCCCAGGCCTCTCATAAGCAGCAGTATCTAAAATTAAATGTCTAATTTCACTGCTTCGACATCCTTTGTTGGCGCGGCATCTGGGATGCCCATTATCACTTCTCCAAGATGGCCGCCTCGGGCAGTCCATTCAGTCGAAATAAAATTGTAATTAAACGATTTTAGTTTTACACACCTGCCTTCTCATTTTTCTCCAGTTATTATGCATGGTGAAAACTCCTCACCGCACAGATGCACATACTCAAGATGGTGTACGAAAGACACAGAACCGTTTCCTAAGATTCACTCTTTCATCTCGTTTCCTTTTCTATCTCACGTCAGTTGAGTACCTCTAAGATGAGACGGTGATGGTGGTCAGTAATTTGTGTTGGGTCTAGGTGAGTAAAAGCCGGAAGAGTCCATTAGGTTTGGAGCTTTTTGTAAGTTTTTGAAGAAAGTAAAGACGTAGTGAGGGTAAAATGTTTGTGGGTGCGTTTAGATTATTTGTACAAAATAGCTTTAAGTTTTACCATGAAAAATGCCAGTTTTATTCAATTTGCAAATTAATCCATAAGTTACGTTTTGTATTTTATCAGGTATTTATTATGTGTACTCATTGTGCTAAATGTAGTCTTCTATCGAACGGACTGGTCCTAACAACCCTGTGAGGTCAGGTGGAAGCTTTGAGAGGTTAAGTAATCTAACCATGGTTATAGAGAAAGTAAGTAGTGAAACTGGGCTTCTGGGGCAGAGGTGGGAGAGGAACTGAGACATTCAGGCTTCTCAGTGTGGTTCCTAACCTCTAACACCAGCCTCCGGGGCCTGATGCAGGGTGGTCTGGACAACTGTATTATGAAGAAACATTGTGATTCATCCATTATGAGCTTGGGCTCTGGAATCAGACACATAGGAGTTCAACCTCATTCTTTCCCTTGCTCTCTATGACCTCTAGCATCTCACCTGTGAAATGGAGAGGAACAATCTTTGCCACAAGGGTGGTTGGAAGTTTAAGGAAGATAATGCAAGGTGTTTAAGCAGCATCGCATCCACAGGTGATGGTGATGACAGCCGTGAAGATGTGAGGACGGTGTAGGTAACTGCCTCCCAAAAGCACAGAGGATGCAACATCTTTATTGGGGGGAGCCTAAAGCAGAGCGGAGTGATGGATGCTCCATGCCCGAAGCCGTGATGGGTAGAGGCGAGGCCAGGGAAGGAGGCAGGAGCCCAGGCAGGCTTGTGTACAGGCACCAGATTTCTGTGTCTCCTCCAGGAAAAGGGCCTGCCCCCTGATGGCTTTCCCCAGTGAGAGCAACTTTCCCAGGCATGAGCCCCTCTTCAGCCATCATGCCCTCACTCCAGGCACAATCGTTTCCCGAGTGCAAAGAGGTGCTAGTTGGAGGAGGTGTCAAACATTAGATGTCCTCAGCATTCACCTGGGGCCTTGTGGCTGATAGGCCGCAGCTGAGAGTATAGTTAGAACTAGACCCTTGGATAAAAGGCAGTAATGGGGGAACAAAAGACTTCAGATGAACTCATCCTGTTCCTAGTTCTTGGTGGCTTCAGAGAAGAGACTTCCACGTGGACTAAAATGAGGATGTTTAATAGAGAAGCCAGAGATAGTAAGTGCAAGACTTGTGGAGGGAAATGAATGGTGTATTTAGGAAAAAAAGTGGATCTTTGGATCTATTTTTAACTGAATAATTTAAACTCCAGTAAATTACTTATTTTTGACTGGTCAAATTTTTGGTCAAATTTTTTTGACTGGTCAAAAAGGGGTTCAGTTCTACTTGCAGGGACTAAAGCTGGAGCCTGTAGGTACATAGTTAAATGCTCAGTGAATATTTGCTGACCAATGAACTCGAAGATTATTGTGTTGCTCTGATATATTATTTTTAGAGTTTATTTTTATTGTTTTAATTTGGAAAGCAGGTAAGCAGTCTGATAATTATATTAGAATTACTGATTTAAATACAAGGAAATATGAGTGTTAGTCCAGATTTGATTCAGAAACTATTTTGATGACCGAGTTTTGTTTTGGCTTATGTGGATTCGGTATCGATGTTTCTCCACTATCTAACTCTTGGGGATGATGGGCAGTGATCTGTGTTTTTTGTTTGTTTTTTAAATTTTTTTGCTGTACGCGGGCCTCTCACTGTTGTTGCCTCTCTCGTTGCGGAGCACAGGCTCCGGACGCGCAGGCTCAGCGGCCATGGCTCACGGGCCCAGCCGCTCCGCGGCATGTGGGATCCTCCCGGACCAGAGCACGAACCCGTGTCCCCTGCATCGGCAGGCGGACTCCCAACCACTGCACCACCAGGGAAGCCCAGTAATCTGTGTTTAATTCAAGTGTGAGACACACACTTGACACAGGTTTGGTTCCTTTTGGAAGTCAGGTTCTTTGTAGGAGGTTTAGGGTCATGTAGAGAACTGTGAAGACATCTCTCTGTATTTCATTTCCTGAGCCCTATCCACACACCCCAGTACTGCTTCTCACTTTCCTCCACTCCTTCTCCTGCGTACTTGAAAATCTGGATGTGTTCCTGTGAGCCTGGGCTATTGCTCACAAAGAACTTTTCACTTGAGAAAAGGCTTGAGGGATGCCTCCCCTCTGCTTTAACTTAGTCCCCATTTTAATGTCTCTAAACTTTTGAATATGAAATGCATCTATTAAGAAACTTGTTACCAGGAACTCTTGAGGTAGTGGTCGGTTTTGTTAAAGGAATTAACAAAATTCCTTCGCCTGCTCTCCAAAATCACCACTGAGCTCCACATTTACTAGTTCTTATTTTTAGAATGAGCTGACTGTAATAGTCGGTTAAGATAAGATCATTTCAGTATCTAAAGGCGTTATTCTAAGGAAGCCCATTTCAACAGAAACACAGTTAAGTATCTTGAACTGCACAGTTATGCTTTTGATGTTGAGCTGGAAATGAGTATTTTTATCTTCTTTAAAGACTGGGCAAAGGAGAAGGAAAAGAATGGACTTTTTTCACTCCCTCCACCCCATAATCTCCATTAAAAATTTTAAAAAGAAGTACAGATATTCTCACATTTGCTGAAATTCTGTAGTGCGCCATTAAAATGTCTGTGAGTATATAAGCAAAACAGGGCTTTGCTGTCTTAAAGACTTACCTGGGAGGACCTTGAGGAATCTGCATTTCTGTAACACCCTCACCCCTCATTCCTAAACACACATGCACATACCTGTCTAGGTCAAGTCCCCCATCCTTTGCAGATAAGAGTAGGACCCTGCAGGCACAATTTTACAGTAAGACACAGTCCTGATTAAGACATTGCGTGGCGGCTGTTAAGAATTGTCCCCTTTACCCTTTCAGTAAAAGTCTGGATTTTTCATTCCACAACTTTGGTAATGGTCCATACCAGAGTCACAGATTGGTAAGAGTGAACCGGATCCCTCATCTCCTGGGGGAGGAAACTAAAGCCAAGTGAGTGGAAGTGACTTCCGCAGGGCAGGGCCAAGCTTGTGCCAAGGGTACTTCGTTTCCCATTTCAAGGTTCAAGGTCTGTCTACCATGTGAGGCCCCTGCAGGGAAAGGCCTGCAGCTGAGGAAGAGCAGCCTTTCTCTTCTGGGCAGGGGGCAGGGGGCAGCGCGAACTCATTGTCATTGAAGGAGTTACTGGCTTTTTATCAGGAGGCCCTGGCGTCGATTTAATTTAGTGCCACTATGTTGTTGGTTGAAGAGTTTGTAATTTTTTCAGAAGTAATGGATTTAACCAGTTCCTCCGCTTTCATCCTGGCATCTTAGCAGTAATGAGGTGATGCAGAATACTCTTAAGACATGCACGCCTGGGATCTTCTGCTTTTCGTACTCTGTACTCTGGGTCTAAGTCTTTGTGACTGTTAACACAGTGTTGTCACCGAGACACAAAGCAGGGAGAACTGCTTTTCCAGAACTGTCAGGTGGTTGAAAGTTAAAACGCAAATTATGACTATGTTGTTACAGCCTGGGAAAAGGGAAACAGCATGCTTCAAACTTGCCACTTCCTTCGCCGGGGTGGAAATTGTGTTGGTTGTAGGGTTAAATTTGGCCAACAGTTTCCGATTCTCAGCCAATGGTGCCCACCCCAGGGAGGCAGGTATTGTGAGCCAGCTCTTCCGTGTATTTCTGCCCCCGACCGTCTTCTTTCTCTCTTCTCTTTCTCTGTATACGTGTATATTGATGCCCATTGGTAAGGAACCCTAGCTTGGAATGCAGTTGCCTCCCACTTTAGAATCTGAAGGTGAGAAAGCAAAGGTAACCCTTTTCTCTGTCTTAAAATACTTTCTTGCAATCCCTTGTGCCCGCTCACGGGATGGTAGTTGGGGTCTTTCAGCAGTAGTAAGGAAATACTATTTTCACTCTCTGTTTTGCTATTTAAAAAAATCCATGCTTGTCATTTTGGGACCTTTTTCTGTAGCATCATTATCTATTAATAACCACACTTAAAAGAGATGCAGGGGGGTTCAGATTATCTGTAAACAGCAGATATTCTAACATTATCATGATGTGCTTCTGAATTAGCAGCGGTATGCTATTGGTAGCACATTTGTTTTCAGTAGTTCCCAGATGCAGGGAGTGTGCAGAATGGTGATGGAGCTTTGAATTATAACCCCGATGAGCACTGTGGTGGGGTTTAAAGTAAGGCTGCAGATTCAGTCCTGCGTTTGACCCTCTGGTCTATTCATTGTCTGTGTCATTTGGCGAGGATGGATATCAATCTCCCTAACAGGAAGTCCAGTTCATTCTGTGGCTCAGGCATGTTCTAGGATTCTAGGTACTTTACATTTTTCCATGTTACCATCTCAGCACACCTGTTTTGGTCACAAGCTGATTCTCATCAGGACGTGGCAACTTCTGGAAGTTTCCTCCTTGGTTCTCCTCTTAGGAGCAAGGAGACCATTCCGGGAGCCCCTTAAAAGACTTCCGTCACTGGAGAGCAGAAGAGCAGTGTCGTGACAGGCTAACCCAGCCGTGAGCCATCCTCTGAGGGGAATCAGAGCTGGAGCTGATTAGTCTCCCCCAAAACAAATGGCCTGGGGATAAGAGTAGACACACAGTGGGAATTCTTCTAGAAAGGAGGATGGAGGCCCGAAATGGATGTTGGGGTGATAATGAAGATGCCAACCTCAGCCTCACTTTCCTCAGTTGTAAAATGAGGACAACAGTGGTTCTTAATGGGATGATTATGAGACTCAAATGAGTTAATACTATAAAGCACCTAAGAGAGGTCCAGTCACAAAATAAACATACAATGAGTGGTAGCTGTTATTATTACAATAATGAAAGCATTACAGTCCATCAGTGTTGTAATACATGTTGAATTAAAAAATGGTGATAAACCAGTGCAGGGAATGACCCCCTACGTGGCTGCATAACGAGCTACAGTCTGAACTGGAAGCAAAGACATCCTTCATCTGCATCGTTTGGGGCTGGTCATTTGTCACATTGAGCCGTGAGCGTTCGGGGCTTTCAGGATCCATTGTCACCAGACGTATGGGCCACCGGATGGATTTCAGCCAGGAGGAGCTAGAGAGAGCAGGCAGCTGGGAACCCAGGGCAGTGATTAGGTTGTAAGTTTTTTGGGGGTTCACAGCACTGGAAAACACCTTTCACAGAATCATGGGAGCAGAATGACCATTTCTCCCCATAATCTGGGGACCCGGGCCCAGTTTTGCTAGTTGGACGGTTTTATGATGGTGGAGTAAAGCAGCAGTACATATATTTGTAGAGCTGGGCTAAGTGACAGCTGTAGGGCCAGCTGGGTTACAACTCAGTATAAGATCATAGTCTACAAATCCTTGGATGTCCTGGGAAACAAGAAGGAATTGTTATTTGGGACACAGTGGGAAAAGTGAGTGACAAGAAGAAAGGCAAATTAATTAAAATACACACATCCTTGCCAGAATTAAAAGCGATTACATCCTTGGTTTTCTAACTGTGTTATTCAGTCATTTACTAAATATGGCTTGTGATATGTCAGCTGAGGGATAACCTTTATATTACTGTAAAATTGATGAACCTCTTTGGTGCAGACAGATCTGTCTTTGGTGGCTTACCTCATTTCAGCCAATGCAGAATTTTTTTAAAGATTGATTTATTTTCTTTATTTTTGGCTGCGTTGGGTCTTAGTTGGAGCACGTGGGGTCTTTCGTTGTGACGTGCAGGCTCCAGGCACGTGGGCTCTGTAGTTGTGGCCCGCGGGTTCCTAGAGCATGTGGGCTCCATCGTTTGCGGCACGTGGGCTCTAGTTGAGGCGCACAAACTTAGTAGTTGTGGCGTGCAGGCTTAGTTACCCACGGCAGGTGGGACCTTAGTTCCCTGACCAGGGATCGAACCCGCGTCCCCTGTGTTGTAAGGCGGACTCTTTACCGCTGGACCACCAAGGAAGATCTCAGCCAATGCAGAATTGAAATGAGGGAAAAGGATCCTGAGGCTTTATTGTACAGCATCTTCTCACCCACATTTTTTTTGCGTTGGCTTTGTTTTCCTGATAAATTATAAATTCCTTTAAGGAACTGTGTCAACCTCATCTTCTATCCTTACTCTTTAGCGGAGTATCTGGAATGAAGTACTTATTCTGTAAATGTTTGCTGATTAGGTGCTGCAGGTGTGAACCAACTATATTGTAAAGGTAATATGACACTAATTTTGTATTCAAATAACATTTTCGTATCTCGTATTTTATAATCTATACAACTAATGCTCGTGCTACTTCACCAAGACCAAATGTGGTGATGGGTATTTTTTTTTCAAAGCGTTATTTAAGATTGACTTAGGGGGGATATTTGTTCTAGGATGGTTACCAAATACACTCCATCGGAAGCCACTACGAGTCCCACTTTTATGAGTTCTAATAATTAAACTAATAATTTCTGATATTGATTTAATTTACTCTTATCTTAGATAAGGTCCAAACCATCTAGATCAGGGGTCAGCAAACTTTTTTCTTTAATAAGCCACGTAGTAAATATGTTTGGTCTTGTGGGCCAAATGTTTTCTGTCATAACTGTTTCAATTCTGCCCTTGCTGCATGAAAATGGCCACCGATAATACTTAAACGAAGGAGCATGGCTGTGTTCCAATAAAACTATTTCTGAACAGTGAAATCTGAATTTTGTATATTCTCCTTCTTTTGATTTTTGTTTCCCCCAAGCATTTAAAAATCGTGAAAATCATTCTTAGCTTGCAGGCTGTTCCAAGACAGGCGCTGGGCTGTAATTGGGAGATCTCTGATGTAGACCCTAGTCATCTACTAAGTGCACTGTCAGCAGAGGAAGTGGTCTATATAAAGAGCATAATTGAAAGAAATCAGGAGTAGGCAGAAGAATGGCTTGCGGGTTGCCATTTGCACATGTCTCTTACAGTCATCATTCCACGGGTTTTTGCTGCATGTCTTTTTTCCATAGGCAGTAGGTATCCCCCATGAGGGCAGAGCCCTGGCCCATTCTTCTCTGTATTCCAAGGGTCTAGTGCCTATGAATGAATGAACAAAAGAATCAATCCAACGTACATGTCACAGTAGGTGCTAGGTTACTGAATCACAAAGGATGAAATTTCTTTTGAGAAAAACACAGAAACCAGAGGCCCACGGCACTGTTATCAGTTTGCCTACAGACACTAAACATTTTAAATTGGCTTTGTGTAACATATGGAAGAGTGACTGTGAGGGAGGGCTGTGTAAGGAGGGAAACATGCAAATCATTTTAGAAAGATTTCCATTCCTGTGGACTCGCGGTTGCCAAGGCATTGCGGTTCTTCCCTTAAAACGATCGGTCATTAATGATACTCTAAAATGTTACCTCTTCTGCTTTTCGCCTTTACAGAGGGACTGCTTAACCCTCAGGAAGGGTTTCCATAGGGAAATAATTTCAAATAAGATTAGATTTTTTAAACTAGGGGTCATCTTTTTATGTGTACTGATACTATTATTTCTGATGTTGATTTAATTGACCCTTAATTAAGGTCTAAAGTTCGATTTCTCCCCCAAAATACAATTGCCCCCTTTGTTTAAAAGTTAAAAAAAACCCACATCTTTTCATCTTCCATTTTTGTTTCTCCATGGATACAGTGGAAAGAGCCAGTAAAACTCTCCTATTAAACATATGAGAAAGGCTATGCTCCTGTCTGGTTAAAAGCTCTGGGATGGTTTCTACTAAAACAGTCAAGGTGAATTTGTATGTTATCTTTGAGCACAATTCATAGGCCATCCATTTAATGTTCCAATATACTGATTTGTTGTTGTTGTTGTTGTTGTTGCCTTTTTCCGTGTCTGTCTTTTCAAACCATTTCCTAACTCCAGTGTGCTCATCCCTGGTTCTATCAGGTTAAGCTGATGTAAGCTTCAAAGGGACAATTCAGGCTTGAGACGTGCTGCTGGCACCAGCCAGTTTTGTTCCTATTGTGGCCACTTGCGTTTAGCTGTTGTGTTGTGATGTTTTGACACAGTGAAGGCTCATTGAGACAGGAGCTTAAATAAACAGGAATTGGACTCATACCCCCCTTTCTGGGAAAAATGGGAACAGCAGGCATTATCTGATGTAATTAAAGTGTATTGAACCCTGAACAAAGTCCTTGGTGTAAATCCCCATTTGGCCTTTTACAACCAGTGGGCTTAGAACCAGGGATGTGAATGACCTGCTGGTTGGAAGGTCTGTGGCCTCTCCAAGGACATGTAGAGTGTATGGCGAGCCTATTAGAGATTTCCTTGGTAGTAATTTTAGAAAGATACTTAGGTGCCATCTGGTCTCCCTTCCCTGAACCCCAGTTACCTTGTCTACAAAATGGACATAATTTTATTTCCCATTGGGATTGTGATGTTGGTTGGACTTAAAGACGTATTTTAAGTACAGTACTTAACACAGTTTCTCAGATCAGCAGATCCTCAAGAATAAGTGACTGTTACTGCTACTTCTTCTCTTTTCTAAAATCCCCCCAAAGTCTTAATTAGTAAAGAATTCTTTCTTACCAGGTTGAAATCTTTACCATATAACCTAGCATGAATTTTATATTATTGGGCACTTTCTATGGTGTTATTACTTATGTATAAAATAGTTTAATCTCAATCCATTTATTTTGTAATTTTTTTCACAAATGACTCATAAGCAAGCCCAAGAGAATAATTTCCAAATATTCAGGTTTTTCTACCTTGATAATTCTGTCATTCATATATATATATATATATATAGTGCATATATACCAAGTATATATATGTATGTATATATATATGTATAAAATACATATACAATTAAAAAAAAACAGGTACTGACATTAGATTTACCCTCAAGTTATAAATATGTCAGCTGTCTCTTTGGGTCACTGTGATTTTTCAGGTGCTCTCAAATATTTCTAAAGCTATAAGTGTGTAGACTTATGATGGATCTGCTGACTTCAAATGGATATTTGTTATTCAACCTAAATATTGTTCAACCAGGCCCGACTAACTTCTCTTTCATCCAGATTAATTTTCTCTTTCTTCTGAGGATGGTCTTATATATAAATTGCTGACATTTAAGATAATATGAATTGGGAAATTGATTGGGAATTTGCAGAATCATCTCGTTCTGGGTGAGAATGAGAGTTTGGGATCTTTATCTCCCAAGGATACACTAACCTATCTCTTAAACACTCAACGAAGTATATTAGTGTCGTTAGACAGTGTTTAAAATTCAGGCGTATCTGCTCTTCCAGTTCCAAGTTGTAGTGGTGTTGTCTTCCACTGGGGAATAATTTGTCTCTATTAATTGAGAACAAATGTTCATGGGTGTTTTAATTACACAGTAAATTAGGAGAATTTAAGATGCAGAATATGTGGGAGCCAAGAATTCAAAACCAGCAACTCAAAAACATAAGTAGATTAAACAGGAAAAACATCTCAGCATATGAGTGCAAGCAGGTCCCAAGATAGAGAAGGGGGAAAAACAAGATCAAGACCAATTATTCGGGTTTTACTAAGGCTCCTTTCAAGCAGAACGATTCTGATTTATCGTTATAAACTATTGTTGGCTAGACATGGCAGGTGGAAGAAAACATTTATCACAGGGTTACTTCAACATGTCTGGCTTCAAGGGCCCTTTTATGCATTCAGTGAAGAATAAATATTGAGCATTTCTTGCGTGAATTTAAGTGTTAGAGAACTCCCATAGCAAGTATTCAGTCTATGTCCCTGGAACCCTGAGAGTATATGAAAAATCATATGATTATGAGCTTCTGTGGGGAAGGAGTCTAGAACTTTCCTTAGATTCTCACTGGAGTCCACAATCCGAAAAGGTAGGAATTCAAAGCTGCTGCTTGAGCGACGTGGACATTTGTTGACTTTGTTCTCTGTCATTTAAGGTTAACCAAAGTTGCCTCTCATAAACTGTTATAGCTTCTGTTTTTTAGGCAAGGAAGAGTGGAATGATTTTTTTCCCCACCCCACTGTGGGGAAATGCTTTCAACCAAATTTGGTGCTACCCAGAAAGACCAACGCGTTTGTCACTAGTTCAGGGCATCTTTCTCTTCTTTCTCCTCTTACCATACACATACTTAGATATCTCTTTTATTCTTTTCTTTTTTAAAAAATGCCCTGAGCATCTGAGTTTTTGTCGTAAGCTACCTTAAATCCTTTTTGGCAGCAGGTCGGATCTGATAAAACACACGGTTCCCCAGGATCTTAGAGTGCTGGCTGATTGATTACAGGGAGGGTGTAGGTGTTCCCTCAAACATCACGGGGGACAGAGAAACAGCCTCCAATGGTTTGTTCTATTGAGGGCAGCTGGGAAAAGTCCTCTTCAAATGAGAGGCCCAGGAAGGGAGGAATGGGGACTCTGGTTACCCTCCGAAGTGAAACTAAGATAATTTCTGCCTTCCTAGCACAACTTAGGCTAATTACTCAGACGTAATTACTTGCTTTTATGGTTCCAGTAGGGGTTGTGTTCTTGCTGGTTCATCTTGTCTCTCCCAGTGGACTTTGTGCTCCTTAAGAATGGGGACGCTCACTCCTTTTCTGTTGATCATGATCTTTGGGCAGTACTTCTCACATAGAAGGCAACATGCAATTGAAGTTAATGATCAGGACACACCTACCTGGGAACCTTAACACTGCTTCGTGGAGGATCCTGAAAACATCATGTGGAGGTTTGTGGTAAACGTGTCATCACCTTCCAGAAAGTTTCAGAACTTAGTGATGATTTGTGCTTTCCTAAGACAATTGACTGTGCCAGCGCTGAAGGGAGAAGCGTTCCCTTCTAAATAGAGGTGATGGAGTTTAACTCGTAGTAGCTGATTGTTGAAAATTATAAGGTGCAGTTGTGTATTTTTCCTATAAACATTATCTCACAAGAAATCGAATGAGAGAAAAGGGTGACTCTGGAAAAATATCAAGTATAATTTATCTGTTTAAACCCTGAAATAACTGCGAGATCTTTAGGCCACTGAATGCATAACATTTTACCCCTCTATTGCTGGCATGCAAGTGTATTTACCCATTATGAGTGGCTTATTTCCTAGTTTATGTGCATTGTGTGTATAATCATGTCTGCCTTTTCCTCTCCTGCACATCCTAAGGGGAATTAATCACTTATTATGGTCCTTTTAAACAAGACAGAACAGATCTCTGCTTAAAGCTTAGGAGGTTCCTTTATAACAGTGCTTGGCTCAGGTAGCCTTGTGTGTACTTCTGAAAAATACGTCCCATAAACGTCCTGAAATTGGCTTCAGAGGCATCCACTGTGTCCTCCGTGAAAAGCAATGTGGAAGAAGGAAGCATTCTCAAGGAGGGACCAGGAGTCAATTCTTTTTTATTCCCCAATATAAGTTTCACTTTCCCCAAAGAGGAGGAGGGAAACTCCCTCAGGACCATGCCAGGTGGCCTAAGGGCCAATGGCGGAGTCCACATGGGAACACAAGACGTTAATAATTAAAAAGCCCTAGGCCTCCCATCCTCCCCTGGATCGATGCCTGTTTGCTGAGACAAGCTGCAGGCCTGCTTTTGGTCCTCGTGCCAGGGCTCGGCTGTTTTTGTTGACGAAGCTTTTCGTCTGCTTCCCTTATGATTCCAAGTTACATGCCGGCTCCTGTGGGTTCTTCGGGTTCCTGGTTGTGTCTCTGCAGGCCCTGGCCTGTCTATACCAACCTCCTGTGTGACCGGCTTCAGGCACAGGCCCCAGGGGGCAACGAGGGTGCTGGGATTGAGCACCGCACAGCACTTCTGTAAGGCATTCCTGTGTTCTTGTGTTTTGCATTCCCTTTTACTGGTTCTTGCTCAGAGCACTGATGTCAAGTAAAAAAATCATTACTTGCACTTTAATGCCAAAGGGGAAACAGAGAGAGGCGACTCAAATGTGCCTCGCTGGCTTCCCTGGTGGCGCAGTGGTTGAGAGTCCGCCTGCCGATGCAGGGGACGTGGGTTCGTGCCCCGGTCCGGGAAGATCCCACATGCCGCGGAGCGGTTGGGCCCGTGAGCCATGGCTGCTGGGCCTGCGCGTCCGGAGCCTGTGCTCCGCGGCGGGAGAGGCCACGGCAGTGAGAGGCCCGTGTACCACAAAAAAAAACCATGTGCCTCGCAAACAGGTCCAGATTAAACTGGGCTCCCTCTAAACCCCAGTCACACTTTTTAATATTCGATTACAGTTTCATCAGACATGACATGGGAATCTTATACATCGACTGACACTTGCCAAATATTCTGTGATGCTGGAATCTTCTGGGGAAGTCCAACATCTAAGAGAGGAGGATGGGGTCCCCCAGATCCATTAAACGTGGCCCCCTCTGTCCAAATGGCCTCTGAGGGGAAGCCATGGAGTCCAGCTTGGGAAAATCTCCAGGGTCTCTAAGGGCTATCGGAGCTCCCAGAGGGAGGGTGATGATTTGATTGAGGAAAGGTGAAATACAGGGATTGGGACTGCTGGCATCCATGTCTCACTTTGCCAACGTGCCTCATCGTGACCTCTCCACGCCTTGGTTTCCTTATCAATCAAGTGGGGACAATAAACGAGATAATCTGTTTTAGAGCCCTGCCCATAGGCCTGGCCCAGAGAATGGTGATATCATTGCTGGTTTTGTTATCTTTGTCATTAAAAAAATCAATAATAATTGTTGTACTTTGAATTTGGGGGAGCAGGTTTAAAAACAAAAACAGTATCAGTAATCAAAATTGCCGGTTCTTTTCATATGTGCGTTCTTCCTTGGGAGGCATTCCAACCATGATCTGAATTTTTCCAACTGAAAAGTCGTGGATCGGTTCTGTCTTAAAACCTATCCTGTGTGTCGTTTCTAAGTAGAGTCTTAGGTGCACAGTAGCTGTAGCAAGGCAAAGCTGTCATCTATTGAATTTTCACTTCTTCACCTTTATCAGGTGGGGAAGAAATACCAAATCAATAGCTCTGAAGAGTAGAAAGAGAACAGTTAAAAGTAACTCAGTGCCAGGACCACATACGGCCTTGGGGGCGTTCTATTCCCTGTACCCATTTCATTTCCTGTAGTTAAAGGTAGAATTGGGGGAAGATCAACTAATAAAAACAACGCCCCCTCCCCATCTCTCTTAGATCTATTACATCTCCCTTATACAAAAATGAAGACAGTTTCTGAGAAATGCAATTGGAACTGAAAAGCCAGTTTAATGAGACAATCAGCTAGGCAACAGACAGTGGAGGTGAGGCGATGTAGCTTGGTGAGGTTTGCTGGCTGGAGCTGCTGGAGCTTCAGCATTGGTTTCCCTGCAACCAGAGCAGGAATGACACTGGGAAAATGAGGCCTGAAGAACCAGCTGACTGTCCAAGGAGATGGGGATATCACACCCTAGCTATCCAGTTACTGGCCCATGAGAGGTTATTTCACAAGGCAAATTAGAAACCAAATGTTATTACACATGTAGTAAATATCAACAGTAAAAATAAAAATCACGTCATTTTATCACTCAGATATTCCTGTTGATTGTGACCCGTGTGCCCATATGCGGATACATACACTGTACGTGGGCTCGTGCACACGAGTACTTTCTTTTGCAAGAATCTCATCACTGCTTCCTAGCTTCTTTGACCCAACAGTCTACCATAGATATTTTTCCATTCTATTAAATATACATCTATAAGCTGTTTTTTGGTATGTGGCTATGTAGTATTCCTTGGCATAGATGAACTAGAATTTATCAGAGCACTTATTGTCAGTCATTTGGTTATTTGAGGTATGCACTGCTATAATCGATGCTGGGATTATAATAAACAGAGCCATTTTTTTATGCACCTCCTTGGCTATTTCTCCACAAATGACCTCCCGATTCACTTTCTTTCTAGCAGTTTATAAATTTCTGTTTACCCCGACCCTTGCTGGTATCAGGTAATTAGCTTAAGCAAAAAAATTTCTTGCCTGTTAGACTGAAAAAGCTCCCTTGCTTTAATTTGTACGTCTGTGATTACTAGTGAGATTGCAAACCTTTTCCTATATTTATTGACCATATGCATTTTTTTTCTTTGGCGAAGGACCTCCTGATGTCCTTTGCCTAATTTTCTATTATTGTGGCTCTATCTTTCTTATTTTATAAGAACTCTTCTACACATTCAATCTATTTTCCCTGTTGGTCATAAATCTTGGCAGAATTTTCTGATGACAAGGAGGTGATCTTCCAGGAAAGAGAATATTCTGGGCATAGGATGATACTCTGGAAACAGGAGAAAAAGAAAACCCAAGTACAGCAGATCCCTTGGTTCTTCAGAAATAGGAAGCCTTACTTTGGGGGCTGTTTAGGGATTGGTTGCCATAAAGAAGGTACGTTTCTAGTGAATATTTCAATGTTGTCGTTACCTGTATTCAACCAATGTAACTCGAGAGAAGACAGTTTCTACTTCAGTATTAGAACATTAAGAGCAACGGAGAATTTTCTACCTCTACCTTTAAATAAAGATGGAGTAAGAGAGCTATATCTGCAAAGCAGTTACAGTGGCATGTCGGGGTATTCGTAGTTTAAATGTGGATGGTTCAGGGCAGAATATTATGTTTGCATTAAAGGTTTAAGCAAGACCATTTTTTAAAATTGCCTGGATAAATGCTTCCTTACTCCATGAATATTTCACACATTTAAGAGAGCTGCTAGAGAATTACATATGGACTGTTTTGTTTTAACATAGATGTGTATATCGACTATAGATTGGAAAGGATCTTTGTAACTACCAGAGAGTTTCTAACCCAGTAAACTCATTTTCTAATGATCCGCGGATCTGGGGATGTTGCATATTTTCCCAGGATCACTTGACTGCTATATGCCCAGGGCTAGGAGTAGACCCCAAGCCATCTGATATTTGAGCAAATGTAAATTTTGTTACATCAGCAGAACTTGGTGGATTTTTAAGTGTAGAAGTCTTCTTATCATTTACTCATATCAGCCACCGTGCTAGGCTCTGGGGATATAAAAGACGTGGCTGGGTCTGACCCGTGCCATTACAGTCTCATAGGGAAGAGACTCAGGAGAGTTATAGTAAATGAATAAATGCCTCAAGTATACAGGTAGTACGATTATGGTCTGGACACAAGTGCACAGGGAGGATGAAGAGAAAGGTGTGATTCACTTGGGCTAAAGACTTAATAGAAGGAGTGAACCTTGAGCTGAGTTTTAAAGAGATGAGCCCTTGGGGTTTAAGGGATCAATGTGTCCTCCATGTTAAAATTAGTAAGTTGGCATAGCAGTGAGGAGGTGGAAAGTTGATGGGCTGTGGAGCAGTTTGCCCTGTGTTTGTGTCCTGACCCGCTGAACAGTCGATTTACTTTCTGTGAGCCTCAGTTGTCCCATCTGGAGCTAGGATGATAAGATGTATTGAATGTGTGGAATTGGGGTTGTAGGATCAGCACAGCGCCTTGCAGAGTAAATGGCAGGCAGAGCTAGTGGGTGTGACAGGGGTGGCGTTAGCAGTGTGAGTGACAGGGCAGGGGAGGACTGAGACTCTTCAGCCGCTGTGACCTTTCTTACTTGTGTCATCCATCAGATGGCAGGAGACTTGACATTGTGATTTCTGCCCTGTGTTTTCATTATAAAATGAGGGGTCCCTTGAAGAAAGGGGACAGTGAGTTTTATGTGTGAAGCTTTCTGAATGACCCATTCTGCAGTAAGGGAGGATTTAGTATGAGGGTGTGAAATGGAGACAAACAGAACCCTTCTGTGCCAGCCCTCTTAGGAGGGCTGTATGGGTTTGGGCTGAAAAAGGGTGGTTTATGATCAACCCTTTCTGCGCTGTGTGTGGTGAAGGCCTTAGCTTACTGCCACCGTAGTGACTAGTTTGCAAGGCATGTTGCTGTTTCCGCAGCTGACCCTTAAGAATCCAACCTGTTTACTGGTCCCCTTGCCGCTACCCTAGATCCAGCCTTCCTGGAGTTTGCCCAGACCACCAGTTTTTTTAAATGATGAGCCCAGCCCAAGGTCTTTCTTTTCTCCCTTCCTTAGGTAATAGTGGCCAAGTCTCAGCATTCAAACTTGGCAAGTTAGACACCAATTTCCCTCTCCTTCTCTAAAACTCGACAGTGGCTTTGCATTCCGCATAATAAAAATCCAGACTTCCTACAAGGGCATTTGATATTCACCTGTATACCACCTATACAGCAGACGAGGGAGAGAGACTGTCCAGGGGTGCAGGCAGGGATGTGGACATTCATTAGCAGCCTATACTCACAGCACAGGGATGACTATACTGGCCCAACATAAAGGGGATCTGATCAGACCATCAGAAACTTCAACTGTACCTGCCAATCAAACTCCTATTGATCCTTCAAGACCCAGACAGATGCTACCTGCGTGAACTGTTCCCCAGCCCAGAAGTCCTCATTCTGAACTAATGATGTTATCTACCATCTCTGCGTTTTCTTTATGCCTTATTAGAAGCCTTATCAAGATCCACCTTGTGTCACTGTGGGTTGGCTTAATGTGGGGCTCCCTGCTAGACTAATGGGTTTCTTCTTGAAGACACAGTATGTTTTAATTCACCTTTAAAGGGCTGCTCCCCAGACCCCGGGACTGTCCCTCCGTAGCTGTTTAGTAAAGGTCATCTGAATTGAAATGACCTGGAACATTCTTCCAGGCTGCCTTGTGCTTTGACCCCAAGGGACTATTTCTCCAGTTCTCCATTCCAGGAATGCTAGCTCGGCTTGCTGTTCTTTTCTTTTTTCTTTTTTTTTTTTTTTGCGGTACGCGGGCCTCTCACTGTTGTGGTTGCGGGGCACAGGCTCCGGACGCGCAGGCTGAGCGGCCATGGCTCACGGGCCCAGCCGCTCCGCGGCATATGGGATCTTCCCGGACCGGGGCACAAACCCGTGTCCCCTGCATCGGCAGGCGGACTCTCAACCACTGCGCCACCAGGGAAGCCCCTTGCTGTTCTTTTCTCCCCAAAATTCCACAGCCATTGAGGTTTTACAACCCGATCTAAGTTTTCTTTCTGGGCTCGTGTTTTCTCCCTCCTGCCCCCCCGAATGTCACCCGACTTCATCTCCCTAGTCAGCCCAGGCAGGTCGCCTGCTGTCATCTGCTCCCTGCCTGGGCCGGGCCCCCAGGGAGATGAAGTTGAAACAAGCATCATGTCTTGGGCTCGCACCCAGAATCTGGCAGTTGGTAAATCCTGACTCGTGTCATTCATTGAACGTCATGGCTCATTGGTGCAACCGTGAAAATTGTTCAGAGGACAGCTGAGACATCTTTGGCCGACCCGAGAATCATTTCTGGCGATCGAAAAGGGATACCACTTCGTAGTTTAGAACTAGATTCTGAAAGTTGCATTCACAATCCAGTAGTCAAACGGAAACGTTCCTCCCTTCATTCACTTACTGCACAATCTTTTCTTCCTTGTGTTCTATTTCTTGTGCGCTGGGTAGGGGAACAATGAGTAAGATGTGGTTTTTGCATTTGAGGAATTTATAATTCAGGGAAGGAGATGGGACTGAGACGGGTATGTACACAGCTTGCAATAATAAGAGGAATTTTGAGATAGGTACCACAAGGAAGGAAGCGTTTAGGGTATTGGTGAAGAATTTAGTCTCTGAAGTTCAAGTGCCCGGAGGTCATATCCCAGCTCCGTTATTATTAGCGTTGGGACTTTGGGCAAGTAGTTTAATTTTCTTGGCTTCACTTTTTTCCATCTGTCAAATGGAAATAACGATAGTACCCGCCTCACAGGGTAGTTTGTATGGATTAAATAAGATTATCCGTGTAAAGTATATAGCCTGGCAGAATTGATAAATATTATCAATATTATTATGGCTATTATTATTGATGGGCTAATTCCTGTGGAGCGGTCCATAGAATACGTTTTGTTTTAGTGAGGCCTAGACTTTTCACAGGCAAGAGAGGCTTCCAATGGGAAGAAACAGCCTGAGAAAAGAAAAATGAGGGGATAGTTTTTTTGGGAATTAGCAAGTAGTTTGGACTTGGGTAGTACTGATGAATACCTGATGGGTTTCTCTGGGAGCTGAAGCTGTAAGATTGGCAGAGTCCAGGACTTTGCAGATGATGAGACCTCAATAAATATTTCCCAAATTTCTTTGATCTGTAGATCTTGAATTACTCTTTTGTGCTCATGCGTTAACATTCATTTAGGTTAAAGGATGCCAGTGGACAATGGGTCCAAATTTATTTTACTGTGAAATAAACATAATTCTGGGCTTCCCTGGTGGCGCAGTGGCTGAGAGTCTGCCTGCTGATGCAGGGGACACGGGTTCGTGCCCCGGTCCGGGAAGATCCCACATGCCGCGGAGCGGCTGGGCCCGTGAGCCATGGCTGCTGGGCCTGTACGTCCGGAGCCTGTGCTCCGCAATGGGAGAGGCCACAACAGTGAGAGGCCCGCGTACCGCAAAAAAGAAAAAAAAAAAAAAAACAAATAAAAATAATTCTGAGTGTACCTCCTTGAACAGATAGAGGATTTCCAGAGACTGGCCTGCTCCCAATATCTCCAGCGCACCAGCTGTAAGTCACATGTGGCTACCCAGCACTTGATATATGGCTGGTTTGATGAAGAAACTGAGTTTTTAATTTTCTTTAATTTTAATTAATTTAATTTAAGGAGCCCCAGGTGGCCGAGGGCAACCAGACTGCACGGCACCACAGTCCAGAAATTGTTTTGGATATCCACAGAGGCAGCGTGCAAATGCCAAGCATTGGGTTTGGATTGGCATGGAGCAAGGGAGATGTTTCCTGTGGAGTTTCTGGTACTGTCATTCCAGAAGAGAAGGACCACTAAACCAGCTGTTTATGTTGATCAGTATTGTTTCAGAGAGTCAATCTCTGAAATAGGCAGTCTCTGACTAGAGTAAGCAGTGCTGCAATAGAGAGCCTTGAAAATACGAGGCTGATTACCGAGCCCCTGGGAAGCAGTTGTCCTAATCAGGCTCTGTTAATAAACTAGACCACAAGCCATGTGTGCTTCTCTCTCTGTCTCTGTCTCTCTCTGTCTCTCTCTGCAGTGCTCAGTCTGGCACAGAGTGCATGAGAGTTATTTTTCGTCGCAGCCTCAGATTTTAAACAAATGGCAGAATGCTCTGAAGCCCGTTGAGTATGGGGGGAAACCTTACAGCCTTTCTTGTGCGGGAACAGCTAGTGAGGGAGCCGCATGACAAGAGCTGGCTTAGGGTGGGGGCTTCTGGCCTCCAGCCCATTGATTTGCGTGCTGGGACGGCTACACTCAGGCAGGCAGACTTGAGCCACGGCAAGGGGGCAGCGTGAAGAAACACAGGCTTCATAAATCAGGACGATTCAGCAAGATTGCATTTGCATTGACTCTGGGCCAGGGACCTGCACGCCACGGAGTGTCTGCCGTGGAAGTTGACATTTTAATGATTTGATTAGTTTAGGAAGAATATTTTTATGGATTGTGTCGTCGACTGTATTAAGTACTGAGTGGAGTTGTTACATTATGATGAACTTCCATTACCCTGGCTGTGTATGAGTCTGTGCAGCCCAAGACCCTAAGGGTAATCTCGTGCAATCCTCTTAAAGAGAGTGCTGTTTAATGACTAAAAGCTGTTAATCATATTAAATACACGCAGCTGCTCTAGAAAAAAAAACCGCCAAACAAGCATAAATTTTAAAAAAGGGTTTTGAATTAGCTAAACGGGGTGTTTCTGGTGGGATGTCGGGTGAGGGAGCTGCGGTGGGGGAAGGAGACACAGAAAGAGATGGAGGAAGATAGTAGTCATAACTACAGTCAAGGTGCTGTTTATTGATCTATGTGGCAGACGCTGGCTCAAGTGAGTGTATTGGAACGCTTTAGGCCACACACAAGAGAGTGTCCGACTCCAAGCAGTTTAAACAATAAAGAAAATTGACTATCTCACAGAAAAAGAATTGAGAAGGTAGACAGTTCTGAAGTGGCGTTTCTTGTTGTTGTGTCTTGTTTGCAAATCACCGTGATGTCAGGGCTCTGGGTTGCCTTTTTGGGGATGAGCTTGGTTTTCTCTAGATTTGGTCATTGTGGGCCAAATGGAGGTTCGTTTCTCCATTGGAGTTTCTTCTTCATCAGTGGAGGTTTATTAGGCTAACAAGGCGGCTGGGATGTGAGGAATCCCAGGTAAATCCGTGTGGCATCTATGGCAGTGGGATTTGGAGATTCCGGATCCACTCTCCATTGGAGGCATTAGTTGAGAGGATACTCCAAGCAGAAGGCAATCAGGGAAGTTCCAGTCCTGAAGGTAATCCCCTCCCCGCATCAACCAACCATCCATTTCGTTTCCTTCGCACAAGTCTCAGTGGAATTATGTTGCCGAGTCAGACTACCATTCTACTTGAACAAATATGGTGCACAGTTTTCCAAATACACGGTTTTTGTGGGGTGATGGGCTGAACTGAAGAAGAAACTAGCCCTCTCTTTCCTTAGCCCTTCTGTTGTCTGAGGCAAGAGTTGATAACAGCGGTTCATTCATTCCCCTCCGCCTGGTGTTCTGTAAACCGGAAATGGGGCTTTGAACATAGCATTGAAACGTAGAGGTTGGTTTTCATTAAATATTTAAATACCTGCCCTAAAAGTTTACAACCTCGTATTTTGACAACCCAGGTTCTCTCTGTACCTGTGATTTCCTGTGTTAAGAGACTGTTGCAGAGGTCTAAACATTAAAAAATATAAAGCTATGAGTTACCAAAATACATATTTGCATTGAGATATTCAAGAAAACAGAGTTTGGGTGCCCTGGGGTTGTAGGAGTGATAGATGACTAAACAGGATTTTGTGCAGAAAAAACACTTGGATTTGGGGAATGGAAGAACAAGTGAGTAGAAACAGGGGGGCTAATGGTGGCAGTGACGTGTTGGCCCCCTGCCCTTACAACTGCTGCCTTGTTTCCTGAGAGCTGCCCTGGGGGGTGGGTCTCCCTAACGCCCAGGACCATCTAATTCTCACCACAATCCTAGGAGGTTCGCAGGTCTTCATTTTAGAGATGAAGACACTGAGGCAGCCAGAGTTTAGTAAGCAACAAAGTGGATTTTCAAGCCCAGATCTGTTTTGATAACAAAGCTCCTAGGCTTTCAGCCTAACGATGCTCTGCACGCTGTGTTCTGCTGAATCCTCAGGAAGCTCCAGGTTAGATGCGTGTGTAGGATCAAGTCAGGAGGAAAGGACTGGAGTGGCTTTGCAGCTCCCAACCTCTGCTCTTAGTCGGTTTTATATCTTGAGTTTTAACATTTTTGTGGAGGAAAAGGTTATGTGTTTTAAAAATTAATAACAAAATAAGTAAAAGCATGCAGACCACTGTCTCGTCCCTCAGTGCTTGATTCGAGTACCCTTTTACTTGCAGAGGGAGCTGTAGTGGGGAAGACCTCTGGGTTTTCTTCCTTCCTCCTTTCCTTCCCTTCTTTCTTCCTTCCTTTCTTTCTTTCTTTCTTTCTTTCTCTTTTTCTTTCTTTCTTTCTCTCTCTCTCTCTTTTTTTTCTGTCTTTCTGTCTCTTTATTTTTCTTTCTTTCAAGTATAGTTGATTTACAATGTTGTGCTAGTTTCAGGTGTACAGCAAAGTGATTCAGTTATACAGATATATATATATATATTCTTTCAGATTCTTTTCCATTATAGGTTATTACAAGATATTGAATATAGTTCCCTGTGCTATACAGTAGGTCCTTGTTGTTTATCTATTTTATATGTAATAGTGTGTATATGTTAATCCCAAATTCCTCGTTTATCTCCCCCCACACCTGCCTTGCCCCTTTGGAGTTCTGGGTTTTCTAAGCGCCCAGCTGGCTTACTCGCTGGGAATTGACTGCCTCCCAACTTTAATTCTGTAGCCAGTAGCTGAAAGGCATGAGCCCTTTGAAGAGATAGACGAAAGCAAAGAGGGTCATCAAGATGAGACGGAAGGGAAGTGGAGTGTGACATTCCTTGGAGGGAATTTCCCAAGTGAGCACTGCCTCCAGAGCTTCCCCACTGAAGCTTATGGGGCAATCGCTTCCTGGTCTCCACTGAAGCCCTGGGAACCTCTTCCTGCACCTGAGCAGCTCCCCAGGCTCTTCCATGTCTCCTTATTAGCGGCTGGGGCTTGCCTGCCTCCTTCTTCTCTTAGAAAGCCAGCTTTTTTTTTTTTTTTTTTTTTTTTGCAGTACGTGGGCCTCTCACTGTTGTGGCCTCTCCCGTTGCGGAGCACAGGCTCCAGACGCGCAGGCTCAGCGGCCATGGCTCACGTGCCCAGCCGCTCAGGCTCCGGACGCGCAGGCTCAGCGGCCATGACTCACGCGCCCAGCCGCTCAGGCTCCGGACGCGCAGGCTCAGCGGCCATGACTCACGGGCCCAGCCGCTCCGCAGCATGTGGGATCTTCCCGGACCGGGGCACGAGCCCGCATCCCCTGCATTGTTCCACCCTATCCCTCTGCTTCTCTGGACCCCTTCTTCCCTGAAGGCAAGTAGAAGAGCTTTTTTTTTTTTTTTTTAAAGATGTTATGCGCTTTGGGCAAACAGATGGAGGAAAACAAAACAAGGCCCCCACGATCCTGCTCTTCCTGTGTCGGGGGGCGGGCAGAGGGCTCTGAAAGGGCACAGGTGTGTCCCAGACTGAAGGGGTTGCAAGATGCTGTGCTGAAGCAATGCATGTTGGAGAAAGCACGGACTGTTCTGGATGGAAAAGATAACCTTTGTCCAGAATTCCAGTTGGGGGAGGCAGATTTGCTGGCAGGATTGTGGCAGAGGTTCTCAGAGCTGGAGCCAGGAAGGGAGGGTCCATGGCACTGGGAAGAGGGCAGCTCCAGGGGCAGCCAAGGCCAGGTGGTGGGGACCCCCCTCCCCACCGAGCCTCTGAGCGGGAGTCTGGAGTTGGTCATTTGAAAACAAAATGAGAAGTGTGATGTGACACGTTTAGCATGGGGATGTGGGCAGAGTTGAATAGAAGGTGTATGTAGGTGTATCATCTTTCTATGCCGTGTGCCATGCAGTCCTTCCTTCATTTGTTCATTTAACAAGTGTTCATTGATTACTTACAATGGGTCACACCTGGTCTAGGCACATGGGGCACAGCTGTAAATAAGACCAAGAAGGGCCCAGCTCTCATGGGGCTTATATTCTGTAGACAGAGAATAAATAAACTAGCCAATGCTTAGATTAAAATATACCTGAGTAATGACCTGCTGTATAAAATAAATAAATAAAATTTCAGAATTCAAAAAAATACCTGAGTAATGAAGGCTATACAGAAAATTAAAATAGGTTTATGATGTGCTAGAAAGTGATTAGATCTACTAAGGCCAGGAGGCCTCTCTGAGGGGGGCTTTTGATGTGGAACATGAGTGTAGAATGGTGCCACTCTTGTGAAGTTTGAGGAAGAACATACCAACTGAGGGAGGACAGCCAGTGCAAAGGCCCTGAGGCAGACAAGAGAGTAGTATAGTCAGGGAACAGCGGGAAGGCCAGTGTGGTTGGGGTTGAGTGAGCAAGGGGAGGGGAAGAGTGTTAGGAGTATTAGTTTTGTATCCCTGCAAGGTGTCCTTGAACAGACTCCTCAGCCTCTCTGTGCCGTTGCCCCAGCTCTCAGTCTCACATACTGGATTTTGGGTGTCCACGTATGTGATCCCAAGTTCCTTTATTTCATTTTTTCATTTTGATCATATCTGAGAACGGTCATAAAAGCATTTTCTGGGTCATCATGATGCTCCTAGGACTGAGCAAAGCTGTGGATTTCATAACCATTTGTGTTTGTTTTGTACAATTGAATCCAGGCAGTCAGTACCATGTATGCGTTACGAGTGGGATTCCCGTTTTTACGTAGCAGTTTGCCTCATTTCTTAGAAGCAGTCTTAGCTGGTGTCTGCTCTAGCTTTTTTCCCTCTGCTCCCAGACTCAGTAATTGGATTAGCTACCATTTAATGCATCTTTCAATGCCTCGAAACTAGCCTTATCTTCATCTGAACAAAACACCTCTTCAGATTTACCCAAGTGACTGCTCAGAAAAATCAGCATGATTTCTGGTCTACATTTGAGGAAGTGGACGTCTGATTATCTTGAGCCTGCCAACAAAACTTTGAAGTTCCTTTTGTTCTTTTGAAGTTTTGTCTTCAACAAAAACGTTTTGTTCAACCTGCTTATGTAAAAGGAAGTTAAAGCACCCCAAAAGCCTTAAATACAGAACCCAACCAGAGCTCTGTCTTCCTACTGTAAAACTCACCATAGACCAATCACGTTTTAGCAAAACATGATTTCAAATGAAAATAATTAAAATTTCTTTGGTTTTTAATATCTTGTATTTGTGCATAAGGAGTAACATTTCAATTGAAAGGATTTAAGGGAACGCGTTTACTTAATGCATTTTCCACGGGGGCATCGCCTTCTTCAAATGCGGTCCATATTACTTAAGTTTGAGATTCAGTGCTCCGGTTTACAAACTAGCTACAGAGCATTTTAGGTGGTCAAAAATCTAGGGCCCAGATGGGGTGATGTAGAGCTTTGGGATCCTGACTTCAGCCCCCAAGGAAACCTTGAGGGATGAATACTATTATTCATTATTGCTGCGATGTCCCAATAAAGGAAGAGGTATGACAAAGGGATGGGATTTTGCAGCAGGTAGCCGTTCTTCACTGGTATATCCGGGGTCAGGCCCCTTTAGAAGCATATTTTTGAAAACAGTTGTCTTCAGCCTCTCCATACCTTTGTTTGTTTGTTTCTGAAAGACCAGTAAACTTGGTAAAATTCATCTTAATATCTAGCTAATAACCACTCCTGGGCGTTTGGTTTTTCTCTCTCTCCTTCCCACCCTCCTCAGCTCCTTCCCTCCCTTACACAACGCACACAACAGCCACCCCCCCCCACCCATATATTTCAATGTAGCTTTAAAGATTTATCAATTCCTAATATCTCAGTCTACCCAGTTCCTAATCATGTCTCCTCTGCTGTGTGTCCAGGAAATGCATCCATATATCAGTCTGCTTGATTGTTGGAGAACACTTTGTCAACTTGTCATTTGCTTATAGAAATATATCTTTAAAACTTGATAGACATTTTGCCATCATATTCTCTTCTCTTCTCCCGTATCTTCTAGCCCTAATCCATTTTTGGAAGTGATTTTTGGTTGAGGGGTGGACCAGGTGTGCCTCTTCAGAGATAAGTCTACCCATTTTCCAAATGAAGATGTCTGTGTGGTCTTTGACACCTTGATTGTGTGGATAAATGTTCTACTCTTTTGAACATCTGGGTAAAAGAATTAATTTGCATTCAGTTGCCCAAATCTGTCTTCGTAGCCTGGGGAGAAATGATGGTTGTCACTCCTGGTTCCCTCCTACCCCCCACCTTTCATTTGATGCTCCGTCTCTTCCTCCGGGTGTGTGAGCATCTCAAGAAAAATGTTGACTGGCCCACTGGTGGGGGTGACAGTGAGTGACAGGCAGTCTTGCACTTCCGGATTAAGGATAAGATCCCCCATTTGGCCAGCTTTCCACACTCCTATCAAACATGTAGCTACAGATAGAGACCCATCTAAAAAGAAGCATACGGCTGTCCAAGCTTTGCAGTTAGGAATTGCTGGGCAGATCTTCATCTCTGGTGCACTTGCTTCAACCTCGCCCCCTCTGACCCTGATAGGAGCAGTTCTGAGGAATCTGGCATGAATCTTACCAGAAAAATCCATTAAGCCTACTTATAATTCTTTGGTCTTTTCTTTTAGTTTTGGTCATTGTTTTCCATCACTTCATTCATTCAGCAAATACTAAGCAAATACTCCCGCTCCATGTCTACTGACTTCTTTACTGGCTAGTCTGTGAGCATGACAGTGGGAGGACAATGTGTATCGTTTATTGCTGTGCCCCCTGGCATCTCGCACATTTCATAGCATGCAGTCGATGCTCATATTCCTATTTCGTGCATGGAGTGATCGGGGGAGATGCTCAGAGAAAGGGACGCTTCTTAGGTTTAGGTCACCTGCCTGTAGATCATCTTTTTTGAGCCTGTGTCTGATGTCTCCACTATGTGTGTGTTTCTCCACCTTCTTTGAAGCAACTCTCCCTTGAGCTCAGCATCAGAGGCACTACAATACAGAACACTACTTGGCCGGGCTTACCCCATAAACAAACAACATGTATTGAGCACTTACTGTATACCCAGCGCTCTTCCATGCACTGCATACGTATGAGCTCGTTTCCTCCTCCCGGTGATGTACAAGGTATAGGTGTCCACGAGGACCCCAACTGATGAAGCCAAGGAACAGGAAGGATTCAGACTTTGCTCAAGTGACCCACCACGAAGGAAACTTCTTTAATCGACCTGGGGCTCAGCTATTTCAGTTTTTGAATTGGCCTTGGGCTTTTTGGGTTGTTTTAATGGGAGCGTAACTCAAAGTCCTTGGCCTTTTCACGCTCATTTTAGTCAACGTCACAAGCACTTGCTCCATAAAGAAATAGTATCACTTGTACTTTTCTCTTAAAAAAAAAAATTCCTCCTCTGTAATGCATTGGTTTAATCTTTTTATTTTTGAAATATCAATCAATGTGTCAAGAACACACGCTTCTCTTGTCACGTCTGGCAGACACTCAGGCCCTGGCCTGAGGTTTCACGTATTTGAGGGTTACCAGGCAAGGAGACTTACTACTAAATTCTGTTGGATGTGAGATCAGAGCCAGTTATCAGCGAGATCTCTCTGCCTCCCTCAACTGTCATGTTCTAAATAAATGTTATTACTCTTACGATCATCATTCTTACTTTACAGTCCCTGTTTGGTATTCTTCCAGAGAGGCATTCCTTCCTTGAAAGATTAAAAAAAAAAAAAAAAGACAACACCACAAGATTTTCAAGAAAGTTTGAGTAAAGGAAACATCAGAATTTTTAGATTCTGTGCCTCCTGAGAAATAATTGATTTTCTTGCCTTTTTTGTTTGCTGCTTCATTCATGCATGCATACATACACACGTGTGTTCAACCAGATATTTACTGCTTGCCAACAGTGTGCCAGGCAGTTCAACAGTTCTCATCCAGCGGTCTTGGTTTTATCCTGTCTTCCTGGAACTAGCTGTTCATTCTTTGGTGAGTCACACCAACGTCTGGCGTTTCACCTCCAAAATGAGGCCGCTGTCCTAGAGGTTCTCTATCAACTCCAGAGGTCTACGATATTTATGATGAGTTCAGACCAGCAGCATCAGTTCAGACCAGCAGCATCACTCATTCAGTGGAGAAGTTGGCTTCTCCACTGGAGGCTCCACGGAACAAATAACATTTCCTCTTCTGCCCCAGACACGCCTTCTGTCATTTGACCGCGGCAGCTCGTGTGAAAGGGAGCTGTTCGTAAGAGAGAGAGACAAATGTTTGCAGGTCTTAGCCTGCAAGCGGGACCAACTACGTAATGTACGGGGTCTAGCACAAAATGAAAATGCAGGCTCCTTGTTCAAAAATTCTTACGAGTTTTAAGGCACAGCAGAGCATTAAACCAAGCCCGGGACCCTTCTGAGAGCACAGGGCTTCCCGTGTCACCTCCCGGGCCACATGCTCGTGAAGTGAGCTCTCCCTGCAGATGAATCCGATGACAGACAGAATTATCTTCCCTTTTCGTAAGCAGATTAAGAGGATACTCCACTGTTTCACAATGTATAAATTCTTTTTGTTATTATGACTATAATCATTATTCTAAATGACACTGTTCCCTCGGCCCATCTTCCCTTGTGAGAGGATAAACTCCCTGAGACAGGGATTACAGTTTACTTAATGTATGATTTCTCCCAGGTGGATACCTGGCATGATATGTTTGTTGAATGCAGTGAATGCCATGTTTACTTGTAAGAAGAAATGGTGATTTGTGTTTTCAGAGAGCACTTTTTCCAGAGAAATGGGTTCTAAAAATCCAGCTTAAAGAATTCAGAGTCACATTTAATATGGTGAACGTGGGAATTAAGATGAGCCTTTCCCTGAGCTGCTCAGAAGGAAAACCGAGCAGTAGAAGAGAGAAGACCCCTAAAACAATGAGATGGATTTGTTCTGGCTTTGTTTGAAACCTTTTGGACGCAACACACATCAGTGCTTTTGTCGCTAGTTGGGACTTCATGGCAGATGATAGCCAGGTGAGGTAGAGCTGAGAAAACCTGGGAGTGAAATTCACAGGCCTGCAGTGTTTGTAACTCTGCACTTCTTCTGTGTGATTTTATAAATGTGTCCTTATGAAGGGGATGGTGGCTATCATATCTTTATTACATCTCCCACATGGCAGAGAATCCAAAGGAGGGCTCATTGAAGGAGTTATAAATTACACATGTAAACAGCTGGAATTTTGCGTGTTGGTAGAGCCTCTGAGGTGAGATTGATGAAATACGTCATGACATTCAGGGCTTTAGTTGCTTGTGTTCTTCTAGAATTTTTGGCAGGTCTTTAACCAAGAGACATCAGCAGTGCAGTTGTTTTCAATAACCTCGACTCTGGGAAAATTTAGAAATGCATCCAAATGGAAGGTAAATAAAGATGTTTATGGGCAAAGCCTAGTCTGTACGTATTTTTGTTGGGTGTGGATCTTCTAAATCTGTGGAGTTGGACTGTCCACCCCCTTGCTTTTCCTCATTCTGTTTGACCTTCTATATGGTCCCCTTGGCTTCAGTGGCCCCCCATTCTCTCCCCTGCCCCCACCCCAGCTTTTGTAGAGGCCAGCTGTATGTGTGAGCTGACGTATTTAGGTGTTTGAATTTGCTCGGTAAGTTTGGCAATTGATGACTTTCTGTGGAGTCCATGCTCAGGCACCACCACCCCATCCCTGCACCTAGCCGTGACTCTCTGCATTAGTGATGAAGCTTGAATGATGAAATGGCATCTACAAGAAAGTAGGGGAAACTTGTCTGAAGAGCAGTCAGTTAGGTGGGCATTGAAGTGGAGGCCCTGTCTGGGGTTTTACCTGGTCCATCTTCAAAAGAACTCACCTGACTTCTCATCCCTAGGATCACAAACCAGAAAGCAGTGGTCAGTTTAGATCCATTTGGGGACCAAAAAATGTCCCTAAAATACTTTAAATAGAGAAAGAGAAGTTCTACCACGCAAGTGATCTAAAGAAAGAGATCGAAGTTTGCCCTGACAGTTGCATCGGGATTGTATCAAGATTATAAACTCTGTTCCTATGAAGAGGCTCACAGTTGCCTCTTAGAGTGAGGGCATCAACATGCTGGAGTGAAGGGAAGACGGAACCAGCAGCAGCCAGGATGGGGTCTAGTCCAGGCTCCTCTCTGAACTTGACCAAGACCTGAGGCAGATCACTTAACCTTCTGGGTCTCAGGTTCCTGAACTTCGAAATGAGGAAGCTCAAAGAAACAACGTGTGACATGGCTATTGCAGGATACTAGGGCTGAAAGCAGTGTCTTGTTTTTAAGCTACCAAACTACCTCAGATGTATTCTCATAGACCTGGAGGCATGTGCCTTCTGTAACTGGAAAAGGCTGCAAGGTTATGGTACCATTTGTCTTTTGGAGAAATGATACCCTTCTCTGCAAACTTCTGCTCCAGCTTTGAAATACACCATCAAGTCTCCCCTTGCGATAATAAGTTGTGGGTTTGTTATGTTTTGTTTTGTTCATTGATCCATTCATTCTTTCAACACTTACGTGCCAAGCATTATATTAAATGCCGTGGAAAGGGTGACGAGTAAGACAGATGTAGCTCCTGTCCTCGGAGCTCTTAGAGCCTTCTGTCATGTGGGGGAATCTGTAGAATGTAGCTTGGGGGGAGGGGGGACGTGGTAAAACATTTCAAAAGCATTCTCATTTCTAGTCTAAAGCTATCCACTATGGCACTGGGATGGCATTAACATAGTCCCTTCTTACCTAAAGGATTTCAAATCTGTCTTCTGGGATATTTTCCTCCATGGGAACATGTCTCTATAATGAAAATCATTTAAGAGTCAAAAACTAACAGAACACCTACTTGTGAGTTTATTAAGGAAATAGGTTGCTGAGATTTAGGCATCCTTTAATGAGCCCATTACATATCAAAAATTGGTTACATTTCAAGAGCCATTTACTTATATGCTTTATTAATAACTCCTATCTCTGATATTAAAATCCCCTTTGAACTGGCAGACTCCAATATGCAGAATAAAGGGATGTTACTTTTGCCTAATCTTTATCAAACTTGGGTTAGGTTTCGTGTCCTTCTGAGCCATACGGGACCAGATTTTTCCTTCTCCCCCTGCTTCTCTTCCCTCTAAGTCTGTTGTGTAGAAGACAGTGTATTTCTCTGGATTTCCTACTTACTCTACTGTTTTGGCCTGTAGTGATAATGATTCTTCTCTGAAGCACATGATGTGACCATGAGGCCAACGTGAGGTCAGTAGTACCCACATGGCACCATAATTACTGACAGCTGCTGATTGTCTATGTGCTCAGAAGATTTGGAAAGATGTTGCATGAAGGTGTAAGCAGATAATTTCCTTTTAGCTTCTGTTAATAATACAACCTAAAGGGATTCCACTCATTTAGCATTGCTCCCATTGGTTTTTTTTTTGTTTTTTTGCGGTACGCGGGCCTCTCTCACTGTTGTGGCCTCTCCCGTTGCGGAGCACAGGCTCCGGACGCGTAGGCTCAGCGGCCACGGCTCACGGGCCCAGCCGCTCCGCGGCATGTGGGATCTTCCCAGACCGGGGCACGAACCCGCGTCCTCTGCATCGGCAGGGGGACTCCCAACCACTGCGCCACCAGGGAAGCCCTCCCGTTGGTTTTTATAGCAGCCAAAAATACCTCCCACCCCTCCGCCCCAGTATAACATACTGGAGGGTAGCTGATGACATATAAAGTAAATCTCTTAATTATCTGTGAGCTATAGATCGGATCGGTCAGTTTCCTGAAGTAGCTGTAGCCCAGTGCCATGCACGGAGGGGGCATTCAATAAGTATGTCACTAATACAGTAGAAATAGAGAAAAGAATTGTGGCCAAAGCAGTCTGTATGTGAATTGCCTCGTTATTTTTTTAAAATGCACGTTGTGGTTCAGTAGATTTAAGGTAGAGTCTAAAATTCTGCATTTCTAACATGCTCCCATGGAATGTCAGTTCCTCTGATCCCAGAGCCTCCTTTGAGTACAAGTTAGGCAGTGCTGGGACCAGAATCTAGCTGTTTTAACTCCCACTCTGGAAGTACTTTCCGGGACATCACTGATGGCGAATGCAATTCCCAAATTTTCCTTCTTCCTCTTACGTGGCCCCTACAACCGATTGACTGTCGAACTCATTCCCTCTGAACCCCCAAGATGCAACATCAGAATCTTTCTAATGGGGTGCTTCATGCCCGAACTACCAATTGAGTCAAATTTTATTTCAGATCATACTTGGGGGAGGGAGCAGAGAAGGGGTCATCCTTACACTCCCTGTTGCTTCTCTAAGTCAGCTAAACATATCGATCGTCCAAAGGCCCATCCTCTGATATAAGTCCAGTGAAGATTCTTTGCAGCAAACCATAGAAACTGACTGGGGCTGAATTCACCAGAAAAAGACATTATTGAGGAATACTGGACTGTTCACAACATCGACAGGGTGGTGAGGACTCGGCTGGGAATACTGGTTGGAACCTTGACTGCGTCCTTCTCAGAGACAGCCGAGACACACTGGGTGCTAGGCAGTGCCATCCCTGGATCCTGAAAGCTCCATCTGATTGGCCACCTTAGGTTCTGTTTCTAGCCCTACCTGGCCAAGGAAGGCAAGGGGAGAGAGAAGCTGGCCCTCTCCTGCTTCCATAATGAAAAGCAAACCTTGCCCCCATCCCAGAGATTCTCACAGTGGAGAATTCCTTGATCATAGACAAGGGGATCCAGTTATTGGAGCAGCCAAAGAGGTAGCTGTCCACCATAACTTTCATGCTCATGGAGAGTTACTTAGCAAAAGTTTCCAAATGAAACTGAAACTTGGCGACCTACCAACTCTAGTAACAGCATCATGGCCCTCTGTTCTTTTAATTGCTATTAATTGATGTTAGAAAGGCATCTCCTTTCTTTAGGAAGGGAGACCTTGGGCATTGCAGGTAGGAGTGCTGGGCGTGGAAGTGCTAAGGGCTGTCTGGTTTAGGTCACCTGTGAGTTTCCCAAAGGCATGTCTCCTTTCCAGGAGTTGTTGCCTTTGAACCAAATGGATTATCTCCTCCAGCAGCAAATCCAATTGACAGTTGAACATTTGAAGTTCTTACAGGGATTTAAGTGAAACTCTTGAAGCTGCAATTTTTGTAACTGGGGTTAAAAAAAAAAAGAAAAGAAAAAAGAAAACAGATCTGAATAAAGGGAGATAATCCTATACGGAGTTTGAGCATATAGTTCGGTTTCTTTGAACATGAATGTTTTCCAGGCAGATGAACAAACTTTTTGGAATGTTGAGTATATGCAAACATTCCAATCAAGGCTAATTGTTGTGTCTGTGTGCTCTGACTCTCATTTTGCTTTCTCTTCTTCATCTTCTGCTGTACCCTATAGGAATGTGATCACAGACTTAGAAATAGGATTTGCATTGGTATAAATAATGCCCAAGCTGTTTGGAGGAAAGGCTTCCTGTCTAGGGCACAGTGTTTGGAGATGGCATTTTCTGCCTGAAATCTAGGTTTGGTTTAGCTGATAGAAATAATGCTTTGATTTGTCCAAACATCAGGGTTCACTCGGCACCTTTACGTCTGTTCTTTCGTTTGATCTTCACTCTGAGCCCATGAAGTTGGCCAAATGGGCGTTATTATTCTCATTTTACCAGTGAGGGGAGTGATGCTCGGACAAAGCCATCCAGATGCGAGATTTCTAGGTAGTGTTCGTAATGACATCCTCCAGTGCAATTGTTGTTACTCTGTCAAGTATATAACAACGAGCGGCTGTCCTCTCTCTTTGTGAATGGGATGCTCCTTTGTGCGTCTCATAGAGCAGCCTCGCGAGACCTAATGAGTCGTGTCTGTTAGGTGCCCCAGAATCCTCAGATAAGAGGAACAGCTCTTAGTATTTACTATGAAAGAGCAAGGCTTTTTGAGTCGCTGCTCCTGTGTAGTTAATGACACTGGCCAGAGGGGTTGCTGCTTCCTGGGCTTTGTCTTTAGTGGTCATTACCATCAGGAAATGTACCTCAACCAGGATGTTACTTCATTAGGTGTAAGTGCATTTTTTGAACAGAGAAAGGAAAATAGAAATCACCTTTGTGATGTAACACTTTAAAGGATGACGTTTACTGTTACTGTGATGCTGAGTTCCACAAATTAGAAGATACATGTTTGTTCCAAACGGTACATCTTATATGACTTAGGGATGGTGGGAGGGGGGCCCTATAGAGCCATGCTAGAGGTGGGGGGTTGCGTAATCTTGTGGAGGGGCAAAGTGGACTCTATTCTGAACCAGCCACTTCTGGTACCCCAGGACAGCCGTGGGCAAGTCATCTTAACAGCCATAGGTCTGTTTCCTCCTCCGGCAAGTAATCCCTAAGATAATAATGCTGACCCTGCTTCCTCAGGCATTTGGAAAGAGTGACTAATGTAAAGTAAAGGCGTTTGGAGTATATGAAATCATGCTGGAAACACGAACTGCAATAAGGAACAAGAAAGCAGCAGTCCCTCTTACTCCCAGGAGATTTTGTATGATGATGATTTTCCGTAGTGTTTTCTTTGTTAAGTGAAAAGCTGGCCCATGCTTGGGAGATGATGCAGGGAAAGAACACTCTAGGATTTAGGAGTGTGTTAGTAATTGGTGATTAATTCTGCTGTTAAAATCTCACTGATGCTGTTAAAAAATAGAAATTAGATTTTTCCCTCTTCTGTTTTCTCTCCCTCTCCCCTTCACCCATTCACCTCAGGGCCCCAGTGTCTTCTCCTCCCTCATCACCCCCACCATGTTAACTGTCAGCATTAGGTGGAGTGATCTTGCCTCATATTAATCTGAGAGAAATAAACCAGAATTTAAAAACACTTCTTGACACGTAGTAAATATGCAAAACCTACATTCATGGTTTATAAACGATCATATTAGCTGACCTTCTAAATAACATAGAGCGAGTCATTTTAACATGATTCGGAATTTGGATTTGAAATATATATTAAGTGGTTATTCCTCTAAAGGTCAGGTGTCATCTTAATTTTCACTTTAATGAGCATGAAAGTCAAGAGAAGTTCTCGTATTTTATTATTTTTCTATGAAGTTGAATTCTTGGTTCTCCAAGCATACGCAGGGCAAAAACAAGGGTCTTCTCCACAATAGAAGTAGCTGCACTGAATTTAGCAAACCTGCAGATTTTTTTTCCCTCAAGATTTTTAGATGGTTCACTTAAGGATGGATGTTACTCTCATATTCTGCTTCCACAGTGTACCTAACGTATTATGTCAGTGATTATTCACATGAGTAGTAAGATGCTCCTAAAGGTAGTAGCTTGAAACAACAATTTATAACTTCCCAGAATCCTCTGCATTGGACTGGATTGTTACCTACTTCAAGGGGTGTCAGCTGGGGTCACTCATCTGTGTTTAACTGGTAGCTCAGCTGGGGCACCTTGGTTCACCTCCACGCAGCCTTTCTCTCCCGCAGGAGAACTTGGACTTCCTTACAACATGGCAGCTGAATCCCCTGAGGCAGATTCCCAGAGAGCAAAAGCAGAAGTGCCAGGCCCCCTACGGGGCTACACTCAAAACAGACGGTGTCATATTTGCAGCAGTTCTGCTGGTTAGAGCAAGTCACAAGGCCACCCAGATTCAACAGGAGGGGAAATAGACTTTATTTCAGAAGGGAAAGTCAGCATATGCATTCAGGGAAGGGAGGCATTGATGGAGGCCATCATTGGAGACTAGCACATTCCTTATACCTGTGCAGCATGGTCGTTACTGTATACACTGGACCATATTTCTAAGTGAAGATAGATGGAGCTATTTTGGGGCAGAAACCGACAGTGTTCCTAATGTTACTTGTAGGACCTGGAACTGTGTGTGATGCAGGGCAGACGCTCACTATCGTTGAATGAAAGAACACACTGTGAAATTTTAGAAAGTTGAGTATAATATACACCCTAAGAAGTAACCTTGCTGGCAAATAGGAGATACCAACTTCACATTTAGCATAGGGAAGTCTCTTGTGTTCCACCATCTCAGGCTGTTTAAAAGCCATGTTACAGGAGGTTCTGGTGCTCAGAAAGGAAGTCGTTTGGCAGATAGCAGTGTTCACTGGTGGCTTAAGGAGCATCCTGGAAAGGGCTCAGGACTCCCACACTAACGTTCACTAGGGCAGGATCCTTGCTGCCGGACCCTCACACTGTGCTGACCAAGCTGTGGTCGTCTGTGCATGTCTGCAAGGGCTCAGAGCACGTTAGGCACTCATTGCCTGCCAAGTTAGTGAGTGACAGTGAGTGAGGAAAAGAAATGAGGGAATTTAGGTGCTGTACACCTACAGTGCCCGCGAGAGAATACCTCTGGGATGGAATGCATAATTGCTTGTCCAGGCATACCCTCATCGCCTGTTCTCTCTTTTCTGCCTACTAGAGCCCATTCTGCTGGACAGACAGAAGCGACATTGGTATTATATGCTCATGAGAATGTGCAAATATGTTAATCATGCCAGGTCCAAGGAGAGCTTTGAGTCTCTGAGGCTGTCCCATTAGCTCTGTTAGATGAGTATTAGACCATCCACCTCCAAAATTTGGGGTGAGAATTTTACGAAAGCATCTTAACAATGAAAATATTAAAGAAGCATAGGTAGGCTTTTAGATTTTCCTAGGAGTATTAGGATAAAGATAAAAAATGATGGTAGCAGTAGGAAGCTACTTATGAAAAGATGTCTTTACAGCGTGGTAGCTTATGAAAATCCTCTTTTTCTCCTTTTAGTTCCTTGCCATCAGTACACTTACTAATATTACTATTTTGGTGATGTCCAGAGAGAAAGGATTTGATTTTGATAGATGTTCTTGTATTATTTGAATACAAGTTCTTGCATACATGTTCTTGAATTATTTGTACTCCCTCTTAGCCATTGTGCTCTGGAATAGTTTTCTCTTAAACAATATTGTTAATGAGACAGAAATCTGAAGTTTTGTTAAAAGTGCCGTTTCCAGTTTCCGTTCTGTCATTTTAGACTTCTCTCTACCTTGTCATGCCACTTTAACTATGTATATATCGTCATTCCAAAAGCTAAGGTGCAGGCTTCTATCCTGAGAATTATAAATCTCTTAAAGAAAAAGAAAGAAGAGGCCTAGCTGGGTTTCCTGGGTAATGGATGTACCTCCGTGTCTTTGTGTGTGTGTGTGTGTGTGTGTATGTGTATGTATGTGTACGCGCACGTGTGCTGACGCTCCAGGCCCTGGAGACTGGTATCAGAATTACTCTGACCTAAAACTGCACTCTAGATTTTAACACATCTCCAGTTGAAGAGAGGAGAAAACATTTGCAGCATGGAATTATCGGTCCCATTACCACCCAAGTGTCAAGGAAATGAAGCTTTTCTATTACAAGATTGCCATAAATCACACAAGAGGATGACAGCCTCGTTAACATGGGTAAAGTTACTGTAATTTATGTATAAATAACTTTCCTGTGTCAAGATGTAGTATCATTCAGTCCGTCCAGAATAACATCTTTTCCATGACAAAAGTAAAATGCCAAAAAAAGCCGTTTCTATCAAAGAAATCCACGGAAGACAGTGGTTTCTGGCTATAAAACTGGCTTTGAAACAGCCCACAGCATCTCTGCTTTAGGTTTTCCATTCAGCCAAAACGGAATATTTCAGGCCTTATCTCAAATAGTGATTTGCTATACTGTTGGCTTTGATATATCAATTGGCTGGGAACCAGTTTAGGGCCAGATTATGTAGGGATTTCTTTGGTGTCCTTCAGAAAAGGGGCTGTGTTGGGTAAAGGGTCTCCAGTATGGATTTTATACTCAACTCATGGCAACAGCCAAAAGGATCCTCCATGTGGTTTAAGAAGCGGAGATTTTGCCCAGAGTCCCTGCATGGTGGAAACATCTGAGAGAGAGATCCTGAATGTCCCTCCTGTGCTGAGGCCCCTGGGACTGGAAGTGAGGCCAAGCTGTAGTTACCGAGGTATTCCCTCTGTTTGGTGTTAACTCCTGGTGAGGGGACAAGCAGGCAAGGGAGGCCAGGACCCTTATGTGGGCAGGCGGTCCCTTGGATGACCTGACATCTTCTAACAAATGCTGAGTTTACCAGCTTGGACTCTACCACCCACGCTTATTCTTATCTGTCTTAGTTCTTTTGCTGTGGCTGTAATTATCTGGAACTTATCTCATAGTTTTCACTAGGTTATTAGCAATAGAAATACCAGCTTTGGTCTTTATATAAATTCTGGGAAGGAATTTTTCTTAAGATGGGACTTGACTTGGGACACTATATTTATATACTTTCTGGTGGCCGTGTTGTACATTAGGGGTGAGGGTCACAGGGTGCACCATCAGCCCCTGGAGTTTTCTGATTGGTTGGTAGTGAGGTAACAGGGTGATGTTTCCAGAATTTCAGTCATCAACCTTCTGATTCCAGCTGGGCTGGGGTCTCCCTGCTTGTGGTCAGTATGTGGTCACTATCCTCCACCGGCTGGGGGTCTTAGTTTCTATAGAACAACTCAAAGATATGCATGATTGGTATCTATATCCCTTCAGGAAGAACCAGGAGGCCTGTGACTCTACTGTTCTAATCAATAACTGCTTTAGTCTGTTCTTTGGAACTCCAGGGAAGGCCAAACTAGAAGCAGGGGACACAGTGGGGCTTGTACCCAGGAAGGCTCTGCAGGGTCCTACTTGGATTCAATCTGAGGGATGCTGGGTATCCTGGAACCTGACTAGATCCTGGTACTCTTTACTGAGTTCTGAAGAAGAAAGAGATGTTAAAGAGGGTGCTGTGTACAAGCTCCCCCCAAAAGTATATGAGAAATGTAAAATTTGGACCCACCATTTGCCTTCTCCCCAAGGCCAGTTTTCTAAGAAGCTTCTTTATTTGCTCTTGTCTCTTGATTGGCTTCGGGCTGTTGAGTGTTTACTGCTTTCTGTTGATGGTAGTTGTGTTACCAAGTCCAGGCTCACTCTGCTCGCCGCAGGACAGGCCAATGAATTGGAGACGAGGTGTTGAGGCAAGGAATACGACTTTATTCGGAAAGCCAGCAGACAGAGAAGATGGCAGACTAGTTCTAGGGGGAGGAGATGAGGTAGTAAAGTAAAAAGGCTGTAAGTTTTGCAGATATCCCCTGGAATGGCCAGCTTCCGGAGGGGATGTGTTAATTTCTTTCTTGCAGCCTTCCACAGGTGGGTGGGGTCAGATTGTCTCCCTGTGAGCTGAACAGAGACATTTAGTTTAACATTCAGGCCAAGGGGCAGGGTACCCTGAGGCAGGCCATTATGAATGATTATAATAACAGGAACAACAGAAAAGTAAAGATTAAAGTCAAAGAAACAGATCGAACATGGAGTCCGATTTAGCTCTTCCCTCTTAGCGTTGTAGACTTGTCCTCATAAGTGCTTCATTTGTGGTCGTTAGACTCAATTACTCCTTGAATGGGGAGTCTGAACAGGCCACCCAGACTGAGCAAGTTTCATCTCTCATGTTATTGTGGGTGGATGATCATGGGTCAGAGTCTCTGCTTTCTTTGATGGTCAGTGGAACATGCTTCCTGACTGCCCCACCATATACCAGGGAACAAGGCTTGGCCCGCGTCTAAGGCTTATTTAAGGCTTATCTATTCTCTGATCTTTTCCTGCTGTTGGTTTGATTACACAACGGGGGAAATTTAATCATGAAAGGACTTAATAATTATAAAGAACTTACCGTGTGCTACACAGTGGCCTGAGCACCCTCTTGCAACCAGAGACAAGCACTACTATGACGCCCATTGTAGAGATAAGGAAGGTGAAGTTTAGAGAGGACAAGTGACTGCCGCAGTCACTCAGCCAGTGAGTCTTGGAGTCAGAAATCAGCCTCGGGCAGTTGAACTCCAGAGTCCAAGCTCTTCCCCGGTCCCTTCCAGTACCTTCCATCCCTGTAGCCTGACTTGTCACAGATTTAGGTAAGCCTCACGAGGCTGTTGTTGTTGCATTATGTGCACCTGACAGCAAAGCTATTTCTCAAACACACACCAGAGCACTCGTGGACTGTATTGTTTCACTAGTCCAGGGTCTTGTGAATCTTGCCACGATCCTGCAGAAAGAGTTCTCAACGGAGAGTCAAAACACTTGGTCATGTAGCTAGACTTTTCTAAGCCCCAGACATCTCATCAATAAAATGAGGACAATGGCATTTGATAAGGTTGTGGTAGTGGAACTGTGTAACAGACGTGAAGCAGAGACTGGCTGGGCTCTCACGTAATTGGTTCTCCGTTCATTTTATTTCCTTTTCTTGACCTCCACCAGTTCCTCTTCCTCCCTCTCTGTATTTCCTGATTTTTCTCCCTTGCTGGCACAATCATTCAACGTATCTGTTGCCGGGCTGTAGTTCCAAGTAGCAAGAAAGCAGAAGTGGATGTGTTTATCGCCGTCTCAGGCTCTCAGAGTGAGTGTGTTGTCTTTGGAAGCTGTGGTCAGATCCCACACCAGGTGGACCGTCTTCCCTGGAGTTCTGGAGAGGAAAGAGAGCCTGTTAGTAGACAAATGGGTCACAGGAGGAGATGGCCAACTAGTGGAATACACTCTCGTTCTGATATTTCTTTCTCCTGGGAGTGATTTTATCTTCATCAGCAGTTCATCTTGACCTCCCAAGACTTGACTTGTGAGGTCTTTCTGGGGCTTGTGAAAATGACATGAGTCTGGCAAGGCATTTAATCCACTGTGGAGACACCCTCCTTAGAGGAAATGACATGCACATCATGCTTATCATGGGAAACCCACATTAGGTCGTAAATAAATCCATTTTTTCACTTTCTCTAGGAGGACTTTCCAGGAAAGGGAAATGATCTCAGAAATGGTGACAATGTACGAATGATGGCAAATGAATGGAGCATACAACTGTGATATTTTTTTTCTTTCTAAATGATTAACAGACTCAAGTTATAAACATAAGAAATAAAAATAAGTTTTTGAGACGTAAGTCACCATCAAGTATAGGACTGCAGATCAGCCTTTCCTTTTTTAACTTTTTATTTTGAAATAATTTTATACTTAGAGAACAGTTCCAAAAATAGTGTATCCTTCACCCAGCATTTCCTAAAGTTAACGTATTATATAACCGTAGTGTAATTATTCAAAGAAATTAGCATTGGTACAATACTATTAATTGAGCTACAGACTATTTGGATTCCATCAGTTTTGTTGTTGTTGTTGTTGTTGTTTTGTTTTGTTTTCCTTTCTTTGGCTGCATCGGGTCTTAGCTGCGGCTGCAGGATCTTCCTTGAGGCATGCGGGCTCCTCCTTGCAGCACTTGGGCTTCTCTCTAGTTGTGGTGCCCGGGCTCCAGAGCGTGTGGGCTCTGCAGTTTGCGTCACGCGGGCTCTGTCGTTGAGGCGTGTGAGCTCAGTAGTTGTGACCACACAGGCTTAGCTGCCCTGGGGCATGTGGGATCTTAATTCCCCGACCAGGGGTCGAACCTGCATCCCCTGCACTGGAAGGTGGATTCTTTACCACTGCACCACCAGGGAAGTCCTTCCATCAGCTCCAGCCTCCTCCCCCTCCTTCTCTCTTTGTTCCTGGATCCAATCCCAGATCCCACACTGTCTTTAGTCTTAATGTATTTTTAGTCTCCGCCAATCAGTGACTGTCCTCAGTCTTTCCTTATCGCTCGTGACATTGACAGTGGTTATTCATTTTAATGCTGCTTTTCAGTCATTATCACTAACTTGTTTTATAGTCAACATTATCCAATGTAGTTAAATTTTGCATTTAGCATCCCGATATGAGACATTTTCAATGTATGGCATATTAAGTGGTTGGAATTTCTCTCTGCAGTAAACTTCAGGATTTGGCTAGTGATTCAGTTCTTAAAAGCTTAATGGTCACAGAATGAACAAGCAAAGGGACTTCTGATAGTTTTCTCTAACTACTCTTGTCTTGACCATAAAGAAACGGAGGGCAGAGGAGTAAGGGGATGTGCTAGGGACACACAGATGGTTAGGGGAGAACCCCAGTCTTACCTTGTCATGTGGTTACCTTGCTTAAAATCTCCAAAGTTTTCCCTTTGCAGTTGGAATTAAATCTAGGCACATTACTGTGTCGACAAGGCCCTCAGAGACCTGACCTCAGCCTGCCTTCCCCATCTCATCTCCACTCTTCCTGCACCACCTTCATGATTTTCTAGCCACACGGGTCCCTCTTCCTGAAACACTCCAAGCTCATTCTTCCCTCCCACATCAGGGGCCCGCTCTTGAAAATTATCGATTCCATTTTGATTTTTCCTAAAAGCTTCTCATGATAATCTGTGATTTTAATGATAAAATATTAGCTAGACAATAAGCATTGCTGTCTCTCCTAATCATAAACTGACCTTGATATGTTCAGTTTGCTTTAGTAAGTCTTCCCTGAATTGCTGTCCCCAGTAGAATGTGAGCTTCTTGGACCTCATCCTGTAAGGATACAGCTGTGTCCCTTAGGTCCAGAACTGTGCCTGGCATCTGAGAAATAGCTCAGTAAGTATCTGTGGACCGAGTGAGTACATTTTCTGAGAGCTATGGTTACAGGAAGAAGAAATCTGTCCTTCCCTTTCTTCTGGAGCCTGTGAGAAGCATCTTTCCTGGGTCACCTGGTCGACAGGAATTTATTGGAGATCTCCCTGGCCAGCACAATAGGGCTTTGTTAAATCTGCCCCCCCCCCCCCCCCCCGTTTAACTTGAATAGTGTAAGGGACAGAGAGCAAAAAAGATGAGCATTTCAAAGACCTTTAAATCAAAGTCAGCTCTGCCACTTGGCCTTTGGTGGGTCCCCTTCAATGAGAAATCCACCCCTTCCCATAAAGGTGTTATAAGATACCTCTTTCCCAAACATTTGGAGTAGAACTATAGAGTCTTTAAAGGATAATAAAATACCAAGGTTTAAATACATTTCTATTACTTTTCACAACTCGGTTATTACTCTATTGTCTTTGGAGGGGCCCCTGAGGGGCTGTGAAAGGGCCTTTACCAGCAGATCAAAAGAACGGAAGTGCTGACTGGTACCTCTGGGTTCACCAGCCTGAAACAAAAGGATGGCGGCTTCCTTTCTAAGACCTGTGCCGCACCCGTGGCTACGCTTTATGTTGTTAGATCTAGATGGAGACCTGTTTGATTTGAGAGCCAGGCAGGCTTTTATTAAAAATGTGTTTTGGCTTTTATGAAGTTTCCTTACCCAACTCATTTGGTACGAATTACAGAGGCTGCTGTAGATAAACCTGCTGTCGTGACTAGGAATGAACAAAACGTGTTAGCGTGACCTATCCTACACCGAGTAGGACATTAAGAAATGCCAAGTCAGGCCATTCAGATGCCATTAGAAATACAAAACAAAAAGCAACAGCAACAACGGCTACTAGCAGAGTATCCTTACAATGGTATCAATCCATTTACTGATGAGGACGCTGGAATTTAAGGAGATCAGGTAGTAGGCAATAAAAGGTGAACCGAGTCTTTAAGAAATTATAAACGTAAATGTATTTGATCCTGCTTGTGGAGCAGCAGGCACTGTACTAGTTTCATTTAGTGAAGAACTGGATGAGTGATGAATAGGTTCTAAAAAAGGCTTTTTGGCTTTTGTTCCCACTTGGTTTTATATTTATTTCAAGTTCACCAGACAACCAAATTTAGGCTGAGCAAGAGTTCCTTGAAAAGCAGGGCCAGATATGGACCCAGGAAGCCTGGGCATTGCCTGCACCCCTTGCTGTCACCAACTAAGCTATTTGTGAATTTGGGCAGTAAATAGGTCTTTAGGCCACAGTTTCCTTTGCCTAACTAATTCGAAGTTATTATTCTTGTCTGACCCTATTATATAATGAATTTTTTTTTTTTTTGCGGTACGCGGGCCTCTCACTATCGTGGCCTCTCCCGTTGCGGAGCACAGGCTCCGGACGCGCAGGCTCAGCGGCCATGGCTCACGGGCCCAGCCGCTCCGCGCCATGTGGGATCTTCCCGGACCGGGGCACGAACCCGCGTCCCTTGCATCGGCAGGCGGACTCAACCACTGCGCCACCAGGGAAGCCCTATGTAATGAATTTTTTAAGAAACTGATTTGTAAGAGACGTACAGTGGCTTTAAATATCTTTTTTTTTTTTTTTTTTTTTTAGTTTTGGAAAGCAGTTCTCTTAAAAGAACAAATATCATTCCCCTTAATGCCATATTATTGATAACATTTATTTGCTTAAAGAGACTTTTCGGTGCACAGTATTTAGTGGATACCACATAAATGCTGCCTAAATCAGTGGAAACATTGTTCGGCTAATATTAACTAAAAAGTAATTTCTTTAAAGTTTAGACCATATTTCAGGAAAAGAAATGTAATCCATGTTGGTAAGATTGTCCCTTGATGTTACAGATGATGAGGAAGTAGGTATATACCTTCTTCCAAAATGTTTTCTAGCTAATGCTGTCTTACTGTTCAAATGTAAAAAACCCATAGGCAACTGGTGTATTTTATAGGCTTATAAATACCAGAACTTACTAACAGGTTGATCGGCAAGCTTTACAGTTTGCTTTAAAAAGTGAGAGCTTCCTAATAGTGGAGAAATACTTCCCAGTTCATGTGTTTTTAAAATGTGAATTTCATCAAGAAGACCTAGGATGGATTTTTACCAAATGAAGTGTGGTATGACAGTAAACTTCACAGCACATTTTATTAATTCATATGTAATATGGCAGAATGAGTGGCTACTGAAAACAGCAAAGCGAGAGAATATTTCTCATTCAGAGTATCTCATTTTCCATTATTAATAATTAATAGAGCTTTTCATTTTTAAGTGTCACTACTGACAGTGCCAGTGTGCTCAGCAGCAGGCGATTACAGAATGTTATTTTAAGGTAATGGTGTTCCCAGTAACAACAAAAGTCAGAGGATGGGCAGGAAACACTCTTATTATCAGATATGGGCACCATCCTGAAACAGACAGAGGCTTTGTGGATTGTTCCCCAACTATTTGCACACGACTCTAATGCAGGTACCTAGAGCAAGCATTTTATGGTGTTCAAAAGCTTGAAAAACTTGTTGACGGTGAAAATTGCTAAACCCTTACATGGACTGATTGTTTTAGCTGTTAAAATGCCAACGGTTCACTGTTACCTGCTTGTGTTGGGGCAAGAATCTGGATGTTGGTAGACTTGCCTATGGGAAAGCATTTGCTTCACTAAGCCCGCCTTGTTTGATCTGAGAATTGTTTGAGAGTGAGTGTGCGGGGTGGAGGATGTCAAGAAAGAATTCCGTGAGGAATGCTATGTCCTTTAACAGAGAATTCAGGGCTGTTATGGGGGAGTGTGCAGGGTCAGGCATGGTCTGGGTTGTCATCAGACTGAGGTATGAAGGAGATGTGCTAACACAAGCAATCTCTCTTTCTTTCTCTGTTTCCTGCACGTGGAACTCTCCAAATTTTGGATAATAATAGTTCTGTATTAGCCAGATAATATAGGATGGGTTTGTGGCTTCGGGTAAGACCTGTGTGACATGACCTTTGCCTTCTGATCTAATAGATCTGACACCTAACATCACCATCATTCTCCTTAAAATAGATATAAAACATACGTACACTGTTCCTTCCCAAGGAGACAAGTGTTTTCCCAGTAAAATATTTGCCATTCATTAATTTTTCAGATGCTCATGTGTTTTTTTGCCTTTTCTTTTTTTTTGGTTTTGAGGTATACCAGTTGTATGTATAAAATGTATAACGCTTAATACATAAAATATGAATGTTCTGGGCTCTAAAGAATTACATAGGAAATAGTGCATGTGATAGAACAGATTTTGGAAATGTGCTTTGAGGTTATAAGATCTTGGAGAGCTGTCGTTTGGGAGGATATTTATCCCTGGGGATGACTAATGGATTTCAACGGATGGCAACTCATGTTAATTGGTAGTGGCTTACTGAACGCTGTGTTGAGAAGGATTCTGAGGACTTTTGAATTCAGTGGGAAAGAAGTCTGTTTCTTATGTCCATCACAGGCATCAGTCTTGTCATCTGTTTTGCCATTCCTGGTTTATATACTCCTCTGACATGAGACTGAGCAGGGATTTAGTATAAACCACTATTTAGATGGGTTCTGAACCAACGTTTCAAAATTAAATCAAGTCCAAGAATTAAGTCAATCAGAATTGAATCATTGTTGAGCTCTTACCACGTGCTACATGCTGTGAAGAAAACAAATATGCAAAGTTAAATTGAAAGGTAAGACACTGAATGGTGGGGAAGGGTCAGATAATAATAACCGCTGCAAGAATTAGGAAGAGAGTCAGGAGCATCAGAGATAATAAAGAATGGCAAAGGGGAAGCCATCCCTGCAGGGAGAGGTGGTTTTATAAAAGCAAAGGTAGCGAGCACGGAGTGTAGCCTCTTCAGAGCAATGTGAGGACTCCAGCCTATTTGGAAAGATTGTGATTTGGAGAAAATGGGAGCCACCAGCTGGTAGAGGGCCTTAGAAGTGGATTGTTTTCATGGTTTTCTTCTTCTTGCTACTTTGTTCTAGACTACAGTTCCCTAGAAGATAAGCAACTGGTTATCAGTCACCTTTTCATCAGTGATTTATTAAGCGGTCCACCATATGTCAGGCACCATCTTAAGATGACAAGACTTGGTTTGGACTCTGGCCTGGAGGATTTTTCGGAGTGGAGTAGGAATAGGGAAGGAAATGTCTACCAATTCATACCTGCAGGCCTTTTTAAGGAACTCATTGTTCGCTCCATTGTACAGAAGAGAAGACAGAGGCTCAGAAATGCTAATTTGCCTAAGGTCACCCAGCAGAGCTGGATTAGCATCTCGGTCTTTTTTGCACGTGAATTCTGGCTTCTGTTCCCCAGAGTTCTTACAAGTGCACTTTGATCAAGTGCTATATTTATGGGCCTTTTTATTTAATTTCTCCTTTGCCCAGAGCTAGGAGATAGCATGTTCTTATAGTTCTTTTTGAAAGACATTTAAAGTAAGCATTTTTAATGAAGCATAATATGCATACCAAAAAAGTCCACAAATCATAAATCTTCAACCTGACTAGTTTTCACAGAGTGAACCCCTTATAACCACTACCTAGAGGAACTGAGTGCGTTTCACTTATTTAAAGTGAGTGGAAATTGACCATGAGATCATTCATTTTTGCACGTTTCCTCTTTCTCCCTCCCTCCCTCCTTCTTCCTCTTCTATTCCCCATTTCTCCTAGGCCCCTCTCCTCTGCCTCTTTTCCCCCCCCATTTCCTCCAGGCTGAAGTGCTCCCTTGAACTTCTTGATCACAGAACTTTGTCCCAAAGGACATCCTTGAAACCACCTGGTGGGTTGGAGGGGATGATGCCCGTCTTTTGGGAATCACATCAGCTATAGAGAAGGACCATGAGAAGTGGCAGCAGTGTCGAGTGCTGAGTTAATTCTGTTCAAGCCACTTTCTCATATACCTAGAATGTACCAGGTGCTGAGATATTTTAAAGAATATATCCATGCCAGTCTTCACAGATATACCCATTTTGCATACAAAGACACTAAAATTCAGAGAGGTTAAGTGACTTCTGCAAAGTTACATACAACCTAGTAAATGGTAGATTTCTTTACACTCATCCATTTTTCTTGAAAATGCTTCATAGCTGCCTGCTTTTACCTTCACTCTTTGCTAAACTAAGTGCGCATGACTAAAAATAAAACTAAATTAGCGAAAAAGGGCCTAGACACACCAGGTTTGTTACAGAAACTGCTTTTTTGCCTCCCTTTCTTTTTTAGAATAAGAACTCTGATTCCAGATAATTGCAGTCCTGGAAATAGGACAGTCTCATATTTTGAGAAGCTGTTCTCACGTTTCCAGATCTCTGTAAGAGCCTGTCTCTGCAGGCTTGTTTAGTTATACTGTTGGCTTAAAGCTGATGCACCTGGTTTTCTTAGAACCAGAAGTTCCTGAAGAGATATGAACAAGATAAATCAGTTAGTTCAAAAAAACAAATTCTAAGAACCTCAGGTCAATTACTGTCCCTCGAGTAACCCATGTCCCTAGGAAGTATTTTAAATGCCCTTTGAATGACACAAATGCAGTTCAAGAGAAGGGCATTATTTAAGAATTTGTTTACAACTTCTGTGATTAGAACCACTCTTACAGTTTGACTTTTTTTGAGGTGAGAGTCTCCTTTATTATTTTTAGTTCCTTCTCATGCCTTTCCAAACCCAGGAATACTTACATGTTGGGATTGAGCCTGTCTTTAGATTATTGATTAGAGGTGCCATTTAATTTGGTATTTCGACAAAGAGTGTCTTATGTCAAGTGTGTTAAGACTGACTTCTCTGTGCAAGCAAGTGTCCAACAGGGAGGAGAAGAGAGTTTCAGTACAGGTCGTTGGAGATTGAAAATAATGTTTTGCACTATATGACTCCTTTCAAGAATGCCATTTTGATTCATGTTTAGTTGAATCCGTGATAAATCTTTGTTTCCATGTTTTCTGAGGGTCAGTTCTAACTCGGGGGTGATCTGGGAAATTTCTAAAATGCTCTAATATATTCATAATAAACATAGTTTTTAAAGTGAAAAATGAGAGTATTTGCTTTCGTCCCATCACTCATCGGGGAGTTTGGGCTCATCAAGGGAGTGTGTTCTGTTGGTATCTGGGGAATCCTTGGAGCTAAATTAACACCGTCTCTCTTCCCCTGGTCCATTCCTTAATCTCTTCAGGAATACTGGAGTTTTTGCCTTGACAACTTCCTGCTGCTTCTTCTCTTTAGTTTGAGCCTTCAAATATACCTGAACGTAATAAAACACTCCCCAAATAGGTGAATATCAGAAGGAAAGATATATGGTTTGATGCTTTCTTTGTGCAGGGCATGGTTTCTAGACAAACACAGTGTCATGTTCATATTAAGAGCTTAAATAAATATGGATGGAATGAATGAATGATTTGTGACAGAGAAGATTGTGTATCTCAGTAGTGATGTACACTGATCCTGGATCCATCTGTCTTGTTTGTAGAGTTAAAAAATGGACTTTCCTTTATACGTTTAGTGATTTGATGGGAAAATCAAGGAACACCTAAGGGGTTAAAGAAAGAGATCCCTTGCACCCAGATTGTGGAGTGTATCTGTAAGGTCCCTCTCCCTGTCTGGCAATAACAAGGACTCTATTTAAAGATTTGTGTGCCAAATCAAGAGGCTGAGAGGCTTCTTGACCGTAATAGAGGAGAAAGGAAAACATGAGTGGGAGAAGATGCAAAATGCATTGTTTCACCCATGGGGTCTCCCCCCACCCTCTTTGCGTAGGGTGACTGGAGGCTGTAGCAGGCTATTGTAGTGTTTTCTCGATATGTTTTGCCATTTCCTTTGCTGGGGAGCTAAGTTATCACAACAGCACATGGCCAGGTACTCAAAATCAACGCTCTGCTCTTGCTAAGCAGTGCCCTGGAGAATGCTGGACCCAGCCCTGCTAGATCTCATTTATTGCAGATCAGAATTCTGGCTTCACTGAGACTTCTTCCTGGGCCCTCTGGGCTTCCACACAGGACTGAGTCGTTGCAGAGTTTACACAGCGTCTGCCTCGGTAGGAATCAGAGGATGCTGCCAATGGCATAGGAGGCTTTGGGGTCAGACGGACTGGTGCTGGAACCGTAGATATTCTGCTCATTGGCTGTATGTCCTGAATGTGCTACTTAACCTCTGGACCTCATCAGTAAATCTGGGGAAGGTATTACCTACTTCCTAAAGCAACAACGACTTGAGGAAAAGTAACTACCAATAAATAATAGCTACTAGTTCATACTAATATAAACGTTTACTTTTCTCCTGCTTTTCCTAACCCCTCGCTCTAGGAGCCATCAAATCTGTTGCGGAAAGGAATCACACAGGGATGGTGAGAGCAGGGGGCTTGGAAACAGCAGACCGTGTCATGGAGGTTGGCGCTCCAGCTAACCTAGGCGTCTGCTGTTGAGGTCATTCACCTTGACCGCTGCAAGTCAGCAGTATATGGTGGTTTTCCCTGTTTGTCAGCAATGGGAGTGATTGCAGGGTAGCATGGATTCCTACCCCAGAATTAGACTTGCGGGGAAGACCAGCCTACAGCAATGAATTTCATGGCATCAGCCACAACGCTCAGCCCTGTATCCCAGCCATTCTTTGTCTTGAATTGGAATGAACTCAGTAAACAGCCATGCCCAGGTATTGTCTGCCAGACAATAACAATACAATGCAAGTGTTTTGAACTTGCTTTTAAAAACAAAGAGCTTCCTCATATGCTTTTTATGTGTGAGAAGTATACACCATTTATCGAATCCTGTGCCTTTGGAGAATGACAGTGCTGATGTTGCCTTAGCAAACATCGTTCTGCCTAGCTGCGTGCTTCAAAACCAGCGCCTAACTCAGGTGTCATCTCTGGCCATCTTTCTTCGTCTCCAGGTGGGACTTCCTCCCCCTCATGCTCCTATAGAACACGTCTCTCAAAGCGCCCGCCACATTGTGTAGAAATGAATGGGTTTTGTGTTGGCTTATCCTGATAAGACTTGAGCCCCATGAAGGCGAGGACCTTCCTGGAGTCATCACGGTGCATCCGTCTCCTATGCCAACACCTGTCATGGAGCGGGAAACTTGGTCCATTTTGCTGTGATTGACCTGAACTTCACCAGTGCATATAAGGGCTTTCTTCTTCTTGTAGCTCCAGTTTGAATTTAGACTGTGTCTTAGGGAGTGCACCCAGAGTACGAGGTAAGATATTTTGACATAGAGTGTTCTATGCTCAAATTGCCACGTAGAGGGGACCACTCTCCTCAGACATACGCTTTTCTGATTCTCTAACCCCAAAAGGAGGCATCAACCACAAAATCCCAACAGCTGATAAGCTTTGATTTTATGTTGGTTGCATGTATCTCGCTGCTTCTTCAAAACACGGGCCTGTGTTACCTCTGAGACATCATCTTTGGTCTCCCCCATCCGTCTAGATTGGATTAATTGATTTATGCAGCTATTGAACACACGCTGCCTCAGAACACTTGTGTTTTAACCCAGTAGGAACCCCAGCTGATCCTTTCGAAAGCAACTTTTAAGAGAAATTGATGCCCTGTGAACACGTCAGCAAGCTCGTCTTAGAGCAGCTGCAGACTCATTTTGAGATTGCCTAATTATTTATGCACCCAGATCGCACTCCTTTCCAGTGATAGGCTGAGACTGAGCTGACTCTTAAATACAGGAAGATATGCTATGAATGCTTTATTATTAAAATAGGTCAATTTTCTATTATGTTTCCCCAAATCTTAAAGCAGGCATTAGAAAATTCTATTTCTGCCAGCTTCTACAGATGCAAAACTGTTCTTTCAAAAACTGGCTTTTTCGTGTTTGCAAATGTGAGCACAACATATCTCACTGTCAGTTTAAAATAAGTGTGTGTATGGGGGGTGTGTTGTGTGTTTAGACAGAGAATGTAAATTTCATCCCAGTAAGTGCTTATTCTGAAGACCATCTTCTCTCCAGTGTAAACGTGTGCTTATCAGTATGGAGTAAATGTAGTCCAAAAAAATAGGAGAGTAAATGGCCTTTTATTCAAATTGTGTGGTTTTTTTTTAAATAATAGTAAAAGCTTTATTTATCAATCACTTCATTTTTCTCCACCTACAGATCTGGAGGGTAGGAAAAGAAAGCATTTGGGGGCCAGTTTCTTGAATCAAAACAAATCAGGAATTGGCAACACTGTAGTTTCCTGACTATGTACCGACCTGATTGGTATCATTTTCTGAGCTTGGGAGAGCAGTATTCATTCATTTTTATTTTACTTCTACAGACTGAGTTTAGTAGGTAATGTGGAAACCATCTCCCATAAATAAATTGCTGCAAGATAACAAACAGAATTGGAATCCGTGCTTACATTTGCCTGTTTTTTTTTTTTTTTTTTTTCTTTTTCCTCCCTTCAAGCCAGCTCTGTCTGGAAAGGCCTGTAACATGTTTTTCAGGATGTTGAATGTTCTAACTTAAAAAGTTTCATGCGGCCTTCAGCCGTTCACACGTTTTACGAAACCCACAAAGCTGGCAGAGAGGGAGGGAATTCGAATTCAACTTGACCTAGAGGCATAATTTAACAATAGCAGAATCAAAAAAGATGGGATTAAAATCACACCTCCGAACGTGAGGACACTAAGATTCTGCTAAACAGACTGCACTTCCGGGCCACCTCTATGGAATTCGGCATTTCCGTGGCTTTAAAGTCCCTAACCCCTTCTGTCCAACAAATTTGCAAGACTGCAACTAGAAAATAGAGCAGATGTTGAGAACATCCTCAAGATGGCTTTGTCTGGGACAGTGTGCCTGGCATCCCCTAGGGAGGCACTTCCTCCCAAGAACTGGCTCCCCACACATTGCTTCTGAGAAGGAGATCAGAGGAGAGACTCCAGAATGGAATCGCGGAAGTAGGCTCGCGTGTACTTGGCTCATCTGAAACTTTGGTTGTAAAACCTAGATACCTCCACTTCTGGTCTTTCTCCTCACGATATGGCTTCGTGGGGAGACAATAGGGTGTTGTGCTTTGGGGTCGAGACAAATTCGGGAGCCCATTCTTGGCTTAGCTCCCTGGGTAAAATGACTTTACTTTTCACCTATAAAATGGGTATATCAACAGCAATAGGAACTCAGAGACCAATTCCTTTGTGCCAAGCCCCACGCTCAATATTATTCTTACAACCACCCTAGGAGGTAGCTTCTTACATTCGAAGAGTAGCGAACTTGAGGCTTAAAAATACCAGGCGACTGGCCAAGGTGACACCCTTGGAATGTGATGGATGTAGCACGTAAGATCACCACACCCTGTTACCTGGTGACCAGCTACTTCTGAAATCAGCTCCACTCAGGTGGGTGATGCGTGTGCCCTGTGCCCTGCTGGATACGGTTTAATCTTCTCGTTTCTCTGTTGGGGTATTTTGACAGGCTGTGGGTGACAGGCGAAAAAGCCACTTGCAGCTAGGTTTGTCTACTGTGGAGAGAACAACTAGTCCCGGCTGAACTTTTTTTAACTGGCTGCTGCTTTGGTGCCGTAGAAACACAGTCTCTTCCCCGTCGAAAAAGTATAATGTGGTAGCCCAGCTGGCAAGTGAGGGCACTCCTGGAGCAGGGAGGAGACGGAACATCGTCCTCGAAGGTGACGGGGGCAGGAACTAGTGGGCTGAGACCAGAGGAGGGAAGAAGTAGTGCACAGAGTTCATCCTTTTCCCTTGGCATAAAAACTTTTCTTTTGGATTCCACTCTGCTGCTGTGTAAGGAGCAGCAGGCGGGGAGGGTAGAGAGGAGGGTTCCTGGAGCAGCAGAAATCCTTGTGGAAAACCTTTTTTTAATCTGGATGACGGCTTGGTAATGTAAGCGGTGAGAGTTGGCATAGGAGTGAAAACTGTAGGATTAATGGCCTTGAGCCTAATTCCCTGATACCTTTTAAAAGGCCAGCTAACCAGATGGCTTTCTCCTTTTGCTCCAGTATACTCTCTCCCATATCCCGAGGTGTTTTTGTTTGTTTGTTTTTTCTTTTCGCTTCAGCCATTTTTTAACCCCTTCTCTGAATCTGAATTTTACCATCAAATATGTGTCAAAGAGAGTTGTAGGTATGTGATCATACGCATCAAAGATGCTTAGATGTTAATATCCTAACAAGAAGACTGTCATAAAATATGAGATGGTTATTTGCATTACAGAGTGATCTGGGATTTTTTTGGGGGGTGCAAATTTTTAAAAATGTGGACTGTTACTGGCATGGCTCTCTGCGCACGCTCACATGCACGTACATTCCTGCATATATGTGTGTGAATGTGACTTTCCATTTAAACCCTTGGAATATGCATTTTCGTATGGAAGTAAGAATAAAGCCCAACAAATGTTACCAATTCTTGTGGATGTTCCAGACACAATATAAATGCAGGACCCTCCTCATACCTTAAAATCTTACTGCTCTACCCAAGTGCCCATCTAATGTCTGGCTGAAACCCATGGGATCTGTAAGACAGGCAGCCCAAGGTAGCGTAAACAGCCGTGTCTCGGCATGTCCGTGTGAACCCCTACAGGTGTAAGTGTAGAGGCAACGAGCATTACTTCGGGTGCGAGTGGAGGCGCCAGACAGGAAGCAAAAGGAGCGTGACGGACTCGAGCAAACAAGAACTTGATTAGTGTTTCCAGCATGAAACCTTTGAAGTGGGTCAGCAGGAGAAGAAGGACAGGCAAAGCAGCCAGACGCGGGAGATTTCTTGTTGCCTCGGTTATTCCGGGGGACTCTGGAATACCAGTCCCTATTAGTGTGGTGGGTAAACATTCTCATTATTTGCTGTAATTTGCGTTATTATTGGAAGGTAGTTAACGACACTGACATTTTCATATAACACTCAGGCCTGAATGGGTCTTAAGGACATCCCTCCAGTCTTGTGTGAAGTTGTTTACTGGTTGATTGTTGAGTGCTGGAAACCACTTCTGGTTCGCTTTGGCTGTGAGTGGACTCTGCTGGGCCCACTACATTTTGTAATCTGATTGCATTGGCCATGCCGGTCAGATTGGCTTGATTTTTTCCGCCCTAGACTAATGCCTGGCCGGGGGCAGGCACTCAGTAATGATAGTGGTGATTACAATATGCGTTAACCAAAACATGGGAGCCTTTGTGTAACTCTTGTTGTCATGACTGGTTTATGTCCATAGACAACATCTGATATTTAGGGAGATTGTGGGGTGCTTTTGCCAAATCACAGATAAACCTCCACATAGGTCTCTATGAGAGCCGAGCCACGCCAGCCAGGATGTTATCAAATCGCTCCCTGTGGGACTTCCCTGGTGGTCCAGTGGTTGAGACTCCACGCTTCAACTGCAGGGGGCACGAGTTCCATCCCTGGTTGGGGAACTAAGATCCCACATGCCATGTTGCGCGGCCAGAACACCACCACCACCAACAACAAATCGCTCCCTGTAACTTCACAGCCTTCCTTGGTTTACAACCATTTTGATCATGTCATCTCAGATTTCCCGTCAACAGAGGATTAGTTCACCCACCAGAGGTTTTGCCAGTTTGATACAGCAAGCCCACGAAGCTTCTAGACGTTGCATTCACTGGTTGATGCTTGATCCAGTCTTCCTGTTCAGATTCAGTTAAACCTTCATATTTACACATTTCCGTGTTTATTTTTAGCTCCCTTCTCCATCGCTTCCTGTCGTTTCCCTTGGCGTCCCTCTCCCCTCCGCAGATGCAGTGCGGGGATTAAACTGGACGCCATGATAAAAGAGGCAGCATCACTTGAGCGTTTTTCTTATAATGCATTTAATTTGCCCCAGTCAGGATCAGCCGAGGTCTCTTTAACGACAAGGGACAGAAGTGGCAGCCTTGGGGAGGAGACACATACAGTGTCCGCTCTGTGCTTTGAAACAGGGCCCTGGTCATGGCGGGAAGGATAACTAATTCAGAGTCACTTTACGTTCATTCCAGACAGGAACATATTTCTCCTGTATTACTTACAAAGGACTTGGAGGCGGGAATGAAGGCAGCAGGCAGTATTAGGAATGTAAGTACAGATAGGGCTGTCGTCTTTGTGTTTGTCCCTCTGGCTGGAGGCTGTTAATTTTAACAGCATTGTGAAAAAGAGATAGAATTGGTAACCTTGTGCTGCAATCGATTGCTTTGCTCTCCTTCCTGCCAGCCTCATCCAGAACTCCAGCCCGCCTGCCATGGAGGGAGGGAGTCCGAGAGGCGTTTACTGCTCACTGTCTGCTCTCAGCAAACGTGAACCAGAAGTACAGCAACGTGGCGAGAGTTTTACGGCTTCAAAGTGTGGTTAGTTCCATGCTGAGGTGAGAGCAGAAGGCACCAGGGATTAGGGACAGGCTCAGATGTTAGGCAGCACCGTAGGGATTGATCGGCCCGCATGAGTGCCAGTCTCTTGAACTGATGTTGCTGTACCCCAGGGAGGTCAGCCTGGAAGCTTCTTGCCTCACTGCCCAAATTCCATTTGCACGCAGCAACCCTCAGAGGATCCCAGAGACCTTTTGTTTCTTTGTGCCGTTCTCCCGGTAAGCGTCCCATATGGCCCTGGCATGGAACAGGTGGATCTAACCCCGTGGTATTAACAACATGGCTTTGGTCGTTCTCAGAGACCTTTGCTTCTGTCCAAATGGCTCTTCTGTGCGGCCTCTCTCGAAAGATTAGAAAACACTAATGTTTTTCCTTTTACTTCATCATACTTCTGCTCTTACTTATTTAGCAGAAAGTTCACGTAGATAAGAAAGATGGTATATCATAGACACTTTTGTTCTGAAAGAAATGACTGCCTCAACCAAAGAGGAAAGAAGAGTATGTCAACCATCCATCAATCCATGCTCATTTTTAATATAGACAGACAAATACATATACATACATATAAATATCTACACATATGTATATATGCATATGTGTGTGTGTATAAATGTGGCAATAATGTGTCAGATACTATTCCAGGAATGTCCAGAAATGAAGCAGGGAACACAGTTTCAAACATAGAAGATTATGAGACTTCCCTGGTGGCCCAGTGGTTAGGACTCGGCACTTTCACTGCCATGGGCCCGGGTTTGATCCCTAGTCAGGGAACTAAGATCCCACAAGTTGTGTGGCACAGCAAATAAAAACAACAACAACAACAGAAACAGACTCACAGACTTAGAGAACGAACTTATGCTTACCAGTAAGGAAGGGTCGGGGGTAGGGATAGATTGGGATTGACATGTACATGTACTGCTATATTTAAAATAGATAACCAACAAGGACCTGCTGTAGAGCACAGGGAACTCTGCTCAATACTCTGTAATAACCTAAATGGGAAAAGAGTTTGAAAAAGAATAGTAGCCAAATAAATAACTAACTAATAAACATAGAAGATTATATTTTGGAATAACACGGCTCCAGCCAAGCCCCTGTTCACCCTCCCAAATGTGCTACTTCTGCTGTCTTCCCATCAGTAAAAAAGCAAGTCAACTCTCTCTTAATTTGCTCAGGCCAAAAACCTTGATCTTGTTCTTGACTCCTTTCTTTCTCTCATAAACCACATCCAACTCACCAGAACATCCTGTTCGTTGTAGCTTTGGGAGACATCCAGAATCCATCCACTTCTTATCTCCACGGCTTCCTTCTGCATCTCAGCTATGGTCACCTCCCACATGACCCTTGCAGTGGCCTCTTAGTGCGTTTGGGCTGCCAGAGCAAAATACCACATACTTGGTGGCTTCTTAACAACAAACATTTATTTCTCACAGTTCCAGGGGCTGAAAGTTGGAGGTCGGGGTGCCAGCGTGGTTGGGTGAGGGCCCTCTTCTGACTCACAGGCTCCTTGCTGTGTCCTCGTGTGGCAGAAGGGGCAAGGGAGCTCTTGGGCCTCTTTACAAAGGCATTCATCTCATTCATGAGGGCTCTGCCCTCTCGACCTTATTCAACTTTCAAAAACCCCACCTCCAAATACCATCACATTGAGCATTAGGATTTCAACAAAAATTCTGGGGGACACGGACATTCAGACCACAGCAGCCGCCTACTTATCCTCCCTGCTCCTTCCACCACCTTTGGCCCACTACCAGTTCTTCTCCACCCAGCAGCCACCAGAGGAAACCTTTTAAAAGATAAGTTAGCTCTTTCCCATCCTTTGCTCACAATCCTTAATGGCTTCCCATCTCACTCACAGTAGTGTCCACATCCTCTCCCTGGCCTACAAGATGATGTCTGATGTCATCTCCTAACACTTCTTTTCCTCACTTGTCTCCCAGTTGACACGTATTCTCCGAACAGCAGTAGCAGTAGTAGAAGTGGGAGTAGTAGTAGAAGTAATTTTCTTACCAGACTTAAACTGGCTTTTGCTGGCCAGAATCCTCCCATCAAAAGTATCCTTATAAGATCACTTACTTTGGGTTCATGGTTTTTTGACCACGAGCTACCCATACTCCTTGCTTGGCCCTGCAATAAAACTTTCTCTGCTCCACAAAAAAAAAAAAAAAATCACTTACTTTGGGCATTTTCCTAGGTGGGTGCATTTGAGACCTTGTTGACATGTCCTGGAGCCTCACTTAGTAGTGGGCTGTGCAGTTTTGAGGTTACTGGGATCTTCCACTGAGTGTCCAAAGCTCAGGAGATGATTAAACTGGAAACAGAAGGCACTGTCAGGGGTCAGCCTCTGCCATCAGTGACCTCGTGCCAAGAAGGCCTCCCCTGCCCCTCACTCCTGCTCAGGACAGTGCCTTCAGCCAGGGTCCCCAGGATAGGGGAAAGCCCTTCTGAATATTTTTCTATCTCTGGATTCATGGAAAGCAAAATAGACACTGTGGCATTTGGTGCTTCTGCTACATACAAGAGTGCTCAGCGACTTCTTCTGACTTCCTGTGAGAAGCATCTTTAAATATATTGAATCCAGGGCCATGATGTTGATCACACCCACTCTGTCTTCCTGACTTGGATTTTTTTTTCCCTCAAGGGCATTTCCAGCAAAGGAGTATAGCTTTCAGATTTGTAAACTGCCACCTTATTATCCTATTAGTCAATTACAGCTGCTGAAGAGCAGGGTAAGTGACAGGGTGGCAGATTACAGCAATTTATTTGCCATTCTCATCATCTTGTTCAGCATATCATCAGGCTATTTAAATTTAATGATAAGACTTTTACATGTGTCTTAGAGCAGTTAAAGTTGTAATCAAAATGTTTAGGAAAACCTCTACTGACCTGCTTAAGTGCCTCCTCTTTCAGCATTGCTGGTAATGCCTTATCGTCATTTTTATTAGCAAAGCTGACTCTAATTAGGAGAACCAACCTCTTTTCAAAAGAAAGTAGGGCTTTTTGGTGTGTACAGAGGTCAAGAAAGATGGTGAGGATGGACATTTCTTTACTTCGGTTGGTGTGCAAATAAGCACCAAGTAGCTAAATCTTCCTGAGAAACTTGATGGAGTCTGGGAATAGAAGAGGTTGTGGGCGTGAGGTCAGGATGTGTGTGCAGCATGGCGCTGGGAGGAGCTTGGAGGAAGGAGAGCTGTGGGTAAGGAGGAAAAAATAACTGCCCTCTGTGATGTCTGGTTCTCTTTCAAGCTAAGGGCTATCGGTTTTCTGTAGTAGTGCCTGCAGTGAAACAAAAGGAAAATCTGTATAAAAAGAAAAAGAAGTTTAATGCTTAGATAGAATCTTTGGATCTTATGGGACAGGATAAGACAGTGGAGGACCTGTTACCTTGAACTTGTTCACACCTTCAGCTTCATTGGTGGACGTGAGGGGCTGTTGTAATTAACTGAATAATGGAAAGACCTAAACCTTGGGTATACCCAGCTTATTCTAAACTTCACTATACTCTCTGGTCCTCACTGATAGTTACACACTCCCTTCATTATTATGGAGCTCTCAGGATACCGTGTCAATTGTAAAGTCAACAATACCTGGCCTCCTATGAGTTTAAGCTCAAGAGTTTAATATCCATAACCTCAGGCAAAGGTAAGGACAGGGTTTCTCAGCCTTGACACTATTGACATATTGGGTTGGATAATTTGTTGTTATGGGGGCTGCTCTGTGCATTGTAGGATGTTTGGCAGCATCCCTGGCCTCTATCCCATGGATGCCAATAACACCCTCCCATCACCCAGTTGTGACAACCAAAAATGTGTTCAGATAGTACCAAAGGTCCTGTGGAAGGCGAAATCAGCTACTCTTGATGATTCACACTTTACGTTATCACTGGCAAATAACTCAGGCTTTTGGTGTATACTTAACAACTATGTAATGAGTCTCTACTCTGTGTAGGTCAGCACGGAAGAGACTGAAATAAGATACTTTTTGTGAACAGCATATAGTACCTGTTAGTGTGAAAGATGCATCCCAAATTTCATAGTAAATTTGGTGAGACAGTGTTTTTCATTCATATTTTAAATCGTATATTCTTTGAAAGTTATTTCAAACAGTCTTCGAAGAGAAATCGCTATTTTGTTATATAAAAATTGTACGTTATGTGACAGAGGCTAGCTGTAGGTTTTTTCCGAGTTGGCAGAGTAATTGAAGAGTCTGGGCATTGTATGCTCTCAAACAGCACGGTGACGTTGCTTGAACTTTCTTAGGCAGTTAGACCTAAAGATGATTTCATATTTTTGGCACATTGCATTCCTTCTATAATACAGGACCATTGAATGCAAAGTATTCTTTGCATACATTTTTCTGGAGATGGATTGGGTCATTACTAGTGGGAAGAGGATGGGCTTAGGCAGCCTGCATTACTTAGTAGTTTAGGGAACAGAAGGTAAGCAAGTGCTAAGTGACAACAGATGGTACCAGAATTTAAGCAAAGCATGATATCAGGGTCCAAGGCAGTCAAGGAAGGCAAAGAGGAAGAGTTGGGACTTGAGCAGGCCCTGATAGAAAGACAGAGCTTGGATAAGCAGAGAAATAGGGAAACCAAACAGAGTCCACTGTAAAGAGAGACATCAGCTTCCGTCTTCCTTAGAAGCCATAGTTCAAGGGCATTTAGCTAAGACCTGAGAACAAAGAAGGGCTGGGTACCTTGGGTTCCAGCAAGCATTCAGTTTTCTCTAGACCATTTACAGCACCCTTAACTAACCCATATTGCCCTTTAGAATATATAAATATGGTGGTGTGACTATATGTGGTGATGGCCTTTAGGATTTTGCGGAATGAGAAATATTATATTGGGCTGGCCAAAACGTTCGTTCGGGTTTTTCCAGAAGATGTTACAGAAAAACCCAAATGAACTTTTTGGCCAACCCAATATAACCTTATTCAAACTATTTCCCAAGCTGTTAAGCAACTAAAAACTCTGAGACTCATGCTCTCTCCATCTACAAGGATCATGAATCTATATGAATGTAATTGTATTATTTAATCTATTATTATATCATCTATTTTTATTATCACTGTAATCTTGAGATAGTTCATTACAGCATAAAATGATAACCTCCATGAAAATGACTTGACGTGTATTTCTACTAACTTAATATGTTTATCTAGGTATCACAAGTCTGTAGAATTTTTGCTTTTAGTACTCTTAAAAATAAGTATTCTGAGAAGTGGCATTATATTTGTGTAGAATAGTCTTATTGTTATCAATTTTTTGACACTATCCTTCAAATTGTGGGTATCTAATCAAAAAGAGAAGGCAGTTGAGCAATGAGAAAGAAATTATTGAGTGAAATGAATAAGAAAGGGATTGGAGATGTCCCTGAAAACATGTTTTGCTTGGTGGTAAGTCCTTACAATATTTCTGGAAGATTGAATGTAACATGGTCTTTCTTAGTAGAGACAAGATAAAGAAACGTCTCTGAGTCGTATAAATATCATTCTGAATGAGCCTGTAGCTCTATCTAAAGAATTATTAGCCAATAGGTGTCTTCGAAAATTAAGGTATGCCCTGGAAAATAAACGTATCAGTATTTCTTATACATTACAAAGGTAAGGCAAAGCTGATCACTTTTCGTGAAAAGGAAGCTTTCTTGGTTGAACAGTTAAGCAAAGATTATATTTTTTGTGTTCTCGGTAGCGTGCTTCCAGTGATTTATTTCATTCCTATTTTATAAGTGTGTAGTGGGGGCACAGAGATTAATGAACATACTCAAAGTCACAAACTAGTAAGTTGCAAAACTGGGATTCAAACTCTGGTGAAGCAACTTCAGATCCTAAGCTTTTTTTTTTTAACCGTCAGAGTTTTAACCTCTATCCTATATCATATGGTGTTTCTAAGTAGAAATATTGAAACCCTTGAGTTAATTTTGCCCATTTAATCCAGGTGAGCATGCAAGAAGCCCACCTTCTGAAACTGGGAAGTGAGATGAACATAATTGGCTTGGTCAGCTTGAACACAGAATGAGAAGACACAGCAAAAGGCAGTGACCTAGGTGTATCTGCAGGGTCTTGCCCAGTGACTGGATAAATATCTAGTTTCTGTCTCTAAGGGATAACTTTCCTTCGGAATTTGACTTTTTTGTGTGTGCTCAGACAATTTGCAGGTGAATCCGTCACATCCGTTGGCATGGCGCTGGCTTAGTAAATGTGCTAAGTCAGCAGCCTAGCTGCTTTGTCTCCGAGGGTAGGAATGCTTCCACTCATTCTTATATGGAGGACACGATTGGTAGCCACCAAATATTTGTGGAATCAAATCGACTGACAAGTCACTTGGGTGGTATTTCTACTAGAGCTCACGCTGAGGTGGAAAGAAACTAACACTGAAACTCGAGTGACTGGCATTCACCAGCGAACTGAATTCAGTGCAGTATAAGGTGGTCCATTTGGTACTATAGCCAAAAGGGTTTAACTGCTGACACATCAGAGTAAGTTTATTCTGAAGCCAGCTCACTTGAAAGTTATAATTTTACATATAATGTTGCCATTTAGAAAAGAATCTCTATATTAAATGCCTAGTATTTAACAAATATAATCCTCTCATAACAACCTCACGAGGTGTATATTAGATCCATCATGTAACATAAAAACTGAGACTCAGAGGTCACAGTTGAATGTGTACGTCGTCACACAACTTTCAACTGGTATTTGAAACCAGGTCCAATGGACTCAGAATTTTAAGTTCGTTCTACCATTCCCGGCACTGGATTAAGGACCAAGGGGGTCATTACATCAGCTAACTCTTCAGTCTGAAAAGTATGTTGATGCGTAGTCTATTCCTTGATACCATTTTCTGAACTTCGGGTAGCTTTCAAAATCCCCTATTTGTAGCTGTGTTTTTAGATTCATCTCTAATGTAGCACTCAAGGGAAAAAAAACCCTCAGCAGACCCCACATTAACTGGGAAGCCCCTTCTGTGTTGCATTTTGATCTGTTTAAGCTGAAGCTGATTCGCACTTTTTTTTTATTCTTAAATTTATTTATTTATTTAGGGCTGTGTTGGGTCTTCGTTTCTGTGCGGGGACTTTCTCTAGTTGTGGCAAGCGGGGGCCACTCCTCATTGCGGTGCGCGGGCCTCTCACTATCGCGGCCTCTCTCGTTGCGGAGCACAGGCTCCAGACGCGCAGGCTCAGTAGTTGTGGCTCACGGGCCTAGTCGCTCCGCGGCATGTGGAATCTTCCCAGACCAGGGCCCAAACCCGTGTCCCCTGCATTAGCAGGTGTATTCTCAACCAGTGTGCTACCAGGGAAGCCCCCGATTAGCACTTTTTGAAAAGTGAATCTAAATCCTTGTGCTAATCAAGGGAAATTGAGCCATGTTGTTACTGTGGAAAGCTGGAGAGAAGAATGGATGTAAGGGCAAGTTTCTTTTTTATGAATCATACAGCATATAGTTTGGTGCCACACCTACCCCCTTCCCCAGCAAACACGGCTCCTGAGTGCTTATTTAATAAAGCAACCCGGCAGGTGAATATTTAGGTGTTAGTGGAATTCAGGTAGTTTCAGTTCAGTGCAGTAGAGAGAACAGAGGAGAATTTGGGGGGTGGGGCCATGTCCAGCGTGCTATTAAAGGAGAGTGTGCGGGCTGGTGTACATTAATGACACATTGTAATTTTGAAGCATGGTGTGAATTGGCTGTGTGTGTTTACTGTAATTAGCGGCTGTTCATCTTTGGGTGGTGTTTTCAGATGTAGGTTTTATTATTCAGGTACGGTGAGGCCCACAGATCAGGAGATGATTGCTGTTGAAAAGATAATTTGTTGTTGACAGCTCCCAAGGGATGGGGACATGCCTTGCCACTCAGGGCCATGTGGGGAAGCACCCGGGTTGGTTAGGAGGGAGAGGGCACAAGGGGGAAACCAGACAAGAGTTTTTTGTTGTGGTTTTCGTGGAAAGGAAAGGGTGAGTCAGAGTAAACAGGCTTACGATTGGCTAGTTTGAATCATTTCAGCCAACTCCAGAGCATAGGGGCTATCTCTAGTTGTCTGGTACCTGGCCCTGGAGTGATTAGGGCCCGGGAATAGTGGCATAGGGTATAAGAGCCTAATAGAGGAGGGCGTTGGAGGTGTGGGTTCTGGGCTGATGGTTTTACTGTCTCTAGGAATTAGCTAGCTCTGGGAGGGGCAATCCCTCCAGTGTCCGCCAGGTCCCAGATGCCAAAAGTACCAGCATAAAGATGTGCTTAATACGGGTGGTACGAAGCTGACTGCGCCTTGTATCAATACATCTGGCGTTGATGACTGCATCTAAGAAAAACACTCATCTACCTCTGCCGCCTCCACGTAGGTACAAATGCCAGCAGCTGTGCAGGCTGGGGGTAGACTTGACTTGCAGCTGATTTCATTCTTTACCAAGCAACGACACCAGAGAGGCACTGCTGATCCCTTCCCCCCATCATTTTTCTCGGGGGGCTCTTGGGGATATGAGACTCCTCTTTGTCTTCCTGTTACCTGCTATGGAACAAGGAGTGATGTCAAGGAATGGGATGGAGAAGAGGGAGGGAGGTATATGCTAATATTTAGTTTTGTTCGTTTCATGCTTAAACAGATTTAAGGAATTTTCAGAGCAGAATCTTGTTTCAAGTATATGGCCATTTTTCAATTAGAGTCACTGATTAACCTCTACTTCCATGAGCAGAAGCTCCTGAGTCTCTCTGAAGACACAGAGCAAAGATTTCCTTCCTCCCTCCAACCCTCTCAGAATCCCCAATGCTACTCCTAAGCTGGCTGAGAGGCTGTAAAGCTCACAGTTGTGAAGACAGAAGCAGATATGCACCTTTATGGCATGAAAACTTTGATGTCATCTTACAGAGAAACTACCCTGTGTAATTCAAAATTTTAACATTCTAGTCTGACTGCAGTTTACCTGCTAATGCTGTGAAAGTAGCATCTGGCCCAGACTCCAGCTGGTCTGTGGTCTCTGAAAAGGCAACCACATAAAGCCCTTCACATAGCTCCTTGCCCTTCAAAAGACCTCTCCAGGGTGTGCTCCATTGAAACCATTGCTTAGGTAGGGGACTTTCCTGAGGATAGCTCTAGTTTGGGTTTGTCTAGTTGTGTACTATCAAGGTAACAAGGGATCTCAGAAAGCTAGAAAGAGAAGTGGTATCAATAGAAGTGCCTTTATTATTTTTTTAATAGATCTTTATTGGAGTATAATTGCTTCACGATACGGTGTTAGTTTCTGCTGTACAACAAAGTGAATCAGCCATATGTATACATATATCCCCATATCCCCTCCCTCTTGAGCCTCCCTCCCCCCCCCCCCCATCCTACCCCTTTAGGTCATCACAAGAAGAGGGACTGAATTGACTCAAGCATCAGCTCCAGCCATTCAGAATTGCCAGTGGGTCTTTCACGGCTGTGATGATTTTGATGAGCTTTTATTGTTGCTTTCACCGGCAGCACCATCCAGGGGCAATGAGGATAAGCACTTGTCTGGTGAAGAGCAATTCCTGTGATTATCTGTAAGTGAGTTGTAATCTCAGGAGTTGTGGCACAAAGGCCACATAGAAGTTTATAAAGGAAGTAGAAGTTGACTACGAGCTGATGCCAAACAAATGAAACCCTGAGGTGATTTTTTTTTTTTTTTCCAAATGCTGGGTACCCAGGACCACTTTTAAATGTTTCTAGTACTTAAAAGGAAAATTCAAAATCACATCAGTAAACACCCCTTAAAAAAATATATATATAGTGATTGAAGACAACATGCATGCGTTTGGAGTGGGTTAACTGGGTTAGAACCCTTCACTGAATATTGAGTGTTTTTATCTTTATTGCTTTATTTCTTGATGTTTCCCAGATGGCAAAACCTCTTTAAAAATTATAATGTGTCATGCCATATCATATTTTTATACCCAGAGCACCTAGCACACTGATAGGCACAAAGGACTGATTGAGTAACCCTGCTTTAGAGGAAATGAGTTGACTTATAGAACCTCTGAAGCTGCAGAGTAATGATCCATGTCCTTTTTTCTACTCTGGGGATTTTACTGAGGCTAATTGGGAGTTGGTGGAACTGGGTATTGATTAGGGTGGAAGGTCTTAATAGCAGTGACATTAAGACAATAGGAAATTAAAGCAGCCTGCCAGATATTGCCTTCCCCCCTGCCCCCACAAACAAACAGACAAACAAACCTGCCACTAGCCACTTAAAATAAGCTAAATAACAACAATGTAAATCCAACTCACTTGGTTTTGTCTCGTTACAGTTTCCTTTATAGGCTTAGGTCTTGAGGTAAGTGTTACCTGGCAAAAAATTCCCATTAGATTTATCACTGCTTGATTTCTTAATAGTATATCTCATCGGAATAATGTTTGGGGAGGCTGCTTTATGCCAGGACAATACCAGGGAATCTCTGGAAGAAGACCTGTATTTTTTGCCTGCAGCAGCAGCTACAGTTTGGGAGAAGCACTGGGCAGGGTTTTGTGGTTTCCCTCTTTTTAGGGCTCCTCATCACTTCAACCACAAAATCACTGCCAACCTTCAGAAGGGGAAAGAAATATTGGCCAACCTACATTTTCTTTTCTTTTTTTAATGACAAGCAGTGACTTGGGTTTTTAGAGACCAGACAGCTGAGTTGTGTTTGGAGTTCCCCAATATAGTCTTTGCAGAAATGTGGGTTGGTTTCTACGTTGCTACAAACCAATCCTCTGCATTAGGGTTGGCCTCTGTCCTGGAACCACAGAAGTGGTTTGCTCTACCGGTTGACTCATCCTGCTTAACTTCCGTATCACCATGAAGAACCAGCCTCTCTTACCAGCCCATGAGGCTATGAGACAGTGAATGTTGAAATGAGTGGTAAAGACTGGCCAGCCTGCATTAAAACCCAAGTCATTCATTCATTCATTCAACTAGTCTTTATGGAATTCCCCAGATTGGCCAGCCATTGCTCCAGAAGCTATGTATACAGTAATGAACTAGACCCGCAGTTGCAAACTTTTTCTTTGAAGTGCAGATAGCAAATATTTTAGGCTTTGCCTTACTATTCCTATGACAGCTCTTCAACTATGCCTTTTTTAAAAAATTTATTTATTTTTGCACAGTAGTAGCCATAGCAGCATATAAATGACTATTAGCTACGTTCTAATGAAACTTGATTTATAAAAACAGGTAACATGTGACCCATAGTTCACCACCCCTAAACTAGACCATAATATTCTTGCCCTTGTTGGGTGTACGTTCTAGTAATCTGCATTTAATTTCTACTAGGTAGTTATATTTTATGGGGAAGATGTGTTCCTAAAGGCCTCACCTAATTCAAAACAAAAAATTCAAAACTTGAAAGCTTAGGTTCATTAGGTAAAAGACTCCTAAAGAGGTTAAGATGTCAATATAACCAGCAAACAACAAGACTCATCATGTCTTATTTTAAAATATTTTTTAAAAAACACATTTTTTTACTAGTTCATTATTAATAATGGTTAGTAACTAGGGAATATAATTCCCAGATATTAAACATCCACAAGAAAACTAAATCATCTGTAGCTTTTGATGAACTGACCATTCCTTTGATGCTATGAAGACAAGATGGAAATTTGTCACCAACTTCCGAAATGTAAAGTTTGGGAGATCACCCCATCCCATCGCGTCAGAACTACTGCAGGCTCCATAAATAGCTTAAAGAGACAAGTCGTTTAGAAACCTGGTGAATGCAGAAGGTTGCTCCCTGAGTGTGCTGTCTTTGGTGAATTGGCCATTCACTGACTTGGTAGCTAGGCATGTTGACTTTTGGCAAAGGAGCCTAGAACAGGTGAGCATGGTTCTAGGTACAAGCTGTGACTCAAAATGCTCTTTGGATGGATGGCTGCATGCATTATGAATACATGCATGGTCAGACTTGCTCGTAGAATAGTATTAATTGTTTAAGTTAGAGAACTTCTCAGATTCCTGCATAGCAAGGGGATTTCATTCACGATTCTATGTAGAGAATGTTGCTTTTGGAGTTCTAAAGCTGATTCAGTTCTAGGCCTACTTACAAGTTTCCCCCTAACATTTTATTTATAAATTGACATTTATAAAGTTTCAAACACATAGAAAAGTTGGAAGAATTGTCCAATGAACACCAATATGGCTTATGAATTTTTAATAAGTGATAGGCTCTCTGTTTACAAAGTAAGTAAAAGGATATCAGCTCAAATCTTATTTAGGACCACGTCTTTTCAGGAGTGACCAGAGGCTGAAATGAACCATTTCTAGTTGTGTTTTGTGTTTCTTAGGAAAAACCATGGAATATCCTGTAGCTCTAGGTTGTACATGCTCTTGAACTTGCTCGTTCTCACTTTCAAAGAGTTTTTTTTTTTTTAAATACAACCTTAGATTTCTTTAGTGTCATAGACTCACCATTGCCAAGCCTTACAGGAATTGAAATCAGCATCAAAAATTTTAATGCTGAGTATGACCCAGTGTGGCTGAATACCGAATACTGAAGTTTATTTCTTGTGTTGCTAAGAAACTGGAAGGCCCAGGATGCCCTTTTGAATTGCTAAGCTATGTCTTTCCAGTGTTAGAATTCCATTTAATTGCTGCAGAATGAAAATTCAAGAGGTATGTGTTACCCCAGCCCTGTCTCCTTCCACATGTCAGTGTGAAGTATCACGTGGGTCTCAGGAAGAATTTACTAGCTGCAGGGTAAAATGCCGTCTTCCACACTGTAATTTCTCGAGTTCCTTTTCCTTCATGTGGAAAGGAATGATTGAGGGGGAAAAGACATTGTTTGACATCTAACCAAAGAAGGAAAAATTAGTCTCCTCTAACTTCTCCAGGGTCTGTTTTTGTTTCATTCTACAATCTGTGTGCCTCTGGTCTGGTGAGGAATTATGATGTGAAAGGGAGTTATTTCCTTTTAGAATATTTGGTCACCATTTCGTAGTAATCACACGTTTGGGGAAATTGAAGGGCTGCAAATATTTTCTACGTCCTTCTGAGTCATCAGCTACACTAATGAATGCTACAACCAACCCATCACTGATTGTTTTGTTAGCCACTCCTGCCTGTGCGATAATAATATATTCTTGCCCTGTTGACCTCTAGCTGTAGTACCTGTTTTGGCCAATGAAATGTGAGCTCAAGTCACCTGTGCCACTTATGAGGAAAAGCTTTAAGAGCCATTGAGTGATTCCACCGTTGTCATTGTTCCTTCTGACCTGAAGGCAGTAATGGCATCCTAGAGGCAAGCTGCCTGGGTCGCCTAGTGAAGAGCTGACGGCCCATGGCCATGTTGTTGAAAGCCATTGATCTAGGTGCTGGGGTCGTTTGTTACTGCAGCATAGCTTAGCCAAGCTGACTAGTATCCCACACTTACCATACTCTAGTGCCGGTTCATACTTCTCTGGTTCTAAAATGGATTCACTGAAAGATTGTAAACCTTCACTTGTGTGACTGTGAGAGGAATGGAGAGCTCTGGACCAATTACCTTCAGAACAATGGATTTTTCTGTCTACAGTTACCAGTGTTTTCAAAATCCTCTTTCTCCTTCCCTGATTCTCCTCAAATTTGCCCTTTGAGAGTCTTTAAACTGAATCACAAGCAGCTTATCCATCATTAATTAGAATAAAGCCTCCTTGCAGGCCAGAGTTTGTTTTCAATGGTGTATCTCAAGTGCCTGGCACACAGTAGATGCTTACCGAATATTTGGTGAATGAATGAACAATAATGATTTCTTTCCAGTGGGTTTCTCTTTTGATTTTTTTAGTGAAGCATGTAGTCAGGATAATCACATTCCTGAACTATGTTTCTGTGCCTCTAATAGAAAATCAGATTCTGGTTAATAGGTTGAATATTTCTCTTAGTAAATTAACTGATACCACAAGATTAAATCACCAGGGGTCATGACCCCAGTTTATTATAACCAAGGTGTCATCAATTACTTGAAATACTACCTTTGCCTCCTTTGGGCGGAAAAGTTAACTTGTAGTTTAAATGAAAAAGTTGGTTATGAACTAGTAGCTTCCCAAAATAGGAGATTCTGCTTGACTTCAGTATTCCGATAACTGAACTGGACCAGAAACGAAACACATCACCATGTTGTATTCACGGCCTCTCTGAGCCCTGTCCCGATTTCAGGGTGAGGGTGTTTCCGCACACTTGGCACATTCACTCATTTCCTCTGCTTTGTCGTTGTCAGGCCGGATTTAGGTAGCATTACTGTAGAATTGCCCACTGAGAAATTTCAACACGAAAAGGTTTTCTGATCTCTTTAAAATAAAACGGTTAAAAATAGACCTTGTGGGAACAGTTTTCCACTTCAAGAACAGAATCCTGCAAAAATGTTTTAATGCAGATTGGGGACCTAATTATTTTTTCTCACCTCAGCTTAGCCGTAGTTGCGCTATAGTGAGAACAAGTCTTGGTTTTATAGAATGTGGCCGGTGAGCCCTCCACATCCTGCAGACGTTCTGTGTCGACTTGGCCACGGCCTGCTTCTCCTCCCCTCCCCTCCCATCCCCCCCGTGGGGCTTTGTTTGGGACAGTGGGTCCAACTTCGCCCCTCTACATCTAGTTCCTCATTAATTCACTGACCTTCCCCTAGGAGGCCAGGAAGGTCTAGCTGGTTGAGCTACACTGGCCTCTGGTGATTACAAACAGTGAAGTCTGCTCTGAGCAAAGGGGAAGTGACTAAAAGGAGAACAAACCACAAAAGAGGCTCTGTAATTAAGATCCAGGGTCTTCTATTCACTGGGTCATTAGGGCTGGTTAAACCCAGCCCCTGTGACGTGCCCAGGGCCTTGGTTAGTTTGTGGCACACGCAGAGCGTCTATATATAGCAAAGTAGACTACTGACTGGCCGTGTAGTTTTCTTATTTCAATGTTATCCTCTTTCCCACAGCCTAGGAGCTCCCTTCTCTGTGAATGTTTGCTTGTGACATTCCTTTACAGTTTTTGTTGCTATTCTTTACTGCTATAGATCTGATACCTTAGAACAGTGCCTGGGACTTAATACGTGCTCAATAAATAGTTGTTGAATGAATAATGAATGACAGACTGATAAAAGCATCTCCAGTATACCTGGTGACCAGTAATTGTTTAATTTTGTGGCAGGGTTTAGTATTTTACTGCCTATTGGGTTCTATATCAGGGAAAAAGACCCAGAGAGAAAGTTCCAAATGTTAAAATCTTTTGCAATTTAACATGACCCACATTCATCATTATTATTTTCATTATTATTATTTAACCCATGCCCTCACTTCTACTAGCAGATAGAAAATTCTCTTTAAGAAATTGTTACTGGACCAAACTTGAGTCTGCTCGCCTGTGCACAGTACAGCCAATCTACTGACACCGGGTTGTGGTGAAGGAAAATGCAGCCTTCATTCCAGGGCACCAAGCCAGGAGTCCAGGGCAGCTGGTGCTCAAAACACCTGGACTCCTTGATGGATTTCGGGGAGGCATTTTTAAAGGCCCGGTGAGGGGGGGTGGGGTCGAAGGGTGTGTGATCAGCTCGTGCACAGTTCTCTGATTGGTTGATGGTGAGGTAACAGGGAGGTGTCACAGGGGTTAACATGATCAATCCTTAGGCTCCAGTAGGTCTGGGGGCTACCTGGTGGTCATCAAGTAGTTAACTTCTTCCATTTGGTGGTGAGTTTAGCATCTGTAAAACAACTCAGTGAATGTGCATCTGATACTATTATCTAGGTCCTTCAGAGAGGAGCTAAAGCAGAGGATATGGGGGAAGGGTCTGTCCTGGGAAGGCCCCATAGGGTCCTGCTCGGTTACAAAATGGCAAACAATCTAAATTCTAGCAACAAGACAAGGAATGGAATGCATTTCTCAAAATTCCCATTGTGCCATCTGTGTAGGGCATTTTTAAAGAATCCATCCCTAGCCTAGGGGTCTAGGGTCTAGAATCTCTTAAAATGAATTTGAATGTTTCTGAGGTAAACTGCTCATTGCTTCTACCTGTTTCTGCTGCAAAGTTCTCACTTTTCTTGTGCTCTTTTTGCACTCTCCTTCCACATGTCTCCCTGCATGTGCATATTCTTCCTGCCTCTGTCCCAATAATCCTATCATTTTTTAAAGTTCAAGTGTCACTTCCGCCGGATACGGACATTCCCCCCCCCCCCGGCCCCCCACCCCCGCCACTGCCATGAATTAGATGCTTCTCCTTCAAAGCACCTGATGGGCCCTGAGCACATTTCCGGCATATAGTGCTTAATCACCCTTTATTGTTACCATCTGATTAACAGGTAGATGGTCGGACTCTTAACTCCTCTAGGACAAGGCAGGAATATCATTCCTCTCTGTTGGTGGGCCGAGACGGCACAGTGCCTGGCACCAGTAGGTGCTCAGAATATTCACTGCATGAATTTAATTGTTTTTGTTCTAAAGAAAGCTTCAGGTAGGTGCTTACAGTCTTTGACATCTTTTACACCAGCCAGTTGCCCTTCTCACTGCCTGGGAGGTTTGACTTTAAGGCTGGTTCAACCTGCTGTAGCAGAGCCCATGGCCACTGCCCACTTCTGTGTGGGAAGAAAGGCCAGAGGGCATTTGTTGAGCAGGAATCCTGGAATCCCGGGTTCTGGAATCCCGTGTTTTCTCAATGTCCTATTACCTTCTTCCCTGTCCTTTTTTCTGCTCCCTTCAACTCCTCTCCCCTAAAGGCAGGACTTGGCAACTGACTGTTTTGCTCACTTAAGCATCATGGAAATGTAGCAAATAAAAGGATGACCCTGGCAAGTTACTAGAACACAGTTGGAGCATTGCCTAAAACAGTTATGCATGTGGAATTAGCCATCAGGGCTCTGAAATCACAGCTGTTGCTTGAGAAGCAAGAGGCTGGAGGGGCCAGATACTGAGGCTTCTTCCTCCTCTCTTCCCTAACCCTAGCTAAACATCCGAGGCAGCTGATTCTTCCCAGCCTTAATAGCAAAGCATGGGGAAGAGTACAGCTATTCCTATTGACAGTGTCTTCAGATGTCTCATGCCTAAGAAACCTGACCAACATCTTAACAGTCTTTTTTCCACAAAGCTGCAGCTTAAAAATCTTTCCCTCTAGTAGCTTCTATATGTAGGAAAGAGAACAGCTGGCTGACCCTGCTGTCAGATCTCCTACTGGACCATTGGAAAGAAGGAATTCAGGAAATAAAGCAATGTTAAAAACTGGGTAAATTTTAATATGCAGTCACCTGAATCTGTGATGTGACACTCGGGACCAATGGAGAAGGAATGTATTGATATTTATTAGTTTCTGTGATCGTCAGTATTGGAACCCATTTGGATGAGAGACCTTTTTTTTTCTGTTCCATTATTGTTTATTTCAGGATATTGCATATAGTTCCCTGTGCTATACAATAGGACCTTGTTGTTTGTCCATTCTATATATAGTAGTTTGCATCTACTAGTCCCAAACTCCCAGTGCAGCCCTCCTCCTTGGCAACCACAAGCCTGTTTTCTGTGTCTGTGAGTCTGTTTCTGTTTCATAGATAAGTTCTTTTTTTTTTTTTTTTTGAGGAACCCCCATACTGTTCTCCATACTGGCTGCACCAATAAACATTCCCACGAAGAGTGCACAAATTTTCCCTTTTCTCCACATCCTTGATAGATAAGTTCTTTTTAGATAAGTTCTTTAAGTCATATTTTAGATTCTACATAAAAGCGGTATCATATGATATTTGTATTATTAGTAGGTCTGTCTGACTTACTTCACTCAGTATGACAATCTCTAGGTCCATCCAGGTTGTTGCAAATGGCATTATTTCATTCTTTTTTATGGCTGAGTCATATTCCATTTTATATGTGTACCACATCTTCTTTATCCATTCTTCTGTCAATGGACATTTAGGTTGTTTTTATGTCCTGGCTATTGTAAATAGTGCTGCTGTGAATATTGAGGTCCATGTATCTTTTCATATTGTAGTTTTCTCCGGATATATGCCCAGGAGTGGGATTGCTGGATCATATGGTAGCTCTATTTTTAGTTTTTTGAGGAACCTTCATACTGTTTTCCATAGTGGCTCCACCAATTTACATTTCCACCAACAGTGTAGGAGGGTCCCCTTTTTGGAATGAGAGACTTTTTTGAAGTTCATGTTGTCAGTGAAGAACTGCTTACATTTTTATGGACACATGAGTAAGAAAGTTAGCAGATCAGTTGGTGGGACTATATGAGAGCTCATTTAGCTAACTGCCCAGGATAATTGGGGAATAAGGATAGGGTTCTCCTTTTAAGGCTGTAGTGGAAACAGCATTGAAAAATGAAATTGTCAAACAAACTCGACAGTATATATCCATTCACATCATGCTTATTCAATAATCTATCAAAACCATTTTGTACCTCTCTGCTCATTTCTTATTTAAAAGAAGTAATTATTTAAAATTTAGGAATTTCTCACAAGCTGGACTGACTCATTATATCCAAATTTACTCACCTACTGACTTACACTTAAATTAATGCTGAGGTTGAGGTTGACAAGGGTGAAGAGGACTAAAGTGTCTCAGGCAAAGGAGATACCTGAGAAATTCTCCCAGGCCACTTGTAACCTTCTATGTGCCATGCTACCTGTCTTTCAGGGTGAAGGAAGATAGTCTAGGTGTGTTAAGTTTTGGTGGCATGCTAAGCAAAGAAACAAACCAGATATGCAAACCAGAAATACCAAATGAATCTCTTTTGAATATTGATGAGCTGTTCTCTGTATGAGTGGCAAGAATCACTCTGATCCTATTGGCACATCTGTAAATATACCGTTAGTTTTCTCCTTACAAGTGAGAGAGAGAGAAGAGAGATCAGTATTGGTCCTAACTCTGCTTGCTATTTTTTCCAGTTCCTTAACTCCCAATTTTAGTGGAAATTATAGTTTTCCCTTCAAAAAGAGTTTTGCATTCACAGATCACTCTTGTAGGGAACTGTTTTGAACTCACCAACTGAAGTGTCTCTTCTCAGAACTCTGAAGCCCTCCCTCTAACTTCTCCCTAATTCTTGTAGAAAATTCAGAATCTATTATATAAAATTCCATCTTGGCTTCCTGATCCCTAAACTGGACATGCATTTCCTTTTAGTTTTTCTCTCTTTGCCCATTATTTGATTTGCAGGTTTTTAGAGATCTTAGAAATTGCGTGAATAGAAGAATCTCTAGTATATAAATTAGATACCAGACTGGGTCGCATGATATTGCCACTTCTTTCATTTCCTTACTGCTAGTGTTAAAAATAATTATCTTTTGAATCAAATCCCAATAACAACAACAACAAACCCACCCAGCTTTTCTTTTAATGCTGCCCAATTAGCAGCTATCCAAACATCTCATGGTAAACATATTAAAATCCACACTCCATATTTTTGGGTAACAATATGTGCATCGAGATACTCTTCATTTTGTAAATTAGGTAATCCTGGTAACGTTTGATAGTGTTATTCTCAATTCTTATCTGTAGCTATACAATCATTGAGCTGAATAAAATGTCACAAGGTAGCAATTAAGAACATCTTTTTTTTTTTTTTTTAATCCCCAAGTTCAGTAAATTACAAGTTGATTGTCTGAGTAAACCACGTTACCTGCTGTGGCTGCTTTGCTAGAGAATAGAGTTCTGCATGCAAATTACCAACAGTTAGTAATTCCCAGTATGACAGAGGGTATTTTTCTTATAACTTAAACGTCCCTTCACCCACCCCAGGAAAACAGATTAAGATAAACACGTTGTCCATATTATCCTCTTTCTCCAATTTCTCAGCCCCAGGCAACCATGCCCACCCTAGCCTTACCCCAGTGGAGACTGTGGAAGGACACCCCTCTGGCCTCACAACTGCATTTAGCAATGCTTCACCAAAGTGTCCACAAACTAATCAGGATGGAGGAAATGCCAACTCATTTTCTTATTAGGGGATAGGAATTTGTGTGGACCAGACAGAGTATGCATAGTCATTCTTGCATTGGGGTAGCCTGTGGTATTTCAGGGAGGTCCTGCTCTTGTGTCCTGCATATGGTTCACTGTCAGATAATTTAACACCCAAGAAAATCTCCCTTGAATAAATTAGAATATATTTGCAAATTAATTGGTTAATTAGATTTTAGACATCTCTGAGGGACTGATCCAAAACAGATTTGTGCAAAAGCCCCACACAGACCTGAGGATGAGGGCTTCTTACTGAGCTTTCTGAAGGAAAGTCCTGTCACTTGATCCTATCCTATCCAGAGTATTCCAACATATGCGTTTACACAGAAAGCCGTAGTACTACATTCCTGCCTTGGAGTTAATTGTGATAGGGGCGTACTCAGAAGTGGTCGTCTGTTCAAATAACTGTACTATAAAATAAAGCACTATTGGAATTGATGCTTTCTTGATTATGTCAGGAAACCATATGGGAATCCAGTTACAGCTAAAGGAGGACAAATTAGGGAATACTTCTAAATACTTCTGTAAGACACGGGCAGTGCCTATGAAAACACCATAAAAAAGCCAGAGCTTGAGCTCAAGCCTTGGAATTCAAAAGCAGCCGATATTTGTCCTTTTCCCTTTTTTTCCCTCCGTTGCTTTACCCTTTTGTAGAATGGAAACTCAGTGGGCATTCCCGTTAATACTGCACGTAGTACTAACGTGACGTTTCTAATTGGATCATTGGAGTAGATTCCATTTTGTCCCTCTGTTCATTTTTTAATGAAGCTTTTATGGTGGACCCACTGGGTCCTAAGATGGATGCTTTTTCTCTTCACAAAAGAGAATGACACTGTCCCTGCTTTCAGTGATCTCTTGCTGCTTTGTGGAATGGTGAATTTGGTTTGTGTATTTCCTAGCACTTGCAGTGGGAAGAGGCAGCCCACTCTGGAGCAACTTGCAGGACAGGAGAATAAATGTCGTTAAAGGTTGGTTATGGATGAGCCATGTGTTCATAGTTACATGAACTCATTGTCAGCAGGAGCCACTCTCTGGGAGCCGGTGTCGACCATTAGGCAAGGTGTTAGAATTTGGAAACAAATGGTGTATTCAGGATGGAAATATCAGTATTAGGTCTCTCCTCCCTCTTTCTGTTTGATGCCTGCTTGTTACATCGATTGTCAGCTCCCAGAGGACACCTTTGTGTCTCCTATACTTAGAAGAGTCCCTTGCAAAGAACAGACTGACAGCAAATGTTGAATGTGAGCAGATGCGCCAATGGAGCAGTTCTCAGATGTTCAAATAAAAGAGCGACACCTGGAAAATCAGAGGGGAAGATTAGGGGTCCAAGATGGATTTTTTTTGGCCATGCCAAGCTGCTTGTGGGATCTTAGTTCCCCAACCAGGGATCGAACCCAGACCCATGGCAGTGAAAGCACCAAGTGTTAACCACTGAACTGCCAGGGAATTCCCCAAGATGGATTTTTTTTTTTCGGTATGCGGGCCTCTCACTGTTCTGGTCTCTCCCGTTGCAGAGCACGGGCTCTGGACGCGCAGGCTCAGCGGCCATGCCTCACAGGCCCAGCCGCTCCGCGGCATGTGGGATCTTCCCGGACTGGGGCACGAACCCGCGTCCCCTGCATCGGCAGGCGAACCCTCAGCCACTGCGCCACCAGGGAAGCCCCCAAGATGGATGTTTAATAAGACTGTGCATGCCATTTTACCCTGGAATCTGACAGATATGTTGCATTATCACAACAAATTGCTTCCCTTTTAGTTTTGCTTACATGTTAAGAAAAGTGAACCATCACAGAAATAACTTACGAATAGTTGGGTCATCTTTAAACGAAGTTTTTTCATGTGCTAAACCTGTTTTTTTTTTTTTAAAAAGACAAAGTCTTAAAAGTACAGAAATGATAAGAAATGATATTCTCATTCGAAATTAGTACTGTTTCAAGCTTGGGGTCCATTGCTTCTTGTAATAGGGGTAGCAGTATCACTTGATAGTATTTCCTTGCTTTATATCCCATGGTAAATGGGTTTTTTCCTAAATCTTAAAAAATTAGTTCATAATCTAAAGGATTATTATATTTGATTTGATTTTCTCAGAACAACATTATTAAAAGCACTATTTGGGCTTCCCTGGTGGCGCAGTGGTTGAGAGTCCGCCTGCCGATGCAGGGGACACTGGTTCGTGCCCCGGTCCGGGAAGATCCCATATGCCGCAGAGCGGCTGGGCCCGTGAGCCATGGCCGCTGAGCCTGCACGTCCGGAGCCTGTGCTCTGCAATGGGAGAGGCCACAACAGTGAGAGGCCCGCGTACCGCAAAAAAAACAAACAAAAAAAAGCACCATTCACCTACCATAACCTTATTTCAAGGAGAAAAAAAAAGAAATATATATATATACATGTATTTTTAGTGTGAGGGAAAATGAATCTTTATGGCAAAATAATTTAAACTCTACCTTCCTTTTCCAAACAGAATTCGTTAAAATGTAGTTTAATCAAATAGGATTATTTTTAATCAGAAACCTATATACTGGTATTAATGTTCAACACTGAGGTAGAGATACCAGAAAATGAAATGTTATTTTGAAAATGGACTTTGTTCTTGCTAAGCTGCCCTTCAGTAAGAGCCAATATTTCCATTAAAAAAAAAGAAATTTACTAAGTTTGTTTTATTTTAGTTTCCAGGCATGGTTTACAAGTGGGAGGTATATGTTTTGAAGGATTTCAAAAGTTTCTGGGAATTGACTCCATCAAACATTTGAGACCAGAATATCCCCATATACATCCTCTACTCCAGGACCTGAACCGCCCTTCAGCCAGCCCTGACTTGGAGGTGAGCTTATAGCTCATCCTTCCAATCCTCTGAGTTGAAGAGACAAACTGCTGTTTATGGGCAAGACCCAGCTTCTTCACCTATTCGCATTTCTATACAAACACTGTGGATTGGCAGACCGCGTTCCTTTCCTCAAGTTCTTCCCCATTCTGGGTGTGGAAGCAGGCACAGATGGGTTAACCAGGGTTCACGGAGCAGACGGAAGGATCTGGGCCTGGAGGGAAGCCTTACCCACTGGAGTGGGGTAGACGCTGGGCGGGAGCCTGCGAGTGCTGGCAAGAAGTCCAGCCCGCCAGGCAGAACTCACGCAGCAGGGAACACAGAGTTGTGCAAAAAGTGAGCTTTTCTGGCAGGTACTTGGCACTGGGGAGGTCTTGAGGGCCCCAGGGCAGGTGCAGGTGCGTGGAGCACACCTGTCGGCAGAGCTTTAATGCCGTCTGACCCCGGTATCAGGCCCTGCTTCTTGGGCTAGGATTTTGGCAGGACTCTAGAATTTGCCCTGAAACATGTTTTTATTGTAACGTACCACTTGGTAGTGAGGATGTGTGGAAAGCGATAGATAGTTTTTTTGTTGTTGTTTTTTTTTTTGATAGATAGTTTTTAACTGCCTATGTCGCATAGACTATCACATTGATTAAAAGAACGTAGCCAGAGGAAGCAGCCATATTGGCTTAAGTGGTTCCCAGGCCTTAGGTAAAAAAACTGTGGCCTGGGGAATGTGCTGATGTGTTACACTTTTTTTTTTATCATACTGTTATAGTTTTTAATGTATGGAATCTGAAACAGTTCAGATTTATCACTGACAAAGTGATAAATACATACCTAGATCAATTTCTTAGGTAAGTTGTGGCTAAATTCACTTTTAAGTTCAAGGTTCTAAGTAGCTGGGGGCATCCTCTGTACCTTGAACAGCCTTCTGTCCTAATGAGATGAGCCCCTACTATAACAGCCTGTGCTAATTCCATCATATTTATCACACTGTATTTTAACTGTCAGTTAATCAGTCTCCCATCAGATTGGGGATTCCTTCAGGAAGAGACTATCTTGTTCACTTTGTCTTGAAATAGGTACCAAATTATTTGACAAATGAGTAATAAACAACACTTCAAATGGCACGCATTTATCCATAATTATTGAGTATTAACCTACAAATATTCTATAATCCGATTTTAAATCCTCAAATTTATACCTAGGCTTTGATTTAGCTTATGCTAATTTTTAAAATGTGCAGCTTTGAGGCATTTTATTATAAAAAGCTGGTACTCATATACATCAATGAGTAAGAACTTAAAATTCATCATATATTTACTTCATTTTTTAGCTTGACCTTCTAGTAAATCTTTATCTTCATTGATTTTGGCTGCTATATAAGGAGATCCTCCCTTGTCTGGGTGATTTAAAAGCATAATTCGTCGATGAGCATCTCTTATTTTTCCCTTATTGGCAGTAGGGCTTACACCTAGTATTAATGCTGCTTCCCGTTTTGTCATTTTGGGTTCAAACCCACCTCTGTAATAGCCACCACTGAAGGCAGATTTTGGTAGACTTTGAAAAACTTGTTTTACTTGAGGCTTCATAATGCTTCATGGCTTGCAAAGCGTAACGACCTGCAAATCCTGCAGCAGCAATGGTCAGTCCAGCTGCTGCCGCTGTACTGGTTCCCGCTACCATGGGAACTACCGTGATTCCCGCTGGGCTCCTCTGCTTACACTTACATCACATGCTGCCTTAAGGCTGCAAGTGGGGATCAGTCCCATCCACGCCAAAGGGAGTGGGTAGCTCCCCAGAGGGGAAATGGCTGCAGGGAAGGATGCAACAATTACCAACAATTACCCAGTGTTGGAACCCAGAGATGCCACGTATGTTTGGGCTGAAATCCACCTGGGGCTCTTTTCCATGAGGCTGTTCACTGTAGTCTAGGGCCCCATTTGCCTGGAGAAGAGTGTGGGCAGAGATGCCATTGGCTAGTGATAGTCCTTGGAGCCAGGTACCTCCGCCGGGAAGATAAAGTATGGACTTGGTGTCTGGAACAAGGGAAAAAGTCCAGTTATAAGAAGTTGAGACAAATAATTAAAAGGGCGAATGGCATCGGTCATGTGCTGAATCCCTGAATCTTGAATCCAAGCTGCTCAGGCCTTCTCTCTCAGAGGTAGACTGGTTCTAGAACCTCGGGTGGAATTAGACTTGCAAAGTGGGTGGTCATGTGTTTCACCATGGGGCTTTGAAGACCACGAGTAGAGGGGACTGACAAATTTATATAGTAGAGCATGCAAATTGCTTATTACTGGGTTGGTTGGTTAATAGGTATGTTTATGTGCAGAAGAACATACAGCCTCCCAATTAGCAAGAGGGCTTTTTAAAAAATAAAAGCTAGGAGAGGGAAAAAAAAAAAAAGAAAAACGTGTTTAGGGAAAGTGGGTAGGTTTGAAGGAATGAGTCTCTCTGAAGATTGTTACAGGTAAAACTCCAAGTCTCCAATCCAGCCAGGGTGTTAGTGGCTAGAAATCATTATCATATGACCATTTGCTGTTTGGTGGAGTGTTGGGTTGAGCTAGTTAATCCCATTCCAATTCATAATGGGCAGGTAGCCAATTCATACAAAACACCTTGACAATCCATACTAATTGGTTTGTCTTCATGGAGCCCCAAGTTGAATTGCCCATGGAGATGGACATTTCCCTCAACCCAGCACCCCCCCATTTCAACTCTCCCTCCTCTCTCCTACCACCACCACACACACACACACACACACACACACACACACACACACACACACACACACACACACACACACACACACACACACACACACACACGGCACTGGAATGATTTTGCTTTTAAATAACATCATTTTGTCTACCCATTTTTCTGGGCTCTAAATTTCCCCAAGCTTTCTTTTTAAAAGAAGGAGTGGATTCGAGGTAAGGAAAGTAAACTGAATGCCCTTGGGACATTTTCAGGGTCATTTGTATTTTCAGAGTAGGCTTCATTGCCAAGGGTAGTAAGAAAAAAAGTTATCTGTGGACAAAACAAAAATGCAATTCATGTTTTGGAAGGCCAGGGAAACAAATTCCCAGACAAAGATTCATACAGCCTAGAAATAGTTTCAGAAAGATCTACCGACCCACAAAAACTTCTACCAGCCCACAGAATCATTTCCAAGAATGGCTAATCATGTACTATTGAGAAATACCCCCCAAAAAGGATAAAAATACGGGTGTATGCAACTTTGATAGCTGGGTTTTGAATAAATAATTACCCTTTACACCTGAAAGTTGGCTTTACCAAGCAAGCACTGACCACCTCTGGGCTCAGTTGATTTTCTGGGCATTTCTAAGGGGCAGTAAGATTGATAGCAGTCCCTCCATTTGGTCAGTGTTTTGTTCTGTCGGCTAGCTGGGCAAGCAGGGGCACCTGGTAGCAGTTATGTGAACCTCACCGGCTGTGTGACCTTGAGTAATCGCTTAACGTTCCTGGGCCTCAGTTTTTTAATCAACCATCCTTACCCTAGGCTCTCTGCTTAAATGAAAAGTATATTTTATATTTAAATAACGTGTTTTTAGCTTTCAGTTTTAAATTACTTAACTTTTGGTGCATTTGGGTTTTACATAAGGAAGGGAAACTTCCATGTAATGAAATCCAGTAATACCCCTTCCTTTATTAATGTGACATTGCCCACCCCCTCATCCCCCGCAAGGGAAGGTAAATTAAAGCGTATAACCCAGTGTAAACATTTGTCAGCCCAAATGCATTTATAGACATTCAGTGTGTGCAGACACCTGGTTATTTACATGATTTATACCATTAGTGCGTCATTTCTAGATAGGATGAATTTCGAATACGTGTTCCTCGTAAGCCTTGCTGTGAGTTTTGACAGTCGGAAGTAAATAATCGTACCTTTAATTATCTCTGTCTGTAGAATGTGGTAGATAGGGAACAATGGGTATGAAATACTCATCCTCCTAGGGTGCAAGAGGGATGAAAAAAGTTTTCCTAAAGTACAAGACAGAAGGAAGTCATTTCTGAGTAAGCCCATTAGATGTTTTTCTTGCTAGTAATCACAAAGCCTAGACACCACTGCAAGGAAAATGATCTGATAGGCTTCTGTTTACCACTGCTTGAGGATAGAGGGAGATTTGATTTGAGCCTCTTGGCCTCCATGAAAAGTCACATAAATAGGAAGTGAAATTTACAAGGGATTCCCACAGACTCCACAAAGGTTTGCATGGGGTGGACCAGCCCATCTCAGGCACTCGTGCTGGCTCTCAGATGTTCGTTTGGGCTTCTATCATGGTAATCCAGCTTCTATGCAGATGAATAATTAATGCTAGAGGCATGAAATCTGTAAAAGAAGCCCCAGCTTCTAGTCTTCTGAAAAGTCCTTGTCTCTGGAGAAGTGAGAGGAAAGTAGGGAATCTCTACAGACGGCCCTAAGAAAACCTGCAAGGCTTGGCAACCCAGCTGTCCTCTGGGCTTTCTTATCACCCATGTGCATCAATTACTAGATAACGTCAGGGATACTTTTAATTTGGGGAGAAAGCAAAGCATGTAACCTGTTCCTTGGACTGAGAAAGAATGGAATTTAAAAAAAAATTTGTCCTGGTTTTTGCGGTAGGGCTGAAACATGTTCTTAAGGATTTTTTGGGTTTTTTTAAACATTTTGGTGGAACACATTTTTCAGCATTCCTCCTCTCCCTTTTGAGAAGATGGGTAGGTATGGAATCATCTTGCTATGAGGCCAGTGTAGTAAAATTCTCTGCAACTGGTTGCCTATGGAAGAGGTTGGAATAAATTGTTACAGACCCAGGCTGACTGGCCGCAGAAACTTTTTCCGCAACACCTATGACAACTTCATTCGGAAGATCGTACCCAGGTAGTAAAGGCTGGCAGTGATTTATGCTGTCTCAGGTTACGACTCCTTCTCTGCATGCATGAAATACTGCCGGGTTCTACGGGGCTTCTTAAAGAACTCCACTAGATCCACTTCTTTCATCCTTCTTCTTCAGCCTGCCTTACTGACATGTCTGAAGTGTGATTTGAGGGTCTGCGGGAGGAAGAAGCCAGAATCCGGAGCCATCTGGAGCCTGGACGAGTAAGCACTGGGTGAACATCTGTTTGAAACTTTGTGGAGATATCTAGCGCCGCTGATTTACAGTCCTTTGGGGAGCCTGTGTACAGAACCCAGACTCGAGAGGAAGCTGGCATCTGGCAGGAGTCAGGGTACACAATTGTGCTTGATTATCAGGACATGATAAGTCTGTCTGGCCTTATATTCATTGCCAAATTGTAGATTTCTTATTGGGGCCACGTCAGTCCTCCCTGCCACCAAAACCAAAAAATCCCAAAAATACAAAAGGAAAAAAAAAGCCCAGTCTTATCATACTCACAGCAAAATATATGTAGTCATACAGAAATATCACAATAAAATGATGCTTCTGAGAATCATTAGAGTATAGAAGCTAAGAGTATGCACTTTGGAGTCAGGTGACTTGGGTTCCAATCTAGGCTTTGGCACAGAAATAGCTGTGTGACTGTGGGCAAGTCACTTAACCTCTCTGTGCTTCTGTTTCCTCATCTCTAAAGAGGGGATGTTAGTGATAGTGCTTACTTTTTAGGGTTATTTTGAGAAGTAGATGGAGTTTATATATGTAAGGGATTTAAAATAGCACCTGGAAAATGAAGCACTATATAATTGTGTGTGTGTGTAGTATATGAGTATGATCACAACCGGGACCACCCACTGCCCTGTCAGAAAAATGCCTTTGGTTGTGTCATTTACCTTCCTTCCTCTACCACCACTTGCCCCTCCACCCCACTCCACCCCACCCAGACTGGCTTGGTTTCCCTTGTTCCTTGAGTGTGTCAGGAATGTTCCACATTGGAGCTCTGCACAAATGCATCCCCCTTCCAGAACTGTTCTTCCCACACCCCCTTTAGGAAGCTGCCTTCTCTTCAGCTCTCAGGCCATGTCCATGTTGCTTCTTCAGAGAGGGCTTCCCTGACCACCCAACCTTGACTCAGTTTTGACCTCCTACCCGTAGTCACTCTAATGCTCCCTGTTCTTTAGCCCCCGTCAGGGTTTATAGCATGACCATTTGCATTTCTTCAGGGTCTGTATCCCGCTGTAGATGATGAACTCCACGGAGCACATCTCGTTTCTGAGTGAGTCACCATTGTAGACCCAGTAGCCTACCCAGTGCAGGGCCAGCACATGATAGGCACTCAGTAAATATTGCTCCAGAATAAGTGACTGGCCGACTGATGAGCTTCTTCAGATTATATCCGAGGTGCTGTGGGCAGTGCATTTCTTCTGAGCTGGCCAACTCCAACTCCCTTCCCCCCGCCCCGCATCTCACTAGTCACTACCCCTTTTGTTTATATTGTAATAAAAGTGAAAGAGGAGTCAGGCAAATAATCAAAGGGCTCTTTTAGAGATGAGATAGGGCCTCCTTTTCCCTCTTTGGTATCATTTTGACCATCTGGTTGGGAGCTAAGGAGGAGGAACCGGGACCTATTCTTCCTGATCAGGGGAGTTGAGTGGGGACACTTGGCATGTGGACGTGCCCCATCTACTGGTTGAATCGGGTGGCTACATCCTTAATGGGTGGTGATGCCATGTGCAGTGAACACTTGCCTCCAGTCTCTTTAAAAGCAGCTGAGACTGGGGTTTCCACCACACGTTATTATCCTGCTGGCAAGAGCATTAACGGTAAAGCATGGTTTGCTTGTGGAGCACACATTTTGCATCTCTAGTGTCTACATTTGCATCAGAATCACACACATTCTGTTGTGTGGGTTTTGCAAGTTTGAAGGGAAGGGTTTCACACTTGTGTCCAAAGGTTAAAATCTGTAGTTTAACGTCAGTGTTCACTGTTTAGTTGTTCCTTGTGAATATTATATTGACCAGATTTGCAGCATGTAGAGAATACCTCCTCTGCGAGACAACTGGAGGAGGTGTGGGCACCGCACCCATTTTTCAGTCTGCCCTTAGGGATCGTGGGTTCTTAAGATAAAAGTTTCAGGGAGAAAATAGAATCTCCTTGTGGTCCTCTCTCTCTCTCTCTCTCTCTCTCTCTCTCACACACACACACACACACACACACACACACAACTTGGGACTTACATTGCCTGTAAGGCTCAATAAGTAAATTGGGGAAGATGGAATTTGTCACTCTGCTTAAAGAAACATAATTATTTTTAAATGACAAATGGTCCCTTTGTCAATAAACGATTTATGTCTTAGCTTCCATGCCTGGATACCTTGTGTGAATTATAAATTCATTTGTAAGTAGATTTAGCAAAGGGTGCCCAGCAGGTCCCTGGGCTGAGCGCTAAGTGGGTAGCACTTCTTTCATTCTGCTGCTTTTCCGCTGCTATTGTGTTGGGGATGCAGATGTCTGAACATAAATTCAGGTGGGTATAGCTGTAAGGTGCTGCTTTACGAGGATTCATCTAGCATCTCCATCCAAAAGAATCTCCCCTCACCACCCCCTCCAGATTTCAACATCAGAAGTAGCGAGAAGAAGATGAAACCATCTTAATTCGATTTAAATTTTAAGGTCAATCACTCTCAATAACAGGGTTTTTTTCTTTAAAAAAAATGAAGTAGCTGCTAATTTATTATTCCACAGAGTTTCCACTCATCCTCCCAAGGGGAAGGTCTTGAACAGGTAGCTGGGTTTTTGTTTTTGTTTTTTGTGGTACGTGGGCCTCTCACCGTTGTGGCCTCTCCCATTGCGGGTCACAGGCTCCGGACGCGCAGGCTCAGCGGCCATGGCTCACGGGCCCAGCCCCTCCGCGGCATGTGGGATCCTCCCGGACCGGAGCACGAACCCGTGTCCCCTGAATTGGAAGGCGGACTCTCAACCACTGTGCCACCAGGGAAGCCCGGTAGCTGGGTTTTGTGCCTGTATGTTTGATTACTGAGTTATTTACAACTAGAGGATTTCCCAGTGACAAGTAAACTGGATGGACCTGCAGCTTAATTTGGCTTTTCTCCATTCAGGATGATTTCAGACAACTGAGCACATGTACCTAGCACCCTATCAGAACAGAAGTGAAAGGCAGACTATGAATGCATTAACTTATCTGGAATATAACAATCCGAAAAGTCTAGAAGTCAGCCATTCAAATGTCTGCATACATGTCAATTCCGTATGTTAAGGTCTAGTGGTACTTTATTTGAATTACCCATTGGAGTGAGCACCGAAAGGTCTTCAGTGCTCAATACTTTGAAAGATCTCATCTATGCCTCTTCTTAAGACATCAAGAGCTGCCACTACAAAATGCCAGTGAAGCCCGGCAGCTTCTCAGGTGCAGACAGACCATGTTTGGATTTTAATCGTCCTCCTCTGCTGGCTGTGTGGCTCTGGGCAAATTATTGGAACTCTTTCAGCTTCCGTGCTCAGTTGTGAAATGGGGATAATAGTATTAACCTCAGATTGTGACCCTGAGATGGTGAGACTGTATGTGAAGTACTTAGCACAGGGCTTAGCATACGAGTGTGCTAAAAACTGTGGCAGTTGTTATCACTATTGTTATTTCTACATGTGAAGGTACTATTTTATAAATATATTTTATGTTTTTTACTAAGAGCCTTTCCTTGGACTCTCACGTCAGCTTTCTTATTCTAGGAGAGACTATGATTTAAAGAATGGAAATGTGTTTTGTGATATTTAAATATATATACATATATAGATTTCCTCCAACTTTTTCTTCTAATTTATTTTCTGAGGAATTAGCAGCCTTCAAGATACAGGTGGCAGTGGTTTGCTCCGGTCTGGCCTCAATATACGATCTTCAGTTTGCTTTGTCGGAGGTTGTGGGCAAGGGCTGTAATCCCTAAATTAGCCTAAGAGGCAGATGGATGGAAACAGCGTCTTTGTTGGGTGAACCTAGTTGTGGCTTTTCTTTTGTTCCGGGCTCCAATCCAAACTAATGCCTTAATAACTGAAATTGCCTCGTTTGCCCCTCTCACCTTAAAAACTATTAAATTCAGCAGGAAGGACTCATCGTTGTGGCAGAGAGATGCCCTCTCAGGGTCTCTCCGGGCCAGTGGGTCCCGCGCCAGCACAGTGGTCGGCACCTGAGGACGGGCGGGAGCCAGAGCTCCTGGGTGCTCCTGAGCAGGTCGTCCCGACAGAAGCTCCAGCTTCCTTTCCTCTTGGGCCACTTCTACCGCATCCTAAGGCTGCCTCTTTCTTCAATTAAGTCATTTCATTCCTTTCTCTCAGGCTTTTCCTTCACCTTAGAGATGTTCAGTGTTAGGGCAAAACACAGGCATTCAAGCTGCTCATTGTGTTTAGGGAGTTGGGGAATTTGGCTTTTAATTACTGTGAAAATATGATCATTTAGGGATTCAGCACCATCTCTACTGAGCCTGTAGGATGTTGAGACAACAGGAAAAAGGGCTCATAAATAAGTCTAAAACAGGTGAGTTGGCAGGTCCTGGGGGTGGAGGGCAGAGCAGGTAGAATGAACTGGCATGATCCTGAGTATCTTTGCTTAGCTCTAAGCAAGGTGTCAAGCCCCTTCTGCCGCAGCTTTCCTACCTGGCACGTGGGTTAAGGTCTGCTGCAGTCAGCTACTGCTCGGCGGGTATGTGGAATCTGGGATGCTAATAATACGATCAGCGTGCTCAACAGGAAGTGAGTATCTGTCCAGACATCCAGGCTCGAATACTCATTTTTTCCAGCCAGCAGCCCCAACCTGTGTTTTACGCACCATCCAATGGATTTCGTCTGTGTTGCACCTGTTGGAACAATTAGTTGTGCTGTGTGTACTTTGCTGTCTCAAAGGTATTTTCCGTTTCTTGATGGTCTTTGACAGTTTGTCATCAACACCGCTTGCAGTAATTCATCTCCACCCCGGTCCTGCTTGACGCATACTTATCCTTTAGGCCTCAGCTTAGTCCCCTTCTCCTGACTAGGTCAGATTCCTCTTCCGTGTGCTCCCATAGGACGATTAGTCTCTCCCTGGAACACTCACCACAGCTGTTGATTTTATTATGGTTAATTATTTAATATCAGTCTCCCAAAAAAGACTGTCAATTCCATAAGGTAAAGAAACATCATCATCATCTTTATTAAAGTTATTATTCTTATTTTTGCTCACCAGTGAATTCCCCACTCCTGACAGTAGCATGCCTGGTACTTATAGGTTCACAATAAGTATTATTGTTAGATGGGTGGCTGGCTGGCTGGATGAGTACACAAGTGAATGAATGAAACGCCGGTGTCTCTGACAGGACTTCTCTCTTCCCTGTCCTATTCATGTGGCCTCAGGGACCCACACATGTAGTACAGGCTCCACTCAAGCTTCTAAGATAACTAAAAGGCATGATATAGTTCTTGGTGCCAAAGCCCCACAATGGACTGGGAAAGTGAAAATTATATAAATTCTTAGAAAGAGGGCTTAAGGTTTCTGTGTTCAAAAGTGGTCTTGTCTGGGATAAAATATAGCAAATGAACAGCAATTTTTTTTTTTTTTTTATGGCATGGAGGGCTACTAATTTCATCTTTCAATCTAGTTCCCTAAGTAAATAAGTAAGTACCTTCTTGCAGACCAGATATGTGTAGCATTGTATGTTCTTGCATTTTTCAGGGTATTTGCAAATATTTTATGAACAGCAATTTGTTTCTCACCTGTTCTACCTACTCCCTAGGACCTGGGAGTAATACTTTAAATGTGGGCTGACCTTGGGAAGGTTGTCCTTTCTGATTCTGAGCTGGATAAAAGATCCGGCTCAGAGATATACCAGGCATATCTCTGGTTAGAAGATCATAAATCAGTCCAGTAGATTCCATAGTGGTTCTCATGGTGCCCAAGACGGAGCTCACTGGCTAGTCCCCGGGACATCTCCGTGAAGCATTATAGAAAGGAGGCAGTGTGCATACGATAATATATAATAACTTGGGCCCTGCAGTCAGAATGCCCGAGTTCACATCCCACCTGCCTACTAATTAAGTAAGTTTAGATAAATTAGGTATAATCTTCAATTTCCTCTTCTATAAAGTAGGAGACATAATGTTACCTACTTCACAGGGTTGTTGGAAGAGCAAATGGCCAAACAGACGTAAAGTGCTTTGCAGAATGTCGGGCGTGCAATAAACCCAATAAATGTTAGCTGTAATTATTATCCCCATTTTTCTTGGTTGCAGGAGTTTCCATTGCAGTCCCAAGCCAGTCCCTATGAAGGCTTTTCCATCCTATCCCTTTCAGACTATTCTGGGACCCACATTTTCCCCTGCCTTTTCTGCCAGCACGCCTTTGGCTTAGGTTTTTACTAGGAGGACCGAAGTACGGTGTCCAGGAATGGAACCCGTTATACTGCATCCTGCCTTATATTACCTTAACCTGTAAAGGCCAACTCAAATTGCCTGAAAATCCACGCTGTGCAGTGAGTGATCTGGGCGGTGCACACACTCTGTACACAGGCATTAAATAAAGTAAATAATGCTGACTGTGTGTGTGCGCCCAGCCAGCTTGCCCAGCTTTCTTAAATCATTCAGGCACACTTAATCTAATGGAACGTGTTATGACTTCAACAGCTTCTGAATAAAAGTTGGAGGAAAGAAAAATCTGAAACGTGGCACCAACTAAAATCCCCATACAGTTATTTAAGGCAGCTGAAGCACTTCCACGGAAACTGGGCTCTGTTGGAGGAATAGCCACTCCTCTTACAGAATGAAACCTCACTGTTTTTTTTTTTTTTTTCTTTTTTCTTTTTAAAAAATTTCCTTCTTTTATTTTTAGATTTTGGATGAGAATGGGACTCCACATCAATTTTTAGGCTATTTCTTCCTTGTTCTGCTTGCTCAGAACAGTCCTTTTTATCTTGCTTCTGCCCCTGGTGGTGTCATGTTGGGAGAGTCACTTGACTTCTCCTGGCTTTGCTTTCTTCATTTGGGTGTTTGTGCTGGCCGATCTTTGTGGTACCTTCCAGCTGTTAACATTCTTTTGATTTCATGATTTCTCTCCCTTATTATTACAGAAAGCACAAGTGTTGTGCCTTAAGCCTAAGATAGGAAAGTATTTATTGATCAAGGTGAAAATCCTCTACTTTCCACATTCCAGGGCTCTGAGTTTGGGCTCAGAGAGTTACAGTGGCTTTTAGGCAGTTTTTGTGTGAAGGGTGGTTTTGGATTTCTTTTCTGTTTTTCTGTAGACCTTATTTGGACGTCTGGCCATTTGATCTTGGTAGAGAATACTGTGTCTTGACACACACCAATGCCTTAACCCTTGGCATGTTTCGGAAGCCCACAGGCAGGATCCTGAGGTTGCCTGAGTCACCATTAATGAACCAAACTGCCTGCCATGCTCCAGTGGTTGCCTTTTGGCACTTGGCAGGAAAATCCTTTTCGTGTTAGTTTCAAGGTTGTCAGATATCATTATCCCCAAGTATTAAAAATTTCAAAGAAAGGAGGCACTGTGTTTGATTTATAGAATAATTATCTAGCTTTAGGTCTAACTTGGCTTTGGCAATGGTTTTGCAAGCACTCGAAAATTAAATCCATTTTTTATGGCACTACAAGGTATTATCTCACAGCAAATGATAATTAAACACCTGTGAAATCAATTAGCCCTTTAAGCAGGGAAAAAAAGTTTTCCAATTATGTTTTCGCACCTCAAAAACTTTTATAATTCCAAAACCAGCGCTCGTGGAGAGGGGTATGGTCAATCGGCGTTACTGAGTCCACTTTCCATTAAGATCATCCCTAAATTTTGCTTTGACTTAATCCTGAGGAAGGCAGTTTGTGGTACCCTCTCCCTTCCAGAGCGGATGCAGTCACCTTTGGAGCTGACTCTTAGCAGCTATCTATCTGACACACAGCTGAGCTGTCAGCTCCTCTGCAAAGGAGGTTACCACTTTGTGTTTTGATGCCAAGTTTTACTTGACAGTTTATTTAAAAGCCAAGATTCCTTAATGGAAACCAAGCAACAAGACGTTCCATGTGACAGAATTGCTCTCTCTTTAAGGGCCCTGTAGCCAAGAGTTCTGAGCCATCTTCATTCCAGATTCATCACCTGAAAACAGAGTGGTTAATAGCTGAAAACTAACACAGTGGAAAACTGGGAATCATGGCAGGTCTTTCAGCCCCACAGGATCATGTGTGTTTCATCTCTGGCTTTGGTAACAAATTAGCTATTCCAGATGCTTCTTTTGGAAAATGATCTGCACATCTGAAGAATTGAATGGATTTGGGAGAGAGGACATAACAATTTGAGACTCAAAAAGAAGAAAAAGAAACAGGCCTTTGACATCCTCTACATTATGCCTCGTATGTACAAAGGCCATTCCAAAAATATGCTTGCTTAATCCTTATTGATACTCATATGTGCTTTAATTTGCGTAATACTCTCATCTATACTGTTTCATTACATCCTCAGTAGACTTCATTATTAGGTAGGCAAGACTAGTATGTTTGTCCCATTTTATATATAAGCATGGATTCAGAACCAGAGTATAACTTGCTTAAAATCAAACAGTGACAAAGTTAAGACCAGAACCTATATTTTCTAGGTGTTACTTTATGTAGGCTTCATCCTATCACTCTACATAAACATCTCTTAAAGACATTCCTTTTTTAAAAAAAAAAATTTCTAAAGACATTTTTAATGGGATCTTGCTTTCATAGCAGATGGCATTTGGAGAAGTTGATGAATCTTAATGTTAACCAGAGACATCAGGCTGATATTGCATAAAGCAAAGATGAGAGGGAACTTGTCTTATATCCTTTTAGAAACTTGTCCTACAGATTTACCCTTGTGAATGTGGCCGGCGTTTTTGGACACTTTATGACCTCACAGGCATTATTCGCTGAGGCGTAAGGAGATCTGGCATTCATTCAACAACTATTTCTTAAAAAATGACTATGGTCCAAGCACAAGTCTAGCGGCTGGGGTCACAGCAGTGAATAGGAACAGTTGGCCAGAAAGACAAATATGTGCGTGAATTCAGACAGTGGTAAATCCTAGGACAGAGACGAAATGGGGAATTGGGACAGTGAGTGCTGGGAACACAGCAGCTGCTTCTCAAGGGGAACAGTGCTGAGCAGAGCTGGCTGGAGGAGAGGCAGAGGTGACTCAGTGTCACAGCCTCTTTCTCCCAGGGCACTGTTGTGGTTCTGCCAAAGGAAATGGCAGAATCTAGACTTACGGGCTTTCCCAACCTCCAGTGACCAGACCCCTCGTGGAGGCTGATGTGGTCAGTAAGCCATGTGTGGCATCAATTGCTCATCATAACAGATTTTGATGTCTCATGGAGGCACATACGCACCCGTACAATTATATACTCACATACCCAGGTGAGAGAGATGAAACTTTCCATAGACAACTAGCTTCATGCAGCTTGCATATTATGTTGGCGTCCTGTAAATTTTGAGGATGGGCCATCGCTGCCCATGCAAATTTCTGAGGTCTCATTTGCTTGTTCAGTGCAGAAGCCCCAGAGGTGAGCTGGCCCTGACTGGCCAAGTCAGAAGGTGGAGCCCAGGAATGGTAAAGGTGGGAAAGGAGACGGGAAATGAGGGTAGCTGAAACCAGCATCATTTCCTTAGCTGTGTGTAATTGGATTCTCGAGGTATTTTGTAATCACTTAAGTGCAAGGAGCAGATGAAGGGCTCCAGCACTGACCGAGAATGCAGGGTATGTGAGGTTCGCCACTGGACGGCCCCTACGCAGTGTCTACTCTGGTGACGAGAACAGCCCAGCAGGAATTCCAGACATCCTCCTAATCCCAGTGCTGACAGAGGCTGGCTGTGCAGGGAAGAACGTCTTGGCTCAAGAAGGGAAGGGGTCAGAACATTGGGGTGAGCCCAGTTTTCTTTGGGGAATGAGGAGTCTTCGTCTTTGCACCGATGCAGTGTTTATCATGGCAGAAGCCGGGAAGAGGTTCTCCAGTTTTATTTTCTTTGGCTCAGATGTGGAGGAAAGCCAGGAGACAGTTCAGTTTGAATAGCGCTGTGCATACATTTAACTTGATTTGCAAATAATGCTGTTTAGCAGGGCTGGTGAAACATACATTCCCCGCCCCCCCCACCCTTCATCAGTGTGCAGAGAGGACAGAACTTTTAACAAGATGCCAGGCCTTTGGAAATAAAGACAGAGAAGGGATACAAAATGTACAAAAGGAAGACACTATATATAAAAGACACTCTTTTCCATTCTCTAAGTCAGTTGTGCTCAGCCTAAACACAGGAGTGAACATCATACTAGGAAGGACTGGCATAATCAAGAGTCAGACGTATTGTTATGAGCTAAGCAGAGGTGGTTGTAACGAAGGGCTCATGTCTCTTCTTTGTGTCTCTGTTGTTTCTACAGCCCCTCCCGCCCCCCTGCAAACCAGTGGATACTGAGTACTTTTCATCTATTTCATACCTATGTTTTGAGTGGCTCCTGCAGGCCAGGCCCTGGGGGTAGGTGTTGGTTCAACAGAAAGTAGGACCGTGGTCCTCCCTCCTGGAGCCCAGTGGAAGGGAAACAAGAAAATGGGCAACTGGATGCAGAGGGAGAAGTAGACAGGGAATCCTGGGTGCCATGTGAGCAGCAAGAGGGCCTCTGGGTGAGACTTAGGGATCGGGGAAGGTTTCCTCCGGGGTGGAAGGGAAGAAGGGTGTGTGGGGAAGTACCCTGTCCACAGGCTGCTCCCTGGGACTCGGCCTGTCCCCGAGGAGTCACCATTGAGGCTTGACACCCCACGCTTCTGGCCCCGCAGCCTCAGTCCACACTTCCTGGCCCCGCTGCGCTTGGCTGGCTTGTCTTCGTGGCGCAGAGCCTGGTGAAAGGTTAATGGTAAGATAATGACCTTGAGCTTCCCAGTTGCCCTTGGGTCTGTCCCAGACATTTAGCTCCCGCAGTCAGGACCTTGGTGTGCCTCTTGTGGACCCATTTATCCATCTGAGGTCACAGCTGCTGCTGGCTCCTTAATTGTCACTCCCTTCCCTTTCCCCCCCTGTACCCAGAGAGCCCCTTATTTAGCACTTTCAGAAATGCTTTATTTCCAACCAGAGAATTTAGACCCACACGTCCTGGAATTGCATTTATCTCAGAGCACTTTGAAATTTGGTATTGCCGAGCAGAAAAGCCGGTGCTCCAAAATCTCGCCTCCTTCCGATAGCTTCCTGAGGTTCACGGCCCCTGGCACAATATATTCAAAATCTTTCATTTTCCCCTTTTGTGGGGAAGTTACTCCTTCCTTCGAGGCAGCTCTGGGAGACAACAGAGCCCTTCTTGTACAAGCCCCACGAAGTACAACTCTGCTACTCGACTTCATCACCTGTAAAATGGGGCCATTTCATGTGTGGTTGTAGAGAGAAAGGGCAGGAATGAACACGGATTGTTGCCCCACCCATGGGAAACATGTAATCAGTGGGGGGATGATTATTATAATTGTTATCATCAATGGCTGTCCTATTTTTGTCACTTGCTTTTACATATTAGCCATTGAGTTGCTATGTAATGGGCGGGAACCGACATGGTCTTCTCTATGGTGTACCTGGTACATGTTCAGTTCATTAATATGTGCAGGGGAGGGTTACCACCTGGTCCAGGTTTACAGTTCTTAGCTGTCAGTGGATGTTTAGGGTAGAGATGGGGTGAGGGAGTTTAGACTTGATATGGGATTATGATCCAGTGTGTTCAGATGCAGGGTTTGATTCCAAGGATTCAGCCGACTCTTTCTTCTTCCCTGTGAAAAGCAGGTATAACCATATCCACCTCCTGGGGTGGCTGTGAGGCTTAAATGAGATAATGTGTGCGAAAGAGTCAGTACCTCCCCTGGGGCCTCCCGCCCCAGCCAGAGCCCACACACTCTTCCTCCCTCCCTTCCCGATGTTGAAATGGATTTTAAATGGGCATAAAAAGAAGATGGTCTTAAGTGGAAAGCCAGGAAGTGTGAAAGGGTGGACAGCTTGGGATCGGCAGGGTCATTCAGAGGAGCACCACAAAGAAATCATTTCCTAATCCTTGGCCTGACCGGCTCCAGAGGTTCGAGCAGCCGGCAGTGCTCAGGGCAGAGTGGCCTGTGTTAGGCATCTCACCATCTCCAAATAGCGAGGGCCTTCCCGCTGGGAGCTACTGAGTCCCTGAGGCTGCAGTCACTCTGGTCACCAGCGCCACACACTAGATAATCCATCTGCATTTCCCTGACTCTGGAACATAGAGTAGCTCATTCGTGGGCACAGACGCTGTATGAGCAGGTGGCGTGAAGAAACTGAGGCTCAGTGAATCCCGTGAATTCACAGAGACCACTGGGGCCTGTACTTTTCTGTGTAGACAACAAATAGAATGGTGGCCAATGGACCCATTTTCCAGCTAAAAGATTGGCTCCCACTCATGGTTTTCTCAGTTCAAATCTGTGCCTTGGGCCAGTTTCATTTTATTACATGCTATGGATTTTGGGGTTTTCTCAAAAATAATTGAACTTTTAAGCATCTAATCTGTGATAGTCCAAGAAAGGGCCTAAGGCAACATAGATATTAAATAACAGAGCACCATCTTGGACTGACCTCCTGGTGTGACATGGGGTGGAGTTTTGAGTAGGGGAGAAAGAGTCCTTTTAAATGGTAGCCTTTTGTTGTCAATGCTTGAAAGTAGGTGAAAGGTTTAGGACTTCACCGTGTAAGAAACATAACTTTCAGACACTCCATTTGTGTGGGCTGCCGAGGAGACGGTATCATGTAGGACAGAGCAAAGGCCCTTTAGAATCAGAAAGCCTGGAGCTGGAGCCCTGGTGGCTCCACAGCTGTGACCTACGTTGGCAAGGTTATCGGGCTGTGCGAACTTCATATCTGCCTGTGAAGTTGGCTTATATCAAGTCCTCAGCGTTCCTTTGGTGACATGTCACTCTTCTGCTTGAGCCCTTCAGGGACTCATGACCACATGCACAGGGTCATGTCTGAGGTCCAGGAGATCCTCCCGGGGGGACCCTGCCTGTACCAGCAGCCTCATCTCTCCTCCCCGTCTGGTGCACCCCAGCCTCTGGGCAGTGTGTCTCACCTTGGTGTCTCTGTTCCTGCTCTGCTACCTCTACCCCCAGAGACGCCTGTCGCCTCCTCTCAGCTCTTTGCCGGACTGATTCTTGCTCTTCCTTTAATATTAGCTCAGAATCTCCCGTCCTCCAAGAGGCATCCCTGCTTCTCACGTTCCCCACCGAAGCCAAGCTGTGCCTGCTTTTTTCTCTTCTCTACATAACTCCCAGCCCTTGCCTCCATCCTCCCATTTCCCTCAACGAATGACGATCCTTTGATAACACATCTGCCTTCTCCCTGGACCATCAGTTCCTTGAACAGTATTTGACACGTGGTACTAGGCATTACTAGGCATTAGGCATTCAACTAATGTTTGTTGAATGAATGAAAGAAAGCACAGAGGAGGTGCCAAGGAAGCTATTTTATTTCCCTTATCCCAGAGCACTTTGTGCAGCTACAACAGTCAGAAGTTGTTTTTGCGTTCTTTGTTTTTTTTTTTCAGGGATGTGATTCTAACCTGGGGGTAAGCAAAGAAGATTGAGTACTTATGAGGATGGGAGCTGAGAGGGAGCATATCAGCTGTAGATGTTCACTTTGTAAATCAATACGTGAGACACACTGTAGCGGCATCAGGGGGACACTAGAATTGTGTGGCTACAGGGAGGAGGGCCTGGCTCACGTCTTCTCTATCCTCTTTGATTAGCAGAAAGCAGGCTCACGTGGAACTGAGCCTACCAGGGAATTGTGGGAAGCACAGCTGGACCTGTGGGCACACTGCACCAGCATCATTCGTGGCTATGGAGCGTTTGATAATAAGGCAAAATCCTTTCAATTAGAAACTGCTGTTGTGGTTCACAGCTTCTGTTTTCATTTTATTTTCAAGGGTCTGCTCTACACGGCTCCCTGGCTCTGTCTCGGGAATCCGTTCCTCTTCCGTTTGTTTGTTACGTTTTTGAAATGTTTGTATTCCTCTTGAACCACTGTAGTTTATACAAAAATTTACGATCACGCAGTGCCTTGCAGTTTCTGCTGTACGCACGCGATCTCATTTAATCTTCACATCTTTGAGGCCCAGAGAAGCTAAACAGTCTGCACAGGGGCACACAGAAAGTGGTAGATCCAGAAGCCAAGTTCTTCATCCCAGGTTTTCCTACGTAAACCGGCTGTATTTTCCGTTATATTCGGTCACCTCCCTTCCAATCATAGCTACCATTTATGGATTGCTTATAATGTGCCCAGGCTTAGTTAAAATGTATCATTTCATCCTCACAGTAGAAGTGTTATCCCCATTTTGCCAACCAGGAAACTAAGATCTAGACAAATTAAAAACTTTCCCAAGGGCTTCCCTGGTGGCGCAGTGGTTGAGAGTCCGCCTGCCGATGCAGGGGACACGGGTTCGTGCCCCTGTCCGGAAAGATCCCACATGCCGCGGAGCAGCTGGGCCTGTGAGCCATGGCCGCTGAGCCTGCGCGTCCGGAGCCTGTGCTCCGCAGCGGGAGAGACCACAGTGGTGAGAGGCCCGCGTACTGCAAAAAAAAAAAAAAAAAAACAACTTTCCCAAGAACATTCAGCTTGTGAATAGCCAAGGTGAAATTGGAACCCAGGTTTGGCTGGGTCTAAAGCTGCTTAACAACTAAGCTTTTAATCGTTAGGCTCTTAACCACCGTGCCAGTGGTTCTCAAAATTTAGGGCGCATCTTAATTATCTGGAGGGCTTGTTAAAACAGAATCCTGGGCCCTTCCCGCAGGGTTTCTGATTCAGCATGCCTGGGTGAGGCTGAGAATGTACATTTCTACCAATTTCCCAGATGATGCTACTAGTTGGAAGAGTGTACTTTGAGGACCCCAGCACTAATGCCACATCGCCCTCCACCCATATGCTGGTTGCACTGAATTGCTCCCAGCCCAAAAAAAAAAAAAAAAAGTTTCATATGAAGGGGAAGGGCTTCAATTATGCATTATTGTATGGCCCATTTTAAATGGGGTGTATCCCAGACATTATTCACTGCAACTTTAAGGTTGTTGTAGTGAATTATTTCGGCCGTAGAACGGGTTTGGTTTCTAGGTTAAATACAGGGTCATGTTATTTTTATTGCATTTTTCATTGAAGCAGTTTATGGAAACTGTTCTGTCTTCTGTGTCAGCACCTATACAGCAGGGGACTTAAGGGCCATCTGAAAAGGGTACCAAAACCGTTATTAATAAAGCTGAAAGTTCTCTGAGATTAGTTGCCTCCCTCGTCTACTTACCTTCTTGCTTAGATCTCATATGTTCATTATTTCTTGTTTTTAAGAAGTTTATGATTTTGATGTGATCTATATTTTTAAGCTTAAGTCATAGGGAAGAATTAGTCTCTAAAAAGACTGTCCCCCTCACTTGACCTGTCGTCTCCACATCTTGTTCCCCAGTCCCTATCCACTGGTTGCCACCAACCTGTTCTCCATCTCTGTAATTATGTCATTTCATGAACACTATATAAATGGACTAATTCAGTATATGTCCTTTTGGGATTGGCTTTTTCACTTAGGATAATTTTCTTGAGGTTGTTGTGTGTATCAGTAGTTCATTTCCTTTTATTGCTAAGAAGTATTTTAAGCTATACATGCACCACAGTTGGCTGAATGATTCACCCACTGAAGGATATTTGGATGGTTTCCAGTTTGGGGCTATTAAGGAGAAAGCTGCTGTGAACATTCGTGGACAAGTTTCTGCGTGAAAACAAGTTTTCATTTCTCTGGGATAGATGCCCGAGAGTGCAATTGCTGGGTGCTAAGCCCATTTTTAGTTCTAAAAGAAACTGCCAAAGCATTTTCCAACGCGGCCGCCCCAGTTTACCATCCCACCAGCAGTACACGAGTGTTCCAGTGTCTCTGCAGCCACATCTGCACCTGTTGTCATGTGTCCTCTTGATTATAGCCGTCCTACTCGCTGTAAAGTGATATTTCCTTGTTTTGATTTGCATTTCCCTAAAGACTAATGGTTAAGTATCTTTTCATGTGCTTATTGGCACTTTGTATATTTTCTTCGGAACAATGTCTATTCACATCCTTTGCCTGTTTTTATAAATTTATTTATTTATTTATTTTGACTGCATTGGGTCTTTGTTGCCGTGTGCGGACTTTTCTCTAGTCGTGGTGAGCGGGGGCTACTCTTGGTTGCAGTGCACGGGCTTCTCATTGTGGTGGCTTCTCTTGTTGTGGAGCATGGGCTCTAGGCACGTGGTCTCAGTAGTTGTGGCTCGCGGGCTCTAGAGCACAGGTTCAGTAATTGTGGCGCACGGGCTTAGTTGTTCCGCGGCATGTGGGATCTTCCTGGACCAGGGCTCGAACCCGTGTTCCCTGCATTGGCAGGCGGATTCTTAACCACTGCGCCACCAGGGAAGCCCCCGTTTGCCTGTTTTTAAGTTGGATTATTTGTCTTTTGATTGTTGGGTTGTAAGAGTTCTTTACCTTTTCTGGATAAAAGTCCCTTGTCAGATTTATGATTTGCAAATACTTTCTCTCTTCTATAGGTTGTATTTTCACTTTCTCGATGGGAGCTGGGGGTAGAGGGAGACCGGTCTTCTCAGCTGTACTCGCCTACGTTAGAACTTCTATTAGGTAGAGCTGTTGGGGGTTGGTGATGGAGCAGATCTCGGCTCAGATGCTCCAGACGTTCTCAGTTCTTGCTGAGATTTGGTAGATTTTCTTGAACGAATGTTTTTCCATTTGTCATCATGACCTTAGGACAATTTCCAGAAACTTTCAATGATGCTCTTATAATTTGTACCAGTTAAATTGTTGTTTTGGTGGGAAGAGTGTCCTCAGAATTCCCTAGTGTGTCATTCTGGAAGGCCAGGCTTCCACAGTGTACTTAATACAAATGCCCTCAGGAGATGTTACACCTGAAGTCCTCATCAGTCTTTTCTAGTTATCCAATGAGTCTGTGGTAGATCTAGCAGCTGAAGAAGCATTTTCTCTACACAACATCTGCAAGACTAGAACAGTGCCTGGAACATAGTATTTCTTAAAAGAACGATTGAATAAATGAACAAGTTTAAGCACCTAGAAGGAGGTAGACATGGGGCATGGGAGAACATCAGAGAGCTGAGTGGGAGGGTACCAAATACATACGTGGCCCAATTAGGAAGATTGTCCCCTTTGCAGGCATCATTACTTCTTCAATTGTAGTACACAGTAATTCATAGGCTCACTGTCACTAGAGCCCAAGAATGAGGCTGGTCCATGGGTTGAGCATGATTAGAAATCCAAAAATCATTGTTTCAGGTTATGAGTGATTATGTTTCTGTACGTCTTTGTGTGTCAATATAAATACACACATTACACATTGTGTACACGAGCAGATTTCTGTAGACACATATACACACATACATACAGTGGTTATGGAAACTTTTGGAGCAGTGGGATACTCTCAAAGGGACATTCTTTTTTCTTACCTAAAAATGATAACATAAAGAATAATGGAATGTTCAAAACCATCTTTAGTCATCTTGCCCAACTGACTCATTTTGCAGATGAGGAAACTGAGGCCCAGAGAGCCCATCGTTTTGTTCTTAATCTCACAGCTTACCTAGTGGGTTCCTGATTCCAGCAGGAATGATTGTCCCTCATCTTCTGTTACCTATTACGTGAATGAACACAAGTTTCAATCATGAAGCTTTATTCACTACATCAGCAAATCTTCCTACACAACCCCTTAAAAATCAATAGCTTGAATAGCTGTCATTTGAATTTTTCCTACAAGTTTTCTGCCTTTCCTCTTGCCCACTCCTTCCCTGAAGTAAATTTTGCAACTGGCAACTTTGAAACTTGTTACAATCCGGCACATTAATAGGGTTTTACATTGTAGCAGCCTGATGGTAAGGAGGCGGGGCCTTCTGTTCCAGCCCCTCAGGGGTTTCGATTCTGGGCATTTATTAAACTTTGCTGTAGCCTCAAGTATATTTGACCTTTTTATATTAAAAAAAAGTTTCAGTTTAAACTTTATACATATATATTGTGTGTATGTACATAGTTCACTCTTCTCCACTGATGAGGTAGATATTCAGACATTATCAACAGTTGAACTTGAAGATACTTGTCAATTATTTCCCTATGTTTGCTAAGGAAGAGAAGCCATTGCTATCATAATTTATTATTATTTTCATCTAGCTAGATTTGAACCCTCTTAAAAATCTTTTCTACTTGGAGGTCTATTTTGCAGTTTAATTAATGTAGCAAGGGTTTTCTTTTTTTTCTTTTTCTTTTTTTTTTTTTAAATTTTACTCTCAATGGAGATAATCCATTCACAGTGACCTTTCCTTGTGCAAATTAATTGTACACGCTTGTTTAAGTAAATGGTCCTTTGCATGACGTCTCTTCTTAATGATGGGCTTATAATCGAAAATTGGCTTATTCCCATATGCCTAGTTTGTGTGAGAATATAAAAATAGATGTGGACTTGAAAAATATAAATGTATATATCAGTATCCCCAAAAGAGGAGGGAAGAATCCAATGCCTTCAGGCTATGATTAAATTAGACTATTAGAGTCAGAAAGTGCTGGTGACATATGCTACTGTCAAAGTCACCTGTCTGCTGAGCCTGGGAGGCTCTTGAAAAAGAAGAGTGATTTCATCCTGGCTCTGAGAAACTGGGCCTTCACAGGACCTGAGCCATCTCCAGTTTCCCAAGTTTTCTTAAGCTCCAAATGAAATTTCAGCTGTGTGTTTAGGAACGTATTTGTGGAAATCATTTTTATTTTTATTTATTTATTTTTAAAAGATTTCTAGTTTAATTAATTAATTAATTTGGCCACGCTGTGTGGCCTGCGGGATCTTAGTTCCCTGACCAGAGATTGAACTCGTGTACCCTACATTGGGAGTGCAGAGTCTTAAGCACTGGACTGCCAGGGAAGTCCCTGGAAATCATTTTTAAAGTGCTAGCCCTGAATAAAATGAGAGGCTTGTTACCTTTCCTGCACTTCACCGGTATAAAGAGACAGGTGACATTCATATTACATTTTGCATTTTTTCAAGTGTAGAAACAGTGTGATACAACTAAATGGTGTTTGAGGAAGAAATCATCTCTTCTGCTGCCCAGGTTCCCACAGGCCCCACCGTTTTTTGTTTTTTTTTCCTGTTATTCCTCTTTCCCCATTTCTTGGGCTGGCTCCTTCTCTCTCACCTCCATGCCAACCATTCTTATACAGGAGTGTTTGTCTGGGGTAACAAAATGTTCTTGGTTAAAAGTAGAAACTCCAGCTTGAAGAAGAAACTAAATGTTTTGTGCTTAGAATGGAGGTTTCCTGAGTAGGTTTTAGTAGCATGGGTTTGTGGGGTAGGAAACAAGAACAGCCTTCGTTTTATTGAATGACATGGCATTAAAAAAGAACAACTAGCGGTGAGTATTTTTTAAGCTTATGGGGGCAACCTATTTTCATCCGAGACAAAAATCTGATTTGGGAAGCAAAGGCTGGGCAAGCCAAAATTTTGCTGGGACCATCAGACTTGTCTTTTATGTACTGTTTGCAAAAGGCCGTAATTGCTTTGTCCAGTGTGATGGTTCACATTTCTTCTCCTTCATGCAACAACCCTGCCCACCTCCCGCCCTGGAAAAGTGAGGCTTGCCTGTGTATCGCCCGAGTTGCTCTGGGTAATCTCTGGTAGGTGTGCACCCACCCCAGGTGTGCTGACTCCCCCTCCCCTGACCCTCTCCCCTGCCCCATTCCTAACGCGCCTTTACTTGCTCATGGCTCTTCCTCTTTTTCTAGGTATGATTATCGGGAAATGCTGCACAATGCCACTTTCTGTCTGGTTCCTCGTGGTCGCAGGCTTGGGTCTTTCAGGTTCCTGGAGGCTCTGCAGGTAAGAGACCCTGATCCTCCCCAGAATAGGGCTGAGGACTCAACGTCAGACTGGGGCGGAGTTTAACCGTAGCGCTTCTCCTGGGGTCTAAGCCGCACGTGTGGTTTGCCTTAAACACCTGAAATCTGTTTTCCCAAGAAAATCTGCAACATTTTTATGAGTTGAGGTAGGCGGGCGGAGGGAGGATTTACTCCCTGCCTTTGGACATGAGGAGATCCGGTGGGACTCTCAAGGGAGGGTGGGTTCTTCAGAGACGTGTTTACAAACAGAGGGCAGATCTGCTTGCCCACCAGGCAGCCGACCTGGGCTCCACGGAGACTCAGCCCTCCTCCTGGAAGCCAGTCTCAAGAGCAATGAAAATGGCTGATGGGTGGTATTTCCCAAAAGCAAAATCGTCGGTTCTGTCCCCATCTCAGTCGTCACTCAGTTCCTCTAAATGCTGAGCGTGATACCCTGCAAGGTAGAGGCACGCACCCAGCCCAGCTCCTCCCAGGCTCTGAAGTTCAGAGGTCCTGGAGCTGCTGGGTCTCTGCTATTAATCTTCACTTTGCAGAAATGCCTTCACCTGCTGAGACAGTTCTCCACACTTCCCACCTGGAAGTTGCAACCAGCCTTGCTTGTTGGCTAGAAAGCACGCTCTCCACCTCTCTCAGCTCCTGGATGCCTTGCTACTGTGTCCTTTCTTCCTCTGTGCTCTGCCCCGGCTGAATCTGTGCTTTTGTCGCAGTGCTTCTTAATTGCCGTCATTCTGTTGTGTCCTCTGACAGGAGAGCTTCCTTCTCTTGAAAGTCTTTTCTGGCACGTTCTATGAACCATACCATTCCTGACATTCCCCTAGCCTCTTGGGATGTTGCATGGAGCAAATTGTTCTCTGCTTTGGATTCTGAGTTATTTGCAACCAGAATTTTGTCATTAGCGTGGTGTTTCTTGGCTCTTAGGTCGCTGTGTGGGTAGTAAATTGGTACGACAGTGGTTGGGATCCCTCCACACTGAAGGGAACAAAGTTCAGATGTTTACATGGCTAGGGAAAGGTGAGCACCCTGTAACAGTTTAGTCCACAAAATGCCTTATCAGGAAGGCCGAACTGTTCTTTGTTGCTCAGGACATTGAGGTGAACCACTTTGCAAGTGGGCTATGGCAGTTACACTGACAAGGCTGTTCATGTTCAAGGTGGCTTTTACGCTAGGATTTTACTGGTGAACGATTTTGTTACGTCAATAAACCTTCTTCAACGGAGGCCAGTTGCCTGCATAGAGGTAAGGTCAGCCAAACCATGTACAAGAATAGAAATGGGGTTTTCGCATTCTAGGGCAAGACTTGCAAATAGCAAAATCTCAGCTGGATACAGACAGACTTCATGTGACTTGATAATTCATAAAAGCCCACTTTTCTTCTGACCTCAGCAGTCCAGGATTCATGCAGAATTTGTACCCATTTCACCTCTGATTGGAAGGGTTCCTGCTGCCATATTCCTCACACTCACGAAGTCCCCTTCTTTGCACAGGCCGCCTGTGTCCCTGTGATGCTCAGCAATGGATGGGAGTTGCCATTCTCTGAAGTGATTAATTGGAACCAAGCTGCCGTCATAGGTGATGAGAGATTGTTACTACAGGTAAGGAAGGGGTGGTGGTGGCCTTCAACAGATCAGTGGATTATTGTTGCCCCCGTCCAGACTTTCAAAGAAGATGAATCCAAAAGATCAGCTCTGTAAAAGAAATTTTATCAGGAGAAAATTGCCTGTGTCATGGTGAATATGAAGTCATTTAACATGACATCGTTCACTTCCCAACACACAATCTGCTCAGGTCCAGGGAATATATTCAGAGAAGGAGAAGTTGCAGGTAGACCACACTGAACTCTGATACTGAGAAGAGGTGTGTATCTACCCCCCTCAATATTCAGAATGTTTAGAAATTATACCGGAGAGTTTTTGTACCATCCTGTTGCCACTTTGTACTCCTTTCCCAATTCCGTATCTGCCTTCAGATTAATTTTCAGAAAGAGAGAGGTCTCTAGGGCTGATTCTTATACTTAGTGTTATCATTGCTCAAATGATCTAGTCTGGGTACATGAGTGAGTGTTATCTTTAAGAGGTATATTTAAAAGAGCAGCCTCAAATGAAAATGTATGTTTTTTTTAAAATGTATTTTTGGCCATTTAGATTTTTTTCCATTTAATTTTATTGTTGTAAGAACATGTAATATGAAATCTACTCGTTTAACAAATTTTGACGTGTACTCATTATGGTTGAGTGTAGGTACAATGTGCTACAGCAGGTCTCTAAAGCTTATTCAGCTTGCTTAACTGAAGCTTTATGCCCACTTACTAGTAATTCCTCACTTCCCATCCCCCAACCCCTGGTCACCACCATTCTACTCTTTAATTCTATGAATTTGATTATTTTAGATATCTCTTATAAGTGGACTCATGAATTATTTGTCTTTCTGTGACTGGTTTATTTCACTTAGTATAATGTTCTCAAGGTTCATCCATGTTGTCTTCTATTGCAGAATTAAGACTTACTAATTATTAAAATGTCCATATTACCCAACGTGATCCACAGATTCAAGGCAATTTCTGCCAAAATCCTAATGGCATTTGTTTTTTACAGAAATAGAAAAACAGCTCTAAAATCCATATGGAGCCAGAAAAGACCCCAAATAGCCAAATCAATCTTGAGGAAAAAGAACAAAACCAAGGAATTATAGTCCCTAATTTCAAAATATATTATAAAGCTCCAGTCATCAAAACAGTATGGTGCTGGCATAAAGACAGATATATAGACTAATGGACCAGAATACAGAGCTAAGAAATAAATCCACACATATACATCAACCAATCTTCCACAAGGCTGCCTAATAAAAGTTTAAACTTCTCAAGAGCTGCCTGGGAAGGGGGATATGATACTCACAGAAAAATCCTGGGGCAGGAATACTCAGTCACTGAGGATTTCTAAAGACCCTTTGTGCAATAATGTTTTAGCTTCAACATAAATTGCCATACTCCTTTCTCTAATATGATGGGATATTTTAATGCTGTTATTTCATGGCATTGTACTTTATCTTGAACTACAACAAATATTTGTAAAATGATATTTTTTAATGTCCTTTTTTCAATATTCAGGAAATTCAGTTTCTAACTCTCATTAATTCTACTTCTGTGCTGCTGGCCAGTCTGCTAACTGGCTGGTGAAATAACTCAGTACTCTCCCTAAAGTAACAGTGGAATATCTGTAACCAAGAGGGCCATGAATTAGGCAAGCCAAGCTGAACGCAGCTCCTAAAACATGCCTTGTGTCTGGTACTCAGATCTGTGATTTCCAAGGCCCCTGGGACCTCAGAAGCAAGAGGAGGACACGTGATCTAGTATAGTTCTCCGCACACAGAGATGGTGTGTGCCTAAAACATTCACTCATGACAGTGATAGATGTGGTTCTTTTCCATGTTGCCTTTTTCCTTCCTCTTATGTTTTTTTTTTTTTCTTTTTGCGCTACGCGGGCCTCTCACTGTTGTGGCCTCTCCCGTTGCGGAGCACAGGCTCCGGACATGCAGGCTCAGTGGCCATGGCTCACGGGCCTTGCCGCTCCGTGGCATGTGGGATCTTCCCGGACCGGGGCACGAACCCGTGTCCCCTGCATCGGCAGGCGGACTCTCAACCACTGCACCACCGGGGAAGCCCTCTCTTATGATTTTTAAAAAATAATGCATGCTCATTAAAGGAAATTTAGGAAAGAAAGGGAATAAAAAATACCAGCCATAATTTCTCCATTTATGTACCAGTGCTCCCGTGAATTTGATGTGACTGAGTTGGGAGTTTGTCTTTGAGAGCGGAGCGTGTTCCAGGATACTGAATTGTGGTTGTCTGGTCTCTACCATTTCAGCAGAGTTGATTCCCCAGAAGCATTTCACCTTCTGAGGCAACATTTTGTCTTGATGCTGGGGATTTCGTTTTTCATTCTGCACCTACTCAAACTTGCTGGCATTTTCCTCTCTCATATGCCGTCTGTCTTTGCACAGCTGCCTCCATATTGAATGATGACTGCACTGTCATTGACAATGGTTTTAAAGAACTGGCACCCAGCCCAAATGTCTGCCCTGGGAAATGTTTTTGTTATGTTACCATTTTTCATTTCCTGTTTTAGAACAGCTCAGGTGTTTTTATTTGCATATATTCTTGTTGTCATGTCACCAAGAGAGCTTACTGTTGCTCTCCTATATCTATCTTGGTAGATTCCATTAGTTCCGTTACCATGCATGACCTTTTATTAAGACTTCACTGAGTTCTGCAACTTTGAACAATCCGGCCAAATTGGAATTAATTTATCACTTTCCCATACCTGTCTCTCGGGACAAGCAGATTAAGAACCAGTAGCCAAATGCCATTAAAATTTGGAACTCTGTCTTTTTAATCAATTGGAATTATCTTCCAGAGCACTTTGAAGAGTGCTGTCAGACACTTGTATCATATGCACAAATGGGTAGGATATATTTCACTTGATGTAGTAACATCAGGATGTGGCTAATAGAAGAGAGGGGCTGTATAGGTAGGCTCATCTGTGCTGTCCCTTTCTGCCTTCATAACCACAGCCTACTCAGTTTTCTGGAGAGCACACAGTGATGATAGCTTTTGACATTTTTCTAATGGACTGGTTCCTCATGATCATAATGAAACAGTCTACCTGTATGACTCTTAAAAAATACCACTGACATTCAGAAGAGGGCATGATTATGGAAATTGAGGAGGGTAATTTTTTTCTAGTCTTTCTTGGGCAATCTGAGTAATTTTCTCAGTAAATAAAAATAAATGTTCTTTGGCTTATGAAGCATCCATGATCTGAATGGTTTCTCTACCTCCTTCAAGGATATTTTATTTCCACTTGACCTTGAGCTCTGGTTTCAGGCTAATGTTTCTCCTTTACCTCTTGCCTCCATGCTGCTCCAGTGTTGGGAATCCAGATACACACTTTGGGGCTGCACATTGAGTATCTGCTTCTGGACATTGCCAAAGGAAGTGAACTTGTCCTCATGTAGATACTGTGAAGCAGTTCTATGGCTTCCCGTAAGTGTGGTCTTGAATCAAAAAATATGCTCCAGGGCTTCCCTGGTGGCGCAGTGGTTGGGAGTCCGCCTGCCGATGCAGGGGACGCGGGTTCGTGCCCCGGTCTGGGAAGGTCCCACATGCCGCGGAGCGGCTGGGCCCGTGAGCCATGGCTGCTGAGCCTGTGCGTCCAGAGCCTGTGCTCCGCAACGGGAGAGGCCACAGCAGTGAGAGGCCCGTGTACCGCAAAAAAAAAATTTTAAAAACTGCTCCTACTTCCTTCGCCACCACTGGAAATTCAGATGTAGTCTTAGTCGCAATGCCATGGGTAACTTTCTTATTAAAGCAGCTAGCGGAGCATTCCTGCTTCAGTCCAGGCTCCCATGCTTGTCTGATTAATTACACATTAGGGAGGCAAGCATGCAGAAAGAGGTGAGCACAAAAGGACAGTTGCTAATCACAAGGAATCTCCCCTAAGTATAGACTCCATAAATGAAATAGCCTTTGGGCTATAGGTGAAGATAGGGAGCAAACCAAGGAGACTCACCAGACACCCAGGAAGTACATTTCAGAGCTCCAGACCCAAGCAAGTTCACATGCAGACATTAAGCAATTGGTCTGTCTTTGAATATCATCACCCTTAAGTCAATAGTAATAGTAGTGGTAATAATTACTTTGTTAATAAAGCTTCCCATGTGCTAGGCATTGTGCAAAGCACTTATGTGATCTTCATAACAACCTTATGATGTTAGTACTATATCCTTATGATGTTAGTACTATATCATTTTATAAGTGAAGAAATGAAATCTTTGAGAGATCATGTAACTTGTCCAGGGAAGCAGGGCTAGTAAATGGCAGAGCCAAGACTCCCACTGTGGTCTAACTCCCATGTTCCTGTGCTTAACCACTGAGTTATACTGCTAGTGAAAATAATGATATCCCTTTGGTGGCTTCAGATGGCCACGTTCAATTCCACTTCTGTTTATTGAATAACTACAACAGGCATACCTCGCTTATTTTATGCTTCGTAGATGCTTTTTTTTTTTTCAACAAATTGAAGGTTTGTGTCAACCCTATGTTGTCAGATGATGGTTAGTGGGGACGTTTTAGTAATAAGTTTGGTTTTTTTTTTGCGGTACGCGGGCCTCTCACCGCTGCAGCCTCACCCGTCATGGAGCAACAGGCTCCAGACGCGCAGGCTCAGCGGCCATTGCTCATGGGCTCAGCGGCCATTGCTCATGGGCCCAGCCGCTCCGCGGCACGTGGGATCTTCCCGGACTGGGGCACGAACCCGCGTCCCCTGCATCGGCAGGCGGACCCTCAAACACTGCGCCACCAGGGAAGCCCCTAGTAATAAGTATTTTTAATTAAGGTAGTTACCTTGTGTTTTTAGACATTATGCTATTGCACACTTAATAGACTGTAGTGTCACGTAACTTTTATATGCACTGGGAAACCACACAAGTTTTGTGTGACTCGCTTTATTGCGATATTTGTTTTATTGTGTTGGTCTAGAGCTGAACACACAGTGTCTCTGAGGTGTACCTACACATAAAAGCCACTCTCCTAGCTATAAAAAGTGTAGCAGGATGGACAGGGCATAGATCCCCCCTTAAAAATTGTGCAGCCTGGTAGAGAGCAGTGATGGTTAAACATGTATGACAGATTGTGTTAGTTTGGTGTTAGTGCTGCAGCCACAAAGAGAAGCCTGGGGAGCAGAAAGCTCTCAGGGAGAGGCAGGAGATACATGCACATAGAAATGACTACCCCAGCTGCATATTAAATGGAGAGACTCAGAGACATTCCCTAAAAAAGCCTTCTCGTAGATCATTTGTAGTCCCTGGCGTGGTGTGCCTTAGAAGTGCTTGCGGGATGATGTCTCTCAGCCTTGCTGCAAGGCCGTAGCTCCTTCTCTGTAGTACTTGGTTGTCCATGGGCAGGATCAAGGATGTGTGGGAATCTGAGAAGAGAAAACAGCAAAGACTACTGTAGGAACACCCTAAGCAACTGATAAGCTGCTACCAAATCTTAGAAGCGAGCTCTAACTCTCGTGCATTTAAGGTCCTTAAAGCTGATTCCCAGTAAGTGCTGTTTGTAGCTGACACCTCTGAAGGGCCTTTCAATTTAGGGGTTGGTGATTTTTAGTAGATCTGTATGCTAGAAGCTGAAGGCTATGAAGAATAAAAGCCTAACCCAAGTGGGTTATTTTGATCAAATGGCATCTTATTGTTATCCGGTTATAGTTATTATGTGTTCACTTTGTGTTACAGATTCCTTCTACAATCAGGTCTATTCATCAGGATAAAATCCTAGCACTTAGACAGCAGACACAATTCTTGTGGGAGGCTTATTTTTCTTCAGTTGAGAAGATTGTATTAACTACACTAGAGGTAAGTGAGACCACTTGGTTCTTGGTCTTGAATAATGGTCCTTTATATGTTTCTCTCAGCCTTCTCTTTTGCTATTAGTGATGTGTAATTGGTCAAATGGGGCGAAACCGAACCTTCTGTACTTGAATGTGTCAGTTAACCCCTTTTTACCTGCTCTGCCGTGCCCAAGCAAAGACCTCCATTCTTGACAGACTCCAATGAGGAAAGCTGACATAGGAGAAATTACACTCCTTGACACAGAGATGGGCTCTGTCTTACATCATTTCAGAGACAGGTAGCTAATGACTGTCCTCCTGTCATTCACACTCAATGGCATCCTTTGAAAGCATATTTCTGGAGCCCACTTAGGAAACAGATAGTGACCAAGTAGGGGAACATCTTCTCCCATTCTAAAAATATGAATAGTTTACTGGGTACTCTAGTCCAATGGCATTAGGATACAGCCAAATTTATTCTCAAGACATATGCAGCCCAGCTAGCATCATTGCTGCAAGGATGTGTTAAGAAGAAAATCAGGATTACACCCATCTGGTACAGAAAGTGTTAAACTTTATGAGATCAGAAACTATTCTAGACAGATGGGTGCCCATCTTCGAGTTGCCTTTTTTAAGGCAGGAGGAAAAAAGGAAAGGGAAGCATGGAGATGATTAAAACCTTTGGAAGTAGAGCAGATAGCGATGGCCTGAGGCTACACCAAAGCAGCACAAAGAGCTGAGAAAAGATTTCTGGATCTGCACACTCATGAATTACAGGAAGGAGAGCAGAGGTCCTCAGGTGAAGCACAGCATCAAGGTGATTCTGAGGTGTCCACCACGAGAAGTAGGGGCATTTGTGGCCTCACTTTTGAAATATTTTCTTTGGAAAAGTTATTACTGCTCCAAAAGCTAATGTAATTGGGAGTATACACTATGCTAAGTCTGAAAAACACCAAGAAAACTGAAGTCATCCTGTTTTGTGCCATTGCTGTTGTCTTGCCATCCTGGGTACCAGAGCCAACTCTGGTCATACCCCAGGCACACTGTGGGGCTTACCTACCCTGAGCCTAGCCTGGGCCTCCTGCTTTTGTGTGGCCAGGCTCTATCCCAGTGTCCTCTTGTAAATGGGTTGTGTCGTTTTCATCCTGGAACTAAGTGAAAAGGGCTATTTAGGATCCAGGTCTCCTCCTGAAAGGGGATAGGGTAGAATGCCTTCCAAGGGCTTCCTTATTACAAGCAAATTTCTCTTATTCCTCCAAAAGCACTCTCCTCAATGAAAATTGATTGGGTTTTTACTTCTGTACATAGCAGCAGATTTGAATATTAATAAATTTGAACCTTTTCTTTGATCCTGTCTTCCGTCTAAGACCCTTCCTAGGCCCTTCTTAAGGAAAGTTGAATGTCACTTGTTTTGGGTTTTTTTTGTTTGTTTGTTTGCTTTTTGGAATGAGTGCTTTTTATCAAAGAAGTGCATATTCCTTTTAGAAAATAATAGAAAATACTTATAGCACAAAAATACAATAATCTACTCATACAAATCACTATTGACATATATACACACATATAAACATTCATTTTTTCTATGCAAATGCATAAATATGTTGTCATTTTTAATTTAAAGAGGAGTTTTTCTATACTTAGTTTATAACCTGTTTTTTCTGCTTAATAATTATTCCTAGTATCTCATTAGATTTTACTACAATTATTTTAATGGCTATATAATATTCCATTCATGATGTCACTTAATTCCGTTAATTAATCCCCAGTTTGAGGCTATTAAAATTGTTTCTGGTTTTCAATTATTATATACATCATTGAAGCTAATAGCCTCAGTGCCAAGTTGTTGTGCAGATTCAAGATTACTTCCTTAAGATAAATTCCTTGAATTCAAAGTCCTGGCTCAAACAGTATGCCAAATGCTAAGATTTCGAATATGAACTGTCAATTTTCCTGCAATAGAATTCAACTAATTTATATTCCCTCCAGCTTATATGAGAGAACCTATTTTAATTATATTTATTTTTTTCACTTTCACCATATTGGACATTATATCCTTAAAAATGATAAGTCATTATTTTCTTAAGATCTTAGTAAGAATGAATATTTCTTGTATGTTTCTTGCTCAGGCAGCTCACAGAGAAAGAAATAGAAATGGCCACAATGTTGTCCCGCTTTTCTCGTTAATTTTTAAGAGCTTATTAGGTTTAAAAAGATTAACCTCTGATTCTTTTGTAGCAAATATTTCCCCCCAATTTGTGGTATGCTTTCTGTTTTGTTTATCATGGGGCAATCTTTTCATCTCCAGCTTTTCCATTTGCTACTGTTTAGAAAGGACTTTTTGACCCATAATTTTATTTATGTGCAACACACGTACACATTAGTATTTTCTAGTACTTTCATGGTTAATTTTTTACATTTAACTATTTAATTCAATTTACTTTTATATATGGTCTGTGTTGAAAAAGCTAAACTTTTTTTTTTTGACAAATTTTTCTGCAGTTGCTCCAATACATTTCCTTTTTTTTTTTTTTTTGCCATACCACACAGCTTATGGGATCTTAGTTCCCAGACCAGGGATTGAATCCAGGCCCTCGGCAGTGAGAGCACAGAGTCCTAACCACTGGACTGCCAGGGAATTCCCCTGATATATTTCTTAAGTTATTCTTTCCTCAATGTTTTCACATGCCACTTTTATGCATCTTTGGCTATACATCCAGACCACGTTTTCATTTTTTCACCCTATATTCCATCCCTTAGTGAACCTCTATTTATTTAACCAATTCGCTATTGTTGACTATTAATGTTATTTCTAATTATTTCTTTTTTAGAGATAGAGATATCTTTATCGAACCAATGCCCTTCTACATGTATCTTAGACTATGTCTTTATTTCTTTAGATGGAGTCCTTGAAATGAGATTACTCAACCCAAGAGTCCAGGCATGACTAAGACTCATGATAGGTATTGCCAAATTACTCTTCAAAGACGTTGAGGCAATCTAGATTCTCACAGGCCATCTGGGGGACACCCTCTCTTACTATATCCTTGTCAGCCTTCAGAATCATAATTAAAACACACACACAGCTTTGTTAATTCGCCAGATGAAAGATGGTATCTCATTAATTACATTTCTTTTGAGTATGGTTTATTGCATAGCTCTGGTCTCTTGCCTATTAAGTTAGCAGTACTCAATTATCTTATAATAACAGTTGGATGTGTTATATTCACCAGCATAGGATCTTAAGTCAAGCTGTTTTCATCTCTGTGACTGGAAAGCCGTTTTCCCCTTCGATTTGAGCCATGCAGTTCTTTAGAGACACAGTTTTTTTGTTTTTTATTTTTTTTCTTAATAGATCTTTATTGGAATATAATTGCTTCACAATACTGTGTTAGTTTCTGTTGTACAACAAAGTGAATCAGCCATATGCATACGTATGTCCCCATATCCCCTCCCTCTTGAGCCTCCCTCCCACCCTCCCTATCTCACCCCTCTAGGTCATTGCAAAGCACCAAGCTGATCTCCCCGTGCTATGCGGCTGCTTCCCACTAGCTAGCTATTTTACGTTTGGTAGTGTATATGTGTCCATGCCACTCTCTCACTTCGTCCCAGCTTACCCTTCCCCCTCCCTGTGTCCTCAAGTCCATTCTCTACATCTGTGGCTTTATTCCTCTCCTGCCCCTAGATTCTTCATAACCTTTTTTTTTTTTTTTCAGATTCCATATATACGTGTTAGCATACAGTATTTGTTTTTCTCCTTCTGACTTACTTCACTCTGTATGACAGACTCTAGGTCCATCCACCTCACTACAAATAACTCAATTTCGTTTCTTTTTATGGCTGAGTAATATTCCATTGTATACATCTGCCACATCTTCTTTATCCATTCATCTGTCAACGGACACTTAGGTTGCATCCATGTCCTGGCTATTGTAAATAGTGCTGCAGTGAACATTGTGGTACATGTCTCTCTCTATTTTTTTTTTTAATATTTGAATTTTATTTTTATTTATTTTTTTTATACAACAGGTTCTTATTAGTTAACCACTGTATACATATTAGTGTCTATATGTCAATCCCACTCTCACAATTTATCCCACCACACCCCTCTGCCACTTTCCCACCTTGGTGTCCATACGTTTGTTCTCTACATCTGTGTCTCTGTTTCTGCCATGCAAACTGGTTCATCTGTACCACTTTTCTAGGTTCCACATATATGTGTTAATATACGATATTTGTTTTTCTCTTTCTGACTTACTTCACTCTGTATGACAGTCTCTAGATCCATCCACGTCTCTACAGATGACCCAATTTCGTTCCTTTTTATGGCCGAGTAATATTCCATTGTATATATGTACCACATCTTCTTTGTCCACTCGTCTGTCAGTGGACATTTAAGTTGCTTCCATGACCTGGCTATTGTGAATAGGGCTGCAATGAACATTGGGGTGCATGTGTCTTTTTGAATTATGGTTTTCTCTGGGTATATGTCCAGGAGTGGGATTGCTGGGTCATATGGTAGTTCTATTTTTAGTTTTTTAAGGAACCTCCATACTGTTCTCCATAGTGGGTGTATCAATTTACATTCCCACCAACACTGCAGGAGGGTTCCCTTTTCTGCACACCCTCTCCAGCATTTGTTGTTTCTAGATTTTCTGATGATGCCCATTCTAACTGGTGTGAGGTGATACCTCATTGTAGTTTTGATTTGCATTTCTCTGATAATGAGTGATGTTGAGCAGCCTTTCATGTGCTTCTTGGCCATCTGCATGTCTTCTTTGGAGAAATGTCTATTTAGGTCTTCAGCCCATTTATGATTGGGTTGTTTGTTTTTTTTTAATATTGAGCTGCATGAGCTGCTTATATATTTTACAGATTAATCCTTTGTCCGTTGATTCGTTTGCAAATATTTTCTCCCATTCTGGGGGTTGTATTTTTGTCTTGTTTGTAGTTTCCTTTGCTTTGGAAAAGCTTTTAAGTTTCATTAGGTCCCATTTATTTATTTTTGTTTTTATTTCCATTACTCTAGGAGGTGGATCAAAAAAGATCTTGCTGTGATTTATGTCAAAGAGTGTTCTTCCTATATTTTCCTCTAAGAGTTTTATAGTGTCCAGTCTTACATTACGTCTCTAATCCATTTTGAGTTTATTTTTGTGTATGGTGTTAGGGAGTGTTTTAATTTCATTCTGTTACATGTAGCTGTCCAGTTTTCCCAGCAGCATTTATTGAAGAGGCTGTCTTTTTTCCATTGTATATCCTTTCCTCCTTTGTCATAGATTAGTTGACCATAGGTGTGTGGGTTTATCTCTGGGCTTTCTATCCTGTTCCATTGATCTATATTTCTGTTTTTGTTCCAGTACCATATTGTCTTGATTACTGTAGCTTTGTAGTATAGTCTGAACTCAGGGAGTCTGATTCCTCCAGCTCCGTTTTTTTTCCTCAACACTGCTTTGGCTATGCGGGGTCTTTTTTGTCTCCATACAAATTTTAAGATTTTTTGTTCTAGTTCTGTAAAAAATTCCATTGGTAATTTGATAGGGATTGCATTGAATCTGTCGATTGCTTTGGGTAGTAGAGTCATTTTCACAATATTGATTCTTCCAATCCAAGAACATGGTATATCTCTCCATCTGTTTGTATCATCTTTAATTTCTTTCATCAGTGTCTTATAGTTTTCTGCATACAGGTCTTTTGTCTCCCTAGGTAGGTTTATTCCTAGGTATTTTATTCTTTTTGTTGCAATGGTAAATGGGAGTGTTTCCTTAATTTCTTTTTCAGATTTTTCATCATTAATGTATAGGAATGCAAGAGATTCCTGTGCATTAATTTTACATCCTGCAACTTTACCAAATTCATTGATTAGCTCTAGTATTTTTCTGGTGGCATCTTTAGGATTCTCTGTGTATAGTATCATGTCATCTGCAAACAGTGACAGTTTTACTTCTTCTTTTCTAATTTGTATTCCTTTTATTTCTTTTTCTTCTCTAATTGCCATGGCTAGGACTTCCAAAACTATGTTGAATAATAGTGGCGAGAGTGGTCATCCTTGTCTTGTTCCTGATCTTAGCAGAAATGTTTTCAGTTTTTCACCATTGGGTATGATGCTTGCTGTGGGTTTGTCATATATGGCCTTTATTATGTTGAGGTAGGTTCCCTATATGCCCGTTTTCTGGAGAGTTTTTATCATAAATGGGTGGTGAATTTTGTCAGAAGCTTTCTCTGCATCTATTGAGATGATCATATGGTTTTTATACCTTAATTTATTAATGTGGTGTATCACATTGATTGATTTGTGTATTTTGAAGAATCCTTGGGATAAATCCCACTTGATCATGCTATATGATCCTTTTACTGTGTTGTTGGATTCTGTTTGCTGGTATTTTGTTCAGGATTTTTGCATCTATGTTAATCAGTGATATTGGTCTGTAATTTTCTTTTTTTGTTATATCTTTTTCTGGTTTTGGTATCAGGGTGATGGTGGCCTCGTAGAATGAGTTTGGGAGTGTTCCACCCTCTGCTATATTTTGGAAGAGTTTGAGAAGGATCGGTGTTAGCTCTTCTCTAAATGTTTGATAGAATTTTCCTGTGAAGCCATCTGGTCCTGGACTTTTGTTTGTTGGAAGATTTTAAATTACGGTTTCAATTTCATTACTTGTGATAGTTTTGTTTATATTTTCTGATTCTTCCTGGTTCAGTCTTGGAAAATCGTACGTTTCTAAGAATTTGTCCGTTTCTTCGTGGTTGTCCATTTTATTGGCATATAGTTGTTTGTAGTCTCTTATAATCCTTTGTATTTATGTGGTGTCAGTTGCAATTTCTCCTTTTTCATATCTAACTTTATTGATTTGCATCCTCTCTCTTTTTTTCTTGATGAGTCTGGCTAAGGGTTTATCAATTTTTTTTATCTTCTTAGAGAACCAGCTTTTAGTTTTATTGATCTTTGCTATTGTTTTCTTCATTTCTATTTCATTTATTTCTGCTCTGAGCTTTATAATTTCTTTCTTTATACTGACTTTGGGTTTTCTTTGTTCTTCTTTCTCTAGTTGCTTTAAGTGTAGGATTAGATTGTTTATTTGAGATTTTTTTTGTTTCTTGAGGTGAGATTGAATTGCTATAAACTTCCCTCTTAGAACTGCTTTTGCTGCATCCCATAGGTTTGGATCATCGTATTTTCATTTGTTTCTAGGTATTTTTAAATTTCTTCTTTGATTTCTTCAGTGATCTCTTGATTATTTAGTAGTGCACTGTTTGGCCTCCATGTATTTGTGTTTTTTACAGTTTTTTTTCCTGTAATTGATTTCCAGTCTCATAGTGTTGTGGTCAGAGAAGATGCTTGATATGATTTCAATTTTCTTAAATTTTCCGAGGCTTGATGTGTGACCCAAGATGTGATGTATCCTGGAGAATGTTCCGTGTGCATTTGAGAAGAAAGTGTATTCTGCCACTTTTGGGTGGAAATTCTGTAAATATCAGTTAAATTTATCTGTTCTATTATGTCATTTAAAGTATGTGTTTCCGTATTTATTTTCTGTTTGGATGATCTGTCTATTGGTGTAAGTGGGGTGTTAAAGTCCCCTACTATTACTGTGTTACTGTTGATTTCTCCTTTCATGGTTGTTAGCATTTGCCTTATGTATTGAGGTGCTCCTATGTTGGGTGCATAAACATTTATAATTGTTATATCTTCTTCTTGGATTGATCCCTTGATCGCTGTGTAGTGTTCCTCCTTATCTCTTGTAACAATCTTTATTTTAAAGTCTATTTTATCTGATACGAGAATTGCTACTCCAGCTTTCTTTTGGTTTCCATTTACATGGACTATCTTTTTCCATTCCTTCACTTTCAGTCTGTGTGTGTCCCTAGGTCTGAAGTGGGTCTCTTGTAGACAGCATGTATGTGGGTCTTGTTTTTGTATCCATTCAGTCAGTCTGTGTCTTTTGGTTAGGGCATTTAATCTATTTACATTTAAGGTTATTATCGATATGTATGTTCCTATTACCATTTTCTTAATTGTTTTGGGTTTATTTTTGTGGGTCTTCTTCTCTTGTGTTTCCCACCTAGAGAAGTGTCTTTAGCATTTGTTGTAAAGCTGGTTTAGTGGTGCTGAATTCTCTTAGCTTTTGCTTGTCTGGAAAGCTTTTCAGTTCTCTGTCAAGTCTGAATGAGATCCTTGCTGGGTAGAGTAATCTTGGTTGTAGTTTCTTCCCTTTCATCACTTTAAGTATATCCTGCCACTCCCTTCTGGCCTGCCGAGTTTCTGCTGAAAAATCAGCTGATAACCTTATGGGGATTCCTTTGTATGTTATTGTTTGTTTTTCCCTTGCTGCTTTTAATATTTTTTCTTTAAATTTAATTTTTGTTAGTTTGATTAATATGTGTCTTGGTGTATTTTTCCTAGGGTTATCCTGTATGGGACTCTCTGTGCTTCCTGGACTTGGGTGACTATTGCCTTTCCCATGTTAGGGAAGTTTTTGACTATAATCTCTTCAAATATTTTCTCAAACCCTTTCTTTTTCTCTTCTTCTTCTGGGGCCCCTATAATTTGAATGTTGGTGCTTTTAGCATTGTCCCAGATGTCTCTGAGATTTTCTTCAATTCTTTTCATTCTTTTTTCTTTATTCTGCTCCTTGGCAGTTATTTCCACCATTTTGTCTTCCAGCTCACTTATTTGTTCTGCCTCAGTTATTCTGTTATTGTTTCCTTCTAGTGTATTTTTCATTTCAGTTATGGTGTTGTTCATCTCTGTTTGTTTGTTCTTTAGTTCTTCTATATCTTTGTTAAACATTTCTTGTATTTTCTCAATCCATGCCTCCATTCTATTTCTGAGATCCTTATCATCTTTACTATCATTACTCTGGAGTCTTTTTCAGGTAGATTGCCTATTTCCTCTTCATTTATTTGGTCTTGTAGGTTTTTACCTTGCTCCTTCATCTGTGACATAATTTTTTGCCCTCTCTCTCTCTCTCTTTATTTTTTGAGTGCGATTGTGTTCCTGTCTTATTGGTTGTTTGGCCTGTGGATTCCAACACTGGAGTTTGTAGGCTATTGGGTAGAGCTGGGTCTTGGTGCTGAGATGAGGACCTCTGTGAGACCTCAGTCCGATGAATACTCCCTGGGGTCTGAGGTTCTCTGTTAGTCCAGTGGTTCGGACTCAGAGCTCCCACCGCAGGAGCTTCGGCCCAATCCCCTTCTTGTGAACCAAGATCCCGCAAGCCATGTGGGGTGGCAAAAAAAAAAAAAGAGAGAGAGAGAACATAACAAAATAAAAAATAAAATTAGACTAGGAAACTAACAGATATGTTAGAAAGAATATGAAAATAAAAATATAGGTGAATCAACAACCGGAAGGTACAGCAGTACCATGATAGTGAAAAAGTGGAGGAGGGGGGAAAAAAGTCGGGGGAGGCCTTGGCTGTGCAGGGTGGGGCCTAAGCAAGGGTGAGGTTTGGGCGGTGGGCGGGGCCAATGCTCAGGGCCCACAGGGCTGGAAAAGGCCCTGGGGCCTGTGGGAAGTCGGGCTTAGGCTGAAGGAACAGAAGGGACCCAGCTGTGCCCCCCACCCTGGTCTCAGAGGACAGAGGACCTCACCTGGGAGCCCAGCAGGCTTCCTGGGCTTGAGTGGGCGGGGCAAATGCCCTCCTCTCCTCTCCTGCTCCTCCGGTCCCAGAGAGCCCCTCCCGCCTACCTCTCCTGATCTCCCCTGGCCTCCCCCCTATGCCCCCAGGACCAATGTGGCTGGGGGGAGGGGGGATCTTGGAGGGCAGGGGACCAGCCTGGGAGCTCAGCAGGCTCCCCAGGCCCGAGTGGGCAGGGCAAACGCCCTCCTATGCCCTCAAGGACCCATGCGGCCTGGAGCACAGTTGTTTTTAGAACACTCTAACCATATACTTCATTCAAATTTATTGCAACTGACAAAAACTCCTCATATAGTTCCAAAATTGGATTTTAACAATTTGACCTCTCAGCTGAATTGCATGAGAGATACCATCCAGTTTCCCTTTTTAATCCAGAGCTTAGATTACCCCAGGATCCAATGTAAACAGAAAAGCAGAGAAAAATACCAGAAAATGCCATCCACATACCCAGATAAACAACCAATATGTTCATAAGAACGATTTAACTATCACAAATCAAAAATTCCTACTTGAGATAATATGTCCTTCAGTTCCTGCTGGAGTGCCTATGGTCAGGGTAATGCAGCATTACCCTTGGACAACGTACATTTGAAGATCCCTTGCTTTGGGGATGCTCTACCCGGAGACTCTTTCTTCCTTACGTGCTGTATTCTGAGTCGCGGGAAGGGAATTACTTGCTCTTTGGTGATTATGAGCCTTAGAGCTGTAGGTAGTGCTTAGATACCGTTGGAAACAGGACACCTCATCTTTCTTTCCAATGCCAGGGTCAAGTTGTTAGTACGTTCAGCTGTGCTGCACTCTCTCCTGCTTGGGATTTGCCTAGTATTTCTAGTCTGCTTGAAACTTCCTAATTCTGCACCTTGGAATTAAGGAGCTATTTAATAAGAGCTAGGCTCTTCGGAGCTCATTTTTTGGTGCAAATTGAGAAGTAATGATAGAGACAATGATCAAATACTGCAAAGACAGTGTTCTTGGATTCCATTATTTGTCAGAATACTGCACAACAGTAACCTGGCACTAAGGATTGAACCTTAGGAGCTCAGTCAGAATCAGGGTGAGCAAAAGAAAATGGCATGCAATGGTAATGACATATGAAAACAGCTCACAGTAGCTTGGAAACACAATTTTAAGTGCTGTTTTATGAAGGGTTGTCTGTTTCTCTCTTCACTTATCTAACCATATGCACATTCAGACCATAGTATTATTGATGCCGTTGTATAAGGAAAGTTTAAAATCAGTGAGAGAATAGAAATAGGAGATTTTGCTTTGGTTTGGAATGAGGTGGCATATGGTGGCACTGCGTGTATTAGGCAACATTGTATTGGTCAAAAGACAGAGTCAGGGCTTCCCTGGTGGCGCAGTGGTTGAGAGTCCGCCTGCCGATGCAGGGGACACGGGTTCGTGCCCCGGTCCGGGAAGATCCCACATGCCGCGGAGCGGCTGGGCCCGTGAGCCATGGCCGCTGAGCCTGCGTGTCCGGAGCCTGTGCTCCGCAAAGGGAGAGGCCACAACAGTGAGAGGCCTGCGTACTGCAAAAAAAAAAAAAAAAGAGAGACAGAGTCAAGGCCACCTAGAATGACTGGAACCTATAATCAATTGTCCATTATTTTAAAAATAGATGGCACATAAAAATGAAAAATAAGGAGCCTGTCATTCTTCCCTTTGAATTCATGTTAATAAGAAATATCATCCTTATTGAGGGTGCCATTTGGGGCTGTAAGGAAAAAAATTCTGTGTAAACTTTTTGTGCCTGTGTTTGCGTGTATGTATGTGTTGATTTTCTTTATAGTGTCCAACGTTTCAATATGATGTCTTCATTCACAGCGTTTGAGAGTGAGTACTAAGGGCCCTGAAAGGCTCCTGGGAGCTGTCCAGTGTAGCAATAGGGAGAATTGGACATTAGGAGAGGGACAAAATGACCTTTCTATTTGGTGAAATGAGATCCATACTCTGTCAGTCTTTTGGTAAGGCAAGTTGATATCAACATTTCAGAAAGACATTTGGTAATACGTATGAACAGCCTTTAAAGTGTTCATACCCTTTGACAAAATCCTAAAGCATCAGTCCTAAATGTGGAAAGTTTTAACTCATAAATATGTTCATTGCTTTGCATGGAAATAATTGCACTATTGTTGGACATTTAGGATAAGTAAACCATGAATGCTATGAATAATATGGAAAGATCTATAATGTATAATATCTGTGATAGTATAGCTGTGTAAAAATAGAAATGGAAAAATCCACGCCTAGAAAATGAACACAGGAATGAGATTTTTTTAAAAACTCAAGTCTTAAGTATGAAGATTTAGGCAACTTTTCCTAATAGATTCTGAAACATTGTTATAATTAATGTGATATATTACTGCTTATTACATATGAGGCTAGTTAGTCATAAAGGTGGCAAATTGCTTAACCTGAGTTAACTTCCACATTTGCTATTGCTCTTATACCTTTGCTGATATCACCCTGTTTGAAGAGAATATAAAATGCTTTTTGAAACTTCCGAGGAATACTATAACTTATATCCTTGTCTTCAAAAAGATGACAATGTTGTGATACTGAATCAAAAAGAGTCAGTGACATTGAGAATCACACCACCCAGAGACCCAACGTGAATAGGGACCCAATTTGTGACATCTCTGACTTCCATGTCACTTGTATGTAAGTTGGATTTATGACACCATCCATTGTCAATGTTTTCTGTGTCTTGATATCCAAACTTATTTAAGCAGCCACATGCTAGAAGGGACATGAATTTGGAAAGCAAAAAAAGGGAGGATCTAAATGGAAACCTGTAAAGGAAAATAAGTAGACAGTAGAATTGGAAGGTACAAATAATTAAAAACTGGAATAAATGGTATACAAAGTGAAATTGCTAGCCATGTAAAAACCCTGCACAACCATGACAATTTTCTTACAATTAATGCGTAGACAATAGCATTTTAACACATCTCTGTTGAACCACAAAGAGCAAACATTAACGCTTGAGCAAGGTTCCTAAAATCTTCCCCAAATTAGAAACCTCTGCCAATCCATATAAAACGAGCAGTTTTGATCTGGGGAAAAGAGAAAATGCAGAAATCATTGAACTAAGATATTTGAGTTCTTCTAAATTTCCTCCTTGCTTCCTTCTCTCTCATTAAGAAATATAAACACAATCAGGTTTGCAAAGATAAATGCAGCTGATTTTATTACTTGTGTAGTCACCATGTGGGATGAGATGAGGGTGGTAATAACTTTAGCAAATAATACAACTCCGTTTAAAATGGTCTGTACTTAAAATCACATTGCATTAAATGGGGACCTGGAAAATGATGATTTAGGTCTTAAATCTCTAAAGATATATGCCAGGCTTTTTTTTTTTTTTTAAGTACAAAAAAATTGCTGAAAACATGAAATTCTGTATCAAGTTAATTATTTGCCAAATCATATCTTAATGGGTGGATGGTATAATTACAAGAGTTTGAAAGTCCACTGTAAAGTGGACTAATCACATTCATCTGACAAATGATTCGGGATGGGAGAATGTTTAACTCTAAATGTAGAATTTAATGATCTGCAAGGTCTTCAAGTCTAAAGAAACTAATGAACTAGCTTGGCTATCATTATTCTCCGTATGCCATGGTTCTTGTCCTGTTATGTAGGATGTTTTGAGCAATTGTTAAGTCACTACTTTTTGAGATGAAAAGTAGAAAAACTTCAGCTAACTAGTACCCCAAAGTCCTATACTTGAATTTGAAAGGACAATGAGATATGTCAAGCAAATAAATCTGCCTCCTGAATTAAAGGAACAGATCAAAACCTCAGCTGCTTCGGGATTCCATATGCTCCCAGCTCAGTCTCTATATGGACATCTCTGTGCCCTGAGAACAGATCTTCCTGATGTGGATCTGGAAGCACTGCTAGATCTCAGCCATCAGGGAAACTCTTCTGCACACTCTAATTTGACATGAGCGTGGACTTATTATTATAGAAAGACAAGATAGAATTTATGGTGAAACTGCAGTTTAATTAGGAAATTGGATTAGCCATTATTCATCTCCTTCTCTCTCTCTCTCTCTCTCTCTCACTCTTTTCCATTGCTCTGTCACTCTGTGTCAGAGAATCAGTGAAGAATCAGGCTGTTTCAGTGAAGAATCAGGTTGGGGGTGGGGGAGGAGACTCACTACTTTGAGTGCCATCAGCCCTCAAATTTGGATTGACTGTGTTCCTCGTCTGATACCGTCAGTCTCCTCTCACCATGTGCCATGTTTTCATTTTCTAGATTATTCAGGACAGAATATTCAAGCACATATCCCGTAACAGTTTAATATGGAACAAACATCCTGGAGGATTGTTCGTCCTACCACAGTATTCATCTTATCTGGGAGATTTCCCTTACTACTATGCTAATTTAGGTAAGTGAGTGCCTTCCAGGGAGTTATTCTGGTTTACCTGCCAGGTGTCATTCAGAACTAAAGTCCCTTGATTTTTCGATTCCACCGCGGTGTCTTTGCAACATCCTGTGTTGGAGACTGCTTTCTAGAGCCCTGTCCTAAACGGTGTATCAAGGTCAAGAATTATAAATCCAGCAGAGCATTGCAAAGTGAGAAACTCCTTTCTTACCTGAGCCGCTGTACTTTACATTCAGCAGAGTCATTTCTTTTTGAGAAATAGGCTTCCCAAATTACAGATCATTTTGAACATGACAATGGGTTCACTACAATTTTAAGTCTCATCTTATATAAAATGGAGTTAGGAGAGCTCTCCCTACTTTTTGTTTTTCTCCACAATCGCAACTTCTCTATCTCAGACCAAAGAAAAACCAAACTGATAAACGGAAAGGAAATAGATTTAAGAATATATGATAGGGGAGCAACTTATTCACATTCAACATTTATTGTGCTCATCTTCTTTGCCATGTTAATGCAGTGCTAGGTGGTAGAAATAAAAAGTCAAAGGAGATACAAGCTCTGTTCTCAAGCAGCTTTTAGTCTAGTCATAACGGGGAAAAGGGAACCGGCAGAGGGACGAAGCTTTACAAAAGGCCGTTACCGCCATAGACATATACGTATTTGGAGCCCCGTTCGCTCTAGTGTTAGTAACATCTTGGACACTTCTCCTCATCCATAGTTCCAAATTTGAGAAACCCTGGGATAATAAAGCATCTTTCAAGTCGATATGGCAAAAAGACTCCAGATTTTTGTGTGGAGTTAGCAGAGTTAGCACATTAGAAGTGTGTAATTGATGCTTCTTAAACTGTTAGAGGAGAGTCTTAAAGCACTGACTTGTCCTCACTGCTAAAAAAGGGAACCCCCTCTATCATATTTATTCTTCTTACTTGGCAAAGCCTTGAATGTGTATCTAGATAGTGGGAAAGCTAGCTTCTTTCTAACATGCAATTAAAGTACTAGTCGGATGGTATAATTTGCCCTGCAAAATGTTCATATAATCCTTTGAGATATATATAGTCTGATTCTTGCCTTTGTCCAGTCACTACCAAAGCTTAACTTGAATGTCCCTGCACTGTCTTGTTCATATTTAAACTACTAAAATGTGAAATTAGTGGCTCTAAACTAATGAAGTTTTAGGAGCCTTTTTTTTTTTTTTTGTGGTACGCGGGCCTCTCACTGTTGTGGCCTCTTCCGTTGCGGAGCACAGGCTCCGGACACGCAGGCTCAGCGGCCATGGCTCACGGGCCCAGACGCTCCACGGCATGTGGGATCTTCCCGGACCGGGGCACGAACCTGCGTCCCCTGCATCGGCAGGCGGACTCCCAACCACTGTGCCACCAGGGAAGCCCTTAAGGAGGCTTTTTAACCTGTCTCCAATTTCTTAGTGGGTTCTCATGGAAAAACTCATTTTGCGGGAGAAGCCATCTCACTGCTTTCTCTTTGGTGGAAGTTGTTATTTTGTACATTTATAGTACCTTTCCACCTCGGGCCTTAGAGCGCACAGTTGGCAGAGGTCTGGACCACATACTTTTCCTCTCAGCTGTGTCACTGGTACACAAAGAAGAGATTCTTGGGAGTAGAGCAGCTTCTACTCTGAAATAGTGATGATGGTGATTATGATAGCGGTAAGCTCATGCTGAGCACTTGCTGTCTGCAGGTCCTGTTCTAAGTGCTCTGTATGCATTAACTCATTTAATTTAATTCTCATAACAACTCCGTAACTTTGATACCGTGGCTGTCAGCCCCATTTCACAGCTGTGGAAGCACAGAGGGTTAAGTAATTTTTCCAAGATCCCACCACCACTCAGTGGTGGAACTGAGCTTCAGACATAGACACTCATGCTCTGGACGTTGTTCTTTTAACCTTTACCACTTGCTAGTTATTATCTGAAATAGTATCAAACAGGCAAAAACCCCTTAACTACATAATTAAGAGTAAGACAGATGCACATAGCCTGGAAGAGAGAGCACTGTTTACAAAAATCCATCCTAAGACGTAAGTGACTGGAGTTAGATCCTTTCTTGGGTAGAGAGTGGTGAGTAGTGGTGTGTGTGCATAATTAGGCTTTGGGTGCCTAAAAAACAGAAGGGAGATCAAAGATGCCTCCCCAAGGGAGGAAGGAAATGACTATCAAAGGAAGAATCTGGAAATGGGCATTGAACTGTAAATCATCCAGGTCCCTAGACTCAGGCGGCAGTTAACTAGCAGCTTTTCACCTTGTTTTTGTTCTGTCAGGACACAAGAGGCAGAGGAAAAATACACTGGAAGGGAACATTAGCTCCAGGGCGAGGCAGAGCAGAGAGGACGAATTTTCTAAGTCTTGTTTTTCAGTGCTTCATTAGGCCTCTCTGCCCTTTCTGTTTCAGGTTTAAAGCCCCCCTCCAAATTCACTGCAGTCATCCACGCGGTGACCCCCCTGGTCTCTCAGTCCCAGCCAGTGTTGAAACTCCTCGTGGCTGCCGCCAAATCCCAGTACTGTGCTCAGGTGAGTGGCAGTGTTGACCACGGCGCCTGCGCCCTCCTTCTCAGTGGACCAGAGCCCCCCAGCCCTCCCTGTGCCTTCCCGGCTACACACTGTGCTCCCCACGTCGGGCCCCGTTACTCCCCTTTCCTTTGTCACGCCTCGTTACGCCCTTTTCAGCAGCTTAGAGGTTCTTGGAAGTGAAATCTGGTACAGGTAAGGGGTGGGTCACAAAGAGATCTTGGCCCTGGGGTAAAGTTAAATATTGGGTTGGCCCAAAAGTTCATTCGGGTTCTTCTAACATCTTTCGGAAAGACCTGAGCGAACTTTTTGGCCAGCCTGATATATACCAATACACTCTTTAAAGAATACATAGGCACATTCTTTCATTCTTACGTGTCAGAGTGATAAAGGAACGTCAGAAAGGCCACTGAGAGGACCCAGAAAACTCAGATTCCACAGCAGAAACCAATTCGTTGGTGTCAGGAGGCGTCAACTTTTCTTTCACGGCCACCGTGACTAATTATAAAATTGGGAAAGGAAGATGATACCTATGGTAATCATGTTTTCCAAATTAGTATCACTCTCGTACTCTTAACAGTGGTTTTTCTGAATTGTAAATTACACAAGAAGGTTTACACACGACGAAAGAATGGAATCACGTGGAAGTATGCATTTTGGAGCTAAACGTTTTTATTGGAAATAAGAGGATCACAGGAAATCAGCAACCATCCTGGAGAATCCAGAACATGAGCTCACGCCAGTCCTATCTTGAATTCTCTTCTTTCTCCCATGTTGCCTGGTGTAGCGTGAATGCATCGCAGACGTTCAGTGTGCGTTTTTATTCAATTGGATCGGCGTTGTTATCTTACTCGTCATCATAAGACATCAGAATTCAGAAAAACACTTTGTTAAAAACCAGCAACCCTGAAATGACTTCTTTCCTCCCCAGCTTTGTCCTACCCCCTTGACACAGTTTTCCTTAGGTTACTCTTTTTGTACCCTCTCTTTGGTGGTTAGAGTGATCGGGTTCTGAGGGTTGTGTAGGAGTGGACTCACTTTTATTTTTTTAATTTTTATTGGAGGATAGTTGATTTACAATGTTGTGTTAGTTTCGGGTGTACAGAGGGGAGTGGACTCACTTTAAATTCAGTTTTGAGGTCTACCATCCTGCCTTGCTTATATCCCCATTTCCTCTCTCTCTGTCTGTAAGAAGGAACTTTGGGTTGGAGGCCTATGTAAATCTAGCCCTACCAAGCCATCTCACGACCCCCTGTCCCTTTCAGATCATAGTTCTATGGAATTGTGACAAGCCTCTCCCAGCCAAACACCGCTGGCCTGCCACTGCCGTGCCTGTCATCGTGATTGAAGGAGAAAGCAAGGTAGGACCAGAGGGGACTTCACTGTGGAATCAGTGTGGAATCTTCGTGTCTTCAGTGGGGCACCATGGGTGTTGGTCTTAGCCATCTTCCTCCTGGGAAGTGCTGGCCTGGACTGTTTTTCCAAAACCATACCTGTCTCTGAATGTCCTCTGCTTTGACAGCCATAGGCTTTTTTTTTTAAATTTTATTGAAGTATAGTTGATTTACAATGTTGTTTTAATTACTACTGTACAGCAACATGACTCAACTATACATAAATATATTCTTTTTCATATTCTTTTCCATTACGGTTTATCACAGGATATTGAATATAGTTCCCTGTGCTATACAGTAGGACCTTGTTGTTTATCCATCCTATAAATAGTAGTTTGCATCTGCTAATCCCAAACTCCCATTCCTTCCCTCCTCTACGCCCCTCCCTCTTGGCAACTACAAGTCTGTTCTCTATGTCTGTGAGTCTGTTTCTGTTTTGTAGATAAGTTCATTTGTGTCATTTTTTTTTAACTTTCTAAAAGATATTTATTTATTTATTTTTGGTTGTGTTGGGTCTTCATTGCTGCGCGTGGGCTTTCTCTAGTTGTGGCGAGCGGGGGCTACACTTCATTGCAATGTGCGGGCTTCTCACTGCGGTGGCTTCTCTCTTGTTGTGGAGCATGGGCTCTAGAGCTCAGGCTTCAGTAGTTGTGGCACACAGGCTCCGTAGTTGTGGCTCGTGGGCTCTAGAGGGCAGGCTCAGTAGTTGTGGCGCACGGGCGGGCTTAGTTGCTCCGTGGCATGTGGGATCTTCTGGGACCAGGGATCAAACCCGTGTCCCCTGCATTGGCAGGCGGATTCTTAACCACTGCGCCACCAGGGAAGTCCCTGTGTCATATTTTAGATCCCACTTGTAAGTGTTATCATATGGTATTTGTTTTCCTCTTTCTGACTGACTTCACTTAGTATGATAATCTCTAGGTCCATCCATATTGCTGCAAATGGCATTATTTCATTCTTTTTAATGGCTGAGTAGTATCCCATTGTGTGTGTGTGTGCACACGTGTGCACACATGAATCACATCTTTATCCATTCATCTGTTGATGGACATTTAGGTTGTTTCCATGTCTTGGCTATTGTGAATAGCGCTGCTATGAACGTAGAGATGCGTGTATCTTTTTGAATTATAGTTTCATCTGGATATATGCCCAGGAGTGGGATTGCTGGATCATATGGTAGCTATATTTTTAGTTTTTTAAGGAACCTCCATACCGTTTTCCATAGTGACAGCCGTAGGCTTTTGAATTGGGTCCTAATACTAACTCTTCAGGAGATGTGTGACCCTGACTATACCTTCCTTCTCTGAGCCTCAGTTTCCTCATCTACAAAATGGGAATAATAACACATACCACATGGGGTACTCTGAGGAGTAAATAAATTCAGGGCCTGGCAATGGTGATCTTTCTGGACGTGATGAAGATGATGATGAGGTTGCTGATGGTGGTGGTGATGCGTGAGGTTTGCTTAGCTGATTAATCTGAGTTAGTTGTGTCTGAGAGTAGTGGTTCTTCGTAACATTTATCTTAAAAAGGACATTTCCACCTTACTTTTGTTTTGAGGTGTCCATCAGAGTCTCTCAGGGGTGCTGGCTGCCTAGCTGGCCCCTGCTTCCCTTCTTCAGTTCATTTTGCCTAGAACGGAATGATCTTCTTAATCATCTCATGGCCCTTAAGGGAGTCTTTTTGCTAATGCTTTCAATTAACATCAGAGGCCGTGTATAATCTGGCCTCAGCTGGCCTTCCCAATCTTCTCTCTCATTGCTTTTCCTCTATAGATTTCATCAGTCACAGTTAACAGCACTGTGTCCCTTCCTACCCCTAAGTGTTGTCTTTCCCATTTGCCGTAAGTCTTGACCCTCCTTCCTCAGCTGTTCATTTCTGTTATTGAAATTCCCATATATTCTTTAAGCCCTGGTTCACATGCTCCCTCCTCTTTGAAATATCTTCCACTCTTTGCTGCCAGAGGTGAATTCTTTTTTCTCAAGCTTCTGCTGGTGGCTTTCTTATAGATCTTATCCATTGTGAGGAAATTAGTCTCTATTAAATGACACTGCAATTGTCATCTAAGAGACTTCCTCCGTCAGTCCCCAGAGAGTTAGGTCATGAGAGATTGTCTCACACTAAGTAAACCCTCTTTGAGCCAGAATAAGAACGACCAAGGTATTAGGTTGCACCGTTTGAAATCATCATTTGGGTGGCTACAAGTGGCCATTTCATATAGTTCAGCAGGACGCACTGAGAATTGTAACTGTCACGTGCGTGGACAAGGTGATCCGTGCATTGTCTCTTGAGTTTCAGTGTAGGCTGCCTGCTGTGTGCTGGGCAACATGAGGAAACACAGTGGTGAATGTGACGGATATAGTCACAGCCTTCATAGGACTGGAGTCAAGCAGTGTGGTTATCAGAGAGCTGATTGGTAAGCACTTAATGAGAATAATCACATGCCTCTTGGCATCGGTCTTACTTACCCTTATGAATTCATCTCACCAATAGGTATGGTTTCACAAAAGGGACTGGCACAGAAAAATCTCCTGCCTATAACCCCATATATCTGTCTCCCCGGTTCCAATGCCTGAAGCCCTGAACAGTCCTCAGATGGGTTCTCTTCACTTTGCACTTGGAAATTCTTTGTTTTTTTATACTTCCATGGGTGACTAGATCTCCTTCTGGTAGGTAAGTCTCTCTGTGAATATGTCAGGATATTCAAATAGGATCCATTCTGACGGACAGACTGGGAGCCATTCTGACTCCTATGGTTAGTATTGCATTTTTGTGCACAGACTCATTGATTGATTTTATACTCTTCACTCCCAGCTAGTAGTCCCAGTTTCTTTATTTCTAAGATGAAGATGATAATCATAGTACCTTTCTTGTAGGCTTTATCAGATGTGTCTTATAAGATACCTCCCATTCTCGCAGCCGTATGTATGTCTGGGCTTCTGGCCATTTGTTGAGTCCTAGACTTCACCTTGGCCACTGAATCCAGTCGGTCATGTGGTTCCTTCTCCCTCGTCAGGACCGCGCCGCCTGATAAAGCATTTGCACTTGAGTCTTGCTTTAGACTGTATTCTAGGGCACCTGGGCTAAGACTTGGGCCCATTTTGATGATGGAATGAGATACTGCATTACAGGTGCTCAGCCCTGTACCTGGTCTACACTCAGGATTCAGTAGATGTCAGCTCCTCTTCTGGGCGGGGGGCATTGTAAAGTGATGGTTTGTATTACGGGCTTTGGGGTCAGACTTCCTCTATGTGACCTAAGACAAGTTGTTTAATTCTGTGTGCCTCAGTCCCTCCTTCAGTAAGTGGAAGAAGTCATAACACCTAACAGGTCAGCTAAAAGGATCAAAGGGTTTGCTCCTGTCCACGTAAACGTATTGCTGCTTAGGAGTGTGGACGCACATGGCAGGTGCTTGAAAAACGTCACCTCTCATGGTGCTTTGTATTATTACTTATGGACCTTTCTTATCTTCCCTACTAGACAGGGAACTTCTTGAGCCTTGGTCATTTCCTAGTTGTGTTCGTTCATTCTAGAAGGGTTTGGGCTGTTGCATGGTAGCGAAGTAGCTCTTAAATGAGCTAACAAGGAAAACCCAGCTCCCTCAGGATTGACTTTGTAAGGACGTTGGCGCCTTCCATGCTAGCCCACTGAACTTCTGGAGCGTAGCTGAGGCGGGGTATTTCAAAGAGAGCCTCTGGTTTCTACACTAGGTTTAGAAGCGGCTGACTTATGGGCTCTTAACTCTTATTGATGGAGCAAGTTCAGAAAAAGGAAATGGATCCTTTTAAACCCAGTGGTTGGGCCCATAACGGCGAAAGAAGTCATATATCCTCCTCCTCCCGCATTTTAAATTTCCATGTCTAGCCTTGAGTTTAAAATTGATGTGTTTGCTGCTTTGGTTGGAAAATTCTATTTTGAATTTATAGGCCTTGTCACTGCAGCTCTCCCCTGTAGGCTTAACAAGGGAAAGGTCAGGGCACCCCTAAGCTGGCAACTAATAACTTCTGCCTTAGTTAGTGGACATGTAAACAGTGTCAGGAGAATTGCTTCAGGCTGAGATTTCTGAGCCCTGTGTATGCGGGGTTGCTGATCGCTTTTGTATTTTATTTTGGAAGACTGAGAAAGAGACAGAAACACTTGACCCAGGTGGCAGATGTGTAGGAGCAGAGCCTGGAGTGTAGGTATATCCCTTGAGCTCCCACAGATGGATTCTAGTGGGCATTTTCCATCCTTTAATGACGTGAGCCCTCCAGTAGCTTCTGCGGCATGTAAACCAAATCTGAGATGAGGCTCGCAGATGAGCTGGCTCCCTGATGTAAATATAGCTTGGGCTTCTTTGGGGGGGTGTGGGGAGGGGTCCTTAGATTTGTGAGCCGTGGCAGCCGGGCTAAGTGCCTCCCTCTTCCCTTTGTCTCTAGCATCCAACTGCTTCATTCCCTGGCCTTTGTGCCTTGAAAGTTGATGGCAAGTGTCTCCTCTCTCAGGAGACACATACCTTCCAGAGGAAGTGGTGAATGAGAGATTGCCATGGGTGCCCACATTCACTTTTGAGGTCCTTTCAACCCCGAGACAGGTATAGCATAGGGCTGAGGTGCTCTATAGAATCACACCATCTGGGATGGTACGATGGTGGGTCCATCCTAAGCAAGACACAACCTTTCTGTACCTTAGTTTTCTCACCTATAAAACGGGTTTGTTATACAGATGAAATGAGATGATGTGCATAAAGAACTTGGAACATTTCCGGGACTTCCCTGGTGGTCCAGTGGGTAGGACTCCGCGCTCCCAATACAGGGGGCCCAGGTGCGATCCCTGGTCGGGGAACTAGATCCCGCATGTCGCAAAATGAAGATCTTGCGTGCTGCAACTAAGATCCGGCACAGCCTAAGTAAATAAACAAGAACTTGGAACATTCCCTGACACAGAGTAAATGTTTTACAAAATGTTAGTTATTCTTATATCATCATTCTTATTAGGTATTCTACAGAAACTTCAACACAGAAGTTCATGCTGGGACTGTCATAGGGTAGTCTCTTCGGTCTCAATTTTTCAACTGATCCCCTCAGCCCCCAGACCCTCACCACACACACACACACACACACACACACACGCACACGCACACGCACACGCACACACACGCACACACACACACACACGTACACTCACCTCACCATGCCTTATCCTGGTGTTGCCCAAACTTCATACTACCTTCACAATGTTCCTAAATCCATGGACCACGTGTTCTATTGTTTAGTATTTTTCTTTAAATCAGCTTACTTTTCACTTTAATGAAACTATTTTTGAATAATTCTACTAGTACCTTTTATTGCTATAGCTACTAATATATATGTGTATATATTTTTGCTTCTCTGAGCTAAAATTAATAAAGAGTAGAATTTTTAGATGTTTGTCTCTGCACCTCCTAAAAGGACCTGACCTTCCAGTGGTGTGTGTCGCACACTTGGAATCACTGCTCCGTCCATCCACTCTTCCCTGGCCTCAAAGTGCTGGCTCTCCCCTCTGTGCCTTTGCATCTACTGAGCCCTCTTTCTGTTGGGCCTCATTTCTGTTTATCCCTGGTGGATTCCTGGCCATCAAGGTCCTGATTCAATGTGACTCTGAGGCTTTCGTTGCTCTTCCAAGCAGCCGGTGGCTGCATCCTCTGGTCTCCCGGCATCTCTCGTATCAGGCGAGGACCAATCATTCGCGTCTTGTTCTCTTGGTCATCTTGGTCTCCCTGCAGACTATGAACTCCTCCAAGACAGAGCATGTATCTTACTCACCTCTGTACTCCCTTCGACTAGCAAGGTGTCTGTACACAGTAGGTGCCCAGTAATGGTGGGACCAAATGAATCTCCACGGATGGGAAATGGAAGCCTTCTATGTTGAGAGGTGACATGGTGGTGGAGCGTCCTTTGTGAAGTTGACGATGGGGGAAATTTTCCTGAAAACAAGACTGTCCATTCACCTCTCTTTTCCCCAATTCCTTCCCTCCTGCCTGCTCTCCCCCACCTCCCAGGTTATGAGCAGCCGTTTTCTGCCCTATGACAACATCATCACAGACGCCGTGCTCAGCCTTGACGAGGACACTGTGCTTTCAACCACGGAGGTAAGCAGCCTCACCAAGGAGGGGCGGAGTGCCTTGCGGGCAGTCGCCTCAAACCCCAAGGTGCCGGCGCCTCTTTTGCCCTTGCCTTGGCCAAGCCCAAAACGTTTTTCAAAACTTCCTGCAGAGTTGGATTGAATCCACCCGGTTCCTGTGAGCACCTTGCCGCCACCTGGCGCCCTGATGAGGGCATTTTCCCCTTTGTTTTCTCTGCTAATAGGTTCCTCATTTGCGAGGCTGCACCTCACCTCATCCCTCCCTCCTTTTGTTTGTTTGTTTGTTTGTTTTTAAACAGTGCAGGTGCAGGCAGGTGTGCAGAGGGACCCAGGGGAGGCGGGCAGGGGCACCTGTTTAGCATTTTCTTGAAACCACGCTCCGGGAGCCCATCTTTCCTGATTCTTCTAACGCCTGTGTGGGCGTGTGTTGACTCTGTTGGGGAACACACTATTCTGGGTTCTAAAGGCAGCTTTTCCATCTGGGTTGGAAGTGTGCATTTTCTTCAACCCACACGAGAGCAAACGGTTTCACTTGAAGGCTGAGATGGAGATCCCTGCTATTTCAGATGTTCAGGTATTTGTGCCCCAAAATAAGATTGCACAGAGCAATGTGTGAGGGAGAGGGAGAGAAGAGGAAAGATAGCTATGCTGGAAAACCAATTTTTACAACTCGAATGAGTATTGATCTCTGAAACCGCACTTAAAACCGTAGAGGGGACCAAAGACAGTTACACAAAAATGTAGTAGATCGCAAATACATTATTCATGGTAGCTGCTAAAAAGCTTGGAGACTTAGCTACTTATCCTGTTCCCCTTCTTTTATTCCTTTTTATTCGTAATCATTTTCTTTTCGATTTAAATGTCGACACTTACCAGCAGGCGTTTTCCTGGTTGGCAGTCTGATTCTAACGGCCCGCTGCCCACATAGCCAGGACTCATGGTGACTTGGGCTAGCAGTCTCTGTGTCTCTTCAAATTCCGTGGATGCTTCAAGTCTCCATCAGATGGAGTTCAGCAGACGTTCTGTGTAAGGGCAACCAAAATCACCCCAGGACAACATGTCCTGCACCTCACCTTGGTCAAAGGCTTTCTATGCAGCCAAAGCTCTATAAATAGTTGGTGAATGAGTGATGTTGGAGGGATGCGTGCTGTGCAGATTAAAGTGTGAGCACACAGCCAGTTTTGTCATGTGTGAGTCGGCAGGAGAAAGCAGCGGTGGGGGGAAGGGGAGAGATGCTTAATGTTCAAAGAGAATGACTGCAATGGAATACAAGGAACGGGTCGCTCCAGCCTGCGTTTTTTCTCCTGCTTCCTGCAAGGGAGGCTGGCATCCCTGGAACAAATTCATTCAACAGGTATTTATTGAGGGATGTCTTTGTTCTGGTCTCTGCCAGGTACTTTGATTGCACAGTTCCTGCCTGTAGCCGCCAGAGTCCTGGCAGCAAACAATTCAAATCAGGTGACTCAAATGAAGGGATTTAGTACGACTTAGGGAGGTGAGTGGGGTTAAAGGACGACACAGGAGAGGGAGAGGCACCTGGGGAGTGGCACGAGCTGGAAGCAGCTCCTACTTCTAGGCCTGAAGAAGTGAAGGAAGGAAACAGTGTTTCTGGTGTCCCTGAGAGGGGGAACTAGGGAGAAGAGGCTGCCCTACAAGAGCTATGACCATGGAGGGGTGTGGCACCTACCGGAACTCTGGGGCCAAAGCTGGGGTGGGAAGCAGGGGAGAAATACTGTCCTCTCTCTGTCCCACCTCCATTTTCCTGCCAGCAACGCGCATTGACCTAAGCCAATCAGCTACCAGCTGGCAAGGAGGACCAGGTTATGCAGTCCACAGAGTTCCGGCGTAGGGCATGGCAAGAAGAGCGGAGAGTGGATCTCGGAGAGCAAACAGAGGAAAGGCAGCACGTTGCCACGTGAGACGTATAGTCAAGACTGCAGCATAGACCTGAATCGTTACCCCATGACCTGAAGTATTGATTGATCTCTCATCTTCCGCTGGGCACAGAGCAATTGATCTCACACTCGGATTTGTTTCTCTCTGTCCCACGGTGAAATAACTTTCAGCTGCTGTGATGTAGCCACGTGCTGGTGAATTTCTTTTCAAAGAATAGCAATTCCAGCCTCTCAGTGCATGCTGGGAAGAACTTGTGCTGTATGTGGAGCAATTAGAAGTCAGCATGGGTTGAGCATGAGATGGAAATTTAAGAGGCTGGCCGTCTGGTTTGTTTACTTTTCCGGCTGAACAGTGGAGCAGTCGTGTTGCCTGACATCGTGGAGGACGAGGGTTTCTCTTTTTTTTAGGTGAATAGATGTTGGTTCATTTTATTTCCTTTCTAAGGATTCTTGGCTTGTTTAAATGCCTCTCTGTAGTGTTAAGGATAGATTTTTAAACAGTGTCCTATAAAGGGTATTAGATAGAGTTGGTTTATAGTTACTTACATTTATCTGGGTTGCTTCAAATTCTCAAAAGAAAACCGATGTTAGTTTTTAAGAGGCCATAAGCTGACCTTTGCCTCCTTTGATGTGTTAATGAGCTGTGTGAAAGCAGAACTATCACAAGAATCATAGTTTTATTGGAATTTACTTTTGAGTTGCTTTGAAATGACTTGAAATGGCTTTGAGATAGTAAGGAATTCATGTGATGAAAACACCCCATCGGTGTATGCGTCTCCTTTTCAGAGGATAATGGAAAACGCCAAAGAGTGCTGACAGCCAGGCTGATTCTTTGACGCCGGGCTGCATAATGTACTATCCCATCAGTTGGCACCATTAGTATTGAACGCCAGTGATGATGTGCAGGTTATCATGACCTGCTTTCAGTTTTTTGGCAAATACTGTTCACTCCCCTGCTATCTTTTAACTTTGAGACGCCCCTTACCCCACCACGCTTCCTTAATGTGTGTCCCAACACCCTACTTTTTTTCCCCCCAGGTATTATAGCTTTGGGGAAAAACCTATATTGTTAAGGCTTTCTTATCTTGAGTCAGGGCACCAAACTAAATCTCCATAAAAATTTAAATTCATGGCTGTTTACAAAAATCATGTCTTCTAACTAAGCCCCAAGAATTCAGAGATAAAAGGACCCTTACGGATCACCCAGGCCAGTGTTTCCCAAACCTAGGATTTCACTGACATGTTTACCTAGGATGAGGCTTAAAAAAAAAAAAAAAAGAGTATGCCGTTTAAAGAAAAATATTAACTAAGTTATCGAATATGTGGTGGGAATGTGGGAAAAGGAGTGATGATGGTTATGCATATGGTGAAAGCTTGGGAAATACTGATCTAGGCTTATTTGCTTTGTCTTGTAATTGAGGTAAAATTCACATAGCATAAAATGAACCATCTTCAAATGTAGGATTCAGTGGCGTTTAATACCTTCACAGTGTTGTATGCTTATTACCTCTACTTCATTCTGAAACATTTTCATTACCCTAAAAGGAAACCCTGTATCCATTAATCAGTCAGTCCCTGTCCTTTGGAACCACCAATCTGTTTTCCACGTCTGTGGATTTGTGTATTCTGCACACTTCTTGTAAGTGGAATCATACAATATGGGGCCTTTTGTGTGTGGCTTCTTTCACTCAGCATAATGTTTTCAAGGTCTGTCCATGTCGTGGCATGCATACGCATCAGTGTTTCATTCCTTTCTATAGCTGAATAATATTCCATTGAATGGATATACCACGTTTGGTTTATTTATTGATGAGTTGATGGCGTTTGGGTTGTTTCCACCTTTGGGCTATTGTGCACAGTTATTTGCTCTGCTTTTGAACCCCTGGGAGGTCAGGAACTGGACTTGCCAACATCACTCAGCCACCCAGCCACCATTACAGTGCCAAGACTTGAAATATCTGTGGAATAAATGAAAATTCCGTATGCATTGCTTATCAAGAAGAGATAGGGCAAAGGTTGTTGGGTGCACGTGTAACCTGTATAAGATAAATTGTTTTCAACACTGTAGCCACAGAGCTAGAAGGGAAGCGATGATAACAGTACACACCAAATCTGAAACCAGATGGCTTGGGTTCAAATCTTGGCTCTGCCACTTACTAACTCAGAAAAGTTATTTGAACCTCCATATCCTTAGCTTCCCTCTCTGTAAACTGGACACTCTAAAATTACCTACTTCACAGGGCTACTGTGAGGATGAAATGAGTTAAAATGTGTAAGTTCTTACAACCATGCCTGTTGTATTATAAGCATTACACAATTATGACCATTATCTGATGGTTTGCTGTTACTGGTTTTTTTTGGGGGGGGGTTGTTTTGTTTTTACTTTCTGTATGTTGTTTTATGTGTCATTCATCAAAAAATCATAGAAGTCAAAAATGAGTTTATACATTTGAAAACAGACTATTTGTTAATTACACATGTTAGTTTGTAGCAGGTTCAGAAGTACTTGCTTTGGGTTATTTTGAGCACTAGGAGGTCATTTCACTGCATTTCCTTTAAAAATAATCTTGGCCTGTCCCCACTTATTCCTAGTGATTCTTCAATGTGGATGTGTTTTCCAAATTTCCTCTCACTGAGCATCTTCACACCTGAGAGGCCTGAATGACTGTTCTTGATGATATCTGCTTTGTATTCCTGTTAGAACCCGTGTGCTTTTTAAACATCTTTTCTCTGGCTTTTAAGTGGATGCTTTGATGTTAGTCACTCTGGCTTTGCTGTGTGCTGGTGATGGTGTATGCTCTGTATTCATACTGTAGATGCATATAGAAAATCTGCTCCTGTTTATAAAACAGATGCATTTCTGCCTGCCATCAATCAGTGGTCACTTATCTTTTGGAGGTTGGTGGGGGGAAGCAACTGATTTTTTGACTTTTTAGCTTGAGTAGACTGGATTTCTAAAGGACATATCCACCAATGTATTTTTTTTCCTTCTTTCATTTCCACACTAATCTGAAGTTTCTTTAACAGAAAACATTAACATGTGCATAATTACGGGGCCAAATGTCAAGCAGTCAGTTTAATTTGCTGATGAAGACATGGAATTAATGTTTCGCAACAGTCCCGGGATTTCACATTACGAATTAGCAGGGGGAAGGGGATGTTTTGTTGACATTTGTTAACACCGTTGATTGCTTGTTTGGCTTGTGTTCTGCCTGCAGGTGGATTTTGCGTTCACCGTGTGGCAGAGCTTCCCCGAGAGGATCGTAGGGTACCCTGCACGCAGCCATTTCTGGGACAACTCGAAAGAGCGGTGGGGCTACACGTCCAAGTGGACGAACGACTACTCCATGGTGTTGACGGGAGCTGCTCTTTACCACAAGTGAGGGGTTTGGACGACTCATATTGCTTTTTATATGAGTTTCTGGCTGCTGCAGAGATGGGAACTTGGGCCAAATCTTGTTAACAACCTTAATGGAAATTAGTTTGGAAAATCCCCGTTTCAATTCTGTTGATGTGGCCAGCGTGTATCTTTGAAATCAATAAAACCTCTTGGCTTATGGCATCTTCAGAAACTATGGTAGAGCAGCATCTTCAGCGACTCTGAGGCGTGGAGACGTGCTCAGGGCGTGTTGCGTGACTGAATGTGTAGAAGAACAAGTAAACGCTTAACTGAGCGCCTCCCGCGCTGTCCTAGGCGCTTAGGATTTACCGCTGAGTAAAATAGGAAAAAATTTCTGCCCATACAGGTTTTGTATTCTAACAAGGGGAGAGGCAATATACATAATAATTCTATAATATATTAAGAGAGAGGCTTCCCTGGTGGCGCAGTGGTTAAGAATCCGCCTGCCGGGCTTCCCTGGTGGCACAGCGGTTGAGAGTCCGCCTGCCGACGCAGGGGACGCGGGTTCGTGCCCCGGTCCGGGAGGATCCCACTGCCACGGAGCGGCTGGGCCCGTGAGCCACGGCCGCTGAGCCTGCGCATCTGGAGCCTGTGCTCCACAACGGGAGAATCCACAACAGTGAGAGGCCCGCGTACCGCAAAAAAAAAAAAATCCGCTTGCCCATGCAGGGGACACGGGTTTGAGCCCTGGTCCGGGAAGATCCCACATGGAGTGGAGCAACTAAGTCCGTGCGCTGCAACTACTGAGCCTGCGCTCTAGAGCCCACGAACCACAACTACCGAAGCCCGCGTGCCACAACTACTGAAGTGTGCGTGCCTAGAGCCCGTGCTCCTCAATGAAGAGTAGCCCCCACTCGCTGCAACTAGAGAAAGCCCGCGTGCAGCAACGAAGACCCAACACAGCCAAAAATAAATAAAATAAAAATAAATAAATTAAAATATATATCTCTTAGGAGATAAGACAAAGCAGAGCAGGGCAAAGGTGGAGAAGGGGCAGGTTGGGGGTGATCCTCACTGAACGGATGAGATTTGAGTGGAGACTTGAAAGGAGAAAGGAAGTCAGCCAGGAGAACACCTGTAGGAGGAGTGCTCTGGCGTGGGGAACAGTGTGAAAGGATGCCTTGAGACAGGATGCTGGAGGAATATCCAGAAGACCGATGTGACCAGAGTGGAGTGAGGGGCAAGCAGGTGAGAGAGGTCATGGGATCCCAGATGCAGGACCCTACTTTCCATCATGAGGACTTGACAGTCTTCTAAGTTACGTGGGGAGCCGGTGCAGGGGTGTGAGCAGAGCAATCCTTCTTATGTTTTAGGCATCTACTGTGAAGGCTGTGGTGAAGATAGACTATAAGGGGGCCAGGGGAGAAGCAGGGAGACTTATTAGGAGGTGACTGACGTTATCTAGGCAAGAGATGATGGAGCCTGGGTCAGGAAGTGAGCAACAGACGTGGGAAGGTAGTGATCAGATTGTGGGCATATTTTGAAGATGCTCCAGCATGATGTCCTGACAGATTGGGTACAGAGTTTGATGACTCTTAGGGTTTTTGACCTGAAGAGCTAGAAGTATAGAGTAGTAAGCCAGCAACAGAGTTGGGGAAAGGCGCAGATGGAATAGGTATTAGGGAAAATACAGGAGTTCAGTCTTGGGCATGTAGGGACATTTAAAAGAGTGTGTTGAAAAAGTCAGGGATGGAGATATAAATTTGGGAGCTGTTTGCATAGATTTGGTCTTTAAAGCTAGGAGACTCAGGTAAGATGGCCAAATTCATGAGTGTAGAAGGCTGATGGTCCTGACTCAATCATTATTGAAATCCCCTCCTTAGTCAGGTGAACACACCAATCTTAACCTGGTCTTCTTTAGTAAAAAAATAGAGAATCCTGTCATCTCAAGGATGGAGTTGGAAATGCACAAGGTATAAGCATTTAGGGTGACTGAATTTTGATCTCAAGACTCCACCTCTTTCTTCCCGCCACCACCATTCAGTGAATCAAATTCATTCAAATGATTTTTCCAATAAACATATGCTATATATTCCTCCAAAAAAAATACTAGGGTGAGAAATAACTCAAATAAATTGTGGGTTCTCCATAATGATTGACCACCAGATTGATTGGGGTTTTGCTCTAACAGTGTTGAAACACATGGCTTACAGGCCAGAAAAAATGGAATGGTTATACTGTTGAACTCAGAGTTATGGGATAGTATTGAATACAGTTCTGATTAAACCAATAATTAAAATTGTAAAGCAACTTGTAATGATATGTGGATCACATGTAAGTAACTTCTCCTGCCATCTAAGTATTCGGTTTCTAACCAACCAGCCTGATATTAAAGTTAGCCTGGGCAAGCAATAGCTCCATCTGTGTGTTTCTCTGTACCTTGTTTCCTTATCTGTAGTACCTACATCATAGGTTTCTTCTAAGGATTAGATGAGGCATTTCTTGTAAAGTACTTTAGAACATTACCTGGTATATAGTATATACCATATAAATGACAATTGTCATCATCATCATCAACCATGATATGTTTAGGGATTCAAAGAATGAGTATGTGGTTTCTGACAAAGAAGACCACCTGTTATTTTATAATGATGGCCCCTGCTGAAACCTGTCTTTGGTTTGTACAGATATTATCACTACCTTTACACCCATTACCTGCCAGCCAGCCTGAAGAACATGGTGGACCAGCTGGCCAACTGTGAGGACATACTCATGAATTTCCTGGTGTCTGCTGTGACAAAATTGCCTCCAATCAAAGTGACCCAGAAGAAACAGTATAAGGAGACAATGATGGGACAGGTAAGAGAAGGAGAACTCTCCCCCCTTGCTTTGCTCACTGGTGACTCAGTCTGAGGTAATGAGGACTCACTGTTCCTCTAGGAAGCATAATGAGAAGATATCAGGAAACAAACCACATGCAAAAGCTCTGAGGGAGTGTATGTTTGGGCGTGGGTAATTGGGAAGATGTAAGTCAAGAGTATCTTTATGTCAAGAGTATAAAAGCTGTCTAAATTGGTGCAGCCACTATGGAGAAAAGTATGGAGGTTCCTTAAAAAACTAAAAATAGAGTTACCATATGATCCAGCAGTCTCATTCCTGGGCATACATCCAGAGAAAACTCTAAATCGAAAATACCCATGTACCCCAATGTTCATAGCAGCACTGTTTACAAAAACCAAGACATGCAAGCAACCTAGGTGTCCATCGACAGATGAATGGATAAAGAAGATGTGACATTTTATATATATATATATATATATATATATATATATATATATATATATATATATATATGCAATGGAATATTAGCCATGAAAATGAATGAAATAATGCCATTTGCAGCAACATGGATGGACCTAGAGATTATCATACTAAGTAAAGTAAGTCAGACAGAGAAAGACAAATATCATATAATATTGCTTATATGTGGAATCTTAAAAAATGATACAAATGAACTTATTTACAAAACAGAAGTAGACTCACAGACATAGAAAACAAACTGTGGTTACCAAAGGGGATAGTGGGTGTGGGGAGAGATAAATTAGGAGTTTAGGATTAACAGATACACACACTATATAAAATAGGTAAATAACAAGGACCTACTGTCTAGCACAGTGAACACTACTCAGTATCTTGTAATAACCTATAATGGAAAAGAATCTAAAAAAGAATATATATCTGTATAACTGAATCACTTTGCTGTACACCTGAAACTAACACAACATTTTTACTTCAAAAAAGTTGAATAAAGAAATAAAAGCGCTCATGTGGCCTACCAGGTGGCATAAGAAAGACGTCTCTTCTCCAGAGTTAAAGACCTAAAGAGAATTTATGCAAGTTTATTTTAGGTGTTTTATTGAGTGGCTAGTAATGCTCTCAACACAGCCTCCTAATGGCTGCTCTTGAGTCGGATGCACATTGTGGAGGCAGATGAGGAGTCATAGTACTTGGTTTTCAGTTCTAGAGCCAGCACTTGGTTGCTGTAGGCAAGTCAGTTACCTTCCAAAACTCAATTGTCTCGTCTTTAAAATGGAAATGGTGAAATCTGCCTCACAGCGTTGAGGTCAGACGTATGAAAGCATTTGCCAAAGTAAAATACAGTGTTGGGTCACAAATGATTACTGCTAAAGATACTTTCAGCAAAATATAATCTTTCTCTTTTTACAAGTAAGAAAACTAGGACCCAGAGAATTTAAGCATATTGCCAGAAGTCACCCAGGATTAGAGACAACCTGGAATTGAATCCCGGCCTCTGTTTCTTCCACTATTTATTCTTCTAGAGCTCAGCGTCCTTTTATTCATCTTGGACAGAGCCCAGTACTCTATGTACGAAATCAAAAACCATTAGACCATTTAGATCTACCCAAGTGAAATCATGGAGAATCCAGCAGGATTTGAGTCAGCCTAAACGGACATACTTATGTAGTTATATCAGTTCAATTTGGGGGGTTTTCCATGTACCTTGTTCTAACAGTTATTGAAAATCACATATAAATCCAGCTTCTGCAGAGGAAAATGTAACCAGGCCTCATGTTAACACAATTGATGGTTTTTCATTCACTGAATTTAGTAAAAGCAAAAAATTTACAGGATTTTAAGTTTATAAAATTTAATAATTTAATATTTACCAAATATGTACAGGTTATCAGGCATTGGTCTAGGTACTAGGTACTGGACAAAGCAAAGAATCTAGTAGAAAATTCTATTTCCCTCTAACTACTAAAAGGACAGGCGAGAGGATTTACAAGAATTTGTCATTTTTAAGACTGAAAGACTTTTCAAATTCAAGCAAAATGTATTGAGTACCCATGCATATTCATATTTATTATCTCATTTAAAGATACACCATTCCTTTAATGTTGTTAACTCAGAGTCCTCTGGACTCCCCTGAGGTTATACACAAATTAGGGGTGGAACTCATAGCGTATGGTTTCTTAGGGGTTGGTTTTTTACTCTTTTCATAGATTTGCCTAATTCTTTTTTTTTTTTTTTAAATACATTTTATTGTTTTTTTTTTTTTTTTAATTTATTTTATTTATTTATTTTTGTCTGCGTTGCGTCTTCGTTGCTGCGCGCGGGCTTTCTCTAGTTGCGGCGAGCGGGGGCTAGATTTGCCTAATTCTACCAAACCAATATTTCTAGTGACTTTACACATCTTTTGGAACAAATCTAAATTTAGGCTTAGGTCTAACTAGACGTATCTAGCTAGGTATGTGCTATATTTGCCCCCTTCTTCCCATCATATACACTAGTTTATTGAATGTTTGTGTGACTGGTGAAGTAAATGGATATCGTGCTCTCAAATTATGCCTTTATAACACAGGAAAGATATCTTCTGTAATATGTTGGTTGACCCAAAATAAATGTTAAAATCAAGAGGCAAAAAAGAGACTTGAATGATTCACTTGGACTGTTTTTTTTTTTTTTTCATTTGTAAGAGAATAAGAATGAGCTTAGGCTCTTGACAGTGTTTCCCTTTGAGGATGTGAGCACTCACCGGGATGTAGTGGGTCTAGCCCTTTGGGAATAAGTGGACCAATCAGAAATGGCCTGCAAGCTCATCCCAAATTAGGAGAAAAATGGAGGTACCTTTGGGACTTCCGGCTCTGATATGGACTCAACTGGTCAGCTTAATTTGATGCTCTCTCTGATTTACCAAGCAGAGTTCCTCTGGTACAAAAGGTAAAGAATGAAACCTGAGTTCTGCCCCTTCTAGCCCTGAACAAACAATTTTAACTTCCTTGAACCTGCTTCCTCATCTGTACGGCAGAGATGTTATTACCTGGGTAGATAACTCGACCAGGTTGCTGCGAAGCTCAAATGAGCTCATGAAAGCACTTTACAAAGAGTGTTTTGTTCGTTGTTCTGCTGCTCCGAGATAACTTGACATTTGTATTTACCTTCGATGCTTTCTTTCAAGCATGTTGACACTTGTGGTTTTGAAGTGACTCAGTGATTCTCACAGCAAAATGTACCTTCCTGTGAAAGTATTTTCTAACAATGCATGAGGATGCAAACACATTACACACACACACACACACACATACATACATATATATACACCGTTGAACAGCGGCCTATTGACATAAATGAGTTTGTGGGTTTTTTCCGACATAATTGGGCAGCCCACCTTTTCCTTGTTTCATAAAAACACGATTTTAAAGACATTATGCTTAGTTGATCTATTTAAATTTCAGCAATCAAGTCACTTAAGGCATTCTTTTAAATCAATGTCAGTCATTTAAATGGTCTAAAAATATTTAACCAACCTTAGGGTCAACATGGAGAGCTGAAGAGACGGCAGCCATCTTTCTACTTACCCAGAATCAACCAAATTAACAGGGGGGTTTCAGAAAATTATCTGTGAAACCATAAATACATTATTAGTCATCGCATTTGCTCCCAATTGCGAAGAAAAGTTTTATGTTTAGTGACCACAGCAGTTTCATGGACCAGAGAATGTGTCAGTCCCTATGGATCTTTGTATGTTTGGGGCGTTGGGAAACATGGCAGGTCTCGGGAAGATCTTCTGGCGAGGCTGAAAATCCGGACCCATGCTTGCGTCTCCACCAGGCACGTGGATGGGGCCGCGTGGTGGCCAGGCCAGACCCTGAGCCCTACTGCGTGCCCGTTAAGCCTGACTTCGTTTTCGGCCGTGTGTCCATCTCACCTGGCACCTGTCTCATCGTCTTCCTTCTTTCTCTCCCTTTCCCCAGACCTCTCGGGCTTCCCGCTGGGCTGACCCTGACCACTTTGCCCAGCGACAGAGCTGCATGAATACGTTTGCCAGCTGGTTTGGCTACATGCCGCTGATCCACTCTCAGATGAGGCTCGACCCCGTCCTCTTTAAAGACCAGGTCTCTATTCTGCGGAAGAAATACCGAGACATCGAGCGACTTTGAGGAACCTGGCCGAGTCGGGGGAGGGGAGCAAGAAGGGCCAGAGGATGGGGTCAGCGGCTCTCTCTTCCCCGTGCACATCCGCTCAGCAGCGGAGCTAGATTGTGCCAAGTATCCAAATAAACTAAAATGATCAAAGTGACAAAAAAAAGAATATAAAGGAAAATAAAAAGGCCAATGGAAACTCTACTCCTGACTCGTGGGACTGCACAGGACTGCCCCAGATTCACCTCACTGGCTTCTATGTCCCAAGACTAGGTTGTGTACAGTTTAATTATGGAACATTAAATAATTATTTTTGAAATGATTGCTATGCAGGTTTAAACTTTTTTAATGATCAAAACTATTAAAAACCAGAGTTCTTTCTTTAATCAAAATTGTGTTGGTTGTGGATATTTCAGAGCTGCTACTCCTCTTTCACAGACAGCATTGCCGTCGCTCACGCGGGGTGCCCTGCAGTTTCGAAAAGCTCGGACTTCATGGAAAAAACCATAAGTCACTCTACCCCATGTCAAGAAATAGCCAAGCATAACTAAGACGAGTTCATGACTCAGCTTTGCCAGAGCAAATTGTTTTCCATTTTGAATTTGCAGATCCACTTGAACTTTTATCTCTAAAATGTTGCTGCATGAGAAGAAGTATAATGACCTCCAGGTAGACAGTTCTAACTGAAAACTTTATGTTTGAGATAAAGATGATCATCTTTTTCATTGCGGGCTTGCGGGAAGTTAGTACCAAGAAAACGCTAGTGTACTTAAGAAATGTTCAGTTTACACAAGGAACCATGCAAGCAATCCACCAGCATATTAGTGAGATGGAAGTATTGACCCACAATAGTAACCTAGTGCTTTTCACGGGGGTGGGTTAGATGACACATTCAACCACTGACACACGTCTGCTTAGGGCTGGGGAAAGGCTTTGGTTTCAAGGCAAAGGAAGAATGAGTATATCGTTGGCTCGGCAGGAGTCACAAGACAAGCTCTTTTCATGGTTGTGAAAACCTCGTTTCAGAAGCTTCTCTATTGAAGAAGAAGTAATAATGTTGACATTCCCACCATTGAACTGGAGGATTGCTGAGAAGTAAACGGAGGGTGTATCTCACCGTTGGGACCCTGATACCACTTTTAGCCAAACAGTGTTTTGAACGAGAATCTGGCAAACAAAATAATCAGAAACAAATGTGAATACTGTTTTCTTTCATTTTAATTTTTATATCTGTAGAATCTGTAGTTTAGTCGTGCTTCTTGTTAAAAAGAACATTTCTATCCCTGGAAATGCTGCTTTGAGCTTCTGATCATTATAAAATTGCAATTACAAACTGAAAAAATATATATATCCCTTAACTCCATTATAAAAGATGGAGACTTCTGAGATTAGACACTTGCTTCTACTTGGAAGAGGCAAGAGAGAATAAAGAAGAGAAAGACATTATTGGGTCCTCTTATGCTGAATAAACAAGAAGCACTTTAATTCTTTTTTTTCTTTTTGCCCCTAAACTCTCATGCATCTCATAAATGTGTTTCCAGCATTGGGTTAGAAGAAAGTCTCATCACAGAATTATGTTCAAGTGCCTGGCTTAGGTCAGTGGAAACCGTAAATCCAGGAGACTTTAACTCATCCTTGTTTTATAGACATCTGGAAGTGAGAAAGGAACTTTCAAAGAGCATGCAAGGAGGGAGAGAGCTTTGAGCACTGGAGAGATGACTCAATATGCTACCTAGTGACAGCAAGGACCAGAGCCCACATGTCCTGATTCTGTGTTGTGAGTGGTACACAGGCAATGAACTTCAATGAAAGACGGGCTTTTCTCTGCAGCCTGGTGACTCAGAAGAGCTCCCTAAATCTCTCTCTTATCCAATTTGACCCAGCCTGAGCCCACTCTCATACATGTGACATTTTCTGCTAAGTGGATATGACTATCTCTTAAGTATTTATTGAAAAATAATTCTTAGGTCCATGGTGCTTGCACTCGTTTCCTTCTATAAAATGCCCAAATAGGTTTCATGCTGTTTAAGTTGCAACACTCAGCAACTTAAAAGGTTAGCAGTTAATCCTTATTCATCTGGCCTTTGCAAGTTTGTATTTAATTATTTAGGTGTGCCAAATTATTCTTGTATCTTTCTCCTTTGCAAAAATGAATGTGATGTTTTTGTTAAATGACCCCCAAGCCGACTTGCGACTCATGTTGTCGTCTTGGCTTGCAGATCTGTGTCCTTCATTGTACCAGTCAGTCACATGAATGGATTCAGGGAACTGTTTTGAGATATCACAAAACTCACAGGGCATATTCTCCACAAACAATGTATGTTATGTGGAAAAAAAAAAAAAAGATGGTAATTATAAATGAGAACAGGGTCTGACATACTTTTCAGCCACTTGAAATCTCCAAGGTTTTATTTTATGTCATTCTCAGAGCACATCTCTTTGGAATGCTGGCCAGTATGTTCTTTTCCCATTTTGAACCTACGTCTGGGAATAGAACAATGCTTAGCAAATCAGCAAGGCCCAACAGTAAGATGTAATTTTAATTCACTTAGGCAAGAGTTGTATTTCACTGCAGCAAGTTGACAAATCATAGCCATCTCTGTAGGACGTCAGGAGTTATATCTCAGTCAACTTCAATGATAACCAGGAGTCCCGAAGTCAGCCAACATGAGCTGTGAAGAAGCCAAGACCAGAGAGTACAGTGCCTGCCAACCATGTAATGAATTTCATGCAGAAACTCCATAGAGGCCTCGGCCACTTATGATTTCCGCACAATATCTTTTTCCAGCTCCACATTAGGATGTATGATCTTAAAAATAATTTTTTTAAAGCTGACTTAGGTGTTCATGCAAAACGGCTTATACAAATCAAGTTTACATATACATGAACCATATCACCTTTGTTGAAAACAACAAAATGACCCAAAATTGAGGCTGTAGAGAAAAATCCATGAAATAATCATTGTAGTCATGTCACAAAAGATAACCTAGCTAGGTAGGCCTACCTGGACACATCATATTGGCACACTTTGCAAGAGGATGCTTCAGAAGAAGTGGAATATCTGCTAGGTGGAATTTTATGTGCATTACACATTAATTTTTTCTTGTTCCAGATGGTGCTCAAAGAAGGATCAATTCAATTGCTTCCTTCAATTTTTCTTTTGGAGTGATTTTTGTTTTTCATTTATAGTAGGCTATGTTAGCCTTTACTTTAACGATTCTGGAAACCTGGGTACTTGAAGGGATATTATGCTGGTAGCCTTTCATAAAGGTTACTGAACTTTAATTATCAGGGGTGAGCTGAATGAATGTGAATAGATCTAGATACTATTGGGGGGGAAAAAAGAGCTCTTGATTTAAGAAGTAAAGAAATATTCATCAAACCTGTTTAAAGAGTGGGAGTAAGGAGAAGGCAGCCCAGCAGCTTAGAATCTGAATAAGACTTGCTGGACCAGCTGAATTATGGATGCAAAAGCCGAGGCAAACTTCCCAGACCTGAAAGTGTCTTATGTTCCCTTAGGTCTCTGAGAGCTCCACTTTTAAAAAGGACCCGTTATTACCATGAACTCTCAAATTAAAATGTCCTGTCTTCTAATAGTTAAGGTCATTGCTGCACAGCCAGTACAGGGCTTCAGTTGCTGAATTCCTTTACCTTGTTTCCATTGGCAGTGATGATGGACAAGAACCTTTCGGGTGGCTTTGTCATTCTTGGCCAGATTTAACCAAGAAAGCTTTCACTGCTGGCCTCATTCTCTCAGGCATGATTGAGGGGGACATAGTTGTTCTGACTTGAGTTCTCAGTGAATAGGTATTAATACCAGACTGTGCCGAACTTGCCTCCTTCTGTCTTAGAACTTCAGCAAGTACACAGTCAATTACTCCTTGACTCCAATCCTACTTTAAAAGAATGGGATCGAGCATCCTAAGAACACCATCTCACCCGTCAATTCAGTAACGCTGTCCAGAAGCTGTGGCTAGAAAAGCTGCTATTTACAGTATCGTCTTTTTTTTGGCCGTGCTGGGTCTTAGTTGCAGCCTGTGGGATCTGTAGTTGCAGCATGCGGGGTCTTTAGCTGTGGCATGCGAACCTTAGTTGCAGCACGTGGGATCCAGTTGCCTGACCAGGGCTCTAACCCAGGCCCCCTACATTGGGAGTGCAGAGTCTTAGCCACTGGACCACAAGGGAAGTCCCTACAATATATTCTTGATAATAAAGGTGACTCCTGAAAACCATCTCCCCTTTTCCCCCTTTCCAAAAATCAAAGGATTTTATTTCCATGATTTTTACTTAGCAGGGATTGACTGTAGTTGTCACTAATATGAAGTTCCAGGATGTTCCATATCAAGAGCTACCCAGATTTTGCCCAATTAAATAGGTGAGGGAGGCTGTAATATCCTCTGGGAAAGAAACGGGTGGGAACCATCAAGAAAGCCGGCAGATTAGCAGGGTCTCACCCTTGTTTAAAATCAAGTCAAGCTAGCCTTTCCGTCACTCTATTTTTGTAATGATTTGCCTTTTAGACCTCAAAGGCCATTTGATTTCTGCAATAGTTCGCTGTTCTCCTCTTATAGGAATACATCCCTTTCCTTTTGGTTGTAATTATTACTAAAATTAGGGCCATGCAGATGACCTGGTTACCATGTAATGAACCTTGTATATTTATTTTGAGAGAAAAATATGTATAGGATATGTTGAGGGGTGGAAGAAAGATATGGAAAACTGGAACTATTTTAGGTGGCAAGTTGTAAAGAAAAGAAAAAGTATACCTTATTTTGTATACGATGTACATTTGGGACAGTTTTCTAATATGTTGCCAATGTTTTTGTAGTATCACCACAGGTCTTTTCTGAAGTGTTTTCCCCATTTGTTACAGACAATTAATGAGTTAGTGCAATTAAGCCCTGAAGTGTGTGTGTGAGCGAGAGCCTGTGAGAAAATACAAAGCCATGGATCTTGATTTACTTCACTGACCTGTGTAACTTTATGTCTGGGTTTTACCATCCGAGATAGATTATTTTATAGAGAGTGTCACCAAAAAATTTTTCCTTCCAATTTATAGAAGAAAAAAAAAGAGAGACATTATTAATAAATGACATGACTTTTCATCTGCGTGGTTTTCATTTCATCTTTTCTGTTGACTACAGAAAGATGTCAGTTCTAAGGAGGATTCGATGTGCTGGGGAACACAAAGCTCGTGTGGAGATTCTGGGGGAGTTTGGAAGATGAAGTTGGACCACGTGCGCTGCGTGGAGGTCCAACTCTTGCAGCCTGGCTGCAGCCCAGCACTCAGCCTCCTGGGGAACATGGTGCTGCCAGCAGCTACCATCTCCCAGGCCACATGCAGCTGGTACTGTTGCAAGCAGGCCAGGGTGAAAAGTGGTGATATGCCCAGTTCTCAATGTTCCTCCACATGGACACTGGGACAACGTGGCAGGGCCAGGACCCAGAGCATCTGGAGCCTGACAGCTGTGGCCATTACCCCCTTTGGTTTCAACTGCTGCATAGGGCTCATGAATTACTGGCTGGCAAAGCATTTATTAGACTGGCATTTCTCAAAAGAATTTACAAATGGCTCCAGGCGTGAATGCAGCTCCCTGATTCAGGACCGCTGTAGTAAGATTTTATGACAGTAATAAACCTCATTCCACTCTATCATCTCTCCTTTTGGGGGCTCTCCTCTCCTTCCTTCCACCCTCTTTCTTTGGACATTTTTAGAGAAAGGATATCAGTCACCAGCTTCACGTATTTGCAGAGAAGCAAATCCCAAATTGCGCTTGGGGGTGTTGATTTGTTTTAAGACATCAATCAGGTTATATGTTCAATATTTTAGTTTGTCCATCTGAATGGTGGCTAAAATGGTGACTTCAGAATATTAATTGACAAATATTTTCTGAACAACTACTGTATATAGAACACTGTTCTATGTGCATCCGAAGGAATAACGATGAAGAAATCCTACTTCTTGTTCCCAAGCAAGAGAGAAAGAAGTCAGGCTGAGGTCAGACAAGGCATGTCTAAGGCCAGTCAGCAGAGGAGACTCAGAAAGAGGTTTGCCAAGTCCCAGGTTCCAAACTGGAACTTGGTTGTGACAGCGCTACTTTGTACAATCTGGCCTCACAACGTGACGGATGATGGTGTAAAAATCATTCCCAAGTGTGAGGACAAATGAGAAGCAGCTTTTAAATTCGGTCCAACCCAGCCTCACAGATGTTTCAACACGTGCCGTAGGGTGCAAAAATACCTTGAGCAAACCTACTTGATAAATCAAAGATGGTGTTGCTTTATCATCTGAGCATTTCCACCAGGTCTACTCATGACAAGAGAAAACCAGAAGTTATTTGTGGACACCTGAGTCATTCTGCATTGGTCTCCCCTAACATTGTACTGACTCTCTGATTTGCAGGAACTCAGAACATAGGGGGAACAAATTAGGCTACGTTGCCTACTGTTTGAGGCTCAACTATGCTTTGGAGGATACAGTGAAGACACGTCCCTACTGCAGTGGATTCAAGGTTTTTATTTCCTTTTGATCTCACTTAGATGAACTGCCCAAGTGTGCTATGTAAGGTCTCAGTTTTGGAACACAGCTAACTACCTGGGTTTGAATCCTGATTCTGCCTCTTGGTAGTTCTGTGACCTTACAGAAATTACCTTTCCTCTCTGCCTTGATTTCCTCAGATTAGTACTGGTCTATACCTTATAGGGTTCTCATGAGGAGTAAGTGCGTTAATCAATAAGATGTTCTTAGAATAGCACACGGTATATAATAAGAAGGATATAACTCTTAGCTATTACTATTAGTCAATATTTTTCCAAAATGGTTTACTTTAGGAATCTTTTCCTTAGCCTGTTAAAGAGGAAACGTTCTTAGTTTAATGTTTAGGACGTTAATACTAACAAACTTGTTTTTCTAGTGTCACAGGCACCCCTTGTTTTCGATTGCAATCATGTTTTAATGTCTATCATCATGAAATCATCCTAGCATCCGGGAATGGGCAATCCATCAGTGCAAATTATGCAAAGTTGAGTTTTCATTTTCTGGCTGAACTTTGAGGGATCATTTTTATTCTCATTTAATGGAATATAGTTGAGGTAGCTCAGGACAAAAATGAAGTTTGGGTGCCAATTATTATCGTTTTTTTCCTGGTGGCTTCAATTATATTAAGAAAGAAAACATGCTCTTGCCAATATGTAAATTATTTGCCAAGTTTGGATTTCTGTTCCAAACTGAACTGCAAATAACCTGGTTTCCTTGGCTAAATTTACTTGTGAAACAAACTTAAAATGCATATTTAATCAGATAGGACCAGATCATTCCATCTTCGAGTAGATGAAAAAAGTTAAACTATGAAGAGGGGACTTGGAGGCTATTTTAACTGTTCCGCAAAGATCCATATATACACGTTGTTTCATAACATGCTTTTAAAAATTTAATATATAGTGAACATATTTCCATGCATTAAATCATCTCAAATAATCAAATTGTAATGGATGCATAGAACGCCATTGAATGACTATTCCATATTTTTTTTTTACCTAATTCCTAACTGTTGGATATTTAGGTATTAAGTTTCTTACAATTATGTGGTAAATACTGTAAACATCATTTGATCAATGTCATCCATGCTGTGGTATATATTCTTAAAGACAAATCTTCGTTCACACCCATGACCATTATTTTAGGATAAATCATAGACATAAAATTGGCAAGTCAAATGTTATAAACATTTTAGAGATGTTTGCTGCATAGTCACAAGATATTTCAATATATGATAATGGCTACTGAAAGCAAATTTCAATTAACCCAATAAAAACTATCTAGAAAAAAAATCATAATAATTGCAATTTGGCAGCTAAAATGTTTTTAAAAATGGGGTCCATGGAAGCAAAATAACAAAGAGTAATCTTCAGTTGTTAAAAAAAAAAGTTGAATATTATTCTTCTGGAGGGACAAATTTATTGGTACTAGCCCTCTTGTTGGATGTTGGAAAAATTTGTTGTAGATGACATGTGCCTTATATCTTGTCTTTAGGTTGAAACAGGGAGTTAAAATAAAGCTTCCTTCTCAAATATTGGCTTCTTCCTTCTGGCAATATCCACATCAATTAAGTTTTAATAAAAAGCATTTTAAATATCATTCTCCCTGGCAGCTGACGAGTCTTCTCTTCCAGTATCAGCTTGCTTTTCTTTAGGGGAACGCAGCCCTCCTTCCCTCTTAGGTTCTATGATTTGTATGACGCTGATCCCACCCTTTATCCTGACTCCAGGGGAGTTATGTACCCGTCAGGTCATTGAGACCCAGTTCCAGATCGTGTATTGGCACTTTTAAGAAGGAGGTACCAGGACTTCCCCTTCAGTCCAGTGGTTAAGACTTCCTCTCCCAATGTAGGGGGTGTGGGTTCAATCCCTGGTCTGGGAGCTAAGATCCCACATGCCTCACGGCCAAAAAGCCAAAACATAAAACAGAAGCAATATTGTAACAAATTCAATAAAAAGTTTAAAATGGTCCACATCAAACAATCTTAAAAAAAAAAAAAAAGAAGGAGGTACCATCTTTCCTTTAGCATTATGTGCATAATATACTTCAGTAAGGATCACACTAACGATATAGCAAGGGTAGATGTGTTGGAGAGTAGTCGTTTAGCATATCTCGAGGGAGACTTCATTGAAGATGTGCATTTAAGTGAGATCTTAAGAAATAAGTAGCAATTTAACAGAAAAGAGTAGAAAGGGCACTACTTACAAAGGGACATGGACCTAAACACCTTCCATCCGAAGTATGTACAGAGGGAAAATGAGAGCCTAGATCTGTATGAAAGACATCATCGTAACACAAAGATTTGGTTGGTTCAGCTCAGGATGACTGCTTGGCTAACAGCATGTATTCCCAGCAAAAAGTAAAGTACGTAAGTAATAATAATAGTTCCCTTGAGTCGCATTTTCTTTGCTCCTAATGCAAAAGTTTCAGTGCAAAACACTGGAATTGAGGGTCATATCTGATTCTACTGCACTTACCAGAGAAAGTATGCAGAGGGTAGCGGAAAGCATGTGCTTTTCAAAATCTGTAGGAAAGATCTGGCTCTAAAGACTTTTGAAATGGAAAAATTAACTTTCATTTCTGGTTAGGACGTAGAAAGTTGCAAAAGATTGTCACACTCATCTTTGCAATGAGTACAAGTCCGATAAGTTACAATATCATGGTAATTTAAAGCCTGACAGAGAGGTGAAGATGCAAAGAAAGTTAAATGAACTAAATCTTAGGAAGAGATAATCCGTTCCTAGGAGAAGAGTATCCCATGGCTGCTTTCATTCTAGCAACACCAGAATGTTACTCCATCAGAGAGTGGGGTAAGGAGAAACCAGGTGTGCTGCTCATAAACTTTTAGTGGCCATGTGTGGGCTGGTATGAGGGGTTCAGACTCCTAGGGGACCCAGTCACGTGCTGATTTGTGCCCATCTACCAGTTCTTTACCATGAGATCCTCACCAGCTGTATGTAGCAGGAAACTGAATGCTGAATACAGAACAGAAGGATTGAGAGAAATCCCCATAAGGCACACTGGATCTTCACTGGGTAGAAGGTAGTGGCCCACCAATACCTAAGGGAAGGGCAGGGACACCGAGAGAATCCCTTCCATCCTGAGATGTAGAGAACCATAACAGTGCAAGGCAGTGGCCCACTGAAGGTAGGAGGGAAAAGCAGGGAGGCTGAGAGAGATCCCTCCTGAAGTACACAGAGAGCCCCCTTCAAGATCCACTGAACCTCCACCGAGTGCATGGCAGTGGCCAACCAAAGGCTAGAGGCGAGACAAGAAAGTTAAGAAAAATCTCCCTCAGGTTCATGGGACCCCCACCAAGCGCAAGGCAACTCCGCAGATCCTTGCGTAGACATAAGGTAAGTGATATTTAATATAAAATTAATATGTTAGTTTTCTTACTGCCTTATAACTTGGCTTTCAGAGACTCACCTTACTGTATAGTATGCTTCTCTCTCAAAATTGGAGAAACTACGTATCAGCCTATCATCGCAGGTAAGTGTTTTTCTTTTTTTTTAAAGTATATATATATATATATATATATACACACACACACACTTCAAGTGTTGCACATATGTTCAAATGGATACTTAGGCAGTGATGATGATGACGCAGAAACACCTCATACAGTCCTTGCCGAACATTTGTTAGATTTTCACATGAAGACATCCACACACACACACACAAATACGTTTATTAACTGTATGGTATGATCATTATTTACTACTCGTGAAGTAGAAGTAGATCATCATAAAGGTCTTCTTCTTTGTCCCTTCACCCTGGGCGGGCTGAGGAGAAGCAGGAAGAGAAGGGGTTGGTCTTGCTTTCTCAGTGGTGGCAGAGGTGGAGGAGATTCAGGAGCAGACGGGGAGAAAGGAGAGGCAGGCACACTCGGTGTAACTCTATGGAAATACGTCCTAATTTCTGTCTGACTTTTTTACTTTTTCATTTGACTAAAGATATTTCTATATGATACCAGTCCTTCTTCCACCATCTGATTTCATTTCAGTGCCGTATCATGGGAGGGTCCGTGTCATAAAAGAAGTCAGAAGCAGTCTTGAGTAACCAGAGCCCTGCTGCCGGATTGTCTAAACGTCCATTTGTCTCCTCGCTTTGCTGCTTCTACATCTTCTGCCTCGTCGTCTGGCACTGGTTCAGAAGTGCCCATCTCCACCAGGTTGACTTCTGGTCATTCCTCTGGTGTGGTGTCCGTTAGCTCTTGAATTTCTCCAAGATCCATATCTTGAAACCCTTTACACACCCCCGACCCCCCTTTGCCACATCTACAGTCTCTTTCCTGATTTCCTCCACTGGCTCTGTTGTAAATTCTGTGAAGTCATGCACAACATCTGGACACAGTTTTCTCCGGCAGGAATTTATTATTTCAGGTGTGATGGCTTTCACAGCTTTTTCTATAGTAACTATGGTATCTTCAATGGTGTAAACCTTCCAGACCTGCATGATGTTCTCCCTATCACGGTTCTCTTTCATAATGTTGACCGTCCTTTCCATAGAGTACTGTGTGAAATGAGCCTCAAAGCTCCTTATGACCCCCGATCTAGAGGCTGAATTAGAGACCTAGTGTTTGGGGGCAAAGTAGGCCACTTCGACATCTTTGGTGTTGAATTCATGTTCTGGGGTTCTGGGTGGCCAGTTGCATTGTCCAGTATTAAAAGAACTTTAAACGTCCATCTGTTACTGGCAAGGTACTTCCTGACTTTAGGGACAACATCGATGAAACCAACCCAGAAAAAGTTTTCTCGTCCAGGCCTTGTTAAACCAAAAGAGTGAAAGCTGGTGTTTACCTGTTCCCTTCAAGACTGGGGCTTTAGCAGCCTTATAAGTAAGGGCAGTCCTGATTATAAACACAACTGCGTTTGCACAAAACAGCAGACTTCTCTTATTCCTTCCTGTCTTCAATCCTGGTGCTCACTTCTCTTCCTTACTAATCAATGTCCTTTGTGGCATTTTTTCCAGAACAGGGCACTTTCGTCTGCATTAAAAACCTGTTCAGGCAGATATCCTTTCTCCTCACTGATTTTCTTCATGGCGTCAGGGAACTGGTCTGCTACCTCTCTGTTGGCAGAAGCTGCTTCTCCTGTCTTGTTTTTTTTTTTTTTAAGCCAAACCTCTTTCTAAAACCATCCTTTGCTGGCGTTAAATTCTCCAGCTTTAGATCCTTCGCCTTCCATTTTGCTTTAAGTTACCATGTAATGACTTTGTTTTTTCTCAGATTGTGTTGAGTCTATAGGTATGCCTTTCTTATAGCAATCCTGCACCTACAGAGAAGCGGCATTTTCAATACAAGATAAAAAGATATTTCATAAAAAGTGCAAGGTTTTGACACCTGCTGGCATAGCTGCAGTGATAGCTTTATGAATTTTCTTTTCTTTTTTTTACAGTGGTCCTTACACTCAATTCTTTTATCTTGAAATGGTGGGCAACCGCAGCTGCAGACCTCAATCTACAGTATAGTTCCTCAAAACATTAAAAATAGAATTACCGGGCTTCCCTGGTGGCGCAATGGTTGAGAGTCCGCCTGCCGATGCAGGGGACACGGGTTCGTGCCCTGGTCCGGGAGGATCCCACATGCCACGGAGCAGCTGGGCCCGTGAGCCATGGCCGCTGAGCCTGTGCCTCCGGAGCCTGTGCTCCGCAACGGGAGAGGCCACAACAGTGAGAGGCCCAAGTACCGCAAAAAAAAAAAAAAAATAGAACTACCGTATTATCCAGCAATCTCACTTTTGAGTCTATTTCTGAAGGAAATGAAATCAACTATCATAAAGAAATATCTGCACCCCCATGTTCACTGTAGCATTAGTTACATTAGCCAAGATACGGAAACGACTGTGTCTAATAATGGATGAATGGATAAAGAAAATGAAATATATATCTACATATCTGTATCTATCTCTCTCTATATATAGATATTATATATAATGGAATATTATTCAGCCTTAGAAAAATAAGGAAATCCTGTCATTTGCAACAACATAGATGAACTTTGAGGGCATTATGTTCACTGAAATAAGTCAGAGTAAGACACATACTGTATGATCTCACTTATGTGTCGAATCTAAAGAAAAAAACAAACTCATAGAAATAGACAATAGAGAGGTGGCTGCAAGGTAGGGAAATGGGGAAAAGTAGTCAAAGGTAAAAGCTTCCAGTTATAAGATAAATAAGTTCTGGAGATGTAATGTACAGCATGGGGACTATAGCTAATAATACTGTGTTTTATATTTGAAGGTTGCTAAGAAAGTAGATCTTAAAAGTTCCCATCTCACACACACACACACACACACACACAAATTGTAACTATGTGAGGTGATGGATGTGTTAACTAACCTTATTATGGTAATCATTTTGCAATATATTACATATATCAAATCATTATGTTGTATACCTTAAACTTACACAGTGTTATATGTCACATATCTCAATAAAGCTGGCGGGAGGGAAGGTCAGCATATCAAAATCAACCACATTTAAGAAAAGACTGGAGAGAGAGACCTTCAAGATGGCGGAGGAGTAAGATATGGAGATCACCTTCCTCCCCACAGATACATCAGAAATACATCTACATGTGGAACAGCTCTACAGAACACCTACTGAACGCTGGCAGAAGACCTCAGACTTCCCGAAAGGCAAGAAACTCCCCACGTACCTGGGTAGAGCAAAAGAAAAAAGAATAAACAGAGACAAGAGAATAGGGATGGGACCTGCACCAGTGGGAGGGAGCCGTGAAGGAGGAAAGGTTTCCCACACACTAGGAAGCCCCTTTGCGGGTGGAGACTGCGCGTGGTGGAGGGGGGAAGCTTTGGAGCCACAGAGGAGAGTGCAGCAACGGGGGTGCGGAGGGCAAAGCGGAGAGATCCCCGCTCAGAGGATCAGGGCTGACCGGCACTCACCAGCCCGAGAGGCTTGTCTGCTCACCCGCCGGGGCGGGTCGGGGCTGGGAGCAGACGCTTGGGCTTCGGTCAGATCCCAGGGAGAGGACTGGGGTTGGCGGCGTGAACACAGCCTGAAGGGGGCTAGTGTGCCACAGCTAGCCGGGAGGGCATCTGGGGAAAAGTCTGGACCTGTTGAAGAGGCAAGAGACCATTGTTTCAGGGTGTGCGAGGGGAGGGGATTCAGAGCACCGCCTAAACAAGCTCCAGAGACGGGCACGAGCTGTGGCTATCAGCGCGGACACCAGAGACAGGCATGAAATGCTAAAGCTGCTGCTGCAGCCACCAAGAAGCCTGTGTGCGAGCACAGGTCACTATCCACACCTCCCCTCCTGGGAGCCTGTGCAGCCCGCCACTGCTGGTCCCGTGATCCAGGGACAACTTCCCCGGGATAACACACAGCCCGCGTCAGGCTGTTGCAAAGTCATACCGGCCTGTGCCGCCGCACGCTTGCCCCACATTCTGTACCCCTCCCAACCCCGGTCTGAGTGAGCCAGAGCCCCCTAATCAGCCGCTGTTTTACCCCCTTCTGTCTGTGTGGGAACAGACGCCCTCAGGTGACCTACACGCAGAGGCGGGTCCAAATCCAAAGCTGCCTGGAGCTGTGTGAGCAAAGAAGAGAAAGGGAAATCTCTCCCAGCAGTCTCAGGAGCAGTGGATTAAATCTCCACAATGAACTTGATGTACCCTGCATCTGTGGAATACCTGAATACACAACAAATCATCCCAAAATTGAGGTGGTGGACTTTGGGAGCAACTGTAGACTTAGGGTTTGCTTTCTACATATAATTTGTTTCTGGTTTTATGTTTATCTTAGTTTAGTATTTAGAGTTTATTACCACTGGTAGATTTGTTTATTCATTTGGTTGCTCTCTTCCTTTTTCTCTTTTTATGAGTGTGTATGTGTATGCCCCTTTGTGTGATTTTTGTCTGTATAGCTTTGCTTTTACCATTTGTCCTAGGGTTCTCTCTGTCTGTTTTTTTTAGTATAGTTTTTAGCACTTGTTATCATTGGTGGATTTGTTTTTGGTTTGGTTGCTCTCTTCTTTTTCTTTCTTTCTTCTTTCTTTCTTTTTATTACTTTTTAATTTTTTTAATTTTAATTTTTATTTTTTTTGCGGTACGTGGGCCTCTCACTGTTGTGGCCTCTCCCGTTGTAGAGCAAAGGCTCCGGATGCGCAGGCTCGGCGGCCATGGCTCACGGGCGCAGCCGCTCTGCGGCATGTGGGATCCTCCCAGACCGGGGCATGAACCCGTATCCCCTGCATCAGCAGGCGGACTCTCAACCACTGCGCCACTAGGGAAGCCCTTGTTTTTATTTTTAATAATTCTTTTTGTTTTAATTTCTTTCTTTCTTTCTTTCTTTCTTTCTTTCTTTCTTTCTTTCTTTCTTTCTTTCTTTCTTTCTTTCTTTCCTTCCTTCCTTCCTTCCTTTCTTTCTCCCTTTCTCTCTTTCTCTCTTTTTTTCTCACTTTTTTTCTGAGCCATGTGGATGACAGGGTCTTAGTGCTCTGGCCGGTGATCAGGCCTGTGCCTCTGAGGTAGGAGAGCCAAGTTCAGGACATTGGTCCACCAGAGACCTCCCAGCTCCACAGAATATCAAATGGTGAAAGCTCTCCCAGAGATCTCCATCTCAATGCTAAGACCCAGCTCAACTCAACGACCAGCAAGCTACAGTGCTGGACACTCTATGCCAAACAACTAGCAAGACAGGAACACAACCCCAACCGTTAGCAGAGAGGCTGCTTAAAATCATACTAAGGTCACAGACACCCCAAAACACACCACCAGACGTGGACCTGCCCACCAGAAAGACAACATCCAGCCTCATCCACCAGAGCACAGGCACCAGTCCCCTCCACCAGAAGGCCTACACAACCCACTGAACCAACCTTAGCCACTGGGGACAGACACCAAAAACAATGCGAACTACAAACCTGCAGCCTGCAAAAAGGAGACCCCAAACACAGTATGTTAAGCAAAATGAGAAGACAGAGAAACACTCAGTAGATGAAGGAGCAAGGTGAAAACCCATCAGACCAAACAAATGAAGAGGAAATAGGTAGCCTACCTGAAAAAGAATTCAGAGTAATGATACTGAAGATGATCCAAAATCTTGGAAAGAGAATGGAGAAAATACAAGAAACGTTTAACAAGGACCTAGAAGAACTAAAGAGCAAACAAAAAATGATGAACAACACAATAAATGAAATTTAAAATTCTCTAGAAGGAATCAGTAGCAGAATAACTGAAGCAGAAGAACGGGTAAATGACCTGGAGGATAACATGGTGGAAATAACTACCGTGGAGAAGAATGAAGAAAAAAATGAATTGAGGACAGTCTGAGAGACCTTTGGGACAACATTAAATACACCAACATTCGAATTATAGGGGTCCCAGAAGAAGAGAAAAAGAAAGGGACTGAAAAAATATTTGAAGAGATCATAGTCGAAAACTTCCCTAATATGGGAAAGGAAATAGTCAAGTACGGGAAGCACAGAGAGTCCCATACAGGATAAATCCAAGGAGAATCATGCCAAGACACATATTAATCAAACTATCAAAAATTAAATACAAAGAAAAAATATTAAAAGCAACAAAGGAAAAACAACAATTAACATACAAGGGAATCCCCATAAGGTTAACAGCTGATTTTTCTGCAGAAACTCTGCAAGCCAGAAGGGAGTGGCTGGACATATTTAAAGTGATGAAATGGAAAAACCTACAACAAAGATGACTCTACCCAGCAAGGATCTCATTCAGATTCGACAGAGAAATTAAAACCTTTACAGACAAGCAAAAGCTAAGAGAATTCAGCACTACCAAACCAGCATATAACAAATGCTAAAGGAACTTCTCTAGGCAGGAGACACAAGAGAAGGAAAAGACCTACCTACAATAACAAACCCAAAACAATTAGGAAAATGGTGATGGGAACATACATATCGATAACTACCTTAAATGTAAATGAATTAAATGCTCCAACCAAAACACATAGACTGGCTGAATGGATACAAAATCAAGATCTGTATATATGTGGTCTACAAGAGACCCACTTCAGACCTAGGGAAACATACAGACTGAAAGTGAGGGGATGGAAAAAGATATTCCATGCAAATGGAAATCAAAAGAAAGCTGGAGTACCAATTCTCATATGAGACAATAGGCTTTAAAGTAAAGACTACTACAAGAGGCAAAGAAGGACAGTACATAATGATCAAGGGATCAATCCAAGAAGAAGATATAACAATTGTCAATATTTATGCACCCAACATAGGAGCACCTCAATATATAAGGCAAATGCTAACAGCCATAAAGGGGAAATCAACAGTAACACAATCATAGTAGGGGATTTAACACCCCACTTTCACCAGTGGACAGATCATCCAAAATGAAAATAAATAAGGAAACACAAGCTTTAAATGATACATTAAACAAGATGGACTAAATTGATATATATAGGACATTCCATCCAAAAACAACAGAATACACTTTCTTCTCAAGTGCTCATGGAACATTCTTCAGGATAGATCATGTCTTGGGTCACAAATCAAGCCTCAGTAAATTTGAGAAAATTGAAATCATATCAACTGTCTTTTCCGACCACAACGCTATGAGACTAGATATCAATTACAGGGAAAAATCTGTAAAAAATATAAACACATGGAGGATAAACAATACAGTACTAAGTAACCAAGAGATCACTGAAGAAATCAAAGAGGAAATCAAGAAATACCTAGAAACAAATGACAATGAAAACATGATGACCCAAAACCTTTGGGGTGCAGCAAAAGCAGTTCTAAGAGGGAAGTTTATAGCAATACAGTCCTACCTCAAGAAATTAATTAATCTCCAAAATTTACAAGCAACTCATGCAGCTCAATGTCAAACAAACAACCCAATCGAAAAATGGGCAGAAGACCTAAATATTTCTCCAAAGAAGATGTACAGATTGCCAATAAACAGATGATAAGATGCTCAACATCACTAATCATTAGAGAAATGCAAATCAAAACTACAATGAGGTGTCACCTCACACCAGTCAGAATGACCATCATCAAAAAATCTACAAACAGTAAATGCTGGAGAGGGTGTGGAGAAAAGGGAACCCTCTTGCACTGTTGGTGGGAATGTAAATTGATACAGCCACTATGGAGAATAGTATGGAGGTTCCTTAAAAAACTAAAAATAGAACTACCATACGACTCTGCAATCCCACTACTGGGCATATACCCTGTGAAAACCATAATTCAAAAAGAGTCATGTACCACAATGTTCAATGCAGCTCTGTTTACAGTAGTCAGGACATGGAAGCAACATAAGTGTCCATCGACAGATGAATGGATAAAGAAGATGTGGCAGATATATACATTGGAATATTACTCAACCATAAAAAGAGACGAAATTGAGTTATTTGTAGTGAGGTGGATGGACCTAGAGTCTGTCATACAGAGTGAAGTAAATCAGAAAGTGAAAATCAAATACCATATGCTAACACATATATATGGAATAAAAAGAAAAGGTTTTGAAGAACCTAGGGGCAGGACAGGAATAAAGATGCAGACGGAGAGAATGGACTTGAGGACATGGGGAGTGGGAAGGGTAAGCTGGGATGAAGTTAGAGAGTGGCATGGACATATATACAGTACCAAATATAAAATAGATAGCTAGTGGGAAGCAGCCACATAGTACAGTGAGATCAGCTTGGTGCTTTGTGACCACCTAGAGGGGTGGGATAGGGAGGATGGGAGGGAGACTCAAGAGGGAGGAGATATGGGGATATATGTATATGTGTAGCTGATTCACTGTGTTATAAAACAGAAACTAACACACTGTTGTAAAGCAATTATACTTCAATAAAGATGTTAAAAAAATAAAAGATTGGAGACTGTCTTTTGATCTTGGCTTTAGAATAAGCAAAAATTTCTGGGGATTAAAAAATTTACTAATTATAAAAAAAATTGGTCTTCATCAAAATTGGAAGTTTCTGTTCATGAAAAGACACCATTAGGAAAATATTTCTGTCAAGTTTGAAATAGGCAAAACTAATATATGGTGTTAAGAATAGTGGTTGCCTCTGGGTTGGGGAACAGGTGAGAAGTATCTAGAAGCATTATGAGGAAACTCCCTGGGGTAATGGAAATCTTTCTACACCTTGATTTGGGAGGTGGGTATATCAGTGTGTATACTTTTCAAAAGCCAAGGAACTGTATACCTAATATTTGTGAATTTTATTGTATGTTATTTATACCTCAGTTTTAAAAAAATGTTGAGTATATGCAAATTCACTAACAATAAGAGAAACACAGTTTTGAAAATAATTTAAATAACATGCAAAGATTCCAACCCTGGCTAATGGGGACCTCAAATATTAGCCAATAAGAAGACAAAGCAGCACCTTTACAAAAAGTAGAGTGAGTGCACCATAGTAAGACATTTGGGACTTAGAAATGTAGGTTTTATCCTACTGTGGGATGAGAAGGCAATTGTTTTCAACTATTTTGGGTCTCAGATGCCTTTGAGATTCCATCAAAGTTATGGTCTCTGGCATATATATATATATATATACACATACACACACATACATACACCACACATATATATATGTATATATATGTGTGTGTGTATACATATATATATATATATATATATATGCTATATGCACACAATATTTGATGTAGTATAAAAGTGTTTCATGGAGGTGGGAGTTTCATGGATTCCCTGGAGGCTATCCATGGACTCCTGGGATTCCACTGATACCAGGATGAGAAATGTTTTTCTAAATCCTCAAAGCCATAGAAATTTAAGCACCAAGAACCTACCTTTTACTACTAAATAAGATGGTCATGTTTCTTAATAGTATTTTTCTATAACAGCTTTAGATTTATAAAAGAAAAAAGGGAGAAGGTTAGTAAAGAGAGTTCCCATACTTTCCAAATCCAGTTAACACCTTCCATTAGTATGAAACCAACATTGATACATTACCACATTACCATTAACGAAAACCCATACATTACAGATTTCTTTATTTTTTACCTAGTGTCCCTTTCTTACCCTAGGATCACATCCAGGACACCACATTACATTTAGTTGTCCTGTTTCCTGAGGCTCTTCTTGGCTGTTCCTATTTCTGAGACTTTTCTGTTTTCGATGAATATGGTCACGTTTATTTTTTTTAATTTTTTAAAAATGTTTAATTAAGATGGTCATGTTTCTTAAGTGGTCTTTCCAAATATTGGATTACAGTTTTATAAGAACATTTCATCTTCCAGTTTATACAACATTTCCACTACTATAGTATGTCAAATCCCACCAAACCTTCTGCTACTGTTTGCTATCCAAACTGCTGGGAGTGCCAGTGGCTGATGAAAATTATCAATTTCCTGTGGTCCTAAAACGGGGTTGAAGTCATTGGCCTGGGGAATTTAGTGGGAAAATGAACCCACCTCTGAATCCAAGCCGCTCTGTGTCAAGGGATCAGTCAGTGTGTAGACCTTACCAAGAATATGATTCATGCCATGAACCACTTGGTAGAAGTAATTGCCTGCATGTCATGGTGTGTAAAACTGCTCCTGAAGATGGGAAGAACGATCAGGGCTACAGGAGAGTAGACATTTGTATTTTTGGTAGATGTGGGGAAAAATGTGTTTTTCTTCATGATCCCAAACCATTGGCCTGGCTCTATCTTAGACTATCTATGAATGGATGTAATCTGACCTAGTTTTTCCAATAAATGAGTATGTATTCCACCCCCTGCCTTAGGTAAGGAAGAGAACATTCCAATTTTTCACTGAATATTATATCTACGACCTATGTAGATTTTTTTTTTGAAGAAAAAATCTCTTTAAGCTAAGCACATTTCAGAAGCATTACACCCTAGTTTCTTCTTTTTGCTTCCTAACTCCTTATTTATAGCTTCAAGATATTGGCAGAAACAAATTCCTTCAGCTATTTTTTGCATAACATTGTCTAAATACTTTATTTTGAGGCCCCTTTTTTTCCTCACCCATCTACTTATAGTGTCTATAAAAATACAGCCTCAAGCTGCTTCAACTAAGTGACTCTGCACTATATGCCCGAATCTTTAATTACAATAACAACTGTCCTCATGTTATTTAGGTGAACACCTTAGAAATGGATGCTTGAAACTACTTCCAGGTTGGTCACTGAAAAGCTGAGTACCCTTTGCTAATTAGCATGGGTCACAGGTCACTCAGGAGGATAACTCCATTGCATTACTCAAGGTGGGTCATGGCTCTTGCATGAAAATTACTCAGTTATGTTTACTATATTGTAATCTTCAAGAGTAAGGCCACATCCTTAGGTGGAGTTAGGACCTCACTTGAGGGCTGAGGTCACTTATGATGTGACTAAGTGAAAGGAAACAGAAAATGGAAGCATGTGGTTGAGTCCTAGGTAGGTAAAAGTGAAGGTCTAGCCCTCGTAGACCTGACCAGTGGCTCTTAAACTTATCTGTCTATCAGCACTAATAAAGGAGATTTTAAAATATACATGGATTTCTAAGCCCACGTCCAGAGTCTGCTTCAGAAGCATGGGGTGAGTCCTATCATCTGAATATTTTTAAATATGATCAGACATTTCTGATGCATGTTCATATTTAGTATTACTTCTTATACCAGTGTCCATAATCCTTTTGCACCATTGATGCCTTTCAGAATCTGATGAAAGCTATGGGCCAATTTCTTAGAGAAATGCATATATACCCCCCAGAAATGAATTGATATGTGGAGTGGATTATCTAAATAATATGTCTGATAATATGCCTCTGCTGCCTGCAAGCATTCAATGATTCTCGAATACTTGATTGAGGTGAGACGCCTTTACATGGCTTTCTAGGTCTCCCAGGAACCCCTTACCCCTGCAGCCTGTTGTGTCCTTTCAAGTTTCCTCTTTTTTTTTTTTAAAGCAAAGTGAACTGTTTATAGCTACATTCACATGTTTTGCTGTATTTAACCTCTTTACCTTCGCTCATGCTGTGCCTGTTGCCTGGGATCCTTTTCTCTTTCCTTCTCCAACCTATGTCAGGTGATTATTCATTGATGTTTTAAGATGGAACTCAGCCAATCCTTCCTCCAGAATTCCTGATCCATTCTCCCTAGTCCCATTCCCAAAGTGTATTGGGTCCTCTTCACCTGTTCTATCATAGCATCCTGTGCATATTTCTTTCTTAGCACATACCATGCTAGGCTGGACTTTTCTGTTTAGGTGCCTGTCTGGCACAAGATGGGGAGATAAGTGAGAGCAGAGAGGGTGTCTTTGTCATTTTGTCAACTAGTCATTAGATAGTGCCAACCCAGAGTTAGCATTCAGTGAATGTTTGTTGACTGAATATCTGGGAAGAATTTGGAAGACTTGGGAAGATAAATTCAGGTAGGAGTGGTTAAAAATGCCCTTTATAACATGGAAGCAGAGTAGGTAGTTGGAAGCACTTTTTTGGTGAGGATCGTGTGTTAATGTTAACTGAACTTTTGAAAGCAGAGGGAACACTGTGTCTTGCCAATCAGAATACCTAATCTCATGCTTCTTTCACTTTTCTTCTGTTGTCCCCCAACTTCAGTAAAATCATTTCTAATCATACTGGCCCTTGTTTCTCCTGTGCTTTGAGAAATCAAAGGCAGAATCTACAACTAGGGCAAACGGTTCAAATGGATATTCTCCACCCTCCCACACTCCCCAACTGGACGGTCTCCTTTCCGTGCTAGTCTTAGGAGAATTGATGTTTTGTTTTGTGTTTTGATTTCCATTAAAGGGGGCATGCATAGCTCTACTAGTCATTCATTTATTCACACTCATTCATTCAAAACTTATTTGTGAGGTGTCCATTAACACTAACCCTTGACTAACTTAAGTCTTACCCTCTTCTAGGAAAAGCCCTTAAGCTACAAAAATTAATTTAAAAATCACCAGAAAGTTCTTTCCCATCTACCAAACCACTAGTACACACACATACACACACACATTAACCAGATCTGGCTGCAGGAGGTGTCACTAAGGAAAGACTTTCTTCTCTGAGGCCCTGATGCTGTTCTGTTAATGTAGAAGAGCTCTGAGGCTGCATCTGACATCAATCCTGGCAAGCCTAGCACTCAGGGAAGAATGCTAACAGGTGAAGCAGGAAGCTGAGGCTCCTTTGCCTCTTCTGTTTTTTACAGTTACTTTCCTTTTCATACCACCAGATGGGTAGTGGTTCATCAGTTGATATATTTAGCAACCTAGAACAAAAATGACTGTACTCTGGAGAGAGGAGGGGGTGAGTATGGATGGTATTTTTTTAACTCAATTCGTTATTATTAGAGAGGTTAGATTTTTTTCTGTTTTGGTAGTTACGCAAAGCAGCAACCTTAAAACCATGCAGTGAATTATGAATCAGTATAAGAGCACAAAGCAGTCTTCTAGGTAAGTCTGGGACACGTTTCATTGTTTTCTTCCTCCATGGGTGGGACGTGAAGGACACTGACGGTGGCTTATACCCTCATCCTGCTCTCACTACCATGGTGAGCTATGAAGGAATCTCTATCTTAACTTAAGGCTGGGGACTAGATGTCTCCTAGCAAGGTATTTGTTTGGGGAGGTCAGAAGAAGCATAGACAGTGTCCATATCATGCACAAGGGACATCATGGTCTTGGTGGACCAGAGCTGTTGTGGTCCATGTCACAACTGGAGAGTGAGTAAAAGCACAAGAAGATTCCATGTTATGAAAATATGTCAGAAGGTAGGAGAATAAGATAATCAGGAACGTAACATACAGTGGTATGAGTGGTGAACCAGGACACTTCATTCAAATAAAAGTCTATGGACTTCCCTTCTGTCTATGGTGGTATAGCTGGTAGTGGCCCAAACCTACCGTCAAGACAACTAGAAAAGCACAAAACATCTGTTTCAAGAAAATGGGTGAGGGGCCTAGATTGAGAGGAAAGGGGAAATTAATGAGGTAAGCACAATAATTCTGTGCCCCACTTTTCCCTGGGGAGCATTTGCCTATTCATTAAGCTTTGCAGGGTAAGGGGCTGAGAAGCTGGGTAGAGAAATGCCAGAAGAAGCAGAGATCTGGCAGAGCTCTTGGAAATCTCATGGCGTTACAGAGAAAAAAATCACGTTTGGACCATGGAGGCAGTCATGACTTGAGACAACAAGAATCTGAAGATAAGATGCTGAAGGGAGGAGACAGTAGGTAATAAACTGAGTGAAATTCACAGGATGAAAACCAAGTTTTGGTAGCTTCCCAGTACTGAGGGGACACACATTATAATCCAGGCACAATGAAGGAAGAGGGGCCTCTTAAATATCCCAGATTCCTAGTTGGGACCCCTGAAGTGCTAGACTCTAGGACTAAAGGCAGACAGAAATCGAGGAGACTATCAAAGTCTGAAATCTAGGTTTGAGACTGCTAATGGGACTGAGACAATCTACTTCACCCATTTCACCACTCTTCTCTCCTTGAAACGGCTCCGTCAATTGATGCAAAGATACAAGTGACTCTCTGGGACTTTTTTTTTTTAAGATTTATTTTTATTTATTTATTTATTTTGACCACGCCAGGTCTTTGTTGTAGCACGTGGGATCTTCTTTGGGCCGTGTGGGATCTTTTTTTTTTTTTTAGTTGAGGCATGTGGACTTCTTAGTAGCGGCATGCATGCAGGATCTAGTTCCCCGACCAGGGATCGAACCCAGGCCCTCTGCATTGGGAGTGCAGAATCTTACCCACTGGATCACCAGGGAAGTCCCTCTCTGGGACTTCTGAGGCTAAGACAAAATAGTATTGTACCTTCCACCTGGGCCTTTTGGAATGTTCTCTACTGGCATGCCCACTCTTTGGGAAGCCAGTTGCTTCTCAAGACGTCCTACTACCTTGATACCACAATGTATGGAAAGTGATTCCAGCTACTCTCATCTGTACCAGCTATCCCAGCCCAGGGAACAAGCATGTGAGTAAAGGAGCCAGCTCCCTAGACCACATAGAGAAGAACAGAGGCCCCAGACATATGGTTCTATTTGATTATCTCAATCATTTCCAGCTATCTGAACCACCACAGCTATGACCCTAGACAGCATGGAACAGAGGTTAAGTATCCCTGCTGGATTCTGCCTGAATTCCTAGCCCCAAAAATCATGAACATGATAAATTCTTGTTTTCTTACGCAACTTACTTTTGGAGTGGTTTTGTTTAGCAGCAATAATTAATGGAAACATGTCCTATTTGGCTACCTGCCATGTGACTGGGTAACATCATCTCTGCAGGAAAATAACATCATCCAAAGTGTTTACAGTGTTTCATATGCAATATCTGGCATTCAATCAAAATTGTAAGTCCGCGCTTCCCTGGTGGCGCAGTGGTTGAGAGTCCGCCTGCCGATGCAGGGGACACGGGTTCGTGCCCTGGTCCGGGAGGATCCCACATGCCGCAGAGCGGCTGGGCCCGTGAGCCATGGCCGCTGGGCCTGCGCGTCTGGAGACTGTGCTCCGCAGCGGGAGAGGCCGCAGTGGTGAGAGGCCCGCGTACCGCAAAAACCAAAACAAAACAAAACAAAAAAAACAAAAATTGTAAGTCCTACCCACAATAGGACACAGAGAAAAATGAATAATAAGACAGAAATACAGGTGATCCAAAATTGGAACTAGTCAGATATAGACTTTAAAATGACTGTCATTAATGTGTTCAAGAAAATAAATGACAGTATGGAAACTTTCACCAAAATCCTGAAATCTATTTAAAAAAAAAGGATCAAATGGAAACCAAAAAACACAACAACTGAATTTAAGAATTTAAAAAATTAATTTAGCAGCTGATTGAGCATAGGTGAAGAGATTAGTAAACTGGAAAATATAAATAAATAGAAAACCTCTCATTGAGAGTGGAGAGAAACAAAAATGTAAAGTATGGAAAAGGAGAGGTAAAAAGTGAGCATCACACTATCTGAAGAGAAAGTGGTTAAGATTTCCCCAAGTAGATAATTGATATCAACCCAAAGATGCAAGAATGTATGTGAATCCCAAGCAGAACAAATCTAAAGGAAAAGCACATCTAGACGCTTCAGGATAAGCTTCTGAAAGAACAAGAAAAAGAGAAAATCTGAAAAGCATCCAGAGTTGAAAGGATCAAACGTCAGCATCACTTCAATGAGGTAATCAGCTGACTTTTTCACAGAAAGTACAGAAGCCAGGATGCGATGGAAAGGAGATTTAAGTCTCTGAAAGACGATGATGGCAACATAGAATACTTAACCCTGAAAAACATATCCTTTGTAAGTGAAAATGAAATAGACATTTCAACACAAATAAAAAACGGAGGAAGCTGATTTCCTGTAGGCCTCCGTGAAAAGAAGTAATGAGAATTCTTAAGGAAAAAAAAAAGAGTCCATGTGTAAGTGTAAAAATGAAAAAATGAATGAAGATATTCATTAATTCAGTCAATATCATTTCATGTCTACTTTGTAGGAAGATTCTACTGTATCTCCGTCTTTTCCTTCAAACACAATCTTTGTATTCAGGGACTCTGTTACTCAGCCTTGATTCATTCCATTCATGTCTCATCTCTTTTCTTGGAACGTACCAGGCAAATTTCTGCTTCAAGGGCTTTGCATTTTCTGTTCCTTTTGCCTTGGGTGCTCGTCTCCCAAGATATCTGCATGGTTGGTTCCCTCACTTCTTTCAGAATTTCACTCAAGTCACCATCATAGTTGGTGCTTTCCTGACAACTATATCTAAAATGTCAAACCCTTCCTGTGAAGGGTTCCCTGCTTTATCATTCCTCTTTACCACTCACCACTATTTAATATATTACAGATTTTTCTTTTCAATATTATTATTTTCCCCTCTAATAAAATGTAACCTCTAAGCAGGGTTTTTGCCTATTCTGTGCATTCATTATTGTATCCCTAGTGTCTATAGCAACAATAATAGTCTACTCAATAAATATTTGTTGAATTAATGAATAAACAAGTTGAATACAGTGGGAAAACTATGGCTTATATTTGAAAAATAGAAGTGTGACTGCAATAAGAGAAAGGTAGCACCTTCTGGATTTTCAGAGGATGGCAAGGTCACAACTGGTAAGTGTGACCTCAAAGGCCATGGCATTGGAGCTGGATCTCAGAGGGTGGATGGCAGCTGGAAATGGGAATTTGCAGGGTTCCAGGTACAGGCTGGTTCCTGGGTAGCGGCTGGAGAGGGAAATGGGAAGCATGCTTGAGCAATCCTGACAAGCCCTGCGTGAATGATTATAAACAGAGGAGGGTTCGAAGATGAAGTTGGGGATGTCAGAACACTGAGGATCTCAAATGCTAGGATAAGGGCTGGGGTTTATTTTTGTAGGAAAAGAAGACTCACTGAAGTCTTTCAAGCAGGGATATGACAGAATTGGAGCTGTGCTGTCTGAATATCAATTCAGCAATCAGGAGAGTGACTCGAATAGCAGAGAGATGGGAGGTGCATAGACCAGTTGTGAGGCCATTTCAATAATCCAAGCAAGAGTTAATGAGGGTCTGAATTAGGGTGACGGCAAATAGAATGAAGAGGAAGAGGCAGAAAGAAGAGGTGTCAGGGAGACAGAACTGACAGGTCTTGACAGCTGGTTAGGAATGGAGGACGAGAGACAGGACTCCCTCATCCTGACTGTGAGGCTTCAAGCTTGAGTGATGGGCAGATGGTGAAGCCATCCATAGAATAAAAGAACTGAGGGGAAGAAGCTGCTTTGAGGGTGGAATTTGGATTTAGGTTCTTGTCTGGATTTGGGATTGCTTGTGGCACCTTTATCTTTGGGGGGACGTTGCCCCTTCTCCTTCCTGAACCGTGTTCCTCTGCTCTACGGAAGCCCACACTTTTGAGACTAACCTGATATGATAGGTGCTCCAGTGCTGTGGGTTGTACATGGGATTCTCGCAGTGGACCCTTCTGGGCTGGGTCTCAAGGGTTGGTGAAGCCTGAGTATGGTTCTAATTTCTCCATTTGTCTCACTTGCTCTCAGCTGCTGCAAACTCTGAAGAGGATCATGATTGTCTGAGCCAAACAATCAGGCAGTTTCCTGGAGTGCTGGGCTCAGAGAAAGCAGCCTCCAGCGCCAAGACTTCTGGAGGAAGGAGCCAGAGCTTCCCCAGCACGCCCCCACCACACCCCCAGGGCTGCCCCTCAGGTCAGAGCACGAGGTTGGCAGTCATGATGGTCTCCTCCTGAGAACCCGGGCCGATAATTTACTGAGCTTTCCTTAAGTGTTCTGTATCTACTTTACTGAGCAGCAAAATACTCTTTGTAATAAAATAGTGGCTTCTCGTGTTCTAGAGTCGCCCCAATTACATTTAATGTACACAAGGTTGGGGCAAGGGAGGAGATGGTTTTTATAAGAAGGATCTTGAGTTATTCTTGAAAGCTCTAGGAGAATCAGAACTTTCTATACTGTAGCCTCTTTTATTTTATTTTTTTTTTTTGCAGTACGAGGGCCTCTCACTGTTGTGGCCTCTCTCGTTGCGGAGCACAGGCTCCGGACGCACAGGCTCAGTGGCCATGGCTCACGGGCCCAGCCGCTCCGCGGCATGTGGGATCCTCCCGGACCGGGGCACGAACCCATGTCCCCTGCATCGGCAGGCGGACTCTCAACCACTGCGCCACCAGAGAAGCCCTGTAGCCTCTTTTAATAGTGAGAAATTCACTAAAGAAACCATGCTGCCATTCTTGTGTGAGAAAAAAGTTGTTTAACAATGGGACTAACCATTTTTTCATTTACTAGGCTAGTAAGTTTTAAAGTTTTTTCAGATAAGAAATAACATGGTAGACAGGAAAGAGCATGGCCATTGGTATGAGATAGACCTTGTTCAAACTCCAGGTGGGTCACCCTCGTGGACATTGTTGATTGCCTATCTCGCATACTTTCTACCTTCCTCCTTAAGAGAGCAGCATCTTTCTGGTTTAGGAACATGCCTGTTTGGCTTAAGACAATCCTATCCTCCTTTGCCAAGAACTGGTTGATCATGTGAACCCAAGCTGGGCCACTGGGAAATGAGGTGAGGCCAAGCTGGGAATTCGAAACATGTCCTTGCGTACCCCTTTAGGGACACTTTCTTAAAGTGATTCTTTTTGACTACTAAACGTGACATAGGGAGCCACCATCTCACGACCATGAAAGGAGCTATCTTTAGGGTAACACTGAAACCATGAATGGCTGACAGAAGGAATCTGAATCCTTGAGCATACTTTGGGGCTTCTGGATAGAGTAATCCTAAATGATATATCACTCCTGGACTTGCAGTTCTGTGAACCAGTAAATTTCCTAATTGTTTACAGCTGCTTGAATCATTGCTGCTTTTATCTGCCTGTGAAAGCAGCTTAATTGATACCACCGCTAACTAATTTAGGACCTAGGCCGATTGCTTCACCGTACTAGCCTCAGGGTCCACATCCATGAAAGGGAAAATGAGAAGGAATGGAGACTTTTAGAAAAGATGGCAATCTCCCAGTTGAGCTGTGGTGCTTTTGGGAGTCATCAGAGTTGACTGCTCTCATGCTGCATTTCCATTGATGCCCATGGCTGCTTCCAAATAGTTTGAGAGGTTTCTAGTTGGACAAGACTCAGTGACATGACAATAAAATTGTCATCTTTTGCCTCCGAGATGAGAAGCAGCTGCTTCTTTTTATGTTCTTGATTCCCAGATTGCCCTGGTCCTGACGCCAGTGGATGCTAGACAAATTCTTCTGCTGGAATAATGTTGCCTTTGCCCCGGAGACTTTTTGTGCAAAGTATCTTCTGAGTCTCAGGAAGGATAGAGCTGGAAGTTGGATGAACTTCCAGACGTGCCTGTGTGGCTGTTTTCTGCTGGCTGTAAATAAATATCTAGCGTAGCTGGATGTGGTCTGGGATTAGCTTTCTTTAGAACCTGGATGTTGGCTGCCAACTGTTCCATTTATTCTTGTATTCATTTAACAAATAATTATTAAACACCTACTGTGTGCCAGACACTTTTCTAGGCCTTAGGGATTGTGTTAGTCTGTTAGGGCTGCCATAACAAAAACCACAGACTGGCTAGCTTAGACAACAGAGATTTATTTTCACACAGTTATGGAGGCTGGAAGTTCAAGATCAGGGGCTGGTTGGCAGAGTTGGTTTCTTCTGAGGCCTCACTCCGTGATGGCGATCTTCTTCTTCTGTCTTTATGTGGTCTTTCCTCTGTGTACGTGTCTGTGTCCAGATTTCCTCTTGTTGTAAGGACACCAGTTATATTGGGCTAGGCTCCCCCTGAAGACCTCACTTTAATTTAATTACCTCTTTAAAGACCTTATCTCCAAATATATTTACATTCTGAAATACTGGGGCTTAGGGATTCAGCATATGAATCTGGGGGGGGGGAGGGCAGGGCTACTCAATTGAGTCCATAACAGGGGAAAAGAAAGACAAAGAGGCAGCTCCTTTTGAATGTGAGCCGTTTGCCCGTGATGCTCTCTTGGTTTGTTTCCTGAGCCACCTCTCGGTGCAGTGATGGACTGAAGGTTTGCAAACAGATCAGTTTTCAGCAGCAAAAGCGGTTTTCTAGATGGGGCTCTGAATCCTTCCATTTCTTTGCAAGAAACTCTGATCCTTTACAAATACATGCCATTACTCACTGACAGTACATCCTATTACTGTTTTTGCTGATTCTATGCAAAGTGATAAATTTAGCCTAACTCTTTGCGAGTTGTAGGTAACTTGCATTTAGAATTACAGAAGAAGAAATAGCAAGCTGTCTGCAAAAATGTATTCAGTGACAGGATGACTAATCCCTGGAGATTACGTTCTGCTGTAGCTATAGTACAATTGTGGATAGCCTTCATTAAGCATTTGTTCTATTACAGGCTCTGTGTTAAATGGGTTATGCACGCTACCTCATTATCCACAAAACAATGCCTTGATACCATCATTCCCATTTTTCAGATGAGAAAATTGACACTCAGAGAAGTGAGGGCACTTTGCTCAGGTTTGGGACTCTGCGTGGACCTATTAACAACCCAGCAGTACCGCTAGGAAAAGGTGGCATTGATTTTTTGTTTAGGGAGGTGTGGAGAGGGAAGTGATAGCTAGTGATGCTCTACTAATCTTTAAATTATATAACTTTGGAGCTGGAAGGGCTCCTGAGATCATTTAGTCCTTGTTCAATGACATACCTTGAGCGAGTTGAAACGTTAGAACAGTAATTCTGGTTTTCTGATTCCAGGAGGTCCCATTGATTCTCCATTTACTGTATAATAATAATAACAACAAAACCATCATGTTGTTTTTAGAGCCTCTTTTAGTTTTGAGAATGTTTCCACATACTTCAAATTAAAACAGAACAACGGGCTTTAATTGGCTAAACAGGAAATGGCCTGGGCTCCTCCAGGTGAAGCAGCATTTAACCGTGATGAGCAGGAAGTGCCTTAGCAGCCATGTTTCTCACCAACGCTGGTTGTTTTTTAGCCTGGATCCCACTCGTTAAGATTGACTAGAGGAGCAGGCTGCAACTCTCTTGGTCATTGCCCTGAGGCGAAGAACAGCTTTCAGAATCAGGACACAAAGAATTCGATGTAAAAAGCGGAAATTCTGCACGGAGAAAACACAAAGGTAAAGTGAGAAATTAATATATCACTGAGTATTCTGGGTAGCAAGCAACAGAATCCTATGCTGGCTAAAATCGGGAGGGGGGAAAAGAAATGCTTTGTCCTGCTATAAGGTACTTTATAGGATGGAAAAGAGGGCTGGAGAAATCAGACTTAGAAGAGAGAGGAACCAGGAAACTCCAGATCGTCTCAAAAAGTAGAATGAATATCTTCTGTCATGGTTTCATTTCATTTGAGAATTAAAACTCCAGAAGAGAAAGTCCAGTTGGCCCAGCTTAGGTCATGTGCCTGCCCTAGACGGGCTGGAGTGGTTAATGAAAGCATCTGTAGAGGTAGCTTCCATGGGCAGCTTTGGCTGCCAAAGTGTGAGGGCAGGCACCTGGGTTTTCTTTCCACCCTTTCCACCAAGAATGCAAAATGATCTCAGGACCCTCTTTTAACTCTTTCAAATTATTGAGGACCTCAAAGAGCTTTGGTTTATATAGATATCTTATTAGAAATTACAACTGATAAATTAAAAAAATTATAAATTTATTTAAATATCGCAACAAGAAACCTATTTCATATGAACATAAATGGTATGTTTTAAAAATGAAAATGATTGTATTCTCTGAAACCAGAAACCTTAGTGAAAAGACAGGTGTTGTTTTATATTTTTGCAAATTTCTCTTTATCTGGCTTAATTGGAGACAGCTAGATTCTCATATCTGCTTTTGCATTCACTTTGTTGTAATATGTTATTTTGGTTAAAGTAAATGAAGAAAAGATGTGAAGTAGGAAAAGGGAGGGAGTATTTAAAAGTCTTTCAGATAGTTGTGGAAATTCTTCTTTGATATTATGCCCAAACTCAACAAGTAGTAGTTTTTTGAAATCTGAAAACTTGATCATAAATTTTCATGCTCAGATACTTTAAGATCCATTAGTATCTCTTGCACTTTGTCTCTTACCCATGCATGATTTTTGTATCGTCGTGCACTGGTCGTTTGGGAAATATTGATTTCCTGAGTGACCCAGATCTTCCAAATGTTCCCACACTTCACTGACAGTATACAAAATCAGTGATCGATATCACCACCCATCTCTTCAGAAAAATATTTAAGCCCTGGGACACTGTTCAGCTCATGGTGGCAGACACTAAGTTTTCTATCTTAATTTTCACATGAAAACTTAAATTTTATTAGTAGCAAAAATACTGTCAGTTATTGTCTCTGAAATGACATTCTCATTTCATTCATTTTTGAAAAAGTGCCCAGTATTCAGGTCTGAATAACCACAGTTTGTCTGTCATCCTTTCAGCCAAAAGGGAATTTTGTGGGGGAAAAAAACCCAGTTAATCCAGCTCACTCCAGCACTCATTGCACAAGTGCTTCTGCTCAAGACAGCCATCATACTTCTGCACGCAGCAGAAGTGCTTTATGCGGACTTCCCATTTCATCCTAGAAAATATGAAAATGACATGTACCCAGGGGCCAAGGCTTAATAAATTAATAATTTGTATTGCTTCATCAATGACATTTTAAAATGAAACTGGCTTTTAAAAGAATTGTGAGTATGTGGTGGTGAAGAAGGTAATACAATGGCTACTATCATTTGGTGATAGTATCATTTGGTGGCAGTGCCTGAATTTATATCAAAGTACCAGAGATTTGACTTATTATTGCTTTTTGGGGAGGTCACTTTTTACCTGGAAGTAATTTTAAAATTCAAAAAATTTCAAAACTGATAATCATACCAAGAACATATACTTTTTATTTTGATTCACCATTTGTTTGTCTTTTGCTCCTTTTGCCTTATCATTTGCCCTCTCCCCCACTCCTTTTTGTTTTTTTCCTGAATCATTTGAGGGTAAGTTACATATATAATTGTCATTTATCCCTAATATTTCAGTCTGCATTTCTTAAGAAGAAGGATATTCTCTTGAATAACCACAGTACTTTTATCAACTTTATCAAGTTCCATTGATACCGTATTTTTATTGCCCATATTCTGGTTTTGTCAGTTGACCTGATGAGGTCGTTTATTAAATGAGGAGTCAGATATGAAATGCAATACCTGACTCCACAAGATCCAGTGTGGAGTCAGGTATTGCATTTAATTCTCTTATCTCTTTAGCCTCATTTAATTTGGAATATACTTCCACAAATTTTTTTTTCTTTTAAGACACTGACATTTAAAAAAAAATTTTATTGGAAGTATAGTTGATTTACAATGTTGTGCAAAGTGAATCCGTTATATATATATACATATACCATGGTGTTTTAGATTCTTTTCCTATATAGGTCCTTACGGAGTGTTGAGTAGAGTTCCCTGTGCTATACAGCAGGTTCTTATTAGTTACCTATTTTATATATAGTAGTGTGTATATGTCAATTCCAATCTCCCAATTTATCCCTCTTCCCCTTTCCCCCGCGGTAACCATAAGTTTGTTTTCTACATCTGAAGACACAGACATTTTTTGAGAGTAAAGGCCATACTCCTCTACGCCTCCTTTAAAAAAAAAAAAAAAAAAAAAGAATGATCTTTATTTTGTGTTTGTCTAATGTTTCATTGTGATTAGATCACGGTTATGCATTCTAGGTCAGAATCCTGCATAGGTGTCCTTCTCAGGAGCCATGTCTTGGGGCTCACCATAGCCATATGTGTTTCGCTGATAATGTTAATTGTGATCACCAGTTAGGGTGTGGTCTCCACTGTGCTTTATTTTTCTCCTTTACCTCAATTAGTGATCTGTGGGGAGACACCTTAAGACCATGCAGTTATCCTATTTCTTATCCATTGATGAGATTTTGCATCTATTGGTGATTCTTGCTTGATCTAACCTTTATTATGGTGGTTACAAAATATATATGTATATGCCTATTCTATATATCTCCTCTATGTATCTACATTTTATTGATATAAACTCATGCATTCTTATTTTTCCAGTTGTTTACAATACATTCCTGCACTTAATTATTTGGGTGCTAAAATTGTCCCAGCTCTTGCCAGTGGGAGCCCTCCGAGCTCCTTCCTGTGTCTTTGTGACATGTCCCAATCACTTTCTCTTTTCTTGAGCACTTTCTTACTTTCTTTTTTTTTTAAATTTTTTAAAAGCTTATTTTATTTATTTATTTTTGGCTGTGTTGGGTCTTCATTGCTGCACACGGGCTTTCTCTAGCTGTGGCGAGCGGGGGCTACTCTTCGTCACGGTGCACAGGCTCCTCATTGCGGTGGCTTCTCGTTGTGGAGCACAGGCTCTAGGTGTGCAGGCTCTAAAGCTCAGGCTCGGTAGTTGTGGTGCGCAGGCTTCGTTGCTCTGCGGCATGTGGGATCTTCCTGGAGCAGGGCTCAAACCTGTGTCCCCTGCATTGGCAGGCGGATTCTTAACCACTGTGCCACCAGGGAAAACAAAAACTTTCTTACTTTCTGGCATAAGTTCTCAGCTTATCTTGTACCTACCTTGGCCCAGTCCCTGACTCAGCTATTTCTTCAAGGAAGCCTGATGCCTTTTAGATCCCATTGCTTTTGCACCATCAGTGCCAATGTCAAGTGAAAGGGGCAACTAAAGTCTTAACTTTATTATGAAAATAGTTTTGACCTCTTGGACTCCTTGAAAGTGTCTCAGGGATACCTATAAGTCTGTGGACACTTTGAGAATTGTTACTGAATATAAATTATGTTTAAGTATATGGTCAGGTGTTCATAATTTATCTCGTATAATGGTTGTTAAATTAGCTTAATTGGGGAGCTAAAGCTCCCCACTTAGCAGCTGTGAAATCCTAGTTACCTGGCCTCTCTGGGCTTCATTTTCGTCATCTGGAATTAGGGATACTATTACTTCCCAGGCCTGCTGAGGATTAAATGCAATAATTCACCTAATGCTGGATGCAGGGCCTAATATAGAGTGAATGTTTAATAAACGATGTCTTTCGGGGGAAGATAACTTGTCTCTTTAGTTTACACATCATCAGATAGAGGAATGGTGCTCATAGAGGCACGCAAGGAGCTTCACTCACAGCTAAACCTTTTTTAGTTGATGAGCTCCTGGAGTTGAGCAGATGCCATAATGGCATGAGACTAGGTGGTCTTAGGAGAAGGGATAAATATATTTTGTATGTGAGACAGAGGCAAAATGTGGTCAGAGAGCATATTCTGGTGGAATGTAGCTTCCAAGATGGTCACAACGAGATCTCCCATCCCACGTGCCCCTTGTACAATGTGAAAAGCGCCACTCCTTTCATCGAGAAGTGAGGTCTGTATTCCCCCCCCTCGAACCTGGGCAGGCCTTTGGCTGTGGCAGAACGGATGCTCTGAGACATTGGACGCTATGTCATAGAAATCAATGCAGCCTCCACTAGGGTCTCTTGGAAGGCTCACTCTTGGAACCAGCCCTTCTGGGGGGAAGCAAGAGTCACAGATGTTCTGGCAGACGGTCTCAGGAGAGGACTGCCCACCTTAGCCCAGTGTGCCCTCAAAACCATGAGAGATGATAAGAAAACGTAGTTGTTGTAAGCTATTACATTTGGGGGTGTTTGCTTACACAGTGACAGATAACAGTGCCTATACATAGGTGGGCACACTAGAAATTAACCACGGGTCATCTCTACCCCAGACATGAGCTATGGAGTAGGTCATAGGTGATGCGCAGACACTTGTCCACACTTGGCGAATGCCCCAAGAAGAGGCCTGATGAGGAAAGACTCTTAACAGACTTACGCATAATAACTCTTGCTGTTTTGGAACCAAATTGCCAAGTGTGGAGTAGGTGGTTTCTGGCATTGATGACACCCCCTGGGTTCACTTGAGGCAGATGTAGAAGTCCTTCCACTCTTTCCTTCCTTCCTGTTTTCTTTTCCTTTCATCTCCTCTCCTTTCCTGAACCTCCTTCTCCTGTCCTGACTTGTCCTCACATTCTTTCTTTCTTCTCCACCCAAAGCAGTTGGATGAAAAAAGGAAAGAACATGAATTTTGAAGGTAAGATGCCCTAGGTTAAACCCACTTATTAGTAACTTGACTTTGGGCAAGTTCTCTTTTCTCTCCTAGCCTCACTTCCTCCATCTGTAAATTATAAGTAACACTACAGAGAGTCATTGAGATGGTTAGGTGGCATTATTAAAGCATTCAGCACGTTGCTAGGCACGCAGATGACCACAATCCACAATCCATGCTGATTTGCTTCTCTTTCTTTAATCACAACCAGAGTTTTCTCCTTTGCTTACTCCAAAGCTCCTTGGCCTCTTTCCCCAGATAATCCCATTTCACAGATGCTGTTTTGTTTCGGCTCTCGGTTTGCTCTGCCAGTGCGCCCAGCAGACCTACAAATTCCAGATGCTGAGAGAAAAGCCCTCGATTCAGTCTCAGTGCAGGGATGATATTCGCTAAAATGCAGATGGCACGTTAGGTACCTGTGGGAAGCTTCGGTGCTGGCTCGGAAACAGGCAAAACCAAAATCTCTTGGCAAAAATGGGCTCCTGGTAGAGGGTAGGCAGGAAGGCACAGAGGCAAATGGAGATTGACTGGTGGTGCCACGTTACTCTTCTGGAGCTGAAACGGGCAACCACAGCCCAGGTACAAGTGGAGTAGTTGCCCCCTGGGAAGAAGGGTGGTTTGTCTGAAGGATATGAGAAGGAGACCTGGGATTCGGGGAGAGAATATCTTGGAGAATAGAATGGTACCCACAGGGTGTTTAATTACCCATCTTTGTTTCAAATGGTTGTGCGGGTTAAATGGACCTGATCCTGCGTTTAATGCGCAAAGTCAGTGGGAATTTTGAGGGCAGATCAAATGCACCACTAGGAAAACTGTGAACTTTCCAGCCAGACATGGACAAAGGCTGAGCTGAATGATGTGATAGCGGCATACATCTAGACATTGCTGAAGGAGAAAGAAATGGTAAAAGAGGAAATTGTGTTTATAAAGACCATTGCAGTAACCACCAGGTAGGAAATAGGACTCCAGGGTAGAGAGCAAGCGCTGTTTTGGTCCAAGGAGCCTTTCTGACAGATACTTGTATTCTTACACAAATGTTTTCCTTTTGGCACTGGTTTCTGTTTTCCAAACCCAATCCAAGGGTTCACAGATTGGACTCACAGATTGCTAGTAATAAAGCGATCCTTAGAGATCACCTAGTTCCACCCTGTCATTTCTTGGCTAAGATTACTAAAGCCCAGAGAGATCTAATGAATTCCCCAAGAACACACAGCTAGTTTGGAGTCGGGCCAAGGCCAGAAGCTTGGCTGCATGTCTCCCAGTGCAGAGCTCTTTTCCAGTCTCTCTTTTCTCCATATCTTCTCAACAATTACAGGTTCTGCAGTTTCTTTGGTCAACCACTACTCATGAAAAATATTTATTAGATGCCACCAGCCAGTCCTACATCCACGTTTTTGCTCGAAGTGAAGTCACCTTCCCCTTCAGGGAGATTCCTAATAATCTGAAAGATGAATACTCTTTAAATACAGGGTATAGTTCAGTGAAGACTAGTTGAAAGTTGCTCATACATCCATTCCACAGACATTTATTAATCACCTACTGTGTGCCAGTTACTGTGTTTATGATCATGGTTATGAGCAAAACAGACAATTCAGAGAACAGAGAGACTCAACACATACATATCTGGTAGAAAAAGATCCGGCATTCAGAGTTGACCACACATTCAATACATTGTGGGGGAATAAAAGGAATATGTTCTATGAGGGCTGGGAGGTGGTTGTTTTTGCTATGAATTAGTCAGATCTTATAATGTCACATTTGGCTCATAAAAACTGTTGACGAATCAGAAAAAAAGATTATTATAGCGATTTTTTAAAATGACTCTCATATTCCTATAAGGACAAAAATAAATGGGCGTGAGGTACTTAAATTAGAATTTTGAAACTTAAGGATGACTTGAAACTAACTTGAATATGGGAAAATGTTCACTGGCCATGCTCTGTCTTCATAGAGAACTTTGCAAAAGAAAATGAGCTTAAGGCACAGTGGAAGAGATTGCGGCTGGACTTAAGGAACCCTTTCATAACGCTCAAGGTGGTACACCTAGACTTGAGGATCAGGGCAGAGTCTGTAAAGGAGGGGAAAGCTTTTCTTGTTGGTCAGTTCTCTCCTTCTAAGTTCTTGGTCAGAAACTGTGCCAGTAATGTTTTCATTCTTTTCCCCAAGGTTTAGGCAGGGCCGTGAAATCCTTGAGGTCCTGCAGCCCCTGAGTTCCTGCTCTGCCCATCTGGGCCTGTCCTCAGGCATCCTGTCCCATCACACTTCCTGTGGTGAGAGCTGGTCCTTCAGCTCACTGTGCCCGTGAGTCTGTGGCGGCCGCCTCCAACCATGTGCCCCTAGCACAGGCATTTAAGATCTTGTGCTCCAAGTGTGGTTCTGGGCTTAGCAGAATCAGCACCACCCCAGATCCATTGACTCAGAATCCATTTCGTACAATCCCCAGTGATCTCTATGCATATTAAAGTTTGAGAAGCTGTGTTCTAGAACACTGGCCACTGAGTCAGGCAGACTTGACTTCAAAGTTTGGTTCTGCTGTCATCCGACTCTGTGACCTCGGCTAAGTCACCTGCTCTACCGGAGATATCTGTAAAATGGGTACAAGAGTTCTTGCTTCTTAGACTCTCAGGAAGGCCCTTCCCGGCTACCTGACTTCACATGGATCTTTCCTATGACATTCACCTCAGTTTATTATGTTTCTCCATGAGAGCAGTTATTACAACTTGAAATTACTAGTGTCTATACTGTTTAAATGTAGGTTCCATGAAGGCAGGCACTGTGCCTTTCTTTGCTATTTGATATTCTTGGGACTTTGCACAGTACCTGGCACCTAAAGGGTCGCTCCATATTTGTTGAATAACTGAATATGATTATGGTGAAGTTACATAACACAAGAGAAACATTAGCTCAACATCTGACTTGGGGAAAATGTTCACTAAATGGTAGCTATTGATAAAACCGGGGGCCTGATTGTGGGACCCAGTGTAAAATGCAAATGTGAGTAAAAAAATTACGAACAATTTCAAGGTGGTGACAAAAGAGTATTAAACCAAGGGCCCTTCTCAGAGCTGGACCGTTTGTGATTATACAGGTTGCATGCCCGGGAAGGCGGCCCTGGGTATTGATAGTATTACTATTATTGTGGTTATTCTGTGGTAGATGTTTTCACCACCCAAGCATGGTCCTCTCCCCCTTCTCCTTGCAGTGTGACATCAGGCCAAGAGCCCCCAGGCCCCCTTGGTTTCTGAGACTCAGCTTTCTCTCCTCTATCTGCTCCGATGAAGAGACTAAGAGATACCTTGAAACTTGACAAAGTGCAAAATGGACCCTGTCAGGTGGACCAGGTCTAAAGTATTCCTCACAGCAAAGTGATGATTTACACCTGATTAGTAAATGTGGCATTCATTGAATCAGCAAAAGTTCTTCAAATGTGCGCTGAACAGAATTTTAAATGAGTTTCCGTAATGCACGTACACATAAGGTATGGCTTTTAATTTACCTGATAATGTAAAAATACAGTCCGAGGTGAGGAACGAGGCGGACAGACTCACTCAATTCTAACGTAACAACTTTTCTTTATGAGAAACTGAAAGTAGGGGCAGGGCTCAGAATATAAAACAGTCATGAGGAATTGAAGCTAAAAACGGAGAGAGATGAATCTGCTCGAAAACAGCCAGCTTGGCGCTGCTTCCAGGGTCAGTTGAATTGTGGGAGTGTGATGACCAAAAGCAAAAGCAAGGTGTTTCCAGGGGCCCCAGCCCTGCTGGGTTTAGAATGACATCCTTACTGGGCTAAGTTTTTCCTTTCAGAGACTGGGTCCGTTTAGCTGTTAAGCAGGGAGAATCACCCACCTCCTGCCTACAACGTTGTAGGCAGAGAAAAAAGAATGTTGCTCTTGTCAAAACGCTTTGTTCAACACTATGGGATACAAAAACAAGGTGGTATGCTCCGTAGAAAGAGCACTAGCCTGGAAATCAGAAAACCCCGTTTCTGACACAAATTTTCCTATTTATTAATTACCCATCTTCAGTGCTTTGGAACCGTGCGGCTAGAGCTGGGTGAAAATTCCAAAGCTGTTACTTTCTGGCTCTGTAAACTTGGGTGGGGGGATACTTTAACCCTCTCTGAGCCTCAGTTTTCTCATCAGTAAAATGGGGTTGAACTAAATTCGAGGGAGTATTTAGCACACCTGACACATGGCAAGACCTCAGCAACTCTTTCTGAGCCATTTTCTCTACTGTTGATTGGGATATTGGAAAACTTCAGAGCACTGTCCTGCCATACAGCACTTCTGTGTGCTACATTCAAGCTGGAGACACTTTATGGGCCCCAATTTCCCAGGAGTTTTCTGGTTCTGGTGCGGCAGGGTCTTTTTGTTCAGAGTTATTTGTCAGCGACACCTTCCAATGGTGTTAACTTGTAACTGTGGTGGCAGCCCTCTCCTAGGGGCTTGTGCTTGAATTGAAAGATTCTGAAACCAAAATGCTTTCCAGAGGCGAAAGAGCAATAGATGGATGGAGTTAATATTCAGAGGCACTGGCCCTACTGGGTGTACCTTTCAAACACACAGCTTAGGCACCATACATTTGTGAGGTCCATTTGATCCAAGGTCTTAACTACATATTTGGTTAGAAAGGCAAGTATAGCTTAATATTTCTGTTCAGCCTTAATGACTGTGTGATTTTGATAATGGCCTCAATGTTGCCATCTATTATTTCATTCTGCACCATTCTCAGCATTACACAGAAGTCTGCTTAGTAGACACAAATCACAGTGGCTGCACAGTTCATGATTTTCCCAGCAGCTATGTATGTGTTGCCCCAGCTTCCTCTAGCACAGACACCACCCGACTCTAGCCAGCCCTGTGCTAGGCTACCCCAACTGCCATAGCTTCCCCCACCATAGTAAATGGCTCAAGAGGTGGCCAGGTGACTCAAGGGAGGCCAATTTTGTCCTTCTTCTAGGTTTTACCAACAAACTGCTGAACACGATGAAAAAATGTGAGGCCAGAGTGGTATGCAGCCCAGTTTCCCTGTTGGCACACAGCTATGGAAGCAAGATAGATGGATAGTCATGTAAATCATTGAAGATGTTCTAGCCCATGCATTCCTGCCCTTTCCAAGGTCATGTCACTCACAAACAGAAGTCCTTATTGTGCAACCTGATACAAACATCCATACAGACGAGCAACAAGACGTCATCTGTCTCAGACTTCTGGTAACAGAGGTGATGTCACAGTGGATGATAGAGCACAGGGTGTGATTAAGTAGAGGCTGGTGGTACAAATTACTCTTACTAGATTGTTGGTGGGGAGAGGAAAGAAAGAGGTCAGGCAATAGCAGATGTGATGCTGTGATACAATAAGAAATACATATTTGGCTTTTTTCCCCAGTTCCTGGCGTAGAACTTCTAAAACCTTTGGAATTTCTGAGTGACAGGAGTGAGAAGAGTGTCTTTTGTTATTCTTAATAGAGTTTTAAAAATATACCTGGGTAGGGCTTCCCTGGTGGCGCAGTGGTTGAGAGTCCGCCTGATGATGCAGGGGACACAGGTTCGTGCCCCGGTCCGGGAAGATCCCACATGCCGCGGAGCGGCTGGGCCCGTGAGCCATGGCCGATGAGCCTGTGCGTCTGGAGCCTGTGCTCCACAACAGGAGAGGCCACAACAGTGAGAGGCCTGCGTACCGCAAAAAATATATATATACCTGGGTTTATACTAATGAGGTCACTCTTGGTGGGCTCCTCGGTAGCTTCAGGTTGGGTGCTGGTTAGCAGAGGAACCAGCCATGTGATTAAAGGGCAGGAACCTTCAGCCCCACCCTCTGACCTCTGGAGAAGAAAAAGGGGCTGGAGATTGAGTTAATCACCAATGGTCAATGATTTAATCAACCATATTTACAAAATGGAACCTCCATAAAAACTACACAAAGGGGCTCTCAGAGCTTCTGGGATGGTGAAATGCATCCCCGTGCCAAGAGGGTGGCACACCCCAAACTCCATGGAAACAGAAGCTCCTACACTTGAGATCCTTCTGGACCTTGTACCTCTTCATCTGGCTATTTATTTGTATCATTTCTATTATCTTTTATTATAAACCATTACTAGTAAGTAAAGTGTTTCCCTGAAATCTGTGAGCTGTAGTAGCACATTACTGAGCCCAAGGAGGGTGTCATGGGAACCCCTGATTTATAGCTGGTTGGTCAGAAGTACAGGAGGCCTGGCCTTGCGATTGACATCTGAAGTGTGGGCAGTCTTGTGGCACTGGGCCCTTTAACTTGTGTGGTCTAGCTAATTCCAGGTAGTGTCAGAATTGAGTTGAATCATCGGACACCCAGTTGGTGAACTTAGAATTGGTTGTTGTTATGGAAAAAACCTACACATCTGGTGTCAGCTGTGTCCTGGTGGTGTAAAAACAGCAAATCTTATTAGCAAGGTAACGGGCTCAAAGGAAGGTAGGTTTTTCAGGCTAAAGGAGAATTTTAGCTGCCTGAGTTATCTCTCTTCTCTTTAAGACGGGGAGAGGGTAACCAATGGAGCAAGGTCTCAGCAGAAACGCAGAAGAGAGCACCAGAAGGGGCAGTAGCACTGGTCAGTATGGCAGATACTTCTCCTTTGAGAGCACAGTAGAGGAAGAGAAGGTAATAATGGAGAAAATCTGACAGATGGAGAGAAGTCATGGGAGCTCATGCTAGGGTGGCCATGATTTTCTCACTGCAAGAGAAGATTTGGGAGATTAAATTGCTGTTTGGACAGAGAGGGGTCCCTGTGGGGCTGGGGTATGCTCCCATGCCCTCTCGAACCACCCAAGGGCCAAGGAAAGGAGAGGGTGGTGGCTGAAACAGATCTCATGGAGGACAAGGCCGCTGGGGTTGATGTCTACATTATAATTGATGGGCTGTCATTGTCTGTCATAACCCGACCTCTCCACCATGGCAAGGGCATCTGGTGAGGCTGTGGGAGCTTGCTGTGCACATGGCTGTGGAGAAAAGACAGGTTCTGTTAAATCAGTGAACCTGACAGAGCAGAGGGAATCAACGGGCTATCTGCCCATGTAATCTTTCTTTCATCTCTTAGTCAACTGCTATAATGACATTTCCCAAGGGGAATTTTTCTGATGTCCTGGCCCCACTGGGGTTGTGGAGAGTGATTGTCCTATGTTGTCAAGACTCTATTATTCTCTGGTCGCCAAGACAGCAGACTCACATGAAGCCTTAAGAATATTCTAGGGTATACTCATTGTTTGCCAACATAGCTTTCTGTTTTTATTTTGGCTTCATATATCTAGATAAGAGAACATAAAATGTAGAGGGTAAGGGCTCTGGTCCTACAAGTAGGTGGACCTGGGTTTGAATCTCATTGCCGCCTCTCATGATCTTGCACGACATTTACAGAGTTATTTAACCTCTTTAATATTCCATTCTTCATCTGTAAAAAGGCATAATAAGAGTACCTACTTAATGTGCTATGAATATTAAATAGAAAAACATGTAAAATTCTTAGATTGTTGCCAGCACATAGTAGGTACTCACATAGCTGAATTCAGAGATGGGTAGAGAGAGAATCCAAGGCTCCTTATACCTTCTTGTATCATGAGGTTTTTGGATTTTTGTTTGTTTGTTTGTTTTTGTTTCTTTAACCTGTCACAAGACTGCAGTGTACTTTGGGCATTTCTTTATACAATTAACCAGGGAGGTCAATTTAAATCTTCTGTTATTTAGCTTTATGTTTAATTAAGTGACTTGTTGAAAGGTAGACCGCTTGGTCTCTCTGGTCAGTAAGTTTTATAACATGCTAAATCTAATCCACTGGTATTGACCACCTGGGGCATGGAAGTGAGGATTTTCTAGGCCACATTGAAAGGAGTGCTGTGATTAATTAGTGATGTCTGCCCAGGACATGGTTAGGATTGTGACTTAACCTGTTCCCCCTATGTGCTGACTGTATAGACCCTGAGGTCATGGGTCACAGATGCAAGTCAGAGGCCAAGGAATGTTACATAACTTGCAGAATTGCCAATGCTTATGGAGAAGGTACCTGCTAATTTGAAGAGGCTAGAGAATCGAAAAAAGTACCAATCAATCAACTGGTTGATGACGTCCGGACTTGCCTGACTTCCTGCTTCATGTCTGTTCTTCCCCAGAGCTGGAACTACTTGAGTCCCACCTGCAGCTCAGCTGGTGCCACCCCATACCTTGAGCCTATTCCTTCCTGCTGTCAACAGAGATTTTAAGAACTCTAGTGGGCTTCTATGTAACCGAGTGCCGCCCACCATCTAAGCCAGCTCTTGTCCAAGTCTGGTCTTTTTGCCTTGAGCCTTTGAGTGCTGGGATCCACCTTACGGATGTTCTTGAATGCCCTATCGTCACCCTGTTTGTCCAGATCTCGAAAATGATTTTTCTACTGGATTTTACAAACACCTGTCAGGATGTCCTCTTACCTCTTCCTTTCACATGTCAAAAGCTTTTTTTTTTTTTTTAATACAACCTGCATATCATTAATGAGGCTTTTCACTTCCACGGGGGTGGTTATGTGATGGAAACAAGGTGAGCTTTGAAATTAGCCAGACCTAGGTTCCCATTTCAGCTCAGCTTTTGCTTAATTATGTGGCATTAGACATATAGGTCAATTTTCTCATCTATAAAATGGGGATGGTAATAGCATAGCAGACTGTTACATCCTATATTTGTCAAAATAGACAAATATGTTGGAGGACCTAGCACATAGGAGTTGCTAACGCATGAACAACAACAACAAAATGACACTAACAATAGCTATGATTTATTGAGCACTTACCATGTGGGAGGCATTGAGCCGAATACTCTCATAATAAATGAATACTGTGATTCCTATTTCACAGACAAAGAATCTGAGGTTTAGCAAGGTCAGTAACTTACCCAACATTACCCAGAGAATCAATGGCAGAGCCTGGTTTTAGCCAAGATCTGCTTAAGCAACCTAAAGCCTGACCTTCTTTCATCACACTATACGATCAACAAATAGTGTAAGCGTCTTGCACCCATTCGGATGAATGTTCTCCTGTTCTCTGAAGCTGGGTTTGTCCCAGGCATTTACTATGCCCCTCCAGACATAAATGATGACAGTTTTCCTCTTCCCACTCCCCCCAGTATGCCTCTTTCTGTTCCCATGGAACACTTTATGGCTGACCATGTCATAAGATATGACATCCTCAAGTCTATCATGCCAAACACATTTGAGTTTTAAAATATTGAACTGGTTTTAGATGCAGCCCTGGGAGTAATTTTCAAATCTGGGCTCCCAACCAACAAAGTAATTTCCATTTATTAATGGGAAAATAAACATCTCCTGTAAATGGGTCCTTCCTTCCATGGCCCTTGTCCTCAGACATACAGGGCTGGGTGGGCATCATTCATGCTTGAGGATGTCATGTGAGACTAGGTGAGCGGGTTGTAGGCCTAGAACAGACCTTATGTAGTATGTGTCTACTTGGCCCTGCCCTGTGATAATGCTTCCTGCTCCCTCGGTTCCTAATGAATGTTGTCTTTGTCTTTTTACTAAAGGTTAGGCTGGAGTCATGGGGGGAACTCCTTTTGTAGGGTGCCTGTAAGCAAGCCAATGAATTACGAGGAAGTCTTTAAGATTTGGCCCCTGAAATACCAAATGACCTTGAGGGAGATCTGGCAGCAGAGAACAGAAAAAACTGTAATTTATTGATCCAAATATTATTCCAAGTACTTTGTGTACGTTATCTTATTTAATTATCCAATAATCCTGGATGGGAGTCATTATTATTTCCATTTTTATGACACTGTGACCCAGAAAATTAAATAACCCGTTACTAAACAGACTAAACAGTTACTAAATAGTGGTACAACCCAACGCATTTTATTATGAAGACCTACCTTTTGAACCCAAGGTTCGAATAGTGAATAATGAATGTAAACTCTCAAAACTGGTGTCAGAATTTCTCACGGATTCAGTACCTATGATACCAGATGCATAATTAGAATCTACCCAAAACTGATGTGAGTTTACAGCCAGAGCCTGAAATTGAGAAATGCCATTCAGTTATTTGCATACAGATAGACTACAGTTATTATGAAGGCTAGTCCATTACAGAATTCAGTTTAGCTTGCATTTTAGCTAAAACCATAAAGTCAGCTACGAAAGAGTTAGCTTTATCAATTACATTTTTTGTAAACCCAGTTTTTTTTTTTTAAGGTTTTTGAATTGATGTGCTCAAGGGAAAAAAAATACCCATGGGCTAAAATTGTATAATCAACATTGTGGGAAATGAGATTGAAGTTTTAGCAAGTTTGGGTCTCTTTCTAAGGAATGTGCCAGAAATCTCAACCATCATTTGGATATGGCTCTGATCTCAGCATTGAATGAGTGCTTGACTGTCAAGCTGTGGGACAAGCTTTGGGTCGTAGAATCTCCTGGGAGCATCAGAAGATTCCGAGATTCCAGACTCACCACTCTGGCTGTTTCTTTTTCTTTCTGGACAGTCATGGAGACCATTCTGCCAGGAGCTACCCTAAAAGATAATGTATGGGATTTAGAGATTTAGAAAAATGTGGGTCTGAAAACTATGTCATTACTTACCTGTGTATCTGTGGAAAATTTCATTTACCTCTCTCTGTTTTATAGCCTCGTCTGAAAAATGAGAATTATAATGGCATATACCTCAAAGGGGTGCTGTAAGAATTAAGATAAGAAGATAAAGTCCTCAGTATAGTTCATGGTACACGGTAAATCACTCTGAGTAAAAATCATTATAATTGTTAGAGGATTAACTTTTAATGCACATAACCTAATGAATTCAGTGACGCACGTGGTCTAGTCAAAGACTTGTGTGTCATATCCAGGGTAACACAGTCCTACATTAAAGGCAGTTAAAAGCAATAGAAATCTTCTATTTGCATTTAGTGGAGAAGATCAAAGAGTATCCCATTACTAAGCCACCTTGACATTTTGTAACATCACTTTGCCTCTTTTTCTCCCAGTCGCTCACACCCTGTAGCTGCCCAAGTGTCTCTTTCTTTATAACCTCAACGCCAGAAAAACTCTTCCTGGATAACTAGGCTACAAAGTTTTTTAATCTCTCATCTCCTTACCCCTCTTTCTATCACTTTATTATGTAGGTCATCTCAGCTTCTCTCTCAGTAAGCAAAAGTCCTTTCTTAGTAGGATTGGGAAGGAGTGGGAACTGAGCAGGCAATTCAGGATTATTTTTAAGGGGCTGGAGGTGGACTGGGGGTGGCTGTTAGCACTCATGGGCCAAAAACTTTAGTTACACCACACAGATATAATCTCCAGAGCAAGGAAAGTTCTGGCTTCTAAGCTGTTTACCCTATACCTGAAGCCATACTTTGTAAGAATGTTGTTACGTTTAACAATGTGGAGAGGGAGAGATCCGTAAGAAAATCCTCTGTGCCAGTGTAAGGTCATTCCGTATGAACTGGCAAAAGAAAAACTCAGGGATGCTATGACTTTAGATATTAAAAATATGCCTTTTTTTAAAAAAATTGTATTTATTTATGGCTGTGTTGGGTCTTCGTTTCTACTAGAGAAAGTGAGGGCTTTCTCTAGTTGCGGCGAGCGGGGGCCACTCTTCATCGCGGTGCGTGGGCCTCTCACTGTCGCAGCCTCTTTTGTTGCGAAGCACAGGCTCCAGACGTGCAGGCTCAGTAGTTGTGGCTCACGGGCTTAGTTGCTCCGCGGCATGTGGGATCTTCCCAGACCAGGGCTGGAACCCATGTCCCCTGCTTTGGCAGGCAGATTCTCAACCACTGCGCCACCAGGGAAGCCCCCAAATATGCCTTTTTAGTATGCCTTTAGATATTAAAAAATGGCAAAAGTAGAATCAACAGAATTGAAAGGAGTGGACTTGTAGCTCCGTTGAATGAAGAATGTTCATATAGTCAAAGCTTTTGGAAGACAGAATGAGCTTCCTTAGGAGGCAACGAGTTATCCGGCACTGGAGATATTTAAAATAAGGCTGATGACTTCCAGGCAGATATATTGTAAATGATGTAAAGCATCTGAAGGGGGTTGGATGAACCATAGAGGTCTCTTTCCATGCTGAGATTCTATAATTCTATTCATCAGAACAGAGTTCAGTAATATTTCTGATATTGACAACTTGTAGCTCCTAATCTAAGGTTCATTCACTCATGGCATCTGAGAAGTAATTTATTTTTTTGGTGTGATCCTGTGCTCTAGTGCCTTCTCTGGCCCTGCCTCTTCTTTCCTTGGCTTTAGTAACGTAGTTCCCATTCTCACTCCAGTCCCAGTCTAACTCCTGTGAAATGGTTGGTGTGATTTCAAACATCATTGGTCTCTTCCTGCCAATCTAGAGGGTCAGAGGAGGCGTGAGTCCATCAGAGAAGGGTCATATAGTGTCCACATGTCCAGACCTTAGGAGCTCTGAGCTCTTGTCCAGGGTCTGACACTAATTCTGTAAGCCTCATCTCATCTCTGCGTCTCCATTTCCTTATCTTTAAATGAGGTACAACATAGCTTCTCTCTAAGGTTCCCATGGTTCTTTCAACTCATGACACTAAGGTGCTAAATGCCCCTCTGCTAGGAAGTGAAATGACTTGGGAAAATTGTGAATAAGCTGAAACAGCATTTGGAATCTTAGTATTGTACTGTTCAACTAGTATTCATTATGCACCTACCGTATGCCGCATGCTCTGATAAGGCATAGAGGATGTAGCAGCTGACAGGGCAGATGAGGTTCCTGCCCTCACACAGCTTACATTCTGTGGGGCTATAGAACCTACAGTCAGGTAAATAAGTAGACAGCTCATTTCATATTATGAAGAACATAAAATAGGATGTTATGTTTGAAACCGACCGTGGAAGTCAAGAATAGCTTGTCTGAGGAAGTCCATTTGAGCTGATTTTCTAATTATGACAAGGGCCAGCTATATGAAGACATGGGAGAGAGTGAAAAATAAGAACAAAGGCTTTGGTTTCTTTAAGGAGCAGAAGGAAGCCTGCTGTGTCTAGAGCATGATGGTATGGAGAAACCAAGATGCTAGAAAAAGTAGGCAACACCCAGATCATCAGAAATATGAGAAGAGTTTATATTTAATTTCATGTTTGCTGGGCTAGTGCATTTCTTGGAAACATCACAGAGAATCCCACTACTAACCACCTTGACGCTTTGTAACTGGCCAAGATGGCCGTAAGTTCAGATGAAGGGCTAGGACTGGCATGATAGTGACTGGGCTAGGTGGCAGCAGGAGAAGTAGGGAGAAGAGGGTGCATTCTGAAAACGTCACAGTGGAGCCAGTATGACTTAGGTCGGAGTAGATATGAGGTGATGAGGGGGGCATGAGGCAAACTAGAAATCTAGAATTACTTTTTGCTTTTTCTCTCTCAGTACTTGAGAATGGATGTATCATGGGAGAGGAACAGGTATTATTAAAATTAACAGTGGCGATTATGTACTGGATATTTATTACATGAGATCTGTGGGGGAACTTTTGTCTTCTTTATGTCTCCAGCTCAATAAATTTGTTGAAAGACGTTGTATGTCAGGCACAATTTTAAGAACCTTGCCTACATTATTTAATTCTTAGTCGATATTTGTTTACATAGCGACTCAGGAAGATTAAGTAACTTGCTCAAGGTAACATAGCAAATAAGCTACAAAACTAGGATTTAAACCCAAGTCAGTCTAGTTCTGAACTCTGGTGTCTTTTACATCTTTACATTTATTTCCAGGCATACCAGACACTGTAAAGGGAGCTGCTAACTAGTTCTGGGGAACTGAGTGGCCTCCCGAGAGGCCTCCTCAGATAATACCAGGACAGAAGCGTGACTGCTAGGAATGACTTCAATGAAAATTGAAGAAAGATGGAAGTTAATTTGAGGATCTGAGCTAAACAAAGCTTCCATACTGTGGATCCTCCTATCCATAACAATAGCAAGACTCTAATGTTGTTTCCAAAATCCGGTTTGGAATTCACCAACATTACAGGCACACAGTGAAGCCCAAACCATCTGTAAAATAAATAATGACAAGTCTAGTCAAGGGGTATCTGGCTTTTTTAACTGACAGAAAACACTTTTTTAAAGAAGGGTGGCTGAACACTTAGTTTCAGCCATCTGATACCAAAGAAGGAGAATTGTTTTCTTATGTGCACATAATTACCGAGGTCTGTGCACACTGGGTAATGTGTTCTGATTTTCAGTAATTGTGTAGCCAGTCACATCTTCAGAGATCAAAAATAGCCTTTAAGGGGGAAACTTCCAGGCTGATTCCAGGAGCAGGAATCAATGTGAAGTTACACGTTTAGCACATTAACTCTTAATTCTAGAAAGATGTACTCTTTTCCCTCTTTTCAGATGTCTGGAATAATGACAAAAATTGGTGAAGACATGAGAACTAAGCCAACTTCCATAGTGATAGGTTGGGTATATTGCCAGTTTCTCACTGTTTTACCGTCATTCACTGACTGCCCTTCAAGGACTAATTAAATTTGGTGAAGCTGCCTCTCTTATGTCTTTGCCAACTCCTCCTCCTTCTGATCTGCCTTTATTTCTGGAACGTTCTTCTGCTGTACTCAACTAATAAATTGCAGTGCTATATGATTACATGTTTGTCAGTGCTAGGCTGTGAACTCTTTGAGGGTTGTTCATGTCTCATTTATCTTCAACTGTTCTATGAGTTGGAATGTGTAAGCACACAAGCAACAGAAAAAATAAAAAACCTCAACCTTAAACTTAAGGAAATGTGCTAGATTACATAACTGGAAACCCAGACATAGAGCAGAAAGCTGAGGTAATCTGGTGGTACTGACCTTGTTTCCCTATAGTTCTTTTGGCCCTCCCTTTTGTATCTTCAATCTGGTGGCGAGGTGTGAGCAGCAGTTATGAACTTCACATCCATACATGGCCATAACCAAAGGAAAAGGGAAGTGTCTTGCTGTGATGATTTCTTCAGACCAAGGAAGAGCTTTCCCAGAAGCCTCCAGACAACACTTCTTAGTCTCAATGGCCATTTAGGAATCAGTCAAGATGAATGAGTTTACCATGACTGGCTTAGATGAACCAGCTCCCCTAGCCATATGGCTCTTATCCCACGGAGGACTGTAGGGAAGAAAGATCATGATGTCCTTCACCCATGTCCAAAGCCTAGTACAGAACTTGGCACTTAGATGAGGCTCAATGAGTGCTTTCTGAGTAATTAAGTGAATTACGTGACCCACTCACTGCCTGATACGCCCTTTTCAGAACTTCTGTATTTATAATCAGCACCATTCACTTGGCTTGGAACTTAATTATATACTTTCTCTTGTTCTTTGATAATGTCATATGTGTTGGTCTTGTTTTAAAAATCAGATATTAACTATCTAAAGGCAGGGTCCGTGGCAAATAAATGTTAGTTGACTGAATGAGTCTTGCTTTCTTGGTGTTCTCTCAAGTGTGGAGACCAGGAATGGACATGTTAGACATACAGTGGTTTATTTGTGAGTTTAACTCTGTAGTGAGGAGCAAGGCACATGTTTCTCTGATAGGAAACCAGTTAAAAAGGAGAAAAATACCTTTTGTGTTTAATTTAACTAAGGCTCAGTGGAGCTCAGTTTAAATAAGCTGGAGCCAGCAAGAACTTAATCACTGGATTTTAGCAGTCGCTAAAATGCCTTGCTCTGCATTGGGCACAATGTGTCCACAGAACGGAAGTGCATACTCTCTTCTCTGTCTGCTGGAATGAACCCAGCGTGGGTCGTCAGATGTAAAGGTCCTGGGAGAGGAACAGCACTGAGAGGATGAACTGCACTGTTTTGACTAAAGAGTCCACATGGCCATAGAGGTGACAGAAAAATGCCTCAAAATCGCTACCTTTTAGTGAGCAATTCTACGGTGTAAGGCATTGTTCTAACTGTTTTTCATAGAAACCATTTTGTCTTCTCAACAGCTCCAGGAGGTAGGTGCCATTATGAGCACCCCTTTGCAGTTGAGAACATTAAGGTTTAGAGAATTTAAATGGCTTGCACAGGGTCATACTCTTAGTAAATGGTGTCAGGATTTGAATTCAGGAAGGCTGACTTCAGAGTCTGTGCTCTTACCCACTGCTGAAGACGGTCTTGAGTTCAAGGCTAAATACAAGGAGCAAGGAGAGGCCCAAAACCAGGTTTAGAAGTTTAAAACCAGGAGAAATAGTTCAGGAAGAAAGACATGAGATGAGCAAGAGCAAACGGTTCAGGACTCAGTAACGAATAATGCAAAACGTTGAATGAAGGTGGTCTTTTATTTGAAGCCAAATGTATGGCATATTGGAGGAAGCTGTCCTGATGGCTTAAAGTTATTATCTAGAGCTGATGGTCTTTGCCTTCATACAACTTTTGATCTAGCTGAGAAGATAAAGATTACATATATATGAAAAATATTAGTAAATTATATAAAAAAGTAGATACTCAAGGGCAACGGAATGGGCATGTGGACTGTATAGAGATTGTATGAGAGGTCTTTTCCTCTGTTGTCATCATTCTGTATTTCATACGGATTGGATTCGCAGGTAAAAGCTGGGCATTGTCTTCCCTGGAGTCAGAAGGTCCAAGTGCCAGGGTCTACCTCCCTGCAGTCTCCAATGGTGCTGCATCATGGAAGCCTTCTCAGCCCATTTAAAGTGTTACCTGACCCTGCATGTTTAATGCCCTTCATGTGGGCCTTCTGTGAGAAGGCTTATTTCCTTTACTGTATTTGGCTAAGACAGCAGTACCGTGGGTGGCTTCAGTATTAAGTTTGGAACAGAGGAAGTATTGCAACACATGCCAAGAATTGAATTTTATTTTTAAAAGCTGCTTTTTACGGAATTGAATATCTTGACCCTCCCTGGTTACAGCAGACCCACACATGGGAATTGTTGTAGGGTGGGTGACTTGGGCATCCTTTAGTGACAGGTATATATTCTTTATAGGAGTAATCTCAAGGGATAATACTTCCTTTTGAGAGTCCTTATAATCTCTCAAATTCTTTCTTATGGCTCTTCTCCTTGTCCTTGTTTCTAGCACTGTGTTTGAGCATCATGACAATCTTTGTGACTGAGGTAGATTGCTTTGCTTCATGAAAGAGAAGGTGTATTTTGTTGTTTCACAATCAAGTGTCCTGTTCCTCTGTGTGACCACTGGGATGAAACAGTTCAAATGTAAGTCTGGGAAGTGGGGCTGGTGGAGCAAATCAAGACCACCAACAGCTTACCCTGTGGCTTCAGGAAAAGCATTCACTTATCCTCCCCTTCAGATGGTTCTTGATGACACAGGATGAGAACATCCTTGGAAGACGTAGTGAGGGAAACGATGGAGCATATAAAACACCGAAGATGTCTGCATGAAAGAGGCCTTGAAGTATCAATGGCACCATTACCCTCCTGTCCCCCTGATCCTCATTCTTAATTTCTTAGTTGCAACAATGCCCTGCTTTACAGGAGATGAGTACACTGGTGACTTAGAGGCCAGCGGGTGGGAATTCCAGATCTCAAGAATGCAAAGGCAAAGCTGACCCACTGAGTGTGAGAGGAAAAGGCATATCTGTTTTTTCAACTGTAGCAGGGGGATCCTTATGTAGCTCTATAAAGGCTACAGGCATGATCAATGTGCTAGTGTGGGTGTGGCATTAGGGAAGTGTGACATAGTGTTTCTGCTTGTGAGTGGTCTCCCTTCCCCTTCCTCAGCTTTGTCTCCTGGACCCGGAGGCATCTCTCTACACTAAGACTGTGGACTGCCAAGCTGCCTGCTTAGAAGGACTTTGGAAGCGTTACAAAGCAGTGTCTTCACCAGACACCCGCCAGGGCAAGCTTTGCTCAGGACTGCTATCCAGTTGGCTGTGTCTTCCTTTGAAATGTGCTTTAAGAATTGATGTAGTTGATTTTTGACTTTGCTTAACGTTGGGTATTAACTCAATGCTCAGTCTTGTTGGCTGTTAGTCAGTGCTCTGGAGACAGGGCTGACGCTGCTTTGGAGAAGGGTCTTACAGTAAGGACTACTTCCCAACAATTTAAACATCAGTTTTAGACATCTGGCCTTACCCAGGTGCTTGAAATGGAGAGGGACGTGAGGGGCAAGGAGAGGCACCTTTGCCTCTTCCCTTGAAGGCGTAAATGTTTCAAAACTTTCAAGTGATTTCAAGGATACTTTAAATTCATATAAAAAAGATCACAAAAAGGCAGAGCCCAAGAGAATAATGAGCTCTGAGTCCAAAAATCATAACTATCAACTAAAGGCAAAAGGATATGTGTAGCTTTGATGATTATTTGTATACGTGTGTATTTATTTATTGGTATCCACCCTCCAGCAAGGAAAACATGAGAAAGGAAGGTGAACATGTGAAGATTCCAGAATTCATTGGAAGAAAAGTCCTGTTTTTCCCAAGACTGGACCTAAAGAGGACACTGTATGAGGCACACACACCAAGAGTCAAGGTGAAGACTAATGGGACCAAACATGTGGTAGATAAACCAGAAATTGTAGAGCAAAAGTGCCACAGATCAAAACCAGGAAGCAGGTCTCAGGATGAGTGTAGCTTCAGAGGCACCTGGCCTCTAGGAGATGCTCACAGCACCTCTCCTACTCTAAGCCTCAAATGCTACCCTCAAGGAGAAATATTGGTAAAGGATTAAGGTCAAGATCATTTGCTGTGCCTCAAGCTAGAAGTTGAAACATCTTTTCTAACAAATAAAGGGGATGAGTCCCAGGTCCCATGTGACAGGAGTTTCTCTGGAGTCCTCTAGCATCTCCTGGAATTTTCTTTCCTCTCTTTCTTAAGACATATGCAGAAAGAAGGCCTGAATTATCTGTTCAGTGATTGCCCTGCTCTAGGAATACCCTGGAGTTGACCACTAGACCAGCTGACACGACAAATGCTGACTCTTTGGCTTGTGTTGGCCTTGCTGTGATTTTCTGTGGATTTGCTTTACCGCTTCATGGTTGTGGGCCCAGGGGGAGAAGAGGAGACAATCGCCTTTATCCTAGACAAGCTTCACATTGTCCAGTTTTGCTCATTGGGAACTGGAGATGGAGACTGATGTTGGAACTAAATTCTCATGTAATACAATGTATGTGTTTTACTCTTTTTCTCTGTATATATCTTCTTGGGTTCCTTGTGGAGGGAGTTTGTAGGAGGGCAGGATTCAAGAATTTGGGATTCTGTATCTTGGCCAAATACAATTTTCTCAATGTCTTCCTGTCATGTCATGATTTATGGCCCACAGTAACTGAAGAGGCAGAACAAAGAGTTTGGACACAAGGCGAGGATGCCAGCAACTAGGAGAACCATAGCAATTAAGAAAAATTGTTCATCCATTCTCACTCATTCAAAAAATATATATGTTGGCACTGAATACAATGGAGTTGCAAATTTACCTAAGATGGGATCCCTTTTGTCGAAGAGCTCACTATTTAGCAGGGCAAGTAGACTTACAAATGAATATTTACCATCAGTGGGAGGAGTGCCGTATTGAAAAGGAGTATTGTAACATGTTGCAACCGTTAGGCAGAACTCCAAAGTCTCCCTCCTAAAACCCCATCCCCATTCTCCACTCCTTCCTGTCTTGCCCTCTTTTGTCTCTTTGTAGTTATAATTTTTAATATTTGTAAGTATATAACACATTTCAATGGACGTAGAAATTCGATTGCTCAAAGCATTCCCAGAGCCAACGTGGGGGTAGTAGATGATAAAGACCAGTCCCACCCTGGGCTCCATTTTCCTTTGGTCTCTTCTTCTTGGACTTCTTTTTCTTCCTTCAGAAGCACTGGTAAAACACACAGCCAGTGGTAGGTGTGGTTCTAAGGGGAAAAGAGGACACTCTAAGGGACTTTAAGGCCAACACAGGCACATTCTTGACATGTCATGTGATCTAGCCCAGCTCACCAAGAGTGAGTACTGGCACCTGAGGACCAAGCCTCAACCAGTAATAACACTGCCTTTTCCTGGCCCCGTCATCTATGAACATCAATTAGTATGGCTATGACAGGATAGGGGTGAGTGTTTCCCCCGGGGGGACACCAGCTCTCTAATGGAGCAGAAGTGGGTGGGTTGTGACTAGAGATAAACCAGGGATGAGAATGCCTATGAAATGTGATGTGTTGAAGAGAATCGGTTTTTTTTTTCCTTTCCCTCCCAGAAAAGAGATGTTGCCTAGTACTTGGCATCTATATTTCAAAAAAAAAAAAAGGTATGCTTGGGAGGTTGGGAAGATAATGTCTAAAGACTCTGGAAAGATTAATAGAATCCCTTTATCCCTGCTGGCAAAAAAAAAAAAAAAAGTAAGGCCCAATCCATCAGCATAAAGTTTCAGTGAAGCAAGATGAATAAGCTTTAGAGAGCTGCTGTACAACATTTTACATGTAGTCAACGATAATGTTGGTACACTTAAGCATTCAGGAGGGAAGATCTCATGTTAAGTGTTCTTACCACAATAAAATAAAATTCAAAATAAATAAATGCCTAAAGACAAAGGGGAAAAAAAAAGAAATGCAAGGTCCAGTCTGTGAAGGTGGGTCAGCAATGCCTTCCTGGAGTAGAGGCAGCATGTCCTGGGTAGAGGGATTTTAGTGGTAGAGGACTTGTCGGAAGCCTAATTCTACCACTTATTGGCTGGAACATCTTGGACAAGTGACATAACCTCTCCAAGACTCAGTTTCCTTATCTATTCTACAGAGTTATTTCTTTTCTCAAAGAGCTGTTGCATGGACAAAACGATATGCTATATGCCTATGCGTGTATACCCCTGGCACAGTCTCTGGCTTAGAAAGAGCTGAATAAATGATGCTTTTGTGGTTGTGACTAAAAGATAGCCTTGTTGGGAACAGCAGGGCATGAGCCAGCCTTCTCAAACTCTCAGTGTAGAGGAAGAGGCAGGCTCTCTTCCTCTTGATATTTCAGAAAGGTGGATATTGGACTGGAAAAGCAGAGTTCACTTTGCTGGGTACTATGCCCAAACTCCTGTTTTGGTGTTCTAAAGCTACATAACAAACTATCCCAAAACAGTGACTTAAAATGACATTTCATGATTTTCATTATTCTGCAATTTGGACAGGATTTAGCAGAATCAGCTCATCTCTGGTCCATGTCACATTGGCTACCATGGCTCATCCCGAGAGGCTCAACTGGGGCTGGAGGATCTTCTTCCAAGATGGTTCACTCAGCCGAGATGGCTAGTGAGTTGATGCTGGCTGTTGGTGGAGAGCTTGGCTGGGACTCTCAGTGAGGACTTCTGTTTTCCTCTGTGTGGTTAATTTGGGCTTCTCAGAGCATGGTGGCTGGGTTTTGAGAACGTGTATCCCCAAAGCATGCATTCCAAGAGGATAAACCTCTCTTTACACCAAGCTTGCTGATGTCCCATTGGCCAAAGCCAGTTGCATGACCAAGGCCAGGAAAGTGAAGGGGTGGAGGAAGTAGGGAGTGACACAAGTCATGGATGCCACCATGCATGGTTTGTTAGTGGCCACCAAAGTGCGGTTCACTTAAAAAAAAAGTGAGACGTAAGAATTTACAACCCAAGTTCTGTGAGTTCAGAGCAGATTCTCTATCCACTAGCTTCTATTCTTCACTGTAACAGATTCTTATGAAGTATTCTTTGGATCAATGCACACGTGATCTTCAAATAGCCCTGGGAGGTGCCAACAGCCTTTGCTAATATGTTGCTTCCTTCACCCTTTATTTTCCAAAATATTTATAAACGTTTTAGATTAATGTACAAGGAGTCCAGAGCTGGGTGGATCAATGATTTGGGTCTAATATGTGCAGTTTTTGTGAGTCTGAGCTGAACCATCTAAAAATGTCGCTCACCTCCCCCTGTTCACCCTGCATGAACAACTTTTTTAAAAACTTTATTGAAAAGGAATGAATTCTCTGAAACCAGCAGCATTATATGTTACTGATAGGTGCTCATTACCTGAATAAACAGATAAAAGTCTTTATGTGCAAGAGAAAAAAATCCATTTAGTGATTGAAACAACTTGCTCTTTTATAGCTTGTAGTATTAATTAACCTCCCCCTTTCTCTCCCCTTTTAAAAAGAGCGTGTTTTAATTGTCTTTTCCCGTATCCCTTGTTTTGTGTCTGCAGTTCCCAAATTGATAGAGACTGATAGTAAGATCTTAAAAATAGGCTTGCATTACTTTTGAGAAAGACAATTTTCAATTAATTATAAATGATTTCATTTCAAAACTTAGAAACCTACTGTGAATCCTGAACCTAATACTTACCTTCTCACATGAAGAGGAATGCAGAAATATATTTGGTTGAATGTGTAATTGGCATGCTTGTATCAAGGTTACTGTTTTAGCCTAGTATGCTTCCCAGGGAATGTAGTGGAGTCTCTACTCCCACCGAAAGCTTTTGAATTTTTTGGCATCGAATGGTTTAGGAGTGGAAACATGCAGAGCGCAAGTGGGGCACCCACAGGCGGGCTGAAGGAAGGGAAGGATGGAGCAACTCTCCCTTGGGGTCCTCTCCAGATGTCTTTTTGTAGATGAAGGAGTGCTTGCAAATGTTCCATGCCGGTTTCTCCTGGAGCTAGAGGCATGAAAACAACTGTAACATTTCCACACAATCAAAATTGTGTTGCTTTCTCCTTTCTTCCTCCAGCTGAACCTCCTTCTTTGTCCTAGTCCTGCCTCAATACATGTTACTCTAAAAGATGGTATTATCGATTAAGCCTTTGTGTTACCGGAGGGGGACCCATCCCAGGACCCAAGAGTGGGCTCTTGTCTAACACTCAGAAATGAATTGTCCGAGGAGACACACTTGCTGACAAAGCAAAAGACTTCGATGGGAAGCGGCACCCTGGTGGAGAGCGGTGGGATAAGGGAACCCAGGAGAACTGCTCTGCCACATGGCTTGCAGTCTCAGGGTTTATGGTATTGGGGTTAGCTTTCCAGGTTGTCTCTGGCCAATCATCTTGCTTGTGCTCATATTTGGTCTGATTCAAGGCCCTTCCTGGTGGTGCACGCATTTCTCAGTCAAGATGATTTCCAGCACAAGGGTTTCTGGGAGGTTGGTCGGACATATTATGGGCTGGTGTCTCCTCCTTCCTTTGGCCCCTCCTGAATTCTTTCGGCTGGTGGTGGCTTGTCAGTTCTGTGTTCCTTATTGGGACCTCCTGTTGTGAGATAACTCATGCAAGCGGTTATTATCCTGCCTGGCCAGGGTGGGCGGTTTCAGTCAGTGGGTCCCAAACACTTACGATGTGCCTGGGACTGGGCAATGCTACTTCCATGCAGTATCTCCCAATTCAAAGAAATAGATGTCATTATTTTTCTTTTACAAATGCGGAAATCAGGATGTAGAAAGGTTAATTGGTCTAAAGTCACACAGCTTGGTTCTGAGCTTAATTCTAAAGTCCATTTTTTTCAACCATTACCTTTTTGCCTTTCATGGAAGTAAGGAGAAAGTTACTGGGGCACCGAAGACTAATTTCCCTTGTGTAGGAATGTCTCCAGGGAAAGACATGCATTGCGTTGGAGGCAGTGTAGCAAGGTTTTGAGAGCAGGGTTTTGGGATCAGCAGATGCCAGATCTGTCTTTGGTTGTCTGTCTGACCTTAGGCAAATTATTTCATTTCTCTAAGCCTTGGTTTTCTTGTATACAGAATAAGAATAATAATACCAGCCTCAGAGAGGAGCACAGTGTAATGGTTAAGATTGTGACCTATTTGAAAAATAAAATGAAATGAAGTAATAATACATGCTACTACATGGGTGAACCTTGAAAACATGATCCTAAGAGAAAGAAGCCAGTCATAAAAGCCCGCCTATTATATGATCCATTTATATCAAATGCCTAGAAGGAGCAAATCTATAGAGACAGAAAGTAGATTAGTGGTTACCTAGAGCTGAGGGCAATGGGCAAGATTGGGAGGTGACAGCTAAAGGGTATGGGGTTTCTTTTTGGAGTGGTGAAAATGTTCTAAAATTGATTATGGTTATAGAACTCTGGGAATATACTATTGACCACTGAATGGTGAATTGTATGGTATATGAATTATATCTCAATAAATCTGTTATAGACAAAAGAGTGTGGTCAGGGGGACAGAAGCCTTGTTGGTTCCTATCAGACCTCTCCTAGTCAATATCCGTGTGATGGTGACGTCATTAAATAAGTCTATGCCTCAGCATCCTCACCAGCAAGATTGGGATCAAAGTATCTACTCCATGGGGTTGTTGAGAGGATTGAATGCATTAAAGTACCCAAAGAGCATGGAACAGTGCCTGGAGCCCGTAAACTCGTAATAAATGTCATAAAAGCAAGAGAGAGGCATGGACATATATACACTACCAAACGTAAGGTAGACAGCTAGTGGGAAGCAGCCGCATAGCACAGGGAGATCAGCTCGGTGCTTTGTGACCGCATGAAGGGGTGGGATAGGGAGGGTGGGAGAGAGGGAGACGCAAGAGGGAAGAGATATGAGAACATATGTATATGTATAACTGATTCACTTTGTTATAAAGCAGAAACTAACACACCATTGTAAAGCAATTATACTCCAATAAAGATGTAAAAAATAATAATAAATGCCATAATTTCTATGATCATTATCTTACTCTTCTTATTATCATCAGTTGAGTACAGCATCTGACCTATGAGACATGCTTCATAAGTGACAGCTACTGGTAATAGCAACTGGGACTATTTAAGGGAATTGTCTGAATTTTAGAAATTCTGTGGTGGGACTGCTTTTGGAAATCAACCATAATGGACCTAAAGAATACACTGCTCATCGTGCCGCAAAGCCCTGAGTTTGGGGTTCTAGTCCTCCTCTCTTGGCTCCAAGCCCTCAATCACGTGATTTGGACAGACATTCGGAGGTGTTTGGCATCACCCATCATCATCAGGAAAACCCCAGGGGTGACTTCATCCTGTCACTCTCCAAGGCTTAGTGCCGGTGGACCTGCCCACTCCCAGGTTGGACGGGAGAGTCCTTTCACTGCCCGTAAAGCTCTCTCAGGAAAGAGATGCTGAAAGGCGCTTCCCAGCTTCTCAATATTTGAATTCCTCAGCACTGACTCGCACACACTTGCAATCTGTTCCTTCTTCTGGCTTAGCTTCAGGAAAACTTGAAGCCAACATTATGCCCAAGAATGATAATCAACTCAATTCAGGCTACGAATAGCACATAGCCCTTCTGTTTCCTTCAGATGAACTGTCCTCTGTTTTATTCTTAAACGGTTAGCATTGTTTCTCGGATCCTATCAAGAGCAGACGGTGATAAGAACCCTAACTTAATGAAAACATAAACACTAAGAAATCCCAACATGTGGAAGTCAAGACGATGTAATGACAGTTATTTTTAAATTCCTTAACACGAAGTTCATTCAGAACCTACAGAGGACTCAAAGCCCAAGAAAGTTTAAGGAGGAGGAAAAAAGATGAGGACCCTGTTTCTCCTCTGTGTTCATGAAATTTTTGGGAGACGTGAACATCCGAGCCAAGAGAGGAAATGTATATCCTTAGCTACTTGAGAGCAGAAAGACAGGATGGCTGGAAAGCTATGCCTTTGGCGAGGCTCATCGCTTACCTTGTTATTTGCCAGGGAGAGAAGTTAAGTGCTGCACACATGATTGACAGAGCTGGGCCTTTTACTGGACTGCATTTTTTTTTTTTTAATGGGGCAAGTTCCTGTGAAAACCTTCATTCCTCACATGGCAGCTATGCACCATCCCTGGAGCCAGATCTGTCATGGAACGCCAAGAGCCTGATACAGGCTGATGTGTGCCTTGGCCAACTGGGGAAGCAGCGTTGTGATAAAGTTGCTTCTTATTTGACTGCCTTTCTTTCAAAATAGAAACTTCTGTTACTCACAGGAACGTGCCAGAGGCTGTTTGCATCTCCTTCTTCTGGGCAAAATGCTTGATTTTTAAGCAGCCTATTTTTATCATCCTTTCCCATCATTACCAGGACATCATAATGTTGTTTTGAGGACATTGGAGTAATGTCTCCTGAACTTGAATAATGTTGGTGGGCTGTGAGGCTGAGGGCAGAGGGCTGGACCATGCGGTTTGCTTGGCTTCTGTCCTATTGGGAAACTGGAGAAGAAGTCACATTCGCAGTGCAAGTTAGAGTAGCTGAATGTTAAACAATTGCTGGAACCATTTCCCCTGAAACTGCATTCATTTCAAGGACTTGTATTGAGTAACTCCTAAGGGCCAGGTGCTGTACTAGGGACTTGGGAAATTCAAAATTTGATGGAGTCACTGTGCTCCAATGAGGAGCTTATGGGGAGGCTGGAAAGGACAGAGGCATGTAACTAATATGTATGTTATGTTTGGTGTGCAAAGGAAAGGGTGGTCAGTTCTTATAGGGTGTCAGGAAAGTCTTCATATTGGAAGTGATACTTTGGAGCTTTAAAGAGGACTAAGTGTTCTTCTCATGGACAGGCTTGGAGGGCGTTTTTGCTCCAGTGATTCGTCCCAGTATGATATCAGGGAATTTCTTGTTAATGCAACAAGGATTCTCCAAAATAAACCACAAGGACAGTACTTGACGTATCATTGGCTCCCTGACATATTAGATGGGAATCAAAGATAAACACTAGGGTTTGTACATGGCAACAAGATAGGATCATGGCGCTATTGACATTTGGGCTGGATAACTTCTTTGTTATGAAGGGGCTGTCCTGTGCATTGTAGGATGTTTAGCAGAAACCCTGGCCTCTACCCACTATACACCAGTGGTTCTTCACCTCCACCAGGTGTGACAACTCAAAAATGTCTCTTGACATTGCCGAATGTCCCCTAAGGAGCAAAATTACCCTCAATTAAGAAATGCTAAAAAAAAAAAGAAAGAAAAAGAAAAAGAAATGCTGAGCTAGAAAGACATTTGGAACAATTCTGGAGCTGAAGAATGGTAAGGGTGGTTCGCAGAACTTTAGAAATATTAGACACGAGATGCCTACAGGGGGTTGTTTGGGAGCTATTTATATAATAGCTTGAGCTATTATATAAATAGCTCCTTGAAGCTATTCACCTGGAGAACTGCTAATCACCTGCAGAGCAATGTGGAGTATGAGAAACAGCTTGATAAGATATTAACACCTGCAATTCAGAACATCTGTCCAAATGACTCTCCATTTGGAACTCATAACTGCAACCACCTTTGGTTTCCTTAGTCTGTGGAATCTTCACACATGGAGTAGGTCTGTCCCAGTTGGCAGCCAAACCCCGCTTTGCATCGCATTCCACGTGAACTTCTCTGAAATCTCCTAGCCTTTCTTTGTGAGGTGACCCCAGAGTCTCACCAAATGAATTTCACTTCTAAGTGAGACTGTCAGAAAACGTACTCACCAGAAGTGCTCCAATTCATCTGGCCATTTCTGCATGACTTGGTAAGATACAGAGAGCAGTTCCATTTTATTAAACAAAGTGCTAAGGTCGATTCAAAGCACCGAGAGGGAGGCCCTCTTTTAGAGCCAACCCGTTATGGGGCATGCAAATATGAGGGACACACAGTCTCCATTATACAAGGGCTCTGGGAGCAAATAGAATTCATGGTGATCTGAAAGAAGTTAATTAATCTCTCTGTGTCATTTTTTTTCCTTTGTAAAATGAGGTAATATAAATACATGTTTTCTTATGGGGTTGATGACAATTGAAAGGAAAGCGTCCGAGTAAGATATCAGCAGAGTGCATACAGTTAGCACTTTACACACGTTAACTGAAATTTATTATCACCGATGTTTAAACGCTGTCATAATATGCTTGGAAGCTCTGAGAGCATGGAGATGGGATCCTTAATGGAGAATGGACAGTTGGAATCAGGCAAGGCTCCCCGTAATGGGAGAGACCCCGATAGGAGTCCTGAAGGATGAGAACTTAGAAGCTGGGCAGAGTGAGCGACACAAGGAGGACTTTCCAGCCTTGCTATTCCCTCTGCCGGAACAACCATCCCCAAATCTCTGAGAGACTCACTGCCTTCCTCCAGTGAGATTTCGCTCAAATTTTGCTTCTCTCTCATTAAGTCCTTCCACCCATATCCTGGGTAAAATTGAACTTCTTGTTCTTTCACACCCTATCTCCTTTCTTTCTTTTTCTCCTTGGCACCCGGCACCATCTGACAATTTGCTTATTGATTATGTTTACTGTCTGCTAGAAAGTAGGCTCCCGGAGAACAGAGTTTTTCTTAAGTCTGTTCACAGCTTCGTAACTACCATCTAGATTCTAGAACAGTGCCTGGCATAGGGCTGGAGTTTAATAAATATCGGTAAAATAAATGAATTGCAGGCACATGGGCAGAAGCATAAGGGTGAAAGAGAACATCTATTTAGGGAAATGAAAGTAAATTGATACGGCTTAAGCACAGAGTGTATGCTTTGAAGAAAAAGAAATTAGGCTGGGGAAGTAACCAGGGACTTGATCATAGAAAGCCTTCTTTCATATTGGCCTTTAACCTGAGGAACCATTTAGAGGGTTTAAGGGAATGGTCACATTTTCATTCTATAAAGCTCACTGTAGCACCAATATGAAGAATGCAAAGAAGAGGAAGCCGACTAAGGATAAGAGGAGCAGTCACTTGACCCTTGCCTGTTAAGATGAAAATGGATGAGGGCCTGACCTGGACGTACATAATACGGATGAGGAGACATCTTTGAAATGAGGAGGTTGATGTGGCAAGATGTTAACAGTTAATTGGATGAGGAAGGTAAATGGAGAGTGAGGAACCCAAGATTATTTCAAGATCTTAGCCTTGGGCCTTTGCCCAAACAGGCACGTGCCCAATGCTAAATCCATCTGGTACTTTATTCTGAGACTTTAAATCTGGAGTTAGGGGCACAAAGGCAATGCACCTCTGCAATGTTTCAGGACCCCTGAGTCAGCAGGAGAGGTAGCCATCCTGCTGAGATGTTTCTGATTATTATTTTTTCTGCTTTTTTGCCCTCTGACTCTGCCTCTGTCTTGGTTTGGATTAGTCCCAGAAGCAGATGTTGAGCTTAGGATTTGAGTGCAAGTATTTTATTAGGGAGACGATGCCTGAAAACACTGGTAGGGGAATGGGAACACCTAACAGGGAAGGGAAAGAAGTCAAGAAACAGTGCACTCTTGAGCAGGTTACCATTGTGAGCATCTGGGGCTCAATTCACTGGGTACCTCTGGGAGACTGGGTAGAAGGTGGTTCTCAAAATATGGTCCTAGGAGCAGCAACATTGGCATCAGCTGCGGACAGGTTAGAAATGCAAGTTCACAGGCTCCCCTCTGACCTACCGTATTAGAATCTCTGGGGAATGGAGTCCATTAAACTAGTTTAACAAATGCTCCAGGTGATTCTTACATATATTAAATTTTTGGAACCACTGGTATAGTATATGCCTTAGAATTAGTCCCCATGGACAGCAAAAAGCTGGGTGTATTTTTCTACCAACTCTGGTTCCTTTGGGCCTTTAAAAGGAAAGAGTAAATGGGAAATGGAGGTTATACTATAACCTTGAGTGAGTTGAGTTTTAGGCACATAATAATTCTGTGCCATGAAGCGCTTTCCAGGATTACACCCAAATTTGACTTACGAGGCAATGTTTTCAAAGCACTGTGGGAAAAGTTGAAATTGGTCTTATTCTATTTTTTCCCCTGGCTGGAGCCCTACTTCACCAGCTGTCACGTATTTCTTCTCACACTGAGACCTCTTTTCCTTCTGCTTGACCTGTGGTGAGTTGGGCATCATTTATGAGTCATAGGGGAAAAAAAAAAGAGAGAACAGGAATAAGTACATATTAAAGTTGGCATACTTGAAACAAGCTGAATGACAAAGACCCACTAGCTCTTGATGTGAAGTTTTAAGTAACCCTTGGTTAGATTTCTGAAAAGTTTCTGAAAACGTCCTAGACCCAGAGGTCTTTGAAATGAAGACACCGGTTGCTGCCTAAATACCAACCTAGGGACGGGTGTGCTGTTTGGAACTTGGCTCTTCCTTTTGTGATGAACTTACTGAATTTCCATAAAGCTTCTGACTGATAGGACTTGATCGCTACTCTGGCTTCTCGCATGAAGATTTCACTTGGTTAAAGGGCTAGTGAGAGCATTAACACTACGGATTTGCAGATGGCATTCGTGGAGAGAAAAACCTAATACCCAGAAGTAAAGAGCACACATCCAAGAGGGTACTTCTCTGCTCTCACTTAGCAAGTCCTCTTATGTCCCAGTGTGCTGTGCTTTTGTGGATGAATTTTGGATTCAGGAGAGAGAGGAGATGGCAACTGCTGACGTGGCCTGGAAAAGTCATAGGCATCCTCCCTTCTCCCACATCCTAATCCCATCATTTTAACTGAAAGAAAATCTGCCCATCATTCTTTGAGGACTCAAAGCCAAGCTCTCCCAGTGACAGTTAACAGTAGTTAATTCTGGTTGTAACCGGATCTCTCCCCTTCAATCTCTTCTCTTCTCCATTTTCACTCTCCCTAGGGGATCTCCTCACTCACAGGTCTTTAAATACCACCTAAACGTTGATAAATTCCAAATTTATATCTTCATCTCAGTCATCTTTTTCTCAGATATCCACCTGACTGCTGCCAGCTCCCGTAGCTGGCTCCTAAAACTCAACTTGTCAGGGGCTTCCCTGGTGGCGCAGTGGTTGAGAGTCCGCCTGCCGACGCAGGGGACACGGGTTCGCACCCCGGTCCGGGAAGATCCCACGTGCCGCGGAGCGGCTGGGCCCGTGAGCCATGGCCGCTGAGCCTGCGCGTCCGGAGCCTGTGCTCCGCAACGGGAGAGGCCGCAGCAGTGAGAGGCCCGCGTACCGCAAAACAAACAAACAAACAAACAAACTCAACTTGTCTAGAAGAAGGCACCTGATCCTCCTCTAAGGTCCTGAATGTGCTCTTTCTGCAGAGTTTCCCATTTCTAAAAGGCACACATCCATCCACGCAATTGCTCAAGCCAGAAATTTGCGAATCATCTTTGTCAGTTTCCTTTTCCTCATTCTCTGCATCTCTTCAATTATTTAGGGCTGTTGATTCTACCTACAAATGTATCTTGAAGACGTCTACTTTTCTCCATCTCCATTGCTCCCACACTAGGGCAAGTAGTGGCCCCGCAACTAGACTCTCAGCAGCCTTTCTGCAATCCACTCATTACATGGCAGCCAAGGTGAACTTTATAAACATAGAACTTATTGCATCCCTTTCCTGCTTCAAATTCTTCAATGATTTTCCATTGCTTTTAGGATCAAGTTCTAAAGATCTAGAGGCCCTATGATATAAATCTCCACCCTCAACTCCTGTTTCTCTCTTACTTAAATTCTGTCCTGACTCAAGGACTTTTTCCCTACTCTCAATCTGGATAATTCATATCTCACTCTAAATGCAATTTTTCCAGAGGAAGCCTTCCCTCATTCCACTGAACGGATTAAAATTGTCCTGCTTATGATGTCGTGCTCACTCAAATTTTCTTTCACAGAATGTATCAAAAGTGATACATTTTCCATATGATTATTTATTTACTAACAATTGCCCAGACTAGGCTATGAGTTTACAAGGACGGAGACCATATCTGTTTTGCTCCCTGCTGAATTGCTAGAACATTTTACAGAGCTAGATACTAAGTGAATACTCAAGTATCTGTTGAATGAATGGATGAATTATGTTGACAGTAGTTAAATTCCAGAATGATTAGAGGTGACAGGATAATTAAGATGTCCAGAAAGACTCAGGAAAGAGGACTGGCCTGGTGAGCCTGTGTGAGTGGTTAGAGATGGAGAGGGAAAGACGTTTCCTTCCTCTGTTCTGTGTACTAAACTGCAGAGAAGAGATGCAAGGATCACCAGACAAATAGGACCAGAGTGTCTACTTAATGAAGCTAAGCAAGAGTCAGTCATCTCCTGTGATTCAGAGCTCCTAGTAACCCTGTTAGAGAAGCTTCCCTACCTAGAACCTTGGGCCTGATTCACACACCTGGCAACTGGCACAAGATGGGGTGGAGATGGAGAGGAAGATGGAGATGTAGGTGGAGATGGAGATAGAGAAGGGAGGGAGAGAACATAAGGAGAGTGGGAAAGAGTGATCGTATATGGTGGGGAGGCCCTTCCCACACTGAGACAAGAAGCAGAGAAGAAAGACCCTTTCTGCCTGAGAGCCCAAATGCCCAAGGGAGCAAGGGGCCTCTTTGAGGGGGCTTAATGAATGGCAACTGATTAACTAGCCTGGCTACTCCCTCTTTTTTTGGGGAATAGAATAAAGCAGCAGTTGGTGGAATAAGGGGGCTAAGTGCTCATTTTCATATACCCCCCTTATTGGAAAGAAACAGAAGCTCCTCTTCTAGAGGAAAAGCAGTAAGGTTTCTCCCCTTGAGGCCAGGAGGCTGAATGTTATCACATGCCCTGTTAGCACCTGTGGAGAGGATCCTAAGAATTTCCTCCTCTGAACTATTAATATGGTGATTTCCCATTGTACCTTGTATTTACATTATTTATATCCCTTATATTACTAGACAGTTATTATCTCTTTATGACTCAGTATCCCCCAATAGTCTTTGAGCTTTTTGGAGGAAAGACCATGTTTTTTCCACTGTCATAACTTCTAGGTCTATGAAGATTTGGGGGGCACATTTTATACTCAATATTTGCTAAATAAATATGCACATAAAAGAAAAAGTGGTCAGGATCTGAAGATGATGAGATACTATTCATAATATTCCAGCTTTTAGGAGGCTGTCTGTCTTTGCTGGTACTTGTGTAGCTCCCATACTGTTCTGAATCACTAAAGTTAATCCATGATCATTACCGTTCTGTATTTCTCCAAATAATCCATGAATATATATATATATATTTTTTAAATTTATTTATTATTATTATTATTTTTTTTTGCGGTACACGGGTCTCTCATTGCTGTGGCCTCTCCCGCTGCAGAGCACAGGCTCCGGACGCACAGGCTCAGCGGCCATGGCTCATGGGCCCAGCCGCTCTGCAGCACGTGGGATCTTCCCAGACCAGGGCACGAACCTGCATCCCCTGCATCGGCAGGCAGACTCTCAACCACTGTGCCACCAGGGAAGCCCCATGAGTATGTATTTTAATACCTCTTTATCCCTAAATAATCCAGGGAGAGACAATAGGAAGTCATGATTCTAGATAAGCAGAGTCCACATAGGTTTGCAGAACCATCCTAAGTTTACAAAAATATCTCCGGGGGTTGTTGCATTGTTTACAAATAATGAACCAAAGTGACTAACCTCTTCATTTGTATTTGAATGAGATTATCCTTTTTATTTTTTAACCCAGGTTTTGTGTGTGTGTGTGTGTGTGTGTGTGTTGGGAGACACTTGGAAATTAAAATAACTAGTACCCAGCTTTTAATGAGGACCCAGAAATAATGAGATCATGGAACCAGCATGAACTTGATGCTACACAGCTAATTTAGTCTGAGAATTTCCATGCTACATAACAAGGTAAAGGGCTTAAACTCCACTGAGGTCTCTCTCTTTTTCTAATGATGGATTTCCCAAAACACATGGATGTATGACAAAACTGCTCATGTTTAAACTAAAAACTATGTTTTTCTCTTTGCTGTATGATCAGTGAAATGTGTCAGTCCCCAAGACATGACCAAACAGCATCAAAGCAGGAGTGAAAATGCAGACGTTGTCTGCTAACACTTCTTAAAGCCACCAGGAGACTATTAAGAGATTTGAGACAAAACACTACAGTAGTAAGAGTCCTAAGAGGGGAAGCTTAGTTGTTAAGAGAGCCACATCCACATGTTTGGGGAGTAGAGAATTGCTGCATGTAGAGCAAAGAGAAAAAAAGCATATTAAGGTATTCAAAGAGGGGTTCTCAGGGATTTTTTTGAAAATTGTTTTAATTTTAGATTTTTTTAGATATTGATACATTAAAATTTTATTTATACATATTAGATATTTTTAGATATTTAGATATTTTAGAAATTAACATAAGAAAGGATTGGGAAGACACTGGGACACTGAGTTCTATGAGCCAGGTGTCTGTACTTCTTTTTTTTTTTACATCTTTATTGGAGTATAATTGCTTTACAATGGTGTGTTAGTTTCTGCTGTAAAACAGAGTGAATCAGCTATACCTATGTCCCCATATCTCCTCCCTCTTGCATCTGCCTCCCACCCTCCCTATCCCACCCCTCTAGGTGGTCACAGAGCACCGAGCTGATCTCCCTGTGCTATGCAGCTGCTTCCCACTAGCTATCTATTTTACATTTAGTAATGTATATATGTCTATGCCACTCTCTGACTTCATGGGGGGAAGGGTAAGCTAGACAGTTTCTTTTAAAAAGAGATAGATGCCTCGCTCCATGGAAAGGAAGAGGATGGGGGGACATGAGGAAACATTGGAGTGTCTGAACCCAGACCCCTGGATTCATATTGGTGCCCTGGGGTGGGGTGGGGTGGAGGTGGGGAGAGGGGATGCTCTGCTAGAAGTTAGAGGACCCGTTTCTACCAGTGAGACTTGAGAAGAAGGTAATCCTGTTTGGGGGAAATATGAGATAATGATATGATGGAAACTGAAAAAGAGATAGCTTCCTACTTCTGAAAGACATTGCTTTGACATTATAAAGACTTGCTTATGGATCACAAGGAATTAATCCTTGTCATGGATATCAGTGTTGATATGCCCCTGGACCACTTGTTTATGTTAGAGAAAGGAGGATCTCAGTAGAGACCAGATACTCTTGGAACACTGTGACAAATGAATGTTCTATAGTCAGAACTCCATCCTTTGGACAAGACTGTATGGACCAAGTCCACACTCAGCATGTCACCATGCTCACACTTTCTTTCATGGAAACTCTTAGGGTGTCTCATAAAACTCCAGGTTGAAAATCACCAGAATCAATACAATTTAGGATGACCATTGCTGGTGATAGTCGAGGGAAGAGGTTAGTTATCTAAGTTCAACAAGTGTTCTACACAGATTTGAGAACATCACAATATCGAGAAGGACCTCAGCCTTCTTCAGCCCTGTTCTTCTTCACCATCCTCTCCAAACAGGAGGATGTTGATGTGAATATTAAAGTGGAGGGATTGTAAGTGGGCAGTGTTGGGCACGTGGTCTCTTCCTTCCTTGGGATTCTTCTCCTCTATCATGCAGTACTCCTGAGATGGGTAAACTATTTAGTCATTAATGCTGAGGACATAAGATGATAGGGAAAAAATGGGACTTAGTGGAATGGGCACTTGATGAGAAAGAAAGAATGCAGGAAGAGAAAGGATGGGACAAATCACAAATTTCATTGACATCACAAGTTGGTGTGGGGCAAGCTTTGCTCACAGTCATCCTCAGTTTTTAGTGTGCTACATCCATTTTTGGTGTTGCCACCTGAAAATGCAGTTTTGCCATCTCTGACCTTATGTATTCAGAGTAAATGTATTCCTGTGAAACTTGAAACCAATATATTACAACACCATGCGGATTTCCCAATATGATCAATTCTGGGTGTGTGCTGGCCATAAAGCAGGATCTTTCAACCAAGCATGACAAGGTGCTTTATACCCAGTCTATATTTTTCTCCACCTTTTGCAATTAAAGGAGGATAGAGAGATGGCTGGCTGGCTGGCTAGAAAACAGAGGCAGAGCCAGAAATAGAACCTAGAAGTCTAACTTCTCTTTTCTACACTCTTTCTAGAATTATGGGACCGTTTCCTTCTTCCTCCTCCTTGTCCCATGGCTCCTCCCACTTGTGACTGTTGTTCACAGCAGTACATTACAGAAATGACTTCCCTGGAAGTCAAAAAGATATAATTGTGAAAGCAAAGTTCTGAATTTTCAACAGCCTATATTCTTGGAATGCCAGGATAGGATATTTCTCATCATTGAGAGAGCTGTTCAGAACTCATTATGAAAGTGTTACCAAGAGATTTATACTCATATCTGTCAGATATTATTGGACTGTGTTTCCTTATGTTAAAATTTGTTGTTATGACCCATAGAAAAGAGAGTAAAGTTACATCCTTGGTAGGATTTTCTGAGGATTAAGTGGGATAATTTATATTAAATGCTTAGCTACTTCTAATTTTATGGCTGTAGACGAAAGGGAAAAAAGATGCCATGTTGCAACCTTCAATTTAACACCATTCAAATAATTTGAGTTTCACAAATATTTCCTGTGTACCTATTTTGTGTGAAGAAGTGCCTTCTGTCCCCAAGAAGATGAAGTGATAACTGAAATACATCACAGTTTAGTTCTATGTGGGTGGTTACGGGCGCCACTGTGGAGGAAAACAATATACCAACAATGGTATTGATACCATCTTTGTTAGACATTTCTTTAACATAATGGCTCAGAGCATGGGTTCTAGAACTAGAACTGCCTTAGATCAGATCCTGCCTCTGACTCTTTCTGGCTGTGACCTTGGCAAGTTGTTTGATCAGTGTTGCAATTTCTTCGTAATAGTACTTATTTCATGAAGTTGTTGTGGAGATTTAAAAAGTTCAGTTATGTAAGACATTAAGAGTTATGTCTGGCTTGGTGGTAAGTGCGTATTTACTGTTAACTCATCCTTATTCATTGCAGTGTGACCAGTCAGGGTGTACTGTCCTCTGGATGATTTGACTAGCTATCCATCACAGCTTCCCAGGACGAATCACCTTGGTGGGGCATGGTGTCCTAGAGTCTAGTCCTCCATTTACACGTTCAGACCCCCAGTTTCCTAAATGCGCTGAAACTTAAAAATCTGAAGGCTGATTTATTAATTTGCCACAAAAAAATATAACCACTGTGTAGTGTAGTGGTTAAGAGTATAAACTCCAGGGATGTGTTCTAACTTAGCTTCGGCTCAGACATAGCTGCCTGTTCTTGGGCAAGTTATTTATCCCATCTGAGCTTCATTTTCCTTTCCTGTAAGATTAGGATTCCTTCTGAGGAATGTGATGAGGATTCCATGTTATAAATCATGTAAAGCACTTAGTACATGGGGCAGAAACTAAGAAGACATGTCAATTCCTAGATTCTCCTTTCTGAGTACTCAGGAAGACATTTCTCAGCTTTCCTTGCAGTTAAATGTGATGATGTGACAGTTCCAGCCATTGGAATGTGAACACAAGTGACGTGCATCAATTCCAGACTGGCTCAACAAACCTCCATGTGCAATCTTTCCTCTTTTTCTCTATCCACCAGTTGCCTTAATAATCTCTGAAGACTTAGGGGACAAGACTGCCAATGATAGAAGAGGCCACGTTTCCTGATTAAAAGTGTAGATTGGAGCCTCCCTGTTCTTTCCAATTAAAACCCGCAATTCAGCATAAGTGAGGGAGAAATTTTAATACTTTTATTAGGTTAAGCTGTTGAGATATAGGGTTTTTGAAACAGGACTTTTAGCCTAGTGTGTGTAGTACAGTATATGGCTGATCAAAATGATCAACGAATGTCAGCTAATAACCATCGTCAGCAATCAGACCATGATGCTCATGGTCACAATTCTCTCCCCATTTGTGGCTCCACATGAGAAATTAAATAAGGCCTCTGTACATTTCTCAAAACACTTATGAGCAAAGGAATCAGAACAAAGGGACGTGGTTGTTAGACCCAAAAGCAATTGCATCTAGGCAACAGTGATACTGACAACTGACAAACAGTAATACAAACCCCACTTGTTCCTCAACAGTGAACTTGCATTGACCATCATGCTTCTACTTTCTGATCCAGTCAAGACAGGGCTAGGTAAACATTGATACATTTGTTCCCTTTGGAGTAGCCTTTTAGAGGTGGCATGCCCATCATCCCCATGGTGCTTGCACAGCCATTCTTCAAGTGAGATCCAAAGCAGTTGATACAGTAGAAGCTCTGACCAAGTTACCAAGAATCAATTTTTTCTCTGTTACATTGATTCACCCTGATGTGCCAAATTGATGTTATGTGTATGCAGTTGGAGATATATTAGTATAAATTATGCTTCCTTGAGGCTATTCCCTAGTCACCTTGATTGGAATTTTGAGCATTTCCCCAAACTCCTTAAGAACTGATTGGTTTACATTGACAGATGGCTTGGGTCATATTTGAGGGAAAGATATTAGTAGTTAATTTTCAGAGAATAGCCTTGTTTTTAAGTTTTTTAAGTCACCTGACTTTTGCCCATACTAATTGTCTCCCTGTTTTGATTTCCAGTTATATTTTGTGCCCTTCAAACCTTTACTGAGGCCACTTGACATCATTGGACATTCTTTTACATCTCAGCATTCCCAGGTTATCTGCCAGCTCCTGGGCTTATTTGGGGTTGGTGCTTTCAGAAGCTTGACTAACTCCATGTGATAGCTGGCATGATGTATTGGCACAGCACAGTGGAAACAATGGATTTCTAGAGATTTACCATCTGGACTGCACCATCACATGAGCTTGAGTACTCCAAAAGGGAAAACACGATAAATTTATGCCCTCACATTACTGTAATTCTGTACCACTCAACAATTACATATTAAACATATACTAGGTGCCAAGAAGTAAGAGTATAATTATGAATAAGTTGCAGTTTTGTGCTGGGGGAGCCCATAAGCTTGTAGGGGAGAAATAGGCCTATTATTATTATGTGACTATTGTTTTTAACAGGTAACTTGTTTTGGTTCACTTAAAGAATGCCTGAGTAATGCACAACTTTTGTACCTTTTAACTGAGACATGATTCATATACAGTGAAGCCCACGAATCTTAGGTATACTGCTCAATAAATTTTTACATGTACACTTGTGGGACTATCACCCAGTTCAAGATATAGAACATTTCCAGCACCCCAGAAGGCTTAATCATTCCTCTTATTAGTCAATATGCACCATCATAAAGGATATCTCTGACAAGATAGATTAGTCTTGTGGTTTTGAATTTCATAGAAATGGACTTACATGAACCTGCTTGTGTTTAGCTTCTATTGCCTAATATTGTCTGTAAGATTGATGTTATTGAGTGTGGCCATAGATTCATCCATCTTACTCTTGAATGTTTTGGTTATTTCTACTTTGGGGACTTTATAATAGAGCTACAGTGAACATTCTTGTATAGGCATTTGTTGGCTATATGCACTCATTTTTGAGGGCTTATACACAGAATTGGAATCACTGGGTCATAAGGACACATATGTTTGCTTTAGTAGGTACTGGTAAATAGTTATCCAAAGTATATCAATTTGTATCCTGCCCTAGCAATGTTTGAGAATTCCAGTTTCCCATTCTCACTAAAACTTGGTTTTGTTAGTTAGTTCTTTAGTTTTAGTCATCTTCATGTAGGTGTGATGGTGTTAATCATGGTTTTAATTTTCATTCCCTGATGACTAATAAATTTATTTGTTTATTGACATTTTTATATTCTGTGAACTGCTTTTTCAGTTCATATATTATGTGAACTGCTTTTTAAGAATTTTGCCTTTTAAAAAGTTGAATTATTATTTTTTCTTTTATTATTTGTAGAAATTCTTTACACCTTCTGACTATGAGTATTTTACAGTATATAGTATTTATTTATATAGTATTTGATATCTATACTTATGTCTATATCTATATCTAATGTCCTTATAGTTTCTGTAGGAGCTGTAGTGATGGCTCTCTCTTTTTTCTTTTTTTTTTTCCTTGATCAGTATTGTTTGGAGTATATCAATTTTGTTAATCTTTTAGAAAATTTTTTTTGCTTTTGTTGATTTTTCTCAATTGCCTTTCTCTTTTCTATTTAAAGATGTCCATTTTTATCTAATTGATATCTAATTTTATTGTTATTACTTAATTGTTTCACTTACTTTGGGTTTAATTTTTCTTAATTTTTTAACTTCTTGAAAAATCAAATCTTAAAGTATTGGTTTTAAATCTTTTTCTAATACATGCATTATTTTAGCTTTATACCCCACATTTTAACATATGGTAGTCTCATTGCCATTTGGTTCAAAATAATTAATTTTCCTTATGACTTTTCTTTGACTCTTGGATATGGTTGCAGATTTACTTACTTCTCCTTTTAGTTCTGTCAATTTTGCTTTATATATTTGGATGCTGTGTTAATTGTATATAAATTTCAGAATGCTGTATCTTCCTGTTTGGTTGTCCCTTTTACTGTTATGAAATACTCTTCTTTAATTCTTGTCTTGAAGTCTACCTTACCTAATATTAATGTAGCAACCTCAGCTTTCTTTTGATTAGGTTTGTATAGTATATATTTTAAAAATTCTTTTAATTTCAAATTTTTTGTGGACTTATATTTAAGTCTGTCTCTTATATGTAATTTTGGTTAAATTGGCTGCAAATATATGCCTTTTAATTTGACTTTTAAAAACCATTTACATTTAATGTAATTGCTGATATAGATTTTAGGCTTACCATCTTACTTATATTTTATTACATCTGTTTTTTCCTTATTTCTTTTTCCTGTCTTCTTTTAGATTAATCAAGTATGTGTTTTTTAAATACATTATATGTTATAGACTCCACAAGACATTACTATTGTTGTTAATTTAAATAGTTAATATGTATGTTTATATTAATAGTTGTTACCAGATTATTTCTGATAAAAGCTTGAGGTCTGAGTGGGGGCAGAATTACTCTGTTACTTGCAAAGTAAAGACTTTGCTTAATGCTTGATGAAGGAGGACATGAAGAAAGAGGGAGAGTGGGGGTGGAACAGGAGTTAGTGAGATGGCAGAAGGCCAAGAACTCTCTGATAGGATTTCTCCTTGAAACTCCTAATTGCCAGATCTTTTGTAACTACTACAGAACTATTGAAATGCTTGCTAAGTATGTATTTTTTATAGAATAATTTATTCAATCATTTTTTCATTCATCTGTAAAACATCAACTGAGCATGTATTTAGGTACCGGGCTAATTGCTTAATATAAAATGACGAAAATAAGATAGACATAGTTCCTGGCTTCAAGGAACTCATAGTCTAGTAGGCAAAACATCTGTACAAACATATGAAGAAGTTCTCATTTTATTCAGAAAAATGTTTTGGTAGTTTGATTAGGTCACCCATGTCTCTAAAATCTCCAATAGATTTCCATTAGACTTAGAAAAAATCTAAACCTTTGACATGATCTGCCACTACCTGTCTCTCTCTTCATCTTTTATGGCCACTCTCTCACATAGCTTTGTCTCAGGACACACAAAATTCATTGCTACCTCAGAGTTTCTGCCCTCATCGTTCTTTCAGTTTACAACATTTGTCTCAAGTTCACCACAAGGCTGATTCCTTCATATCTTCAACCCTCAACTCTATGGTAATTGCATGTCCATAGACAGTCCACACCTGACCACTCTATCTTTATTCTGTCCACCCCACCAAGTAAATTTCATATTACCACAACCTGAAATCATCTCATTTATTAATTTGTTTTGTGTTCCCTCTACTAGGATGTAAATTTCATAATAGTAGAAATCTGTTTTTCTTCATTTCTATGTTCCAATTTCATTGCATATAGTGGATGTTGAATACATGAGGGGTTAGATTAGGATGTGACCGGCGGGCACCCCCCCCCCCCATACTCTATTCTCGTTCTCCTGTGGTCCTTTCATTCCAAGGCTTTGATAATAGTTGGTGCCAGGATTCTGGGGAAAACTGCTTTGCCATAGACTGTGTGAAGAATTCGATGCATTATTCTACTTATAAGAGAGAGGGGAAAAATGGTAAGGGTTGGAGTAAAGAAGATATTAGAGGCAGAGTGCTACACTACTTGACTCCTTTAGATGCCCTTCTCTCCAAATTATGAGACTCACGAGTATCAGGTATTGATTATAGAAAGCAAAGTGTTGAATTTCATCCCAACGTGGTCTAATGCTGGACAAAAGCAATAATGGAGAAAGTTAAAGCTTGAGAGATAGAGCAGAGAAGGAGACGTAAAACTCTTGGAGTTGGGCTGCACCCCACAGGCTAGCAAGCCCTGTACTTGCCCAGCCTCAAGACTGAAGAGCCCAGAGTTAGCGACAGAGACATCAATGGTTTAAGGGATAAGGAGGATCTTACATGTCTGAAGCAAGGTCCTGGAGTGATACCCTGGCTGTGTGCGGCAGATAACAGGCAGGACATGAAGATATGGCAACAGTCTTCCCTGGGGCGGGTTGGGGAGTGGAGAGAGAGGTTACCAGTTATAGGGGAAACTGAAGTCAGGTTGGCTCATCAGTTACCAGGGAAACCAGCAGAGGAGCAAGCCTCTCACTGCCCCTTTGATAAGCTATCCTGGTGGGGGTGTTCTGATCTAAAGATTGGAAAAATCACTGGCTGGGGCTGGGGGCAAGTGTGTAGGCATTTACTGATTAGGATCTATGATTAAGAGGGAAGGTCAGTCATGTGAGTAGGATATAGGTGAGGCAGGGACAGGTCAAGCGGGGATGTACAGAGAGCAAGAGAATAGTCATCTTTAGTGGCCTGATCATATGCTTGGGAATTAGCAGAAATATTGAGGGGGCACTTCCTAAGGCCATGCAAGTGGCAATTCAAGACAATTTTGCCTAGCTTTCACGGGGTAGGGAGATAATGATAATTAAAATCTGCGATACATAAAGGAATTGTGCCACAAAAAGATATTCTAAAATGTGGAGCAAATGACTGAGAAATGATTAAGACTGTCCACTGGATGTGGGAAGGGGACTGTTCTGTAAAGTCTTTTCATACCGTCTGTAATGACTAAAATAAGTCTTGAAGAATCAGTCGATATTTTCCAGGTAGACAGAGTAGTTGTGAGTGAAGAGTGTTTCAAAAAGAGACATGTGCAAAAGCATAGTGGTGTGAATCAGTATTCATTAAAAAAAAAATTCATTCAGTCACCTTTAGAGCGTTCCCACTAATCGCCGGACTCTGGACCGATCGTGTAACTGCAAGGATTCAGACTGGCTGGCATGCAGGCAGCAGAACTGGGTAGAAGTTCAGAGCATAGGTTTTGGCGTCAGACACACTTGAGTTCAAATCTCAGCTCTACTACTTTGGAGTTGTGCAGACTTGGGCAAGTTATTCAATCGCTTTGTGCCTTGGTTTCCTCATCCATCAATACTTGCTGTGATTATACAGGAGAAAATGTATGTAGAGTACTTTGCCCAGTGCCTATATGTGACCAAATGTCAGCCACTAGTACTTCTTCCATGTTGTTAATTTGGTAGAAATGAGTACAGAATACTTGCATGGGTGTACAAGATAATGAACTTTTTGTAACCACTGACAGGTCTTTTTTGTACATCATTATGGGGAAAACAAGAAGCTTTTCCAAACTCCTCTCCTGGGACCCGGGGTGGGGATTCTTGATCTCATTCCACTGGTTATGAAGAGTTTTCACACGGAGGCAAAGCATCCTTTTACTTCTCTCCTGGGGGGTAGGGAGAGTTGCTGTGGGGGGGGATACATCTGCACCACAGCTTTTCTGGGTAAACTGATCACTCCCTACTGATTTGTTATCATGCTAAAAGCGTCTCCTCCCTTCCTTTCTGGAGCTTTTGCAGCTGTTCCTGGAGGAAGACTCAGTTGAAAGGGGTTGTTACGGACCTGGAACAGCTGGGATCTTTAATGATCTGTCAGCAGCTCACAGCAAAGTTCCAACACCCTGAGGTAATGATGAGGGTGGTGGAAGACTCAGAGGAGGAGCTGATTCTGCAATCAGCTGAAAGCTGCTTTGAAATCTGGTGACACAGCTATTGAGAGACTAGCATGGGGAAGGCTGAGGAGAGGAGAGATTCTTCTCTATGGATGACTTGAGGGAAGACACATGAGATCCTGTGGGAGACTTCCAATATGGGCAGTGGGGGAGAACTCCTGGGGCCGAGAAATTACAGGCTCATAATTAGCTGGTCAGAGCAATCAATAGTCACATCGATTGTCATTTGCTTGCAAATTGCCCACGTGGTGTCCCTCAGAAGATCTTGGCCACAAGACTTAGATTGCTGATTCTGAAGGTTGTGAACAATAATTACTCTCTGTCCCATCACCTGTCACAGTACCAGCCCCAAGACACTTGGTCACTGGATTCCAAAACAGAGTACAAAGGACTGAGTAAGTTAGTATAGAGAGTGGTGTTTCCTCTTGCAGGCATGCATGGTCTGATGGCCCCATTTGTTTGGTTTTCAAGAAGACTAATAATAAGTTAAGAGATCCAAGGCCCTGCTATTTTTAAATTGCTTACATACCCAGGGATTACCACCCTATGTTTTTCAGGCTTTTTTTGTTTTGTTTTGTTTTCTTTGGTTAGGGTTAATGAGAAAAGCCCAACTCAAATGAATAAATGAGAAACTGTTTGTGTCAGTGAAAATTTAAGTCAAAAGGGATTTTGTTTGTTGGTAAATTCAGAGGATGACAAGATTTGGACATGGCTCAATCCAGAGGCTCGTGATGTCTTCAGGACTCAGTATTTCTCTATCGTTATCCCTCAGTTTTACATTTTTCTATGTTATTCTTTATGCGGGAGGTTTCCCCCAGAAGGTGGCAGAGAAAGCCACTAGTGGCTCTAAGGCTTTATTCTACTAGCTTCCACAAGCCCAGCCTAAAGAGGGAACTCCTTTCTCAAAGGTTTCAGTGTAAAGGACCCTCATCAGTTAAACTGCCATGTGTACCTCTTGGAACCAATCATGGTGACTCTTACTAGCAAAGCCTGAGTCCCAGATGAGTCTGTCCTTGAAAGGGATAATAGGGTCATTGCCATATGAGCAACATGAATGAAAGTGAATGTTGTGATGGTTCCCTAATGGCAACTTGGGGTGCAGCAAGCAGAACCTGAACGAATGTGTGCTGGGGAGGCAAAAATTCCAGATGTTCTACTCCATGCCTAAACCAGGTTTCAAGTCTGTACTGCTCTTCCAATCGTGAGTCCCCACAACAGAGGATTGAAAGTCTGGTTCAATTCAATTCCACAAACATTTACCAGGCACTTACTACGTGCCAAGATCCATGGGAGGCCCTGGGAAAGCAAAGATGAATGAAACATAAACTCTGCTGTCAGAGATCTCACAGTTTGATGACTAAGACTAATAGTACGGATGAGGTTCTATAGTGGTGGGATGGACAAAATCCCATAAAAACACGAACATCAAACACATTGATTGATAGCTGGCTGGGGACTGAGAAGACCCCCCTCAGAGGGTCTTCAGGACTTGGAGTCTCGAAGTGTGATAGTAACTCCTCAGTACCTCCTCAGCCAGTAGCTCAGCCTGGCTGGCACCTTGATTTTGGCCTTTCAAGACCTTCAGCAGAGAGCTCAGTTGAATCTGCCCAGTTTTCTGAAATCCAGAACTGGGAGTTAATAAGTGGGTGTTGCTTTAAGCCACTAAGTTTCTGGTAATTCATTCTGCATGAATGGAAAACGAATATACATGAGAACAATGAACAATTCATCATGAGGTTGTACCTAATTGATTCTAAGACTCTCACAGAAGTGTAGGCTCCTTGGGGCTGAGATTGTGTCTTGTATTTACCACTATATAGCCAGCACCCATCACTCTGCCTGGTACACAGAAGACAAACAAGAATCAGTTGAATGAATGAATATGTGAACGATCAGTTCTAACCGCTATTAGACAAAGGGTACACTTTTCACACCCTCTAGATGCTAGTGAGCATATAGCCTATCTGTGTGTGTGCCACCCTGCCTGCAAGCCTGAATTCCCAAGATGACCCGACAGCAGCCAAATGCCCATTTCCTAAGCCAACAAATTATTTTGGAATACCAGTCCAGTGCTGTGCTAGCCTTTCTGCAGGTACAACCCAGCAGCTGAAAGATATGCCTCCTATCTTCAGGAAGGTTGCTGACTTACTGGCAAGTGAAGATCATCAAATGGAATATAATTAGAGGCAGTGTGTTATGGGAAGAAAAGCAGTGGATTTGTTTTGTTTTGTTTGCTTATTTTACTTTATTTTTTTTCTCAATTTTATGCATATCAGTGTATACATGTCAATCTGAATCTCCCAGTTCATCCCCCCCACCCCCTCCCCGCTGCTTTCCCCCCTTGGTGTCCATACGTTTGTCCTCTACATCTGTGTCTCAACTTCTGCAAACAGGTTCATCTGTACCATTTCTCTACGTTCTACCTACACGCGTTAATATACGATATTTGTTTTTCTCTCTCTGACCGACTTCACTCTGTATGACAGTCTCTAGATCCATCCACGTCTCAACAAATGACGCAATTTCATTCCTTTTTATGGCTGAGTAATACTCCATTGTATATATGTACCACATCCTCTTTATCCATTCGTCTGTCAATGGACATTTAGGTTGCTTCCATGACCTGGCTATTGTAAATAGTGCTACAATGAATATTGGGGTGCATGTGTCTTTTTGAATTATGGTTTTCTCTGGGTATATGCCCAGGAGTGGGATTGCTGGGTCATATGGTAATTCTATTTTTCATTTTTTAAGGAACCTGCATACTGCTCTCCATAGTGGCTGTATCAATTTACATTCCCACCAACACTGCAGGAGGATTCCCTTTTCTCCACACCCTCTCTAGCATTTGTTGTGTGTAGATTTTCTGATGAAGCCCATTCTAACTGGTGTGAGGTGATACCTCATTGTAGTTTTGATTTGCATTTCTCTAATAATTAGTGATGTTGAGCAGCTTTTCATGTGCTTCTTGGCCATCTGTATGTCTTTTTTGGACAAATGTCTATTTAGATCTTCTGCCCATTTGTCAATTGAGTTGTTTGTTTTTTCAATATTGAGCTGCATGAGCTGTTCATATATTTTAGAGATTAATCCTTTTTCCATTGATTCATTTGCAAATATTTTTTCCCATTCTGAGGGTTGTCTTTTTGTCTTGTTTATGGTTTCCTTTGCTGTGCAAAAGCTTTGAAGTTTCACTCGGTCCCATTTGTTTATTTTTGTTTTTATTTCCATTACTCTAGGAGGTGGATCAAAAAAGATCTTGCTGTGATTTATGTCAGAGAGTGTTCTTCCTATGTTTTCCTCTAAGAGTTTTATAGTGTCCAGTCTTACATTTCGGTCACTAATCCATTTTGAGTTTATTTTTGTGTATGGTGTTAGGGAGTGTTCTAATTTCATTCTTTTACATGTAGCTGTCCAGTTTTCCCAGCACCACTTATTGAAGAGACTGTCTTTTCTCCATTGTATATCCTTGCCCCCTTTGTCATAGGTTAGTTGACCATAGGTGCATGGGTTTATCTCTGGGATTTCTATCCTGTTCCATTGATCTATGTTTCTGTTTTTGTGCCAGTACCATATTGTCTTGATTACTGTAGCTTTGTAGTATAGTCTGAAGTCAGGGAGCCTGATTCCTCCAGCTCCATTGTTCTTTCTCAAGATTGCTTTGGCTTTTCAGGCTCTTTTGTGTTTCCATACAAATTGTGAAATTTTTTTTCTAGTTCTGTGAAAAATACCAGTGGTAGTTTGATAGGGATTGCATTGAATCTGTAGATTGCTTTGGGTAGTAGAGTCATTTTCACAATGTTGATTCTTCCAATCCAAGAACATGGTATATCTCTCCATCTATTTGTATCATCTTTAATTTCTTTCATCAGTGTCTTATAATTTTCTGCATACAGGTCTTTTGTCTCCTTAGGTAGGTTTATTCCTAGATATTTTACTCTTTTTGTTGCAATGGTAAATGGGAGTGTTTTCTTAATTTCACTTTCAGATTTCTCATCATTAGTGTATAGGAATGCAAGAGATTTCTGTGCATTAATTTTGTATCCTGCTACTTTACCAAATTCATTGATTCGCTCTAGTAGTTTTCTGGTAGCATCTTTAGGATTCTCTATGTATAGTATCATGTCATCTGCAAACAGTGACAGTTTTACTTCTTTTCCAATCTGGATTCCTTTTATTTCTTTTTCTCCTCTGATTGCCATGGCTAGGACTTTGAAAACTATGTTGTATAATCGTGGTGAGAGTGGATATCCTTTCAGTTTTTCACCATTGAGAATGATGTTTGCTGTGGGTTTGTCATATACGGCCTTTATTATGTTGAGGAAGGTTCTGTCTATGCCCACTTTCTGGAGGGTTTTTATCATAAATGGGTGTTGAATTTTGTCAAAAGCTTTTTCTGCATCTATTGAGATGATCATATGGTTTTTATTCTTCAGTTTGTTAATATGGTGTATCACGTTGATTGATTTGTGTATATTGAAGAATCCCTGCATCCCTGGGATAAATCCCCCTTGATCACGGTGTATGATCCTTTTAATGTGTTGTTGATTCTGTGTGCTAGTAATTTGTTGAGGATTTTTGCATCTATATTCATCAGTGATATTGGTCTGTAATTTTCTTTTTTTGTAGTATCTTTGTCTGGTTTGGTATCAGGATGATGGTGGCCGCGTAGAATGAGTTTGGGAGTGTTCCTTCCTCTGCAATTTTTTGGAAGAGTTTGAGAAGGATTGGTTTTAGCGCTTCTCTAAATGTTTGATAGAATTCACCTGTGAAGCCACTGATAGAATTCACCTGTGAAGCCATCTGGTGCTGGACTTTTGTTTGTTGGAAGATTTTTAATAACAGTTTCAGTTTCATTACTAGTGATTCATCTGTTCATATTTTCTATTTCTTCCTGGTTCAGTGTTGGAAGGTTATACCTTTCAAAGAATTTGTCCGTTTCTTCCAGGTTGTCCATTTTATTGGCATAGAGTTGCTTGTAGTAGTCTCTTAGGATGCTTTGTATTTCTGCGGTGTCTCTTGTTCTCTTGTAACTTCTCCTTTTTCATTTCTAATTTTGTTGATTTGAGTCATCTCCCTCTTTTTCTTGATGAGTCTGTCTAATGGTTTATCAATTTTGTTAATCTTCTCAACGAACCAGCTTTTAGTTTTATTGATCTTTGCTATTGTTTTCTTCATTTCTATTTCATTTATTTCTGCTCTGATATTTATGATTTCTTTCCTTCTGCTAACTTTGGGTTTTGTTTGTTCTTCTTTCTCTAGTTCCTTTGGGTGTAAGGTTAGATTGTTTATTTGAGATTTTTCTTGTTTCTTGAGGTAGGCTTTTATAGCTATAAACTTCCCTGTTAGAACTGCTTTTGCTGAATCCCATAGGTTTTGGATCGTCGTGTTTTCATCGTCATTTGTCTCTAGGTATTTTTTGATTTTCTCTTTGATTTCTTCAGTGATCTCTTGGTTATTTAGTAATGTATTGTTTAGCCTCCATGTGTTTGTGTTTTTTACGTTTTTTTCCTGTAATTGATTTCTAATCTCATAGTGTTGTGGTCAGAAAAGATGCTTGATATGATTTCAATTTTGTTAAATTTACTGAGGCTTGATTTGTGACCCAAGATGTGATCTATTCTAGAGAATGTTCCATGTGCACTTGAGAAGAAAGTGTAATCTGCTGTTTTGGGATGGAATGTCCTATAAATATCAATTAAATCTATCTGGTCTATTGTGTCATTTAAAGCTTCTGTTTCCTTATTTATTTTCATTTTGGATGATCTGTCCATTGGTGTAAGTGAGGTGTTAAAGTCCCCCACTATTACTGTGTTACTGTCGATTTCCTCTTTTATAGCTGTTAGCTGTTAGCAGTTGCCTTGTGTATTGAGGTGCTCCTATGAAGATATAATTGTTATTTCTTCTTCTTGGATTGATCCCTTGATCATTATGTAGTGTCCTTCTTTGTCTCTTGTAACATTCTTTATTTTAAAGTCTATTTTATCTGATATGAGTATTGCTACTCCAGCTTTCTTTTGATTTCCATTTGCGTGGAATATCTTTTTCCATCTCCTCACTTTCAGTCTGTATGTGTCCCTAGGTCTGAAGTGGGTCTCTTATAGACAGCATATATATGGGTCTTGGTTTTGTATCCATTCAGCAAGCCTGTGTCTTTTGGTTGGAGCATTTAATCCATTGACATTTAAGGTAATTATCGATATGTATGTTCCTGTGACCATTCTCTTAATTGTTTTAGGTTTGTTTTTGTAGATCCTTTTCTTCTCTTGTGTTTCTGACTTAGAGAAGTTCCTTTATCATTTGTTGTAGAGCTGGTTTGGTGGTGCTGAATTCTCTTAGCTTTTGTTTGTCTGTAAAGCTTTTGATTTCTCCATCAAATCTGAATGAGATCCTTGCCGGGTAGAGTAATCTTGGTTGTAGGTTCTTCCCTTTCATCACTTTAAGTATATCATGCCACTCCCTTCTGACTTGTAGAGTTTCTGCTGAGAAATCAGCTGTTAACCTTATGGGAGTTCCCTTGTATTTTGTCTGTCATTTTTCCCTTGCTGCTTTCAATACTTTTTCTTTGTCTTTAATTTTTGCCAATTTGATTACTATGTGTCTCGGCATGTGTCTCCTTGGGTTTTTCCTGTATGGGACTCTCTGCACTTCCTGGACTTGGGTGGCTATTTCCTTTCCCATGTTAGGGAAATTTTCGACTATAATCTCTTCAAATATTTTCTCAGGTCCTTTCCCTCTCTCTTCTCCTTCTGGGACCCCTGTAATGCGAATATTGTTGCGTTTAATGTTGTCCCAGAGGTCTCTTAGGCTGTCTTCATTTCTTTTCATTTTTTTTCTTTATTCTGTTCCACAGCAGTGAATTCCACCATTCTGTCTTCCAGGGCACTTATCCATTCTTCTGCCTCAGTTATTCCGCTATTGATTCCTTCTAGTCTAGTTTTCATTTCAGTTATTGTATTGTTCATGTCTGTTTGTTTGTTCTTTAATTCTTCTAGGTCTTTGTTAAACATTTCTTGCATCTTCTCGATCTTTGCCTCCATTCTTTTTCCGAGGCCCTAGATCATCTTCACTATCATTATTCTGAATTCTTAAAGCAATGGATTTGTAATGAAAGGATCTGGGTTTGAGACCTGGCTCTGCCACTTACTAGCCATATGACTTTAAGCTATTAGATAATCATTTTTGAGCCTCAGTCTGCTCATCTCTTGGGGCATAATGGTAGTGTTTATCTCTCATTGCTATTATGACACTCATACAAAATGTTTGAGAAAAGCAATTTGCAAACTAAAGTTATAAGTCCATATTAGTAACAAAAGGGTTAGTTAAAGATAACCCTAGACATTGCTAGAGAGTCTGGCTTGGGTTGCGATTTCAAAGAAGCCATGGGTGTGATTTGATAAAAGGCAGCAAGGGCATGGAAAGGGGTGGGGTGGCTTTGGGGCAGAATTATATCCAGAATTCATTGTTTTTGAACAATTTAGTGCACAACCTTAAATGGCTTTTCTCCTCCTGGGAATCACCTGTGTTCAACAAGTGCTGGAAAATTTGGCAAACTAAGAACAAAGAGACCTTACTATTCTTGTATTATTCAAGGTTTCCATCTTTTCACCGTGGCTGGAGCAATCCAGTGCTTCTGAAGATTTTAGAGAATAACTGATCTCAATAAAAATGCAGATTGCTTGCTTAGGGTAATTACCAAATTTTTATTGACAGCCTGATGGGGTCAGTCATTAAGGTCAAACTAAATTTCTTTCCTGCCAGAAAGAAATGACTAGAAGCAGAGTCCCCTTGTATGGCTTTTCCAGGGACTTGCTCCAATTAGTCTAGACCCTAGGTTTGAGGCAGTCAGGAGGCAAAGCAACTTCCAAAGTCTTAGGATCCCTACTCCTTTTCTGTTTGGTAAACTCCTAACCACACTTTGATGGTGCAGGGTGGGGCTGGGGCAGGGGGAGACGCTGAGGAAATGTTTTAATGTCACTGCAAGATAATAACAATGATAAGAAGGCATACAGAATGGTGTGAATCTCAGCCAAAAGCCTCGAGCAGGCTGAATTGAGGTTGAGGTACCAGCTGTAGGATGGTGATGGACATCTGTTGGTTTGTCTGCATTATATCCTTTCTGTCTTCTTCTGGTAATATAACTCTTCTTTTCTCTGGAGCCTGAGTAGGGCTAACCCATCTGGCCCTCTGCTCTAGCCACAGTGGTGGGCATGTGACCTAGATACATCCAGTAAAGTACCCAAACCTTTTGGCCATAGTGATTCAAGAATGGATACATGGCCCAGGCTGAACCAATCAATCAAAACATTCCCTGATCCCCTTTTGACCTAGTTAACAGGGAACATGTCTTTTTAGGCTGCTGGGGTTGCTAGGCTAGATTCTGGGCTCTTGGAAACCATCATTGAAGAGACACCATAGAAGACATACCTAAAACATGGAGAGGGAGAGACCGAGCCCTGATGCCTTATTTTGAACCTCTGGGTCCAGTAACATCTGAAGTCACTCATTTGATTTCCCTGTTATAGACACTAAAATTCTTTTTTTGCATAAGTTAGTTTGTCAAACCTCTATTTGTTGCAATTGAAAGTGTTTTAACTCATATAAATACCAAGTCCAAAGATCAAAAAGCTTCCCACTTGGCAATACACACATTAACTCAGTCTAGAGCCATCTAGGCATTAAGTACAGGGCATTATTCTAGATGTTAGCAGCTACTAAGATTCATTTAACTATCCGTCAATAAGCATGGCTGGGGTACATGCATCAATCAGATGCTGTGGAGGCAGAAGTTATTATGTCACATTCTTTTTTGCCCTTGAGGACGTTACAATTTAGGAAGACATATAAACAAATCACTAAAGTAAAGTCTCAAAATGTTTTGAGAGTTCAGAGCATAATGCTTCATGGTTAAAGATTACTTCCAAAATCGGATAGTGATACAAAAATCTAAAACATGGTTCTTGCTGTTACTGAGTTTGCTGTTAAGATAAGAAGGAAAGGCATTCAACAAAAATGAAAACTCATATGCTAGAAAACAGTGTGGGATTGGAACCCAGTGGATGGTGGTATAGTCAGTGGCTATGGAGCTTAGACAAGGGAGAGATCCCAGAGAACTACCATTCATCCGGGAGGACTTCGTGGAAAAGGTTAGCCTTGGAAGGGGCTTTCAGGACCAGGCTGGATTCTTACTTGTTGCACGTGATGCAGCTGGGGACTTTAAATCTGGATAGGCAAATCAGGAAGAGGGTGTACTGGTGGCCTCAACCAAGAAGATCAGTCTTTTCTGGTGGCTGGAAGCCCTTCAGGGGAGGCTGGAGATCCTAAGGTGAGGATTTGTCATTAACAAAGCCTGGATATTCAGAGATCTCCGAACACCTCCATATTAGATCAAGTTTACTTTCATCTACAAGGATGAAAAAAACAAAAACCTAAAATATCAGTGGTTTAAACAAGAGAGATGTTTATTTCTCACTCAGATGACTGCACATAAGCTTTTGGGGGCTGACGTGGTTTCTCCAGGGCTCAGGAAATTAAGCTTCTAATATTTTGTCGTCTGCTTTCTCGAGGGTAGTGCCCTTGTCCACGTTGTTCAAGATGGCTCACTACTATGTTTGAATCTCATACAGGGAGTGAGAAAGAAGAAAGGGGACTCACTTCCCTCTCCTATAAAGGCAGGACTTAGGAGTGCATTCATCGTTACTGCTCATATTCCACTGGCTAGAACTCAAGTCACATGGACACAGTTAGCTGCAAGAGGGGCTGGGAAATGTAGTTTTATTCTGAGCACCTGTGTGTTAAAACCCAGGGATTCTAGATTTGAGGAAAAGTGAAGCATAAATATTAGGACACAACCAGTCTCTGTTACAACTTCCTTTTCCAGGAGGCTGTTGAGGGGTTAAAGACTAAGAAACACATGCACTGAAACCCTTAACAAGGGCTAATCCATTTTCTTCCTTTTTCCAGCCCCACCCATTAGCCTCCTTATGAAACTGGGAAAACGTAAGGAGAAGAGAGAGAATATTTGTTGAACACTGTTCCAGGAACTTTCTGCAGCAATTTAATCTTCACACCACCATTATGAAATAGGCATGCTTATCCCCACTTTAAAAACAATAATCTGAGATTCAGAAACAAGATATAGAGGTGGGGAACTAGCATTATTGACCCATTAGAAAGAATCAGACACTTTATATTCATTAAATATGCCCAACATTTAATGTTTGTTAACTCATTAAGTCCTCACAATTCAGACAGATAAATATTATTTCCTTTTGCATATGGGGAAACCAAAATTGGGAAAATAAGCCTGGAATTTGAATTTACTTCTAACACCAAAAGCCAAAGTATTTTTATGGTACAAACACGCTACATCCCACCATTGTCAGCTACAACTTTTTCGGTGTGAGTTGATTCCTTTATTTGCTTACTAATTAATTAATCGATCCATCACTTCAAGAAAAGTTTTTTAAGCACCCAGGATGTGTCAGGCTCAAGTCTCTGACCTCTTATTGCTCACATTCTCGGTGGGGAAATTGAATCCCCATTGAATCCATTGAAACAAACCCTTATTGTATGCCTATTATGACTAAGACTGGTTTTATAAAGACAAGTACAATGCTTGGCATATAGCAGCACTCAATAAATATTGAATTAATTAAAGACATAACCCTCAGGGAGGGACTTCATGGTCTATTAGTTCAGATTCAGAACAATGTGAATGTGGGAAGGGATGCTACTTGCTACAGCTGTGAACTGAAAGGCTGTCTTTAGATGTGCTGGGTGTGAAGAGCTGCCAGAGTCAGGACCGTCTTCTCAACGTCTCCCATGTACACTCTGCTTCTCTGAGCTCCCTGTGAGTAGCAACTGCTCTAAAAACCAAGCACATGCAGAACCCACGCAAGAAACAGGACAGGAGCATAGAGCCAGTGACTAGCAGTTGAGTTCATTCCTTGGCCTGTCGGGGTTGCCTTTTTGTACTAAATATCTGGCCATGATTTCAGGGTGACTAAGGGCAACTTGAGAAAGAAAAAAGAAATAAAAGAACAAGAACCCCTTAAACACATCTCTATCAAATCATCCATAGATTTGGTAATGAACACAAGACATTCCTGAATCCGACGGGCCCAACATCGGGGGAATGTTGCTGAATACATTCTGTTTCTTGCCTTTTCAGTTCTTCCCTCCACCTCCTACCTCCCTCCAGGGTGTACTTCTGAACCACCTATCTAAGAGTTATCCATGCTACAGCCAAGGGAGAGGATGGCTTCCTCATGGAGATTTCTTGAAAGAAGATATGAATTTTAATGTCTTGATGGATGCCCAGGTGGAAAAAAAGTATGAAAAGGAAGAGAGAGCCCTGAAATAGAACGTTTCTAGAATGGAAAATGAAGTGAGAGGGTTCAGGAATTCTCATTATTCTAGGCACCTCTATGGACCTGCTGGCTTTTTAGTGGAATGATCACTGTCTCTATTCCTATTTGATGGTTGGGCTGTTGACAGTTGACAAGAGAATCTCTGATTCTGAAAGAGGAAAAATGGAGGATAATAGTAATTCTTGTTGAACTTCGGGGTCTTCTTTTAACCCATCTCAATGCGACTGTGTTTTGAGTTGGGGAAAGAACTAACAATGATTTCTTTAGGGATAGAAACTTTTAGTTACACTGCGAGTGCACACCTCCAGAGTGCTATCCAGTTCGGAAGATCTGTAGGGGGAGAGGAAAAAAATAAAATCCACCAAGCAAAGCAGTCAATCCAAATGTTTATATCTAAAATCAGTGGTACCAGTAACTTAGACACCTCAGAAATTTACACACCAATTCCTATGTAGCTACCACTGAAACAGGATTTTTGGAATCTTTCTTATTTTCTTCAAAATGCCTTTACAGCCATGATTTGTGCTCCTCAGTAAAATAATTCTAGTTCTTCTTTGTTTGAAAATACATTTGCATATTAGGAAGGGTGGTAAGGAAATAGAAAAAAAAGAAATACAGTTGATATCTTAGCATGACAAAATAAATTGCATTCTTTTAAATGATCAAACAACCTATGTTCATCGTAGGAAATGTCAAAAATTACAAAGAAGAAAAAAGAATTTTCCTGTAATCCCAGCCACAATGAAAAACACTTGTAACATCTTTCAGGCTTTTTAATACCTACATATGTGGCAGGTTAGATGACTCATTATCACAGCTGAGGTGGGAGAGAATAAAAAGGTAATTAATTTCCCCATCTTTCCCATTCCACCCCTTCCATTTCTATCCTCTTCTCTCAAGACGCTCATATTCTTCTGAGGAAAAAAAAAAATCAAAAAACACTCTCGCCTTTGTCTTCCAAGGTTTAAGCTCATTTGTGTTTGGGTTTGTGTATGTCTTGAGTGTGCATGTGTATGTGAATTGGGTTGGAAGGATGAAGATTGAGAGTTTATTTGGTCTTAGGGGTCTTCAAAGAAATAACCAACCAAGGCTTTAATTTGGAAGATTAGGCTTGTCATGGAATTAAGACAGAAATGTGCTCCTTGGGGAGGAGAGAGAGCAACTGGAGCTTAAGTATAAAGGGTAGAGTAGCCCTAGAAGAGAGCTGATGTGTCCAAAGGAGGTTGAAAGGAGAGACTGGAGGTTGAAAGGGTCAGAGATCTGCACCCCTCCCATCCGCACCCTGGAGTGGCAAAACCTCTGGTGATGTGTCCCTGGGGAGAGAACACTGAACATCACTGCTTTGAGATCAGGGCCAGAAACTTCCTGTAGCCAAGCCTGTGACAAGTCCAGGGCTATGAGGGACCCCCCTCTTTCCATCTCCAGAATTGCAGCCCTTGTCAATATCAAGATGTCCTATGAGGAACTGTGGCAACAGAGGCACTTGACCATGATCTAGAGATAGGCACCTCTTCCACTTCTTAGTACCACATTAGCCCTGGCTTAGTAGGAAGGTCCAAGGGCAAGTGTGTATGTGGGTGCAGGGGAAGGGGTATGAACCAACAGTCCCTGACATGGTTCTTCCTTTCAGCCAGGTAGCGTGGGACTCTAAGCCAGATTTCATCCGATTTAGAAAAATAAAGATAAGTGGTAATTCTTGCATCTGTATGGAAGGAGCAAATTCATGCCTGATATAGATGTGTTTTTCAAACCCAGTAAGGAATGGAGTCACACTGTATAATGTATCATGATCATCCCATGCTGTTACATATTCTTTTGCAACATAATTTAAAGTAGCTGCATAATAACTCATTGTGTAGCCAAGGTATAATTTGTCTACTTCCCTATGATTAGATATTTAGGTGGTTTCTACTAGTCTTATACAAATTTCTGAGATAAACAATGCTACTGCTATATGTCTTTACTCACATCCCTTATTTCATTAAGATAATTTCCAAAAGAATTCCTGAGTCAAAGATTTTACAGAATTCTGAAGTTCTTGAACTCTTGATACATGTTAATAAATCTTCCCACAGAGGGAGTATCTTACTTTTCACCACCAGAAATTGCCCATTTCCTGGCACTCTGTTCAAGCCTGGGAAGTAACATTTTTTAAATGTTGGAAGTTGGATCGCTGAAGAATGGTATTGCCATCTTAACACTCTTTTTAAAATAAAAGGGCCATCATTTCTTTTCATCACTCCCTTAGCTTCAGACTTTTGTCTGCTTTATAGACCTGATCTTTCTTAATAGATCAGGGATTGCCCGGCTGAGGACACATCACAGGATGTGTTGTGTGCCTTCTAGTAAGAAGGCTCCACCTAGATGTGAAGGAGTTGGGGGCTGGGGGCAGGACAGAAGTGTTCCTGGCTTAGCAACTGCTTCCCAGCCAAGATTCTCCATTATAGAAGAGGAGGTACGTGTCTTGGGGGGCAGGTAGCCATCTTTGTAACAACTACTTGCAAACTGCATGCACCTGGATGGGTTACTTCACCTCTCTATGTGTCCATGTTCTCATCTGTCAGATGAGAAGATAATCATTTAGAGAAGATAATCATATCTACCTCACTGGCTTGTTGGAAGACCAAATGGGACAGTTCTTTAATGCTCTGTGCAGAGTGGTGGCACATAGTAAGATCTCAGGAAGTGTCAGGTGTTCTTATAAATATCTAAGTCTTTATTTGGGGAGCCTATGTTGGGATTTCACCTTTTTTAAGATTGTAGGCATTATCTGTGGTTCATTTATCTGTATATGTATGATGACTTGTTTTCCTTAATAAAATTTTAGTTTTTCAAGAAATGTACACGACAAAAATTTAGAAGTTTAAAATAGAGAAACAGGAAGAGAAAAAGAAATCCAAAACTGCAATTCTTTTCTGTATTCTTTCTAGTCTTTCTTTATTTGCATGTGTTCACATAGCTATAATCATCACATGTATATAATTTGAACCCTAGTTTATGCAGTTATGTTAATTTTATATTGACATTTTGTCTTTATATTTGGCCTTTCTGGTGTTTCTATAGTATTCCCTTGAGTGAATGTCCAGTAGTTTCTGTGATGATTCTTTTAACATTGAACATTTGGGGATGTTTCTAATTTTTTGCTATCATAAATAGCATGATTGTAAACATTGTTTTCACATGGTGTTTTACATATTTTGACTTATTCCTTAGGGTTTGGGACCAGAAATTAATTGCCAAATTGCATTTACCAACTGACAACGCCACCAACAAGGTGAAAATACATTTTACCGCACTCTAGGTAGCAAGGCATTCTAGCTTTCGGTTATAAATATCATGCAGACTTGCAAAACATAACCTTTTGATTTGCATGAATGAATAGTTTTGTGATGAATAGTTTTCTCTTTTACTTTCTAGAGCTAGTTATTCTTCCTCTTATGTGATTTTTTTTTTAGAACCATTATGATAGCTTCTTGAATTATCTTAAAACTAGTTTTCTCTCTACCTCAGAACACTATTACATTGTCACCAATGGTTATTTAGTACCTATCTTGTGCACAGAACTGTCTGAGCGTTTGGTCTGTGTATAATAATGGGAGAGAGCTGGATTGGACAATAATGTGCAGAGGAGTGATGGAGAGACAAGGCTTGGGCACAGCAGATGCAACCCAAGAAGAGGACATAATGAGGCTGAATATCTTCTTGGAGATTTATTAGCATTTGATTTATTCTTTTTTTTTTTTTTTTTTTTTGCGGTATGCGGGCCTCTCACTGTTGTGGCCTCTCCCGTTGCGGAGCACAGGCTCCGGACGCGCAGGCTCAGCGGCCATGGCTCACGGGCCCAGCCGCTCTGCGGCATGTGGGATCTTCCCGGACCAGGGCACGAACCCTTGTCCCCTGCATCAGCAGGCGGACTCTTAACCACTGCGCCACCAGGGAAGCCCTGATTTATTCTTTTGTGAATTGCCCATTTAAGTCATTTGTCCATTTTTTTCTATTTTTTACTTTAATACTTATTGATACTCTTTGTACATTTTGATTATGTTTTGAAATGTTTTGTTGTATGCGTATGAGAGAGACAAAGAAATCTATATATAGATAGGATTAAACTATTTTGTTATGGTGCTGCCATAACAAAATATCACAGATTGAGTGGCTTAAACAACAGACATTTATTTTCTTACAGTTCTGGAGGCTCAAAGTCCAAGATCAAGGTGTCTGCAGGTTTGGTTTCTCTTGAGGCCTCTCTCCTTGGCTTGCAGACGGCTGCTGTATAATAATAGAAAAAATATATTATTGGTCTTTGTCCCCAGTTACTGGCACAACGCTCCTAAAACCCGTGTAATTTCCTAAGTGATAAGAGTACTACAAGCATCTTTTGTTCTAATATTTGGTCTTCGACCTTGGCTGCTGACACAGAGCTCCTAAGTCCTTTGGAATTTCCTGGGTGACAGGAGTGTCTTTTGTTCTAAAGAAGCAACTCTTGGTGGCCTCCTGGATGGCTTCAGGATGGGGGCTGGTCACCAGATGGACCAAACCATGATTAGAAACTCAGAGATTTCAGCTCCATCCACCATCTTCCGGAAAGGGGAGAGAGACTGGAGACTGAGTTAATGATTGATTATGCCTACGTGATGAAGTCTCCACAAAAAATCCCCAAGGTAGGGGGTTTGGAGAGCTTCCAGGTTGAACATATCTGTGTGCAGGGAGTGACACACAGCTCCATGGGAACAGAAGCTCCTGTACTCTGGACTTCTCCAGACTTTGCCCTATGTATCTCTTCGTCTGGCTGGTCATCTTTACCCTTTTCATATCTTTTATTATATAATAAATTGTTAAGTGTAAGTGTTTCCCAGAGCTCTGTGAGCTCCTTTAGCAAATAATCAAATCTAAGGAGGAGTCATGATAACCTCCAGTTTGTAGCCAAGTCAAACCGAAGTTGTGGGTAACCTGGAGACATATTATTAGGGATCTAAAGTCGGGGGAAGTCTTGTGGGACTGAGCCCTTAACTTGTGGGGTCTAATCTAACTCAATCTAGTGTCAGAATTGAATTGATTTGTAGGATACACAGCTAGTGTCAGAGAATTGGTTGGTATGGGAAAAAAATCCCACACGTCTGGTGTCAGAAATATTGTGTTTGAGGAAAAGGAGAAACACTGGGAGTTTTCCCTAGACAGCTGCCTCCTCACTGTGTTTTCAGATGGTCAACCCTCTGTGCAAATGTGCCCCTGATGTCTCTCCGTGTGTCCAATTTCCTCTTATAAGGATGTCAGTCAGATTGGACTAGGGACCATGCTAACAACCTCATTTTAACCTAATCATCTCTTTTAAGGCCTTATCTCCAAATATAGTCACATTCTTAGATACTGGGAGTTAGTACTTCAATATATGAAGTTTGGGGGTGGAGTGACACAATTCCACCCATAACATACATAGATATATTTTATATATACATAGATATATAAAATATACACATACATATATGCATGTATACATAAATAAAAACATTTAAAAATATATTCATGATGTCTTTCTGCATAACACTTACTTACATGCTTATTTAGTTAAATCAGTTGTCACAGTTGAGTCTCCTAGAAACAGAGGCTGAAATGGCAATTTGTATACACGTGCTTTATTAGAGAAACACTCTCAGGAGAAAACTGCAAGTGCAGTGAGGGAATTAGGATGGGGAAGGGGAAGAAGCAACGATGTGATCTGGGGTTAGGTCTAGCCTCAACTTCAAGGGGATGGGAAGAGGAGCTCATAGCAACTTTGGATTAAGTTGACAAAGGTCAGTTAAGTCAGTTAAGTTCTCCAGAGACTCTTGTGTAGCAGTACCTGCAGAAGCTGGACTATGGCACTCCCAAGGGAGAAAAGATCCCGGGGACCCGGACCAAGTACCAAGAGCATCTACAACATTACCTTTTGCTTCATTCTGCCTGGGACTTGGCACAGAGTTAGAAAAATGGTCTCCCACATTTGCTCCTATTTTCTTCTAATATTTTTATGGCTTAAAAAAACGACTTGGAATTTATTTTCCTATCTGGTATAAGGTAGAAATATAATATGATCTTTTCCTAATGGCTAATGAGTTTTCTCAATACCGGTCACTGAAATAGACCACCAGGGCTTACAGAGGCCAGAGTAAATGGGAAATTGCTATTTGGTACCCATCTGGGTAGAGAAGTTGAGAGAACAGGCTTTTTAATTTTTTTTTAGTATAATGCAGTATTTGTTGTGTCTCAACTAACTACTATTTGAGAACACTTACAATATTTATAATATTAATGGAACTTAACGTAAGAGAAGTTCAACTTACATTTTTTTAAAAAATATATTTTAATACTGGGTATTAATCAGAGAGATAGTTAAAATAATTATGGTCAAAAGTATTGGGTCAAAAACTTATAATAAATGTTTGATGTTAGTCTACATACAATTCAATTTTTGGTGTATAGTTCTTTGGCTGCAAGAAAGAACTTTTGCTTTACTCCATTAATAGGAATATCTCAATGTTGGAATGACCTCCTCTTGATATTTCTTCTGCTATTGATTTTTAACATAATTATTTGTGATTGTATGAATGAGTTGAGTGGGGAGGCACTCGCTGTGTTTATTCCAAGTAAGAGAACATAACCGATTCCTATAGTAATGAGGAGGCAGACGGTCAGTGCAACTGCCCAATATTTTTGAGGCCAATAGGTTAAGCCTAAGAGGCTCTGACTAGTTATTCTTGGTGTAGGACCAAGTGTTCATCCCAGCTATGCTCCCAGAATGAACAGGTAATAGAGGCAGAAGTGATGAAACCGGCAGTAAGCAGGGGGTTTATATCCAACCTTGACGTTCATGCTTGAGGTCCTATCATCATGTCTAAGAAGGTTTGTTCTTAGAGGGGTGTCTGGTCCCTGACCTCCTGGAATTGAGACTCAGAAGATGGAAGATTAAGTCTCTCTCCATGGCCTTTGTGCCCATCACTTCTTCTCTTCCTCTTTGGGAGAGCCAGTCTCCATGGACTTCCAGACTCTCTTCTTTCTGGAGATGTTCCTGCCCCAGTGGTTGTCACTATAGCATTTCTTTCCTTAAGGAGAGCGCTTCTGCCTTGACTCACAGTGTATTTTGCTCCCGGGTGAATGCTGAAAAGACACAGTCATCCATCTTTCCTGCAACATCCAACTCCTCTGGCAAGTGACCTTCCTTCCAATCTTGGCAAAACCCTGCTGAGGCCTTAGTTCATCTCTTATTCCTTTTACAGTGAAAAAAAAAAAAAGTTCTATTATTTATCTCATAAAATCTTCATTTTATTCTCTGCTTCACTTTTTTTTTTTTTTTTAAATCATTTTCATGCACTCCCTTCACCTTCAGTAAACTTCCCCTTCCTCCCCAGGAAGGATACCTGATGTGTATATTTTTATAACTCCTGTGGCTTTTTCTTATCTCTGATTACTTCATGTTAAATTAACTCAGTCTGGCTGGGGGCACTCACACACACAATTGCTTTAGTGCTACAGCAAACAGCCTTGCTGCAAAGATCTCCTAGTATTGCTGATGAACTATCTGAAAAAAGCTGACATCAGCTTAGTGTGTGAACTGTCCGGGATGGGAGTGGGACAGATCCCTAACTTCAGACCTGTAATTTGCTTACTCAGTTTAGTCAGAAGCTAATGTAGAAGGGAATGGGGTCTCCTAGCTATAGTAAAGGAGGAAGTAGGGTTGCTTTCTGTGGTAAATTATACCATGCAACCAGTAAGTAGGAAAATGGTAAGAGAGGTTGGTGAATTTCCAAATTGAAGCTTGGTTCCTTTGAATCAGCCTACAAATGGCTTTGTCAAGGTCATAATCAATGGACAAGACAGGATCAATGATCTTTGGGTCTAGCCGTGGGTGCTGAATACCAGCTGAGCATATACTGGGCGGCAGACGTTCTTCTTGAAGCTGCTTGTTGTGCAGCTCCAGTAGATCAGAAATGTTTGGAACATGAGATCAGTACAACCTATTTGATCCAGTCTCTAACGACTTAGATCTGTTTTACTCATTCATTCATTCATTTTTTCATCTTTATGTAACAGGTCCAGGTTAACCCTGGACCACATTGTGAAGTAGGCAGTTAATTATTCTTGGGCCTATCACCTCCTCTTTAGTTGAAGTGCTCTGCTTCTTCCCTCCATTCTCAGGTGCTAAGGGCCATCATATCTGCTCTCTCATTCCTTCTAACATTGCATTGCTTCTCTTGACTCTTGCTACTTCTCCAAAACATACCCCTCCCTGTTTCTGTTCCAACAGAACGCTGATGAGTGACTTGCTGTCCAGTCTGGTTAACCATTCACCTAAAGTGCTGTAATATTGCAGACTTAACAGTGAGTTACCAATATGAGAATTTCTGGCATCAGGGGAGCTGTTTGGAGAAGTTTTTTTAGAGGGTGCTCATATTAGTGGCAAATTGAGGGGGTCAGTGGAGAATGTGCAAGTGGCTGCCTACTTTCGAAGCATAATTGTTAAGAAGTTTTAAAAAAGACTTTCGTATAAAATACTATGGAGGGCTTCCCTGGTGGCGCAATGGTTGAGAATCTGCATGCTAATGCAGGGGACATGGGTTCGAGCCCTGGTCTGGGAAGATCAGGAGCAACTGATACCACGGAGCAACTAGGCCCGTGAGCCACAACTACTGAGCCTGCATGTCTGGAGCCTGTGCTGCGCAACAAGAGAGGCCACGATAGTGAGAGGCCCGCATACCGCGATGAAGAGTGGCCCCTGCTTGCCACAACTAGAGAAAGCCCTTGCACAGAAACGAAGACCCAACAGAGCCAAAAAAAAAAATAAATAAAATAAAAAAAAATACTATGGATTTGGGTTAGAAATAGACTGTTAGATAAAATAAAAAACTACATAATATTCTATAGGGCAATATAACCATAACCTTAGGGGTTATCTATACTACTGGACAGAAATCATTTGCATGTGTATTATATAAAAATGTACAGGTTACGGCTTCCCTGGTGGCGCAGTGGTTGAGAGTCTGCCTGCCGATGCAGGGGACACGGGTTCGTGCCCCGGTCCGGGAAGATCCCACATGCCGCGGAGCGGCTGGGCCCGTGAGCCATGGCTGCTGAGCCTGCGCGTCCAGAGCTTGTGCTCCGCAACGGGAGAGGCCACAACACTGAGAGGGCCCGTGTACCGCAAAAAAAAAAAAAAAAGAAAAAATGTACAGGTTAACTTGTGAAAATGCACTCTAATCAACAGCACGAACAAGTCAAATAGAGGCATGTTCTAGGTAATTAAATCTTTGAGTAGGCCTGTGAAGCAGTGTTGTAGTATGACACTGACGAGGACATACTTTCTTTTTTCCAAGTGTCGAAGATACACACACACTGATGTTTTATATCTGTGCATATGTATATATGTGTATATGTATGTACTATATATATTACATACAGTGTTATATATGCTATGTATATATACACATATATAATGATATATATAGTAAAATATACATTTATACAAATGCACACATATATTTCTCTCTCTCTCTCTCTCTCTCTCTCTCTATATATATATATATATGGCCTACCTAACCTCTTTTTTTAATTGAAGTATAATTGACTTATAATATATATATTTGTTTCAGGTGTACAACATAGTGATTTGATATTTTAATACATTACAAAATAATCACCATAATAATGCTAGTGACCATCTGTCACCGTTCAGTTATTACAATATTATTGACTATATTCCCTATGTTGTAAGTTACATCACTGTGACTTATTTATTTTATAACTAGAAGTTTGTACCTCTTAATCTCCTTCACCTATTACTGCCTCCCCCTCCCCCAGCCCTCCTCCCTTCTGGGAACTACTAGTTTGTACTCTGTATCTCTGTAACTATATCTCTATCTCTATGAGTCTGTTTCTGCTTTGCCATGTTTGTTCATTTGTTTTGTCTTTCAGATTCCACATATAAAGGAAATCATATGGTATTTGTCTTTCTCTGTCTTATTTCATTTAGTATAATGCCCTCTAGGTCCATACGTATTGTGGCAAATGGCAAGATTTTACTCTTTCTTATGGCCAATATGTATATACACACACACATATATCACATCTTCTTTATCCATTCACCTACCGATGGACACTTAGGTTGCTTCCAAGTCTTAGCTATTTTAAATAAAGCTGTAATGAACATTGAAGTGCATATACCTTTCCAAATTAGTGTTTTGTTTTCTTCTAATAAACACCCAGAAGTGGAATTGCTGGATAGTATGGTAGTTCTATTTTTAATTTTTTGAGGAATCTCCATACTCTTTTCCATAATGGCTGTACCAATTTACATTCCCACCAACAGTGCCCAAGGGTTCCCTTTTTTCCACATCTTTACCAACACTTATTATCTGTTGTCTTTTGAATAATAGCCATTCTGACAGGTTTGAGGTGATATCTCATTGTGGTTTTGATTTGTATGTCTCTGATGATTAGTGATGTTGAATATCTTTTCATGTGTTTGTTATTTTTCTAGTTACTTTCGGTAAAATTCTTTTTTGTTTCTCAAGGGAGGTCTGTTTCACCATGAACTTCCCTCTTTTTCTATGTTCCATAGATTTTGGATTACTGTGTTTCCATCTTCATTTGTCTCAAAGTTTTAAAAAAGATTTCCTCTCTGATTTCTTCATTGACCCATTGATTATTTAGTAGCATATTGTGTAGTCTCCACATGTTTTTGTTTTTTACAATTTTCTTATTGTAATTGATTTCTAGTTTCATACCATTGTGGTCAGAAAAGATACTTGATATGATTTCAATCTTCTTAAATTTGTTGAGACTTGTTTTGTGGCCTAACATGTGATCTATCCTGGAGAATGTTCCATGCGTACTTGAAAAGAAATGTATTTTGCACTTTGGGTATGGAAAGTATTATATATATCTATTAAGCTCATCCTGTTTAAGGTGTAGTTAAGGCCAATGTTTCCTTATTGATTTTCCATCTGAATGATCTAATCACTGATGTAAGTGTGGTATTAAAGTCCCATAGTATTATTGTATTACTTTCTCCCTTTACATCTTTTAGTATTTGCTTTTTTTATATTTAGGTGCTCCTATGTTAGGTGCACAAATATTTATAAATGTTATATCCTCTTGTGATTGACCCCTTTATCATTATGTAATGACTCTCTTTTTGTTTGTTCCTGTCTTTGTTTTAAAGTATATTTTGTCTAACATTAGTATTGCTACCCCAGCTTTCTTTTGTCTCCATTTACATGGAATATCTTTTTCTTTTCCTTTTCTTTTTAAAATTTATTTATTTATTTATTTTTGGCTGTGCTGGGTCTTCATGGCTACATGCGGGCTTTCTCTAGTTGTGGTGAGTGGGGGCTACTCTTTGTTGCGGTGTGCAGGTTTCTCATTGCGGTGGCTTCTATTGTTGCAGAGCATGGGCTCTAGGTGCACAGGCTTCAGTAGTTGTGGCACGTGGGCTCTAGAGCACAGGCTCAGTAGTTGTGGTGCATGGGCTTAGTTGCTCTGTGGCATTTGGGCTCTTCCCAGACCAGGGATCGAACCCAAGTCCCCTGCATTGGCAGGCAGATTCTTAACCACTGTGCCACCAGGGAAGTCCCTGGAATATCTTTTTCTATTCCATGACTTTCAGAATGTGTGTGCCTTTTAGATCTGAAGCACATTTCTCATAGGCAGCATATATACGGGTCCTGTCTTTTTATCCCTTCAGCCACCCTATGTCCTTTGATTGGAGCATTTAGTCCATTTACATTTAAAGTGGTTATTGATAGGTATATACTTATTGCTGTTTTGTGAGTTGTTTTCTGGGTGTTTTTGTAGATCTTCTCTGTTATTTTTCCTCTCTTGGTCTTCTTGTGGTTTTATAATATTCTTAGTATTATGTTTGTGTTTCTTTCTCTTTCATGTGTGTATCTGTTGTATTGTTTTGGTTTGTGATTACCATAAGGTTCATAGATATCAGCCTATAAATATAGCAATTTATTTTAAGCTGACGTTTACCTAAGTTTGAATGCGTTCTAAAAGCACTACATGTATCATATGTGCCCTCCCAATGTTTTATGTTTTTGACATCTTTTTGTTTTGTGTATCCCTTAACTATTTATTATAGTTATAGTTAATTTTACTACTTTTGTTTTTTAACCGTCATAGTAGCTTTTTAGTGGCTGATCCACTGCCTTTCCTGTATATTCGCCTTTACCAGTGAGATTTTTTTCCTTTTATTTATTTTACTGTTCCTATGTTATAGTGGAAAAGTGGCCTTTTATTTTCCACTTAAAGAAGATCCTTACCAATTTTTGTAAGACCTATTTAGTGGTGATGAACTTCTTTAGTTTTTGCTTGTCTGGGAAACATTTTATCTCTCCTTTACTTCTAAATGATAACCTTGCCAGGTAGCACATTCTTGGTTGTAAGTTTTTTCCTTTCAGCACCTTAAATATATTGTGCCACTCCCTTCTGACCTACAAAGTTTCTGCTGAAAAATCTGCTGATAGTCTTATGGGGGTTCCCTTCCATGTAACTAGTTGTTTTCTCTTGCTGCCTTTAAAATTCTCTATTTTAGCTTTTGCCATTTTAATTACAGTATGTCTTGGTGTAGATCTTTTGGGGTTCGTTTTGTTTGGGACCCTCTGTGTTTCCTCAACCTGGGTATCTTTTTCTTTTCCTAGGTTAGAGAAGTTTTCAGTCATTATTTATTCAAATAAGTTTTCTGCCCCTTTCTTTCACTCGTCTCCTTCTGAGACCCCTATAATGTGAACGTTAATATGCTTGATGTTGTCCCAAAGTCCCCTTAAACTATCCTTATTTAAAAAAAATTTTTTTTAATTTAAAAGAATTTTTTTAAATTCCTTTTTCTTTTTGCTGTTCTGATTGGGTGATTTCTATTCTTTCTTCCAAGTTGCTGATATGTTCATCTTATCTGCTATTAATTTCCTCTAGTTTACTTTTTACTTTCATTTATTATATTCTTCAGCTCTGATTGGTTCTGTCTTATATTTTATAAATCTTTTTTTGTTGTTGAAGTTCTCACTGTTTTCCTTCATTCTTCTCCTGAAGTCAATGAGCATCTTTATAACCATAATTTTAACTCTTTAACAGGCATATTACTTCTTTTCTCTGTTTCTTTAGGGTTTTTATTTTCCTGGGGTTTTATCTTTTTCTTTCATTTGGGACATATTCCTCTGTCTCCTCGTTTTGTTTGACTTTCTGTGTTTGGTTCTATGAAATAGGTGAAACAGTTACCTCTCCTGATCTTGAAGACATGGCCCTGTATAGGATCATCTCCTGTGTAACTGTGTGCTGGGTGGTTTTGGCATGCTAACTGGAGCTAGAGCAGGCCCAGGCTGGGAGGCCCCTGGGATGTGTCATGTTGGACCACCTTGGCAGGATGGCTGGACCTGGAGCAGGTATAGGCTGGAGGTACTCTGGTGCTACATGCCAGTGCCACTCTGGTAGGATGGCTGGAGCTGGACCAAGCATGGGACAGGGGTCCCAGGATGTGCTGCACTGGTGCTGCCCTAGTGGGGCAGCTGGTTCCCTCCTTAACTTCTAAAGCATCAGTACTGGTTGTTGGTAGTGCACTGGTACTGGTACCTGGATACTGCCCCCAGAAATTCTGCTTTAAATGGTTTGGGATGTAACCTGGGCATCCAAAATTCCAAAGTCTGCCCGGATAATGACCTTTATCATTTCTCCTAGGGGATACTTTCTGTAAAAGTGTGGAGAGGTTGTATTTTTACTTTATGGGAAAGGAATCCTGTGCTGTGTCTGGATAGTTCACGTTTCATGCACCTGGATTCTCCTTAGTCTCATTATTCTTCATTATAAGGGGAAGACATCCAAATAGCTCCTTACCTGGCTGGCTAAAATATCAGAACTCCAAACCAGCATAGAATTAGTATTTCCTGTCAGGTATCTGGTAGCCTATTAAGATGGTTAGCCAGTTTGAAAAGGGCATGTGGCGGTACAAGCCTCCTTAACCAGGAGAAAGATCTTCATGTGCAGCTGATAGCAGAAGGGGCAGCCTGTTGAACCTTAGGTTTCCCAGGCTCTTTGTACAGATGGTTCCACTTTGGCCCCGTTTGTGTCCTTTATGAAGAGTTGCTGCTTGCTTTCTTGTTGGGAAAGAAGCTTTAAAGCCTTAAGCCTGCCTTGATCCATTTATCCTGTAATTTCTCAGCTAAGGATGTTATTTTCACCTCCCCACCACACTTCCCTCTTTCCATCCTGTTCTTCAATCCCATATTAGGTGGCTGGCTCAGTTTTCTTCAAGGTCTTTTACCCTCTGACCTGGCTTCCAGCACTCCTGTGGCTTTTCCTCTTGACCCATCCCATAGAGGTAGTATGGGAGGAGGATGTCAAAGGAGAAAATGAGACACAAGCATTGATAGTACAGTCGAAGCAGGGGACTGTTATGAGTTGAATCATGTCTCAATTCATATGCTGAAGTTCTAATTCCCAGTGCTTCAGAATTTGATCTTATTTGGAAATTGAGTCATTGTAGGTGTAATTAGTTAAGATGAGGTCATTAGTGCAGACCCTAATCCGCATTTAAAAAGGGAAATGTAGACACAGAGATAGTCTCCTCTCTCTCTCGCTCTCTCTCATACACACACACACACACACACACACACACACACACACACACAGAACTCCATGTGAAGATGAACGCAGAGATTGGGGTGATGCTTTGACAAGCCAAGGAACACCAAAGACTGTCAGTAAACCACCAGAAGCTCGGAGGGAGGCAGAGAACAGATTCTCCCTCGTAACTCAGGAGGAACCGACACTGCTGACACCTTGATCTCGTACTTCCGCGAGACCATAAACTTCTACTGTTTAAGCTCCTCAGTTTGTGCACTTTCTCATGGCAGCCCTGGAAACTAATACAGGGAACCTGAGAGGATGGCCCATGGCTCCTCTTCTGTTTGTTCCTCATGCACTAGAGCAGTTTTCTCCAAAGTGTGTTGCTTGGAGATGGGAGCTTCCCTGGAGCTGCCTCAGGGGCCAGAGGAGGACAAACCAATGGGTCTACAGCCTCCCTTTTCAACAGAACAGCCCTGAATTTGTGTTTTTACACCTTAGGCCTCCATGTAAAATTTTGCTTGCAAAAACAGTTCATCTGCCAAAAAAGCTAGAAACCCCTGTAGCTACCCTAGCAGAGGGGACTCCTTTTTTCAACACTTTGTGAACCTTCCAAATGTTCTCGTGCTAAGTGTTTTCTTAGTCTGTGCTGGGCTAAGGTAAATTCCCTCTCGTGATCACTGTTTTCAATGATCTGAAACAATGGACTGAACAATGGACCTGCTTCTGGAAATGTGAAGTCAGGAAAGAGGAAGTGTCCAGGCACTGAAATAACTGGGCTGTTTCCCCTGCTCCAGAAGACCAGGTTTCCACCAAGCCCTCCCCAGAGAGCAGGCTCTAGGAGCAGCATGGCTGGGGCAGGGAGGTGGGGGTGATTCCAGGCTGGAAGAGGAGAATGAGAATGGCATGACTTGTCCTGACCCTATGATGGTTTTCAAAAAGCAGTCTTAGCTGGCTTGGGTTCCTACCTAGCTCCTCTGGTCCAGGGTCGTGCTTACCACCTTTGCTATCACCTGTGGATACTGTGCTCTTCTCTCCAGAAGCAAGGACTCATTTGCTCCATTGTGTGGTGGGTACTTTGGGCCACCTCTGCTGTGGGCTGCTTTGAACTTTGAGGCATATTCTACCTTTCCTGTCAGCCTCCCAGAAATCTTCACTCTTCTCCTTGCACTATGGTCCAACTACTCTGCATCACCCACTCACGGAACAGCTGATGAGGTCTTCATGTCTAAGGGTACTTTGGTAACTATGCCTGTAACCATAGGCCATAAAAAGCTGAGAAGTAGAGTAATGAGATAAAATTTAGCCCAGTGCCATGCATGGTTCTGAGAGCCCTTGCAACAATTCTATGAGGTAGGTACTACTATCCTCATGTAACTGATGATGAAATTGAGGCTCAGAGAGGTTGAGTAAGTTGCCTAATGTCACATGGTCCATAAATGAGAGAGCAGGAATCCAGCCCAGGCAGTCTGGCTCCAGAGCCCTGCTCTGAAGCACCATGTACATCACACTTAATGGAGATTCACAGTAGAAAGCCTCAAGTATAGGCCCAGGAGCATGTGTTTTGGGTGTGTTTCTGAGGTCTAAGCCAAAGCACTGAAAATAGTGGGGAAGGTGCAGGTTAATCGTAATTCACAAGTTAACAAGGATGTTGCCTGTTAATACAAAGAGCATAATAAGGACTACAGTAAGTACTGAGCTAAATTTCCATTGTGAATTTTTTTTAACCAAACACAAACAAGTGGCAGATTATTACAGCTTCCCCTTGGGCCTGAGGCCAACCTAAAGGAAATGTTAAAGTATTGAAAGGGACCCTTTGTCTCAGCCACGGTAAGGTGGCTCTGTATCACTAAAGGTGATAAATATCCAATACATTTTGTTGCCATTTCCATGTCTAATTTCCCTGAGAAGTTGAGTCTTTGCCAAGAATTTCCTAGAAATGAATTCAAGGAAAGAATTCTTTCCTATACTTAGTACATATTTTTAATAATATGCTGGTTGTATGGTCTTTCCTCTCCAGGTTGTTGGATTGAACTACTTTGCTTGGACAGTAGCCTTTGCCGCTTGTGAGGTTAGCTGTCCCAATTCTCCTCTGGGGACAGGGTTTCAGAGTGATTTCCATGGCAGGGTCCAGGCTTGACCTACAGCTGAAAGCCCAGGTTGCACTTGATTGATGGCCACAGCTTCCTGGCTAATTGGTGTGTGGTCCTTCCTGCCTCCTTGCCATACCGGGCTCTAGCTTTGTGGAATGCCATTCTTTGTTTGTCCTTTCACTGGTGGAAGGCGCAATTTCCATCTTCAACGTGTGGGGCTCTGAGCTCCGGTTCAGCCAGGCTATGTGCCCGTGAAGTAATTGAAGCCAGAGCCTCTGTTGGACTCCCACTGCCGGGCTGACCGGAAGGTTAAAAGACACAACTGCTAATAGGCACTGAAAGCAGTGATGTCTCCCTGGAGGCATGAGGCACTCGCACAGGAGGTCAATATGGCAGAGATTATCCTGCTTCTATCATTGTCCCTTTTTACCAAGACTAGATAATAGGAGGGATGTCCCCAGAGTCCACTATTAATATTACATGGAGAATTGGAAGTGAGGCCAGAGGAGACAATAGCCCCCCTTTCAAAGTGCCTTCTGCTGTGGACTTTTGATTGTAGCACTAGTAACCAGTCTGTTCTTCTAGACAGATGATCTTCTCTTGAAAAAAATCCTCCATGAAAATTCAGTTTATGAAACACAGATGAGCAAATGTAGCCGGAGCCATTGATGCCTTGTTCCATGTTGCCTTGGCCCAGCTTGAGTTCACCAGCCAGGGTGGGCAGTTTGTGTACCTCCTTCTCTGTCCAGGATTTTTCTTCTGCAGCCTCTATAGAGGCTCTTTCAGCTGGCCCACAGGGTCACAGGGAATTGAGGGGTTTGTGACGCCCTAGGGGCCACCCTCAACCAATGAGGTTCCAGACATGGAAGAAAAATACTCCAGTTTTCTATCACTCAGTGGTAAATATTTGAGGTGAGTTCTACACAAATCTTCAGAGGGTCTCCAGCAGATTGTTTCCCTGCTGTCCTCAGAGATAATGTACTTATGAATACACCCTTCGGTGGCTTTTCTCCCTTCCCAGTTTCTCCTTCCCCACCTGTGCTTCCTGGAATCATCCTTCAATATACTGCCTGTGTCTTAATCCTTTCCTCAGAGTTTGCATCTGGGGGCACCAAATCAAGACAGCAGGGTAAGGGGCCCAGAGCTAGACCACTTGGCTTTCTCCTCTCCCCTGCTCCTGGCCCCAGCCTCCTCATGCAGCTGGGGCCTGAAACTCCTATGGAGCTCCAGGCATGCTATCCAAGGGTTATCTATCCCTTTTCACTCTGAAAATCCCCAAGGCTGAATTGATATGTTCCCCCAAGCCCTGCTCTTTTCCTTGCTCTTCTTATCTTTGAAAATGGTCCCATCATTCCTTTAGTTCACCAGGGCCAGAAACCCTAGTCTGGTCTTATACTTCTTATGGTCCCTCAGTTAAACTCCCCTTGCTCTCCATATACAATTAGTGTATGTCCTCCCAATTCTATCATCTAAATAGTTCCTGAACACATCCCATGCTAACCACCTCCACTACCATACTTCCTTCAGACCCCAGATGTCCTGGGTAGGGTGACTGTCTGACGTTCTCTGTGGTAGATGTTTTTGGTGCCATGTTCAGAGCTCCCTGATGGCTGCTCTGGGTGAGTTCAGTGAGTGCTGCAGCTAACAGCTTACACCTGTGGACTTCTGCAAAGCATTACCCTCGGCATACAGTCCAGCTGATGCAGGGATGCTGGGAGGTTAGACCCTCTTAATCCCTAGAAGCATCTGATGACTGACGTGGAGTTCAATTATGTCCAGGTCCTCATGTCAAGGTGGGACAATTATGTGATGCAACTTGGACTCCAGCACACTCTGGATCAGGCCAAGGGCAGACTATCTGAGACCATATCTTTGCTATGTTTCTATCCTTTTTCTTTTCTCGTTGCTCTCTTATCCATTTTTCCTGGAGAGCAGTCCCTTTAGTAAATCACGTGCACCGGAATACCCATCTCAGGCTCTGCCTCTAGTTAGCCCAGCGTAAAAAACTTCATGAACTAGGCTACAAGGACCCTTTATAAGACACTCTCCACTGCAGTCAGATGTTTGGGAAATTCTTATAGGCAGTATTATTCATTATTTGCTTCAAACCTTCTTTGGAGTGAGTTTCTCACATTTCCTTTTTGCTGCTTCTTTCTTGGATTTTCTTCTTCTCTCCACCCCCTTTGGATCAATAGCTCTGTGGAACCGTAAAGTTTTGTTGCTAAACTGTGTTAAGAATTTTTGTATCTATTTTCAAAATATTGATATTGGTCTATAGTTTTCTTGAAATGTCCTTTTCTGGTTTTGTTATCAGAATAATGCTGGCCTCGTGGAATGAGTTGATAAACAATGTAACGTTAGTTTAAATTCTTCCTTAAATATCTGATAGAATTCACCAGTGAAACCATTTGGGCCTGGAATTTCCTTTCTTTTCTTTTTTCTTCTTACTTTTTTTCTCCCTCATAGTCCATGGGCAAGTTCTGCCCACTCTCCGCTCTCTCCAACTTAGGTCTTAGGGTATAGGATTTTCTTAGCCTCTGGATTCCAGGGAGTAATGCTTGTCCCTCTCCTAGAGGGACAGGGACATTCCCTTTCCACTCCCACAGTGCTCCATACGTAAGTTCCACTCAGCTGTGTGGTTGCCAGCTGTGTGGAAAGCAAGTTATGGTAAGCACGTAGAATTTTCTGCTCTGGATTCCCAAGTCCCTCTCACTGTTTCTGCCCTAGGCTTCCACAGCCAGGTGTGGAGAGGACAATGGTGCACTAATGTTGCCTGCACCTGAGCGGTATCCGCCAGCTCTGGGCACTCTATGTGTAGCCACAGCTGACATGGATTTGAGACCTGGGCCCAGGAAACCCAGGGCTACTAGCACCCATGTTCACTGGAGAAACTCAGCAGAGAACAAACCACTCCATCCCTCTTCTGTCTCAGGAGATACTAAAGTCAAGTTTCCAAGACGGATTTACATGTCCCTTACATTTTTACCTATTTAAAGAGGAGGACTTTCCATTTACCCTTGGTGACCGAGAGTCCTGTTATTTCCTTGATAGATATAATAGACTCTGCAGACACACAGCAAGTATATAAAGATCAAACAAGTGTACATTTCTAATGAATTATTTACGTTGTGTATAAGCATTAGTGTAAGTGGTTTTGTTGAAGTGGAATTACAAGTCAAAAATCAGTGCTAGATGAAGGGAGGTGAATCATTCTCATTTCCAGTTAGTTGGAGGAAAATATTTCTGGGAAAAGCGACGTTTTAAGGACTTTTGTACCAAGGCAGAGAGAAGGCCTGAAGGCATTTTGGCAAAGAGAAAAATCTTCCAGTCACAGGATGTAGAGCAAGAGAAAAATTAAGATGAGAGAGAAAGAAATGTCTATGGAGGTCTTCCACACATTTTTTCATTGGGTTGTTTGTTTTTTTGATATTGAGCTGCATGAGCTGTTTATATATTTTAGAAACCAACCTATGGTTACCGGGGGGAAAGAGAGGGAAGGGATAAATTGGGAGATTGGGATTGACATATACACTCTACTATATATAAAATAGATAACTAATAAGGACCTACTGTATAGTACAGGGAACTCTACTCAATACTCTGTAATGACCTATATGGGAAAAGAACCTTAAAAAAAGTAGGCATACATGTATGTATAACTGATTCACTTTGCTGTATACCTGAAACTAACACAACATTGTAAATCAACTCTACTCCAATAAATAAAAAATAAATAAATAAAGGAAAAAGAAAGATAAGAGAGAAAGAAATGGTGAATTTGGTGGGCTCTGTGTCCATCCTAAGCAAAGCAAAAACCAGGGGCTCCCCCACTATAGGTCATGTTGCATTTATATTGAGGCCCAGGAGTTATTACATGCTTCATAAAGAAAGTGAACGGGAAATATTGTGGCGATAGCAGTAATAATGCACATAAGTATAGCCAATATTTACTGAGTGCTTACCATATACTAGATCTTGGGCCAAGTGCTTTGCACATATGACTTTGTTTAATCACCCCAGCGTGGAGATGCAAAAGGTAATATCATGATTTCCCATTTATCCACGAAGAGACTGAAGTGTATGGTTGCTAGCAATTTTCCGAAGGCCGTGCAACTATTCATTGTTGGAGCTGGAATTCAAATTAAGGTTTGTCTGACTCTAAAATACAGTACTAAAATACAATAAAAGACTGATTCTGATGCACTAACATAAATACTGAAATAGATAAATAATATATGCATATCTAGGACAAACTTAACCCTGAGGATGTTAACTGAGTTCTCTGGTTGAGGCGACCCCAGTTACATAATCTTGAGATGTTTTCCTCTTCTGAACGTGAACTATTTAAATGCTCGGACATTCTAGAGATTCAAACTATTTTCTCAGAAATCGACTGTTCCATTTCCTTGCTGAGAATTATAATTTGGGTAACTTCATCAGTGGTAGCCACTCTGAATTACATAAATATAAAGAAATGTTGATGTGGTTTTCTTTAATATTTTCCCCTCCCTCCCTCCCTCTCTCCCTCCCTCCCTCCCTCCCTTCCTTCCTCCCTCCCTCCCTTCTTTCCTGCTATGCCAATCTGAATAAAGTCTATCATTTGCCTTTCATGTTCCAAAATAAGTCTTGCCTTGCAAAAGAAATAACACCTGCAAATTCAAATTTTTACCCTGAAATGATATTAGAAGGGCAATTTTAAATAACAAAATCTGATATCATTCCTTGTGAAATCCTTATTAATAATTGAGCTTTTTTTTTATGTGTCAGACATTGTGCTTAGCACATACATTGTTTCACAACATCTTTTGGAAGTAAGCACTATTATTCTCATGAGGTTAAGTGATAGTATTCTTTCCAGTTTAAAAAAGAATGAACTGAGGTTGATGGAGGATAAATCACTTACTCAAGGTCACACAGATAGTAAAGGGTGGAAGCAGGATTGAACCTAAGCTGCCTGATTCCAAGGACTGTGCACTTAATCATAACATCATATTGTATCTCACCAGAGGAAGAGCCATTCCTGCCAAATCCATAGGAGACATGAATAATGGTTAGACATCTATCCATCGCTTTGTCCATTCTTTCATCCATGCATCCATCTATCCAAAAAGTATCCATTATGTACAGACAATGTACGGGCTTTCCAAACAAGCAGGGAAATTAGCTGCTTGGAGTTTTGTATCCCCTTAGTATCCTGTGATGTTTCTAAAAGATAGAACTAGAGGAAGGATGTTCTAGAAGAGAAAAGCCTTGCTTCTCCAAATAATTAAGACAGCATGTGACTTAAATAAGCACAAGATTAAGAGGCTGGGCAGGACATTAAAGGTGGGGTCAGAATGACGCATCTCTTACCCTCTTGGCACTTTCCTTTAATGGGGACAGGAAAACTTGTGTGACTTACTCAGTTCCGCTTTCTTCCTGCTGTAGCAGGCTCGACAGATTTTTCCTCGCAAACCCTTGCTTCTATGGAATCCTTCAACCCAGAATATACTCAACAACATTTTGTACCTGCTATGTTCCAGGTACTGAATAATACAGAGTCCCTTCTTTTCAGTAGAGCTCGGTAAATGATCGTTTTCTACATGTTTCACCTTTTCTACATGTTTCACCGTGCCTTGCTTTCCAAATGCCGGTCCAACTGGATTCATCAGAATCACCAAGGGGGCCTTGTAGCCACCATTTTCTGTTTTTGAGAATCAATAGAGCAAAGTGACTAAAGGCAGATGCTGAAGGCTGACTGCCTGCGTTCAAATCCCAGCAGTACATGGCCTTAGTCAAGTTACTTAGCCTCTCTGGGTTTTAGTTTCCTCAACATAAAGGGGAATAGTTCCTAATTCATAGAGTTAGGATGAGGATTTAGAGAGTTAGTATTATACATAAAACACTTAGAAGGAGTGTCTGCCAAGTAGTAAGTGTTACAGATTACTAGCCGTTGTTATTATTAAAATTATAAATCATGAAACCGCTGAGATGGACGGGATGAGAATTTTTGGAGGTGGGGCTCAGGAGCCTTCTTTGTTGTTGTTCTGCTTTCCAGGTGATTCTGTTTCTAGGTCTTGTTTTGGACTCACTGACATAGAGTGAAGTATTCTTAAATGTGAGTCTGGGTCCTAAGTCTCTTTATCTCTCTTTTTAATCAATGCTTTTATTCCATTCTGTCCTACTAGAATCTCATTTTCTCCAAACATCTTTTTCTTGTCTGGATTCTATTGAGTCCCCCTCTTAAGATATGAGTTGATCAGGGACTAATACTCAGAAACTAGCAGCTGATTAAATCTTTCCCCTACATATGATTCATCTTCCCTGGTTATTATTTGCACAGTTTGGTTGCCCTGTGAGATTATAAATCCCTTGGTATAGACCCATACCTATGGGGTTGTACACAGTCAGAGCTCAATAAGTATCAAGTTCAGTAATGATCCAGACATATAGTTTAAGAAGGTATTCTCATTATACGTGCCACGGTCATTTACAAAGTCTCCGTTCAACTGATAGGAGTACTTTTCTTGATATTAGCCATGACGAATCAGTAACTATTCTGTTTTTATAAATCTTAAAAATATAAAACCAATGTGAAGAAAAATCACATAGTGAATAAAAATATCAACGTAGTTTGGTTTACCTGCCTCATATATCTCGGACTCATTGTCTATGTAATGTTGACCACACAGCCTAAGTAAGACAAAGAAAATCGGGAAAGTTCTATGAAAAGCAAGTAAGTTGATTAAACATGCTTGCAGACTATATGCCCAATGACTCCAGGGTGAAAAACAATAACTTTAGGAGATACAGATTGGCTTCCTGGTCAACAGTGATCCCCCTAGGGCTATGGAAAAATTGTTCCTCTCTTCCTCCAACCATTCTAAGGGGCTGCCATTCTAATTTGTCCAAGGTGTGGACACGAGACCCATGTTGGGTGTCTTAGTTCGGGCTGCTATAACAAAGTGGCATAGATTGGCTGGTTTATAAACAGCAGAAATTTACTTCTCACGGTTCTGAAGAGTGGAAGTCCAAGATCTGTGTACCAGTGTGGCTGGTTCTAGAGCCCTCTACTAGACTGCAGAATGGCTGACTTCTCCTATCTTCACATGGCAAAAAAAAAGGATGAGAGATCTCTCTGGATACTTTTATAAGGGCACTAATCTCACTTATGAGGGCTCTACCCTCGTGACCTAATTACCTCCCAAAGGCCCCACCTTCTAATACCATCACACTGGGGGTTAGAATTTCAGCATATGAATTTGGGGGAGACATATACATTCAGTCCATTGCATTGGTCAAGTAAAGACCTCTCCTGGGAGTTTCTGAATTGAAACTTCAGATGAAGATTACCTGTATCTGTTACAGCCACGACCAGCCTCATGCAGCCGGTGGCTTAGAGAATAAATCCAGCAGGCAGAGAGATGCCTTGATGAGAGATAGTAAAGCAGAGGGATGGAGTCAGAACAGCATTTGAGGCCCTCATCTGAGTTCTTTCAGCCTCACCCCAACCCCATCTTCTCTGTAGTGTAGCATGTGCAGTCACTGCTCTCTCTTTTTCGCTTACGTTACTATGAATTGGTTTCATGTGAATGTCATGGAGTTCTGACTTGGTAGAGTGGAATTAAGTTTAGAGTTGAGACCCTGTAAAACTTATTCTTCTATTAATATAGCTGTGTTAGTATACGTTTCTGGAGTCTAAACAGTGTCACTGTTAGCTCACAGCAAAGTAGGGGTTAACTAACACCCCCAGATACTTTTTGGATAAACTGCTCTCTAGTTCTATCTCTACCTTTCTGCAAAGGGCATTTAATTCAGTTGACTAGATGCAAGATTTTATCTTTAGCTTTCTTAAATTCCATCTTGGTGATTTTAATAGCCCCGTATTCTAACTTAGGTAAAGTTCAAACATTGATTTTTGTCAACTATCATATCATCTTTCCCTTCTGAGTTTGTGTCATCTGCAAGTTTGATAAATGTGTGTTTTACATCTTCAAACATGTATATCAGTAATACACGTTTAAATGTTTAAAAAGTTGAGTGTTTTTGACCTTGCAGTTTCCCTTCTAGGTATGTATCTTTTCACATAAGGAGACTTGTTGAAGGCTGTCCCATGCAGCGTTGTTATAGAGAAAAGTGGGAGTAACCACAATATCCAGTAATCGATAAATAAATGTGGTACATTCAAGGAACTATGTTACTACAAAAGAAATAAAAAGTTAAAAGGAGTGAAGTAGAGGGCTTCCCTGGTGGCGCAGTGGTTGAGAGTCCGCCTGCCAATGCAGGCGACACGGGTTCGTGCCCCGGTCCAGGAGGATCCCACATGCCGCGGAGCGGCTGGGCCCGTGAGCCATGGCCGCTGAGCCTGCGCGTCCAGAGCCTGTGCTCCGCAATGGGAGAGGCCACAACAGTGAGAGGCCCGCGTACTGCAAAAAAACAAACAAACAAACAAAGAAAAAGAAGTGAAGTAGAATGCTAAGTATAAACACTGATTGTTCTTAAAACATTGATGACAAAGGCAATGTGCAGAGTGGTATGTACAATGCAATATGATATTAAAACAAAATGTTACATGACAAAATGTTAAAAATGGTGAGTTCTGGCAGTAGGAACATGGGTAATTACGATTGCTATAGACTGAATATTTGTGTCCCCCCAAAGTTTGTATGTTAAATCCTAACCCCCAATGGGATGGTATTTGGAGGTGGGGCCTGTGGGAGGTGTTAGGTCATGAGGGCAGAGCCCTCAGGAATGGGACTGGTACCCTTATAAAAGGGACTCCAGCGTTCTCCCTTGCCTCTTTCAACCACGAGAGATTATAGCAAGAAGACAGCCCTCTCTGAATCAGGAAGTGGGCTCTCATCAGGCCCAGAATCTGCTAGCACCTTGATCTCAGGTTTCCAGTCTCCAGCATTATAAAAATAAATGTTTGTTGTTTAAGTCACCTAGATGATGGTATTTTGTCATAGCAGCCTGAATGGAAAAAGACAATTTATACTTATATTCTACTTGTGATTTTCTGTATTTAAAAATTTCTGAAGTATAGTCTTTGGCACTCCAGTAGCAGCGTCCATCAATGTGACTGACCTACTTAATAAACGTACCAAGAAAGTAAATGAACGTGGTTTGACATGACAAGTTCAGTGGAGACCGGCTAGTCTGATTCCCAATTTTCTTCTTGGGCATAGAGGAGGATTACATTTACCAATGTCCCCTGAAGTTGGGTCTGGGCCACATGACTGTATTCTGGTCAATGGGATATAGATCTGGCCATCAAACTCCCTGCATGATCCCCTATGCTCTCTCCTCCCTTCCATAGTGACATAGTGAGGCCAAAGGATGAAAGGGATTACAAATCAGAAGACAGCCATCCAGGGCGGCTGCCCCTCCTGCATCGGACTATGATGTAAAGGACTGATAAACCTTCGTTGTGTTAAGTCACTGAGAAACAGGGGTTATAATTCAGTGATTAGTGCTGCTTATCCTTTAGATGCACTAGCTAGTCTTCAAAGATTTATTTATTGAGAGAGTAATATTAAAAGGGTCAAGGAAAATAAAACAGATAACTTTCTGCTAACCTAAATCAGCTTTTAATATTTTTCCCTTTTCACTTTCCATTATAATCTGTAGACACACTTAGAGTTGTAATTAACTTGTTGCAAAATAACTTGGAATAATTATTCCCTAGGGACAACATTTTTTTTTTTTTTTTCCTGCGGTACACGGGCCTCTCACTGTTGTGGCCTCTCCCGTTGCGGAGCACAGGCTCCGGACGCGCAGGCTCAGCGGCCATGGCTCACGGGCCCAGCCGCTCCGCGGCATGTGGGATCTTCCCGGACTGGGGCACGAACCCGTGTCCCCTGCATCGGCAGGCGGGCTCTCAACCACTGCGCCACCAGGGAAGCCCGGGACAACATTTTTGAAGAAATCTTTTTTCATTCTTTTGAGAGTTATTTTAATATACATTCTCAAGGTACAGAAATATTTAGTTTTTTCAAAATAATTATATCAATTTGCAATACCATCAGCAGTTTTCCTGTGGTAGTACACGTATTAGCTTTTAGCAATTTTGTTTTTTAAATGAAAATGGTTGTACCTTTCTGTATATTAAAAAAAATATTACAGTCTCCTTTGGGAACTTCAGACAGTACAGAAAAGTTTGAAGAAAATAGTAAAAATCATCCATATGGCCACTATCGAATACTCTTTGATGACATTTTGCTGTAGAATCCCCAGTTATATGTGTGTGAACACACACACACAAATGTTAGTTATAAATCTCTATATAACCTACCTTAGCAATATATTATGGACATTTTTTATGCCAACAAATACAGATCTACATTATCATTTTAAATATGAATTGTACTGTTCAGAAGCCAGTAGCCATTGTGGCTATTTAAATTAAAATTCATTAAAACTGAATCAAATTAAATAACATGAAATATTCAGTTTTCTGTGACAATGCCACATGTCAAACGCTCAATAACCACATGTGGCTAGTGACTACTATATTGTACAATACAAATGCAGAACATTTCTATTAATACTGAAAAATCTGTACAGCACAATTATAGATTTATAAAGGTTTGCATAGGTTTATTGAACAAATCCTTTATTTTTGATATTGTTATCCCTAGTGTATTCTTTTTTATGTAAATGTTTCACAGCAAATCTTATACTTTAAGTGCAGTTTTTGGTTCTTATAATTTGATGATGTTTATTTTTTATGATTTTTTTCTTCCAGTTTTATTGAGATATAATTGCACCACTGTATAAGTTTAAGGTGGACAGCATAATTATTTGACTTACTTACATCATGAAATGATTGTCACAGTAAATTTATTGAACATCCATGATCTCATATGGGTACAAAATTAAAGACATAGAAAAGAATTTTTTTTTGTGATGAGAACTCTTAGGATTTACCATCTTAACAATATTCATATATAACACATGGCAGTGTTAATCTTTATCATGTTGTACATGACATGCCTAGGATTTATTTCTCTTATAACTGAAAGTGTGTACCTTTTGACCACCTTGATCCAATTTCTTTTCCCCCCAACCCTCCTGTCTCTGGTAACCACAAATCTGATCTCTTTTTCTATGAATTTGTTTATTTTTGAAGTATAATTGATCTACAATACTATGTCGGTTCTTGTTACACAACACAGTGATTTGGTATTTCTATACATTTCAAAATGACACTGCAATAAATCTGGGTACATTATGTCACCATACAAAGATATTATAGTTATTGACTACATTCACCACACTATACATTTCATACTCATGACCCATCTATTTTGCACCTGGAAGTTCTTTGTATCTATGAGTCTGTTTCTGTTATGTTTTTTCATTTGTTTTGTTTTTTAGATTCCACATATAAGTGAAATCATGCAGTATTTGTTTTTCTCTGTCTGACTTAGCATAATACCCTCTAGGTCCATCCATGTTGTTGCAAATGGCAAGATTTCATTCTTTTTTATGTCTAATAATCTATTGTATAACCTACCACATCTTCTTTATCCATTCATTATTGATGAGCACTTGAGTTGCTTCTATATCTTGGCTATTGTAGTAATGCTGCAGTGAATATAGGGATGCATATATCTTTTCAAATTAGTGCTTTTGCTTCCTTTGGATTAATACCCAAGAGTGGAATCGCTGGATCATATGGTAGTTCTATTTTTAATTTTGGAGGGAATCTCAATGCTGTCTTCCATAGTGGTTATACCAATTTACATTCCCATCAACAGTGCACGAGGGTTCCCTTTTCCCCACATCCTTACCAACACTTATTATCTGTTGTCTTTTGGATAACAGCCGTTCTGACAGGTGTGAGGTGATATCTCATTGTGGTTTTGATTTGCATTTCCCTGATGATCAGTGATGTAGAGCATCTTTTCAGGTATCTGTTGGCCATCTGTATGTCTTCTTTGGAAAAATGTCTATTTGCATAGGTTTATTGAACAAATCCTCTATTTTTGATTTTAAGTTATCCCTAATGTATCCTTTTCTCTATTCTAAACAATATTGCCAGGAACATTTTTATAACAATCTTTGGGCAGATCTGCGATTACTTTCTGAACTCTGAGATGGCGCCTAATGCCAACAGTGAAGGCACATGGCAGTTTCATCTCTGACCCAGCTCTTACTACATTTATTTCCTGATTTTCTTTCTTTGACTTTGCTACCTCACTGTAAATCACATCTGGATTCTGTCTTAGTCCGTCTGGACTGCTATACCAAAATACCATAGACTGGGTGGCTTAAACACGAACGTTTATTTCTCACAGTTTTGAAGACGGAGAAGTCTAAGATCAAGGTGCTAGCAGATTCCGCGTCTGATGACGGTCAGCTTCCTGGATCCTAAATGGCTATCTTCTTACTGTAACCTCGTCACATAGTCGAATGGGAGTAAGAGACATTTCTGTGGTCTTTTTTATGAGTACTTATCCCATTCATGAGGGTTGCATCCTTATGACCTAGTCACCTTTCGAAGGCCCCACTTCCAAATACCATCACATTGCAGGTTAGGATTTAACGTATCAAAATTGGGGGGGGGAACACAAATATTCAGTCTAGAGCAGATACTTTGTCATCTCATCTTTTAACTGTTGTTTCTCAGACCTATTTGACCTTTAATGTCGCTAGGTATAAAAAACTATTGTCTACTTCCTGCTTTTTTCTGGAGATAAGTTTTCAAAAACATTCCCCTTATTTACTTTTTACTTCTGTATAAGTCAGTAGAGGCTAAGTTGTGCTACAGTAACAAAAACGTCGACTTCTTAGTGGCTTAGTACAAGGTTTTATTTTTCACTCATGCTATACAGCAGGTGGCTGGGGCTCTGCTTCAAGTTATTCTTACACCAGGATATAAGGTGATGGGGAAGCCACCATCTGGAAGATTCCCGATAGAGGGAGAAAGAGGTTGGCAGATTCACACACTAATTCTTAAATTTTCCTCCCAGAAGTGGTACATATGACTTCCACTCACATTTCAATGATCTAAACAACTCACACGATCCTGCCTAATGCTAAAGGAGACGGGAAGTACATGTGCCTGGGAGAACAACCAGAAACACTCAGTAAAAACAGTAATGATGCATCCAGTATTATTTCTATTTTACTAGTTACAAAATTTTTGCAAAGGCATAATAAAGTAGGGATGACATAATAATACCTAACATTTACCATGTGTCAAACATTTTTGTATTTTACATACTTATCTCACTTAATTGTCACAATCTTCATTTTCTTCATGATGACTACCCTCATTTTATAAATGAGGCATAGAAAAAGCAAGTGTCTTGTCCAAGATTGCATGGTTAGAAAGTGGTTGAGCTAGGATTCTGATTCTAGAACATACATGCTTAAATGCTTCCTACTTTGTGTTGTTTTTTAGATTCAGAGTGGTGGTTTTCTCCTTACTCATCTTTGAATGGGGGAAGTTCTATGCAGACCTGCTGTCCCTAAATAATGCACAGGTAAGCTTCTTTTTGTGGTTATTTGGGTGCTACCTGGTTTCTCCCCAAAGAAACAAGCAGAAGGCTGGATGAAACAACATCATACGAACAGGTAAGTCTTTTTCAATCTAAGGAGGGAGAAAGGCCCCATGAGCCAAGGACATTGGAAACCTGGGTACTTTGCATAATTTTTCCCTGTTGAAACTACTGCAGGAGTGGTGGCTTCACAGAGCTGGGAGAGAACCTATTTCCTTGGGGAGAATTTTTCCAGTTATGTATTGAGCTCAGGCTTAGGGCAAAGGGACACTATTAGAAATAAGTTAAGAGAAAAGAATCTTTGGCCTATAGGTTTTTTGCTTGATGTGGCTATAAATATATTCTCCCAAACAGCTGCCTTTCTTTGTCATTTATAGTTGATTAATCCCCATCTCTCTCACAGTGTGCCTTTGCTTCTAGACCTTACTCCTTCAAATTGGGAGAATTTTCCCCCTCAAGCCTATAGTCATCTGACTAGTGTCACTATGAAGTTGCCAAATACGAGATAAATGGCTAGGAATGGCACAATGATTTCTCTTTCCTTAATTGCCAGTGGAGCTGTGGCCTGGCCCCAGCTATAGAGAAATTGACTCCAGGTGTGGCCATCTTCCTTCCATCTGCTCATGACCTGCTCATGAGCATTATCATAATTTCCCTCTTTTCCTTCCTGCAAGTGCCTTAGCGGAAAGGTAGTTATCGCTTTTCACAGTTGGTACTGAAGCTGGCAGGCATTCCTCACTTTGTGGTTCAGATGGGGTTGGCACCATTCCCTGGTTCACAGTGGGTGACTCTATGTTCCTACCCCTGCCCCATCTCCCTCCTCCATGGTCATTTCAGTGATTTTCCCTGGGGAGGAGTGGAGACTGTGTTTATGTTGTCATCCTTCCTGTAAGTCTGTTTTCTATTTTTTCAAACTTTTTTTTTAAACTTAGCAGATGTTACAAAGTTGCTTAAATTTGCATTTCTTGATTACAAGTTAGCTTGAACATTTTCCCAGACATTTGTTTTCTATTTGTATTTTCTCTTGTGTATATTTTGTTTGTTTGAGACTTGATCATTTAGCTATTGGAGTCCTACGGGTAGTTACTAAAAATATATGTATACATTCTGAGATCATTAAGGAATCGTTCCTTTCTGTCATTTCTGATGGAAATATTTTCTTTTCAATTATGTTTCCTTTTCATTTTATGTACATTTTATAACGGCCTTTTGATCACAGCTCAGCAGAATTGTTTTCTTTCCTGATACGTTTACCTGTTTAGTGCCTGGCTCTTCTACTTAGAATTCAGGCTCCTTGGGGGCATGGGCCCTGGGTGGCCTGCTTACCACTGACTCCCTAGTACCTAGAATATAGTGTCTGGAAGTATTAAATTAATAAATGTTTATTATATAAAAATATATTGCTTCAAATCTTTTGAAGTAACCATCTCTTCTTAATGGCATAAATCTTTATAAGCTGCTTTTTCCCAGATTATTTGATTAAATGAAAACATTTAGGTTTTTTAGTTTTACTGGAAGGTATCTTTTTTTTCCTTCATACTATTATCTTAACCCCATATATTATGCTTTTTTCTTCTTGTTTTAGAAGTATTATAGGAAGTATTTTAATATCATATATTAAATTACTGTGTTCCATGGATTAACTTTTCTAATTTTGAAATATTACCATATGGGTTCCCTTATTATTGCTTAAAATAAGTTTTAAAACAAGTCTCGTAAATTTCATCTTTTGTCATGGTTCTTTTAAGAATATTCTTTAATGACAGTACTCTTGTTCTTTCTATTTAATTTTACAACCTTTGGGGGGTTATTGCTGATGGCTTCTTATAATTACTACCATCTTTTCTAAATTCCGAGAAACTAGATATTTGTTAATTTGGTTGTGGGTTGGCATCAAACTTATATGTTATTTCCAGTATCCACCTTTCCCCACTTCTAAAACTCTAAATATTTCCCCATCTCTGACTTTTGAAGCCTCTTCCATTTTTCACAATTGATTGAATGTTAATAACAGCAGCTTTGAGATTGTACCTATGAGATTCTTTAGCATCCTGTAATGTAGTTCTCTTTGTATTGTTGATTCAAATGTATTAAATGAATGAGGTGCATTTTAAATTGTCTTTGTTGATATCTTAAGTTGTAATTTCCACCCCATATGCATTTCCACCCTTGTACTCTAAAAACTTGAACCATAGTTAAATCAGAAAACTAACTCATTCCTCTTTTATATAATCTATGTAGCCATCCATTCACTTTCTCCATTCATTCAATCCAAAAAGTACTTATTTTCCAGGCTTTATCCTAGGCTCTGGGGGTTATGACCAAAATGGACATTGTCCTTGATCTTATGTGAAACATTGAAACTTTTCTTTCCTCAGTCCGAAAAATAACTAGAAGAAGGAATAAAAAGGGATAAAAGAGAGAAAACCACTAGAGTTTTCTCATCTTCAGATTTCTAACCAGGACAGTAGAATTTTTAGAGACACATTTCAGTTGTCTTTTCCCCCCCAATTTTGTCACTTATCCCACAGTTAATCTTCACAAGTTAGTAGCAATTTGTGGGCTTGATGAGCCTTTTCAGCCCCTCTGCCACATCTTGGATGTATGTTCCAAGACCACAAACCTACACTTGGGTGGTCAGGTCTGAGCACCACAGAAGGAAGGGAATTGCCAACCACCTTGATTAGTCTCTTGCTTTTCTGAGGAACTAGCTGTGTTCTCCCCCAAAGGATGAACCTTTGAATTCTTCTTAGCAGTCGGTACAGGATGGTCTTCGTCAGGAGTTTTGAAATTAATCTCCAAGAGAAAACTCTATTGTATTTTCTCCACTTATCTTTCCTTCAGTCTCTCATTCTTCTACTCTCCTAATCCTTACCATTCGTTTCTCTGTTCCTTACTGGTGGGGACTGCTTTATTGCTTTCTGTTTGCATTCTTTCTACCATTCCGTTTTAAGAATCTCTCACCCTCTCCTATAAGGGTACTGTGGAAGGGCGTTCCCCAACCCTTTCATTCATTTTCTTCTCTAACAGATTATATAAATAGCAAATGCAGTTAAGTCTTCAACATGAACTCTGAAGGTCCCTAAAACAGTTTCTTTTTCATAATTTTGCTGCTCAGATTAGTGAATTCTCCCCCTGCCCACTCCACTGTACCCGTCCCCACCACAACACACAGACACACACACACACACACACACACACACACACACACACACACACACACATACACACAGACACACATATGTTGCCACGAGCTCTTTCTGTAAAAGCTACAAACAGAATTTAGAAAAATCAAGTTGTTTATCATGGAGGTTATAAAGCTGAGAGAGACAAATACAGACTGGGCTTCTGGTATACATAGGAGTTGATAATGGAAGTTAGAAGGAGGTTTAAGCTGTATAAAAATGACACCATCTAAGGGAGAGGCCAGATGAATCTGATACGCTTAAAAGGCCAAGGAGAGATTTATTTTGATCATTGCCCCAGGGATGACTAAGCCTAAAAAATATTTGTACCAACTAAGTCACTCTGGAATCTGAGGCGGACCCACAACCAGAATAATTACCACTGGCCTGATCAACACGTCTCCTTTCTGTAGTCAAACTGTGTTCATCAATTCAACACTTTTTCATTTAGCATCTATAATGTGCCAGACACTGTGCTGGGTTCTGAGGCTAGGGGAGACCAAAGAAACACCTGACCCCTCATATAGAAATCTTAAGGAGGTATCGAAATACTGAGGAGCAGGTGATAATAAACTGGATAAGAAGGGCAATGATAAAGGAAGTGCAGGATGCTATACAAACCTACAAGGGAGGCATCAAATCTACATTAGGTATGTTGGAGAAAGCTTTCTAGGAGGAAATGACTTCTCATCTAAAACCAGAAGGTGAAAAAGTCCTTAGCTAGTCAAAAGTGAGATGGCGATAAATTTGAGTGGCGGCCCTGGTTGAGGGAGCAGGGGGCTATGGATATCATATACCATTCAGCTGTATGATATTTGGGCCTCTATTTCATCATAAGTAAGTTGAAACTGAGATCCACTTAAAATCTATTGTTTCTATCCAGCTCCGTATTGGAATTATATTACCCTACAGACTAGAATACTCTGAGTCCAATGGCCGAGACTCTGTTCTCCCCGGACAGTGTTTGTCTGGGCACTGCCAACATTGGTCTTGATGACTTCCTTTTTTGTTTGTTTTCATAATTGGCCACCTTTCCCCCTTTCTGCATCCCCAACCCCAAGACTGACATACTCTCCAAGCTATGATAGTACATTCTAGTAGGTTACCTCAAAGTTCTAGAAGCTATCCTGCCTCCATCAAAGGTCTCTACATATGTGTGTTCTGACCAAGAGTTCTTATGTTGCAATCTGACTCTCAGAAGATCTATTTTTCTGTTGCTGGGCGTCACCTTATTGTGGCTTTCCATCTTCTTGTACTCCTAACTTATTGTTTACTGTCTTTTCAGTAGACAAAAGAGAGCACAAATTTAATTTGGAATCACAGAGATCTTCTACCCAAAGGACCACTGTCCAGTGATGTATGCTGTGCACCACTGAAAATATTCGTTCATATTCAAATATTGTGATTATCTGTAAGAAATGGTACAAATGTGATTCCAGGAGTTGAGAGGAAATTGCTTCTGTTTTATTAAGATCCTTTAAACCTTAGACTCTTGCTTAAAACTAGAAGATAAGTCATCAGAAGATAAATATAAGAGCTCATATAGTTCAATAGCACGCAGTCTCTGAAATGAAGATAAAAATGTCAAGAACAAAAGATTATAAAGGCTATTGCTCTCATTGTATGGAAGGGGGAAAACGTATCTTTATGAGACTCCTGGCTCACTAATACTGCAGAAAAATCAGGTCATGCTGCACTTTAAAATCTCTTAGATGACCTTTCTGGCCTGTCAGAATTAGTGGAGAAAATTTTAATGATACTCAGATCTATTGACGTTTTATGTGCTGAACTTTCTTGGAGAAATCAGGGGACAACATGCCATTAGAAGTTTCAGTTCTACTTCTCGCTTACTGTCATAACTTTTGATCACACCTATTTTTTTCTTTGCCCCTTTTTTTTTTTTTTTTTTTGAAATGAAATGCTTTAGAAAATGTCATCCTGGAGAGTTTTGGTTGATGTTTTCAGGGTTTGTCATTTTTGTTAGTCATCAGATGGCTCCGTGTCATTTATGTCAAAATATATGAAAGTAACTGAGCAAGAAATTTCATTGACTGATAATGTGGATCATTATACACGAGGGTTGAGACCTCTCTGCCATAACCTTTTTTAGAAGTAAGCTTTCCCTAACTTCCTATTTGCAGTCCCTGAGAATTAACTTGCTCCTTAAGAGTTACATGACTTGGGCTTCCCTGGTGGTGCACTGGTTGAGCGTCCACCTGCCGATGCAGGGGACGCGGGTTCGTGCCCCGGTCCGGGACGATCTCACATGCCGCAGAGCGGCTGGGCCCGTGAGCCATGGCCGCTGAGCCTGCACGTCCGGAGCCTGTGCTCCGCAACGGGAGAGGCCACAGCAGTGAGAGGCCTGCATACCGCAAAAAAAACAAAACAAAAAAGTTACATGACTTTTGACCTCTCTTCTAAGGGAAACAAAGAGTGTGGGTAACCACAAAATGGTCCTTTGGTTATGAACTCCTCCAGAGTTGACTGGCCAATGTTTGTATAATAGATACACAGGGCCTCAAACACTGTGGGTATATTGAGAGGTATCTGGGAAACGTAATGTACTTTAAATTACCAAGAAGTAATTTGATCTGAATAAGACAACTCCAAAGAGAGCTCATTATGTTTCACCAAAATGCAATTGTAATTGGATTTCTTTTTACGATGAACAGCAAACCCAGGGAAGTGGTACATTTATCATTTTTGTCAATCCCTTGCTAGAACCTGAGCACTAGGGATGATGGTACACAGTGCCACCCCCTTAGGAACAGAGAGTATTCTCTAACTCAGGTGGGGTAGGCAGACATGGCTGTTGCTCTTCCTGTACACAATAGCCATTAATGTGTTTTGAGCAGAGGAGGAATTATTCAGTGGACATTTTCAGAAGGTTAATCTGAGAGCAGTGTTTAGAGAAAATTGGGGGTAAGAAAAGAAATTTGAACGTGGTAGAATATGAGACTGTTGTATTATCCCAAACTTGTAATGTTGGGGGTCTGGACCTGGGAAGAGGTGGTGGGATTGGAATGGAAGATGCGGGTATGAGGAATAATCCAATGTGACTGCACCCAGAGCACTTAATAACTAGTTGCATATTGGAGATAGTGTGTAATGGCAATAACCCTGGTCTAAACATCAGGAAGAATAAAGAGGTTTTCAGAGCAAGGTTGAGGCTTAGTTTTCTATTTTATGAAAGAAAGGAATTGAAGTACAACAATCTCCAATTCCTTTCCAGGCCTAACATTTTAAAATAGGAAGATTTTAAGGCATTACAACTTTGCCCCTCATCTCCATCAGGAGGCTTGACATCAGGAAGAGTAAAAGGTACAGTTGCTGTTTGGTGTATCTCTGAATACTCACTGGCACTTGCACCCCTAATAGATTCCTGGCTAAGCAAAACCCTCAGTTTTACAACCATATCACACTTTCTGATTCCTCTCCAGAGTCAAAGATCATCTGTCTTAGATGTACTGTGTTGGTAGATGGCATCTCATAAACTAATTTAGCAGTAAGGAATAAATAGCCTGTAATGGCTAAAGCATTTTTTTTGGTTAGAGATGATCATATTTAATCTTTGTATAGTTGGCCCAATTTTCAGAAATACATTTCATTTAGACTTCTTGGAAACACTGTGAGGCACATCGACGTTGGGGGTGTCAGTATGTCTGTTTTACAGATGAGGAAACTGAGATTTGGGGCAATTAAGGAGGTTGCACCCCCCCCCACGGGGGTGACACTGTGTACCATCATCCCTAGTGCTCAAGTTCTAGAAAGGGATTGACAAAGACGATTGCCCAGCTACTAAGTGGCAGAGACAGACTTTCTTACTCCAAGTCCATTGCACTTTCCGTTCTGTTAGCATATTCATGGACATTTTAAGTCCCTGGGCAAGAATATAAAGAAGTATTTTTGGTCCAGGGACATTTGAAAGCATCCAATGATCACCATTTGGTCTATTTTTTCTACTTTCAAATATAATCCCTGCAACTATCTCATCTGGAATAGTTCCAATAGCATTCTATTTAGTAATCCATAGCAATAACGATCATAATCACACTTTCTCCCTGACCATCCCAAAGAACCTTTAGTGTATTAATGCTGTTAATTAATCTTCATGACATCTTAGCAAATGAAGCAGATTGCAGGTAGGATGTCCCACTTGGCTGACTGGGAAGCTGAGGTAGAAAGCAAGGTTAGAGAGTTGCCTCAAGGTGAGAATAAATCAGCAGAGATGGTGAGCCAAGAATAGCCTTTTTACAGCTGAAGCTTAACAGTCTATTGGGAAGGGGCTTTGCTATTTATTCCTCTTAGAAGATTACTGTTCAGGCACCAGAAAAAATTGCCATTTTAAAGCCAAGCTTTGCTTTGCTTAGTTATTTTTCAGTGCTTTTGAATTCGCTGTTCTCTTCCTTTGGGGTCCCCACCTTTTTGCAACTGAGGCGACTTCATCTTTCTCTCCTCTGGGATAACATGCCTAGTTGTCCTGCAGATGACAATCTCCTTTACCCCTGCAGTGTCACCTCCCCCTTACCTTCTCTGAGACCGGAGCACTCCACTTTTCAATGGTTTCCCGGGAATTTGTCCCACGGGTCTCCCTTTCTCTCTTCAGGGACCTGGGATGGAGTCTTGTCTTTGCAGCACCCACGTCTCCATTGGGAGGAAGAGTGTTTGTTTCTGATGTTGTATTTCAATATTTTATTTTCATCAGAGAGAAGATTGAGTGACTTCGTCTCTCTGTTAAAAATGATGATTGTGTCCATGACCACGTGCTCCATCCAAGCTCTGTGTGGTTTCTGTAGT